>NC_056625.2:97993176-98599114 GCF_002870075.4 Lactuca sativa | reverse complement strand
GTCGGGGCCGTTGCGACAAGTGCGGTAAGCCGCACAGTGGGGTATGCCGAGAGGTGGGTTCAGGTTGTTATAGCTATGGCCACTCTGGCCACATGAGTTGGGACTACCCCATGAGTGCTCTGATTTGCTTCCATTGTAATCAAATCAGCCATAAAAAGGCCGATTGCCCGAGATTGTTAGGGGAGCTATGGAAGCGCCTACGCCAAGCACATTGAGGATTACTGATGGCCTCCAGGGCAAGACGAAGGCTCCCATGGTGAAGATCAGGGCATTTCAATGGACCAGCGATGAGGCCTGTGTAGTGCTAGATGTAGTTACTGGTATGTGTTTTATCTCTATCTTTTATTGCTTTCCTTGTTTATGCTTATGATTATTTTGCTCTTGTATAGGGACCTTTTTGGTCAATGTTATGACCGCTCATGTCCTGTTTGACTCGGGTGCTACCCAATCCTTTGTATCTCTTGCACTTAGCAAGAGGTTTTACGATGCTCCCAGGACTTTGGATTTCCCCCTAGAGGTTGAGCTTGCGGATGACCGTATTGTGAGTGCTTCGAGGGTTCATCGTGTCTGTGTCATGAATTTGTTTAGTAAGAGATACTCTATTGACTTGGTACCGATTCCCTTGAGAGGATTGAAGGTTATTATTGGGATGGATTGGTTAGGCCCCAATGGGGCCATGATTGACTGTTGTTAGGTCATAAATTGTGATTTATACTTTGCTTTTCATAACCTATTAGATTTCTAACATTTCTTCATCAGACTTCGGTTTGTTGATAGTGGTTGTTCCAAGCACATGATGGGAGACATCTCTCATCTGTACGACATTCAGAACCTTCATTGAAAGTATGTGTCCTTTGCGGGAAAGGAAGAAAGAAGAGGATCACAAATGGGGATTGTACTTAACGATGTGAAGAATTTTTGAATTTGTTCCGGAATTGAAACACAGCCAAGGTTGAATATGTTGCTGCATATGTGTGCTATTCTCAGATCATCTGGACGCAATTTCAATTGCTGAATTACGGTTTGAGTTTTCTTCTCGATACTTCTAAGTTTTTCTTAAAAGGATTCGTTTTGAAGACAATTTTTTTTAAAAAAATTTGCGCATTTATTTTATTTTCTTTCTCTCCATGCACAAATTCAGGGAGAGAAATCAAAAATATAAAAAAAATTATGAAAAATCAAAAATACAAAAATATGCTTACTTTCGTAAGTATTTTGGGGAAGTGATATGAGGTTTAGTGATAAAGGGCAATATGAGATGCGTGTAATGCACTGAAGCTGAATTTTTTAGACTTTGTGTTCAATGTGCTGGTAGGCACGAAGGATTCCAAATTAAAGGACTAGACACAGCTGACAATGAAAGGACTAGACAATGTTAACTCATCTGGACATAGATAGTTTCATTTGGACTGACCATATGATGCTTGGATAGATTGAGCAGTGAGATAAACAACGGATCCTACAAGATACATTAAAGTTACTTATCATCTAGAACTGTGGCTCAACATTTCTTTGATGTACAGACTACAGACTAATGTCCTTAATTCTGGTGCTGATAGGGTGAATGGGGGTTCTGATAAAGTACGTCAGTGTGAAATTGTTTTTCCTTCTTATCCTCTTTGTCAGTCATATGTTGTCCTCTCTGCGTGATTGGAAGATCCGACCTGGGACGCAACATATGCATCTCTATTTCTATGCATCTCTATCTATGCTTCTTTCTATATATCTTTGTCAGTCATATGTTGTCCTCTCTGCGTGATCGGAAGATCCGAATTGGGACACAATATATGTAACTTTCTATCTCTTTATCCTTCTATCTATGTTAGTTATATGTTGTCCCTCTGCGTGATTGGCAGACATCTAACCTGGGATACAACATATGTATCTCTATGTCTATCTTCTCTCTCAAATAATTGAGTACTCACCAAAAGTAAAGAGTACTTTGGAATTCCTTGATGGCTAGGGTATGTGGTGAAGTGGGTAACATGTTCTAGTGTACTTAAAATTAAATTAACTAAAGGTTGTTTGCAGATCTTGCTGCTGAATTTAAGTGGACAATAATATCCTTGGTCTTCGTCAGCTAAATGGTCTATTTAGGAATATAGGTGCAATGTCTTGTCACTTATAATTTGTCCAACTTACAAATATCCTTTGTGTTTAAGTGGATCACAATATTGGTGATTGACCAAAGCTAAACGTACATGTGTGTCCTGATAAACGATATTGAATTGCTTAACAACTTTGATCCCAAAAAGTTTTAAATTTAGTTATATTTTTGTTTTTGTTAAATTTGTTCATATTTTTCCTCTATGCACATATTTAGGGGGAGAATTAAAAAAATCAAACAAAAAAATCATAAAATTTAAAAAATCCAAAAATACGTTTATTTCTGTTTTATTTCCTTTTCAGAAAATTAAAAATCCAAAAAATGTTTTATTTTAAGTGTATTTTTAATTTTATTTTTATTTCTTAGTTATTTCTACTGTGTTTTAAGTTTATTTTTATTTTTATTTGTTATCTCAAAATTTCATTTGTCTTTAAAAGTGAATTCAAAAGGAGAAGACACTCAAGGAGACTGTATCAAAATTTTCTGAGCAAGGAGAAGAAACATGGAAAAGAGTTTATGGTTATTACACTTCACTCTATTTTCACAAGGAATTGGAGGATTGAAACTATACAAATTGTTAGTTAGGCAGTATCTTTGAAAGAACTATCGTATTTAAGGAATTCAAAGTCTGAGACTGTACAAATGTCATGGCACTAGGGAGATGCACCTCGCAAGGCACGGTTATCGCTGAACGTCTCGCCAAGGGCCAAATTTACTTGTTAACTTGAAAAACTATATTGAGATCTTTGATCTAGGATATGTAGGGGCTAACATCAAAATAGCCATGACTAGTTCTCCGATACTCAAAAAATCGCAGTGCGTTCCTCCGTGTTCACACAGATACTGCGAGTAGTCTCCTTCTGAGCCAAGGATGTTGGATTAATGTCTAAGTCCATAACTATAATTGGTAAGACTTGACCCGACCCAACATGGTCTATTTGGGTTGCATGGCATCGGGACAATTGGATTGACAAGATGAGGAAAAAGGATACTAGTGATTTATATTAATATATTATAAGTTCTAATATATTAATATATAATCATTTTATTTAATTAGTATAGATCAAAAATTAATTTATAATTAATTAAGTGATCAAAAGGAACTAATTAAATATGGACTCTTAGATATATATGTGTGGTGGTCCAAGTTCATTTAGGTTGGGCTAAACTTTCATGGATAGTCCATGTAGTGTTTAACCCATGGATCATATGAAATGAAAGGTCATGGGTTTAACCCTAGTCTCCACACTATATAAAGATGTCCTTGGTTGGTGAAATGGGCACTAGTGTGTGTACACAAAAGGGCAATGCCAATTTCACTAGAGAGAACCAAAGTATCCTTATTCTCAAGGTTAGTCCAAGTGTTCATAGTGTTGTGTGAACCATTTGAGGTGTCACACTTGGGGCACTAGGCACTCAAGCTTCATGGAGTCAAGCAACAATAACAAGGTATGTATTCTATCTGTTTTATTACCCTATGTATCAATATTTTGGTATGCTAGTTAGGATAATACCTTGGATATTCATATTTGTATGTATAATAGAGAAAACATAGATCCAAGGTATTTAGAGTTGCACGTACACTTTGGAGTGTTAGAATGCTCATAACCCAACAGTGGTATCAGAGACATGGGTTGTTTTTTGTTATATTCATGCAAATGTTTGATTTTCAAAGTTGAAAAAAAAACATGAAGTTTGTCAAATTTTAAGATAATTACTTGTTTTGTGAAAAACTAATTATTTGTAAAATTTGAATCATTTGCTATATGAGTTGAATTAGGTCAAATTTAGTAAAAGATAAAATGATATGATTATTTTATTAGTTTTAAAAGGTTGATCTAAATGTTTTAAGGAGTTACAAATTTTGTCATAAAATTTTGGAGCTCAAAAGTTTTTGTTAAAGTTGTGATCTTAAGTGTTTTGAAACCTCCATAAGTTATGGATATGAAAAGGTTTTAAAAAAATTGATTCAAAGTTTTTATGGAGTTACAAAATTTGGTGTTAATGTTTTAAAGAATTCCATAACTTATTCTTAAGTTATGGAACATGAAAAGTTTCATCATAAAACAAGCATTTAACTCCATAAGTTATGGATTACCAAAAGTTTTATGTTTCCTTGATTTATGAGTTAGTTTAGATTAATGGAAAAAAAAAAATTGTGTTTTAGTTGTTTTCAATCCTAATTAATCTAGAGGTAGTTCATAAAATGTGTTTTTGTAACTTATCCTCAAGTTACATAAAAGGTCACATTTATTAATCTTAAAACTCATAAAAGTGCCATAGGTTACATAAAGAAAATGAAGAGGCTTTTTCATTAAATAGTATTATGACTCCATAACTTGTCCTCAAGGATGTTTAAGAGTCACTTCTTTAAAAGTGTTATTAATGAATAAGAGGTTACATAAAAATGAAGAGTCTTCATTTTAATGAACCATTAAACTCATAAGTTATGAAATGAAAAGTTTTGAATAGTTTCAAAAACTTGCCCTCAAGGTTTGGAATTTGTAAAGTTTTCACTTATGAATACTTTAATTCCAAGTTAAGCCCTTAGAATTTTAAAAGTTAAAATTCAACCCTTATATGTTATAATATTATAAGTTAATAATATTTATATATATGTATAAGAGTAAAGTCGTCTTACCGTTAGTAGGCCTCATTCACGAAGCCAGTCTATAAGGGGGGTATAAGGTTAATGCCTATAAAATGGCAGTTTAATGGGTGTCCACTCTCACCCACCGCTTCCTTGACCGGAGGGTCGTTAGCCGAACGGGTAGGACAAGGACTATAATTCTCCCTTCATTAAAAGTATTAATGATAAATACTAAGTAGCTAAACTCTTATTAATACCCAATCTTAGTTACTTAGGAAAATGTGAATTCGGTGCTAACCCATGAAATTACACTTTGCACTTTGCTTAAGTCAGTTAGTGGAGCGTGTGTGGTTAACCGGCACACTAGCTTGATTTAACAAGGTAGGCAAAGGGTAACTCAATGTTTATCATAGTATTGGTGGAGCGTGTGTAGTTAACCGACACATTGATTGAGGGGTAAATATTAAGGGTACCAAGTATATTTGCATGGTTATTCACACCTTTTTTTGTCATCCTCGGCATCCCAGTCACAAAACCTGAAGGGCACACTCGAGATTGAAACATGCCTTCGAAAAGTTCAATGAATCTCAAAAGAATCTAGGAGTTTCAAAACCAATTAAAACCTAATAATACATTTCATTTATCCTGGTGGAAATTGGTGAATCGTCATTCACCTACCTTCAAATATTTTATTGCTTGGATTACGGCATCCCTCTTCCAAGTTATAAAATAGTTTGCTGGGTCCTAGCCTTAATATTTCATATTGGGTGTTATACGAAGGACTTTAGATCAACTATCTTGAATATCTCCCAAAAAGATGTCTGGTTCAGACATCTATGATCCTCCCAAATCCCTTGGAAATTCACTTCCTCGACCTCCTCCAATTATTCTCCCTAACCCAAAAGTTCAAGGTCACTCAAGCCCTATTGGCAAGCAAGGTCTATGTGTGATCGCATCTTGGAGATGAAGTCACATATTGACAAGCCGAGAGAGTTGGGTGTCAAACTCTTGAGAAAGTTGGTGGTTCAATCACTTTCTAAGTCACATAGTGAATTCCTTTGGGACTACTATGAAACAGACTATGACATGACCCTTAATGATCTTATCTATTTGCTTGGTGCTGCTGAATCAGCAATAATTTGGAGCACTGGGAGAGCAAATTTGATTAGTAGATCAACTTCCCAAACTACCATGGACATTGACAATGGTAACATTGGATATCTAGAAAAGCCTTCTCTTCCCAAGGAAAAGGATTGTCCATAGTCAACTAGGTTGACCAAATGGTAAAGAGAAAGGCTAATTCTACGATAGTCCCATGTACCATTCCCAAAGAGTACCTATGTTTCTCTTGCCAAAGGAAGGGACATTAATTGTGAAGCAGCCTATTTAGCTGAAAGATCATAAGGTTGATCAAGTCAAGAAGATTGACTCTACTTCAGGTAAAGTCCACTATCTAACTCTGTTAAGTTTCTATTCTGAGATTCTTGTTACATGATGTGATTGGGTCACATGTTGATGTTTTAAGAATCATATAAAAGTGAAGAAACTTAAAGAGAGTATATGCTGATTCTGATCGCGAAGATGGATCTCGGTCGCATGGTTTTGTGATCAGAATTTCGAGCTGTTGCTTAGGAGTTATGATATATTGCTTAGGAATAGATAACAACAAAGTTTTTCATGTGCTTTTGCACTGTAAGGATAGTTTTTCCACAAAGTTTTTAAAATAAAAGAAAAAAAATTGATTTATTTTAAAATATCCTTACAATGGCATTTGTAAAAAGGAAAAAAAATTGTTGCTTATATGATTCCATTAATAGCAAGAGTGGAAATATGAATTTTATTCTTTCATTTGTGGTAGTGTCTAAATTTTCCAAATAAGGAAAGATTCTCATCACCAAAGTTTCAGTTGATTAGAAACTTGGAATCATGCAAGTTGTCTAGTATGATGAATGAGAACTTTCAAACATTGGAAAATTAAGACTAATTACTTGTTCACATGGATGTGTGAGTTAAGTAAAGGACTAAGGGATCGAGTACACATTCTTGTGCACTGATCAATCCCACCACAGTAACTTGAGTGACACATCTTAAAGAAGGTTAATTAACACTAGTGAAATGTAAGAGTAAAAGGTTTTCTACTCTTGTACATTTGAATTTGGTAAGTTGTGATGTTTTGGATAAAACATAGACCAACTTAGGCCAATTGTGTTAAGTGTTTGTCTTGATTAGAATCCAAACTATCTCTTGAATATTTGTCAAGAAAGTCTTATAGGTTAAGGAGACAGTGGGAGTCTAAAAGATCCTTAAAGGGTTTCAAGAAGTAATCAAGAATAAAACCTGTATTTCATCACTAGCACACAACTAGAGGTTTATAACCTATCGTGTTGACATTTCTGTGCCCATTCCAGTTAAGTTGGCTATACAATTGAGTTCTACATGTTCTCAATTGTTTGCATAGCTACTTGGAAGTAATGACAGGCCCTTGAGCTGCCAGGTGGCAAGAAGTTAAGATTGCACAAGTTCAATCCATATGAGTTAGCATTTGTCACTAACCTAGTCTTGTGATTATGGTTTGACAAATTCACATGGATAAAAGCACATACACCATAAAATCTAAGTTTCATAAGGTTTCTCTGCGATTCATGAAAATGATGGTGAGGAAATTCTTTCACTAAGTAGATTTTAAGTAGATAACAATTGTGATATTTGCATTCTCAAAGTCGTTAGTGGAGCATGTGTGATTAACCGACACACTAACAAGAACTTGTGAGAAATGACAAAGGTCTAAACAATTGAGACTATGATTACGGTATCCCTTTTCATATTTCTAAAATTGGTTAGACACACATGTTGTTGGATTAATGTCTAAGTCCATAACTATATTTGGTATGTACTTGACCCGACCCGGCATGGTCCATTTGGGTTGCACTTCACTGACATAATTTATATGGATAATCTTTTGAGAATAGTATATTTATGATTATATTAATATATTATAAGTTCTAATATATTAATATGGAATCATATTATTTAATTAGTAATGATCAATAATTAATTTAGAATTAATTAAGTGATCAATATTAACTAATTAAATATGGACTCTTATATATATGTGTGTGATGGGACAAGTTCATTTAGGTTGGGCTAAGCTTTCATGGATAGTCCATGGAGTGTTCAACCCATGGATCATTTGAAATGAGAGGTCATGGGTTTAACCCTAGTATCCACACTATATAAAGATGTCCTTAGTTGGTGAAATTGAAACTAGTGTGGGTACACTAAGAGGGCTAGCCGATTTCACTAGAGAGAACCAAAGTATTCTTTTTCTCAAAGTCTTCCAAGGTGTTTTGGTGATTTGTGATTCCATTTGAGGCTTCCACACTATTGGGGCTAAGCTCTTAAAGCTTGAAGACATCAAGCTACACCAATAGGTATGTCATCTAACTAGTCTTTGTAGTATCGTTACCTCATAGTATGCTAGTTAGGATTAAAGCCTTGGAAAGCTCTTATTTGCATGTATAATAGAGAAAACATAGATCCAAGGTTTATAGGGTTGCATGTACACCATAGGAGTGTTAGAATGCTCAAAACCCAACAGTGGTATCAGAGCCTAGGCTTGTTTTCTTGTTATACTTGATTAAATTGCTTAAAAATCGAATTTTGGTGATGTTTGCACAACAGACTCGCCGAGTCCAAGGCAAAATGAATCCAACTCGCCGAGTTTGTTCTTGCACTCGACGAGTTGGACCCCCAGACAGCATATATTCGACTGTTTTGGCTAGAAATGGACTAGGGACATTACCCTAAGTTGTTTTGGAACTTATAAACCTATTTTTGATGTGGTAATGTTCATGCTAATCCAATTTCAAAGATAATTGTCAATAGATTCATGTTTTGTATTAGTTTAAGAGTATTTCTAATTACATGGAAAAGTTTGATGTGAATTATCTTTGTTCATATGAGTTGCTTAGATTACTAGAAAGGTTAATTGAATAGTTGTTTTCAATCCATTTTAATCTAAAAGTTGATTCTAAAATGTGTTTGTGTAACTAGTCATTTCATTAAGTAATAAAATGTGTCACCTTAATTAATTCCATAAGTTACAAAATAAAGAAAAGTTACATTCTTTTATTAGTTTAAAGTCTTCCATAACTTGTCCTCGAGTTATGGAACTTAAAGAGTCTTTTAATTAAAACTACTTTAAACTCATAAGTTATGGAATTAATTAGTTTTGAATAGTTTCAAAACTTGCCCTCAAGTTTTGGAATTTGAAAAGTTTTCACTTATGAATACTTTAATTCCAAGATAGCCCTTAGAATTTTAAAAGTTAAAATTCAACCCTTATACTTTATAATATTATAAGCTAATAATATATATATATATATATATATATATATATATATATATATATATATATATATATATATATAAGAGTAAAGTCGGTCTTACCATTAGTAGGCCTCATTTATGAAGCCGGTCTATAAGGGAGGGTATAAGGTTGTTGCCTATAAAATTGCAGTTTAATGGGTGTCCACTAGACATGCACACAAAAACCGGTTTGGGCTATAGGATCCGATCCGATCCGAAAACCGGATTTGGTCAAAACCGGTTTTGACCGAACCAGATCGGATTGAACGGGCCACCGGATTGAAACCGGATCGGGACTTCGGATGGCGAATCGGATTAGACCCTCGGATCGAGAACCGGATTTTGACCGAACCGGATCCAAAACCGGTTTGAAACCGGATTTTTTTGTTACCGTTAAAAAACGGGAAAATTCGATTTTTTTTTTTAAACTAGCCGTTAGAACTTAAAAAAAACGGCTACTTTGACTTTTTTTGACTTTTTGGCACTTCTAAACACCTATATATACGACAAAATTGCAAATTTGATCCTTGTGGTTTGCAAAAATCTTTGGATGGGGTCCAAAAAGTTTTCAGCTTGCACCGAAGGTCCAAAATCAAGGTTTTTCATTGTTTTTGGTCCAAAAAAACTTGAAAAGTCGGTTTTACCCTTTTCCATTTCTTTTTTCTTTTTTCTTTATTTATTTTGGTATTTAAATAATTAAAAAAAAAATCTTACCCTACACACACACTCTCTCTCTCTTTCTCTCTCTCTCTCTCTCAACTGAAGAACTTCCCATCTCGTCTCCATTGGCAACCTCCAAAGTCTTGATTTTAACTCCGACAAACTCACTGGAAACAGGTGAGCATGGGAACTGCCGGAGTCTCAAGAATCTAAAGAGAAATCAAGAACCTACAACATTTGGGCCAACTACAACATTTCCCCTCTCAACCTTAGTCAATGTCTCTCTCCCAGAAGGTATCACGATGGTTGGTGATTTTCGTCATCGGAGAACATAACCCACTACCTGTAACTCATCAAAAAATCAAGCGTCACCATCAACTTGATCTTTGCTTCCTTTTCTCCTCATCATTGAATCACCCCACCTGGAATCTATTATCTAGTACCAAATCTGGAATCCACAAAACCTAAATACACACGAACGAAAGGCAAATTGAAGGGAGCTGAGGTGCAAATGGGAAATCGCAAGGAGGGGCAAGGGGGTCTGTCAAGACCGACGACCCTTTGTGGGTTTACTCTTCATCTTCACTGATTGGGAGAAGTAAGAAAGAACAAAAATAGAAGAAGCAGTCAAGGTGGTGATCTGTTGGTCAAACAGATCGCGAGAAGGAGTCGATCTCCGACGAACTCCCCTAGGTTCTTCGCTTGTCGCCGGCGGCCCCAAATCGAGGGGGAAAGGGAACTGATTGGATCGAAGGGAGAAAGAAGAAGAGCAAAAGCACAAAATGGGTGGTTCGATGGAGTTTTGGTCCATCGCTAAAATGAAAGAAGAAAATGAAGGTGGCTTACGCTGTTGGGTGACTATTACAGCGAGGGGGCTGCTCCGGTGGCCTCCTTGGTTGTTCTCCTTCTATTCCGTTGGCAAAACATGAGGGGCAAAGGGAAAGAAACACCGAAGTAGCAGCCGAAGGAAGTGACGATACTCAGGGTGTTTGGTTATTTCCAATTGACAGGAAGGAGGGGTGGATGAGGGTTGCCGGTTCCCCCTTTTTTCTCGCTGATGGTGTAGAAACGAGAGAGAGAGAGAGAGAGAGAGAGAGAGAGAGAGAGAGAGAGAGAATTATTTCCTTTTCTATTTATTTTTAAATTAAAGTAGTATTTGAAAATTAAAAAAAATATAAAAAAGAAATTAAAAGGGTATAACCGTCATTTTAAGTTTTTTTGGACTAAAAACACAGAAAAACCTTGATTTTGGACCTTCTATGCAAGTGAGAAACTTTTTGGACCCTATCCAAAGTTTTTTGAATACCACAGGGACCAATCTTACAGTTTTGTCTATATATACCTTTCATTTGCTACATTTCAATTTTACACAAAAAATTTACTACTTATTCTCATAATACTCAAAAAAATGAGCTCGAGAAATTCAACCGCGGGTCAAGATTCGGATGCAACGGTGGTTAAAATCATACCAACCACTCGGAGTAAAGAAGTGTGGGAACATTACGATTTGTGTTTGTTGTCGAACGGGAAGGAAAAAGCGAGATGCAAGAAGTGCGGAATGTTTTTGGGAAAAGATGGCAATAGCACGTTAAGGAGTCATACAACAAAAACTTGTCCGGCTGTAAAAGGTCAAAGCGATCCAAGTCAACCAAATATTACTCCCGACGGGTCGATCTTCATTTACAACAATGATGACCTTTGTGAAAGCTTTTGCAAGTTCGTGATTCAAGAGGGCTATCCTTTCAACCACTTCGACAACCCACGATTAACAAGGATTTTGCGGGAAAAAATGCAACCGCAATACCGGCAAGTAAGTCGCACTTCTCTTAGACGTGATGCTTTAAAGTATTGGGATATAGCCAAAAAAGATATGCAATTGGGATTTTTAAATATAAAAACCGGTGTTTCTTTAACCTGTGACGTTTGGTCCTCCGCCGGTAGTTGTCCCAAAAGCTATCTTTGTGTCACGGCACATTTGATAGATCCCTCTACTTGGGTAATGAACAAACGAGTTATTGCTTTTGAACTTTTTGCGCATCCTCACACGGGGGCAAGATTATTTGCAATTTTAGTAATCGTTATAGAGACTTATAATTTACGCGACAAAATCTTCTCTATTTCGTTTGACAATGCAAGTAATAATACCGCCGCGGCAAAAAGATTAATTGCAAAATATAAACCTATTTTGGATGGCTCGTTTTTTCATACTAGATGTGTTTGTCACATTATTAATCTTGCGGTACAAGATGGTTTAAAAATGATAGATTCGACGATTGAAAAATTCAAAACTGTGTTAACTAGAGTTTTTGGAAAAAATAAAGCTACAATGGAAAAATATCGAAAGTTTGCCATTTCCATTAACGTAACTCCATATAGTCCTCATTGGGATTGTGACACTAGATGGAGTTCAACATGCATGATGTTTGAAAGTTTGACACGTCAAAGAATCGCTTTGCAATTATTTTACGACACAATTTCAAAAGGAAAAAACCCGGTTTTGGATTATGATTGGGATTTGATGGAAGAGTTTGTGGAAATGTTAAAAGTTTTTAAACAATCAACCACTTTTCTATCGGGTGTGTATTACCCTACAAGTCCGTTGTTACTAAATGAATTATGGTTGATGTCCGCACAATTGGAACGTTTTGAACAAAGAAGTGAAATATTTGTTTTGGTTACGAGACCAATGAGACAAAAACTAGTCAAATATTTCAAAGAAATGCCACCACTTTTTACTTGTGCCGCAACATTAAACCCATGTATCAATGTTACGGGTGTAGAGACTTTGATTACCAAAATTGCTATGTCTTTAAATTTGCACAAAGATAACTCAAACTACATTTGTAACCAAATAAACATTTTTAATGATACTTTTACTAATTTGTTTGACATTTACGCTACAAAATATGGCAATATGTCAAACACTTTTGCAAGTTTAACCGACTCTACTAGCGGTGCATCGGGTAGTGGTGGGGGTCGAACGGATTTTCATATCGACCTCTATAACTACCTTTTGGAGGAGCAAAACAAAAGAGCACGCACATTTAACGCCTAGTAGCGAACTTGGAGTTTATATGGGTTCAAACTTTTTAAAATTCATGAGTGCACCACAATTTAAAATTTTGGATCTTTTGGCTTGGTGGAGAGAAAAGGAAGCACAATTTCCTATTCTCTCCGTCATGGCCCGTGATTTACTAACCGTCCAAGCTTCCACGGTAGCTTCGGAATCCGCTTTTTCTTTTAGTGGAAGAGTTTTATCAAAGTTGAGGACGAATCTTACCCCGGTTGCGGTAGAGGTTTGCATTTGCTTGAAGGATTACTTGGATTCTGTGGAACGTATACAACACTTGGCATCACTAGAAGGCCCACTATCACAAAATGTTGAACCGGAGATCATGGATGAAGAATATGCACAAGGCTTATCAACACCTCCGGAAGACGAAGACGATGACGATGAAGTCGAAGATGAAGATGGGGATGAAGAATATGACATTGATGAGACCCCTAGTTACTTGCGTGGCGGTTGAAGAATAATTCAATGAAGGCGACACGAAGTGGAAGACCACAAAAACTATTTCCATTTGGCTAAATGTTATAACGCCACTTTATTATTATTATTATTTAACTAGTTTAAAAACTCTTTCTAATTCGACGTTTGATGTATGTTTTAACTATTTTAATGTACCCATGTTGCATTTTGTGTTATATTTGAAGTCCAAAAAATGTGTATTTAAAAAAAAATAGAGAAAATCGGATCGGATTTCGGATCGGATCGGATCCGGATCGGATTACACCGAATCGGATGCGGGGCTCGGAAAACCGGTCAAAACCGGTTTGAAACCGGTTCGGATTAAATGCTGAATCGGATTGGGCGTGTCATAATCAAACCGGATCGGATCCGGATCCGGATCGGATCGGATCGGATCGGGTCTTTGTGCATGTCTAGTGTCCACTCTCACCCACCGCTTCCTTGACTGGCGGAGGGTCATTAGCCGAACGGGTAGGACAAAGACTATAAATTCTCCCTTCATTAAAAGTATTAATGATAAATACTAAGTAACTAAACCTTTTATAAATACCCAATCTTAGTTACTTAGGAAAAATGTGAATAAGGTGCTAATCCATGAAATTACACTTTGCACTTTGTTTAAGTCGGTTAGTGGAGCGTGTGTGGTTAACCGGCACACTATCTCGTATTTAACAAGATAGGCAAAGGGTAACTTAATGTTTATCATAGTATCGATGGAGCGTGTGTGGTTAACCGGCACATCGATTGAGGGGTAAACACTTAAGGGTACCAAGTAATTTGCATGGTTACTTCACACCTTGTTTTGTGATCCTCGGCATCCCAGTCACAAAACCCGAAGGTCACACTCGAGATTGAAACATACCATTGAAAAGTTCAATGAATCTCAAAAGAACTAGGAGTTTCAAAACCAATTAAAACCTAATAATTTATTTCGTTTTTTCATGGTGGAAATTGGTGAATCGTCATTCACCTACCTTCAAATATTCTATAGCTTGGATTACGGCATCCCTATTCCAAGTTATAAAATAGTTTGTTGGGTCCTAGCCTTAATATTTCATATTGGGTGTTATATTAAGGACTTTAAATCAGCTATCTTGAATATCTCCCAAAAGATGTCTAGTTCAGACATCTATGATCTTCCCAAATATCTTGGAACTTCACTTCCTCCACCTCCTCCAACAATTCTCCCTAACCCACAAGTTCAAGGTCACTCAAGCCCTATTAGCAAGGCAAGGTCTTGGTGTGATCACATCTTGGAGATGAAGTCACATGCTGACAAGCCGGGAGAGTTGGGTGTCAAAGTCTTGAGAAAGTTAGTGGTTCAATCACTTTCTAAGTCACATAGTGAGTTCGTTTGGGACTCCTATGAAACAGACTATGACAAGACCCTTAATGATCTTATCTATTTGCTTGGTGCTGCTGAATCAACAATGATTTGGAAGGCTAGTAAAGAAAATTTGATTAGAAGATCGACTTCCCAAGACTTTATGGACATTGAAAATGGTGACACTGGAAATCCAGAAAAAGCATTCTCTTCCCAATGGAAAGGGATCGGCCATAGTCAACTCGGTTGACCAAATGGTAAAGAGAAAGGCTAAGTCTGAGATTATCCCATGTACCATTCCCAAAGGATCCATATGGTTCTATTGCCAAAAGAAAAGAGCATTGGTTACGAAGCTGCCAAATTTACCCGAAAGATCATAAGGCTGGTAAAGTCAATAAGTTTGACTCTACTTCAGGTAAAGTCCACTATCTAACTATGTTAAGTTCCCTGTTGATGATTCTTAATACAAAATGTGACTCGGTTGCATTTTGATATTTAGCAGGATCAAGCAAAGGGAAGGAAACTTAAAGAAAGAGTATGCTGAATTTGATCGCGAAGATGGATTTCTATCGCTTGATTGAAGATCTGATTCTTGAGCTACTCTTAGGAGTTATGATAGATTGCTAGGAAACATGTAATACGAACATTACCCTAAGTAAGGAAAGATTCATGAAAACTTGATGTTTGTATGTTTATAGCAATATTATAAATATGAATTTCATTCTTTCATTTGTAGTAGTGTCTAAATTTACCAAGTAATGAAAGATTCTCATCACCCAATTTTCAATTGGAACGAAACTTGGAATCATACAAGGTGTTTAGTGTGATGTATGAGAATTTTCAACTTTGGAAAATTAAGACTAGTTCTATGGTCACATGTATATGTGACTCAAGAGAAGGACTAAGGGATCAAGTACACTTTCTTGTGCACTTGTCAAAGTCCACCACAAAAGATAGATAAGACTATTCGTCATGATTTACTAAGGTTTAGTAAATATGATTATACTTAAAAGCTTAAGTATAATTCTGAAACATTGGAAAATTTTCAATGTGTGAAAAAAATGCATAAGAAGAATCAAATTAGGCAGAAGGATAAAAGTTTCTCAAATCTGAAAAGATGGGAGAGTATGTTAGTATCATGTTTTAAGATCATCTTAATGATTTTGAGACCTTATCACAATTCATCCTCTAAGTGCATTATGATAGTTAAGAAGAGGAGTTACGAATTATTGAAGTGGTTAAATCAAGAAGATGATTCATACTTCATTCCAAAAACAATTCATAGAGTTATACTCTAAGATTGTAACTTGAGTGACATGTCTTAAAGAAGGTTTAAAACACTTGTCAAATGTAAGAGTAACAGTTTTCTACTCTTGTACAGTTGAAATTGGTAAGTTGTGATGTTTTGGATAAAACAAAGACCAACTAAGGCTAATTGTGTTAAGCGTCTGTCTTGATTAGAATCCACACTATCTCTTGAATATTTGGCAAGAAAGTCGTATAGGTCAAGGAGACAGTGGGAGTCTAAAAGATCCTGAAAGGGTTTCAAGAAGTAATCAAGAATAAAAAACATGTATTTCATCACTAGCACACAATTAGAGGTTTATAACATGTCGTGTTGACATTTATGTGCCCATTCCAGTTAAGTTGGCTATACATTTGAGTTCTTAATGGGTAAAAATTTAGGGTTTTTGGAGCTAAGGTCTTAATATCCATGGTAAACCATAAAGTTGGAAACTTTATGGTTAAAGACATCCTTTTGGGCCTAGATCTGAATTTTAGACGTAAATGCTTAACAAATAAGCACTTAATGGCTTAAGTGGAAAGCAGTCGCGTACGTTGGGCGTACAAAGGGGTACGTTGCGCGTACGTGGTCAGTTCCCCGATCCCTGGTCAACCACGTAGTACGCCCCGCGTACTCACTAAGTCAACTTGGTTGACTCAGTTGACTTTGACTTGGATTTTACTAGGGTTTGACCTAAGGGTATTTCAGGTATTTTGACCTATATGTTGAGATTGTGTCCTTGAATTTATTAAGGTGATTGGTAGAGTTGATCTTGTAGTAGCGTGCTATTCAGTTTGCTTATCTGTTTATGAGGTGAGTTTCTCATTATGTCCATGGGTCGAAGGCACCAATGCCGACTCATTACTTGTTATGTGGAATGCTAGTTGTATCTGTGATGTTTGTATGAAAGACCAGGATTTGGCCCTTGACAATTGTATGAAAGACAAGGATCTGGCCCGTGAAAACTTGTATGTAAGACCGGGATTTGGCCCTCGGCATTGCAAGGAAAGACCATAGGGGTAGCCTTGGCATTTGTATGTAAGACCGAGATTTGGCCCTCGACATTGCAAGGAAATATCATGGGGGTAGCCCATGACACTTGTATGCTTTGTGTATGTGGTATTTTGGAGAACACACTAAGCTTTGTGCTTACAGTTTATGTTTATCGTTTCAGGTACTTCTGATTCGAAAGGGAAGGGCCCGACCTAATGGCACAACATCATGCCCTCATGATTTCTGCATTTGAAATAATTGTACTCTAATGTTTTGAATATTATCACTTGATGTTGCTGCAATAATTATAGTCTTCCTTCCATGGGTCATACCATGGTCTTTCCTACTAGGAACCAAATCCCGGTCTTACGAGCCGATGCCCAAGGCCAAACCCCAGGTCTTCCATGCATATATCACAAAGACATCAAACATATAAAGTATAAATGCAGGAGCCATATCCTGGTGTTTCATACATATGCCAGGGGCCACCACCTGGTCTTCCATAAAATCATCACAAAAGCAACTAGCATTCAACATAGTATAGTGAGAAAACTCACCTCGATCCGCTGATAATAAACTCTCGGGCTACTGAACTGGAATAATTCCCCCACTAATCATAATCAAATAAAACCTAATTAATAATTATGTCATAAACCATAATCAGGACCTTAATCCTTAATCCCGATTCCTAGGCTAAAATACCATTTTACCCTCTCAAGGTTAAGCCCAATAACAATCCAAACCCTAAAATAATTCAAAACGCCCAAAAACCCACTTCAGGGAGTATGCTAACGGTACCTCATCCGTACGCCTTGCGTACCCAAGGGCCATAAAAAAAGAAACGGGATTGAGATCACGTACATGCAACGTACTCTTCTATACGCCCGACATACTGACCAACTTCCCATTCTCACAATTATGGGCTTAATCCCTTAATACACAACATCCAAAGCTCTAATCCACTTCTAATGAAGGTCTTAATCCATAAAGTTGATAACTTTAAGCCTTTGCATGGCTCCAAGAGTTCAAAATCCTAGATCTAACTATAAAGATGCAAACTTTCTGAACAAGGGACCTCAGAAACCTCAAAAGAACAACTCAAGACCTATGGAATAACATTTACTCATAAAAATCATCGTATGGGACTAAAAAGCTTATACATCTAACGATATGCAAGATCTAGCAAGATAATCATCAAGGTAAGAACTTTTACCCCTAGAAGCTTGCCAAGAAGAAGTGGAATCTAGATCTACAAGCTCCAACTCCACCAGTGTTCCACCACCAAACTTCTTCTTCTTCAAAACACCCAAAAACACCAGAAGATCACAAAAAATGCTCAAGAATACTCAAATGAAGGATATGGTTTCGAGATTACAGGTTGAGGGGGATGGAGGCTGAATATGGGGATGGTTCCAAGAGTTAATGATGCTTAAATATGGTTCAAACCCTAAAAATTAGTGTTTGAGTCCGGCTACTGTACACCCAACGTACACACTTGGGTCCCTGTCTCATTTAATCGATCTATGCCCCACGTTCACCTGAAGTACACCCAACATAAAACAATGTTGTCATTTCCAACTAAAACTTTAAACAATCATAACTTTTTCATTACAATTTTGTTTTTGGCATTCTTTATATCCACGGAAAGGTCTTGAAGAGTTCTACATTTCTATCTTGTTACTTTTGGCCCACCACAAATCAAAATTAAAATCAAAACCCTAACAAGCAGTCTGGCACTTATCTTTCCCTAACCCAACCTTGGTTCCAAACACATAAATCAAGGTCTAGATCCCATAACCAAGAATTTCATCTTCCAACAAGGCCCAATCATTACCTCCTTAAATCCCCAAGGTCTAAACATCATCGAATTACGACCCACTATCATGAATTACATAACGATCCGAAACATGGCGTTACATAAGTTATAATGTTTATTAACATGATTTTCGTAATATATTGATATGAATGTTCAATCAATAAAATATATATATACTATTTTTATAATTTATATAATATATCTTTACATATAAGTTAGAAAACAAAATAAAAGTGAACAAAACAGACAAAAGTGACAAATATATTATTTTACATAGATTCCAATTTCATTTCTTGCAAACCAAACACAATCTGAAATTAATTCAAATTCCATTTTCTTTCAACCAAACAGAATATGCTCTTGGACAAATTTCTTTTGCATTTGGAATTTCAATTTCAATCCAATTTGAACTCTAACTCTAACTCTATGAACTAAACAACACCTTGTATGTACAATGAAAATATGTTTGCAATAGGTGCAAACCTTGCAATAACATCTTATATGTACAATGAAAATATGTTTGCAATAGGTGCAAACCTAGCAATTGCAATAATAGCCAGACTATTGAACCATATACAAGAATCAAAACCCTTGATGAGTGTTGTTGGTTTTTGGTGGCAACCAAGATTGAGGAGGGTGAGAATAAGAAGAGCAACTGTGGCAAGTATATCGGATGAGGCTTTGGTTTCTATATTGTGTAAACGTAAATATCCGACCTTGGGTGGTTTTGGTTAATTTGGTTTTGTGATTATATTTGATTTTATGATATTTTGCACATGAAATGCCGAGGATGAAGGCGATAAAAGACATATATAAGAAGATGAGAAAATTATAGTAATTTTAAAAGGTAAAAAAGTGAAAGATCGAAGGATCGTGATGTAATTTTAGTAAATGGAATGGAAGTTGCTATTATTTGAAGCACACGTGGTACATGGGCTTCATGTTTTTCTATCTGTCCCTCTCTATAAATTACTTCTACACCTTCATTCCACCATCCACACGGCCAAACCTCCCTTAACAATCTACTGACACCACCTCTCTCCGGTTTCAGATCTTACCCACGATCTAAAATGGACGTTCGCCGGCGTCCGATCAAGCATCAATCGCACCACCGATCGGTGAAATCACATACCGCCGGCGAACTTCTAAAACCCCACAACCAACCAAAAGCCTCCGACGCCCTCCCACTCCCACTTTACCTTACCAATGGCCTCTTCTTCACTCTTTTCTTCTCCGTCATGTACTTCCTCCTTCATAGATGGCGTGAGAAGATCCGTAACTCCGTCCCTCTTCATGTCGTCACCTTGTCGGAACTCGCCGCCCTTGTCTCCCTCGTCGCCTCAGTCATCTACCTCCTTGGCTTCTTCGGCATCGATTTCGTGCAATCTGTTATCCGTCCTTCACCTGATTCGTGGGAAATTGAAGATGATAATTCAGATCAACTCATGATCGACGATGATAAGCCTGTTAAGCCATGCGGGCAAGCCTTGGTTCCCCACATTATGCCCACGACGGATGTGGCGGAAAGCGTTGTGGAGAAGAAGAAACCACCACCCGCCATTGAGCACACATCGGAGGAAGATGAGGAAATCGTGAAGATGGTGGTCGCAGGTTCAGTTCCGTCGTATTCCCTCGAGTCAAAACTCGGAGACAGCAAAAGGGCGGCAGCAGTACGACGGGAGGCTCTTCAGAGGATAACCGGGAAATCTTTATCCGGGTTGCCTCTTGAAGGGTTTGATTACGATTCCATTTTGGGGCAGTGCTGTGAGATGCCGGTGGGGTATATTCAGATTCCGGTAGGGATTGCAGGGCCATTGCTTTTGAATGGGGCGGAGTTTTCCGTTCCAATGGCGACGACGGAGGGGTGTCTTGTTGCTAGCACCAACAGAGGATGCAAAGCTATCTATGTCTCCGGTGGCGCCACCTGTATGCTGCTGAAAGATGGGATGACAAGGGCGCCGGTGGTGAGGTTCGGCAGCGCAAAGAGGGCGGCGGAGTTGAAGATGTTCTTGGAAGATCCGTTGAATTTCGACACTCTTGCCGTTATGTTTAACAAGTCAGTGCTTTTGTTTAAATCTCGTAACGTATTTTCTCATTTATTATTATTATTATTTTAAATCCAAGTATTTAAACAGGCATTTATAATTTATCTGATTAGAATCATATAATATTCAGAATATCTTTTACTAAAATAAAAATAAAAATAAAAACTAATCATAATAATTTTATCAAATATTAATTTTTTACATGATAAAAAACAATAGTATTAGGTTTTTGTGTTATGAACTACCAAGCTTTTAAAAGATGTACTCTCAAATAGTTTTTCTTAAACGATTACATCATATACCTTTTTAGAATATTCAAAAGTTCTGTTTTTTTTTTTTTTTTTAAATTATCTCAAAAATCATATTTAATCCTATACCTTTCCTAATGAATCTTGTATGATTTTATATTTTTACACAATGGAGTATGCTTTTTAAAATCTAGATAGTATGTCAATTTTTTGATAAATCAAGAACCTTTATGAATATATATAAAGTTTGTATGATGAAACCGATGCTTATTAGTTAATATATTTGGTCCTCCTTTAATTAAATTGCTCGTTGACAATTGTCTATTCGACAGTACATGAGAGAAAGTCATTAATATGTAGAGACAATAAATATAAAGAGACTATAAGAAGCCCAAACAACTTCACTATAAGCTAAAAGTGTCGTTTATCCTTACCCTGTTTGTTTGGCTGATTAATAAGTCGGTATGTGTAGTTACCAAATTACGTATTCCTTTTTGTTAACCTTTCATTTTCGTATTAAATTCGAAGTAAATAAAAATTTTCTATGAATTATATTACATGAATTTCAAATGTTAATTAAATTGTCAGATACAAACATATTCATTACCATTGAAAGGTAACAGATCAATACATTTCTAAAGTTTAAAGCAAAAAGTTAAACAATAATAAGTTAAAACAAAAATTAAAAAAAGTAAAAAGGCAAGAATGAGAGGTGGGTAGGTGTACACAGAAATCGATGCGCGTTCATGACTCAGCCAGTCGACGTTTGAACGTGATTCATATTCATTGCTTGATTTAAATTTATTTTAGACATATTTTTAACATAAAGATTGATTATTTTAACTTTATGATAAATGATTTTATACTTTTGTCCAAAATTCTAGATATTTCATATTCAAATATTGATCAAACTATAAAATAAACGTTACTCCTGTTGTTTTTTACATGTTTATGTCACACTATTTTATTCCAAAATAAGCATCTAGAAACATATGGAATACTACAGCCTTTTCAACTAAATAAAAAATTGTTTTTTTTTTTTTTTACAGATCAAGCAGATTTGGAAGACTACAAAGCATACGATGTGCAATCGCCGGCAAGAATCTTTACATAAGGTTTTGTTGCAGCACCGGTGACGCCATGGGAATGAACATGGTCTCAAAAGGTGTCCAAAATGTTCTTGATTTCCTTCAAACTGATTTCCCCGATATGGACGTCATGGGCATCTCTGGTATATTTAATAACTATAATTTATAATCCCTCATGAAGTTTTTATTATATACAACAAAAATTTATATATGTTTGTTACAATATATATTATAGGAAACTATTGCTCCGACAAGAAACCTGCTGCAGTGAACTGGATAGAAGGTCGTGGGAAATCTGTGGTTTGTGAGGCAGTGATCAAAGAAGACGTGGTCCAAAAGGTGTTGAAAACGAGTGTTGCTTCTTTAGTTGAACTAAACATGCTCAAGAATCTTACAGGATCTGCCATGGCTGGTGCACTTGGAGGTTTCAATGCGCATGCTAGCAATATAGTCTCGGCTGTGTACTTAGCCACAGGTCAAGATCCAGCTCAGAATGTTGAGAGCTCTCACTGTATCACAATGATGGAAGCTGTTAATGGTGGTAAAGATCTTCATGTATCAGTCACCATGCCTTCCATTGAGGTACGTAATATATATACTTTGTTTTTGTTTGTGTTTAACTTTATTTTCATGCTAAAAAATTGACATATGTTATGGTGATTGTTAATTAATGAAGTTATAGTACTATTGATGTGGACCCGTGAGAATTCATAAGTTTAATTATAGGGTACGTATATATGGTAAGATCGAGTATATGTATATCTAGTCAAGACATTTTCCATCAATCAAACCAAATCAAATCATGTATACTTTATATGATTGAGAAAGTATATGCATTTAATGATTAGTTACGCGTTGGCTTTTCAAAAGATGTGTGTTCACTAATTGGTACTACTAATCAACTACCTTGATCTGAAAAGATGGAGAAGAAGATCAAATGATTTTTAAAGTATTATTGTTAGCTGCTTCTTGTTGATTATTTTGAATTAACTAATATTTTATTAAAACGTATTTTATAATTATTGTAGAAAGTTACTCAAAATATATATAAAAACCATTGTTTTAGCTTTTGTACTTTGGATTATTTTATGTTCCATTCCAAATTTCATAGATTTTTCAAAAGTAGTAATAACTTACTGGCTTAAGAAAAGATTAAATAACTGCACCAATTCGACTATCGTGTTGTACATAATTTTATTGGAGCTTTCTTGTGATCAAGAAAGTGATCCTTTCTTGACTATATTTGCAAGTGGGTTATTAATGTTTGACCCTTCAATATTTTTAAAGATTATATATCACGAAACTATTTGAATCTTGTTTTCTTACGATTTTGTACTCCCAAATAATATATATGAACACATGAATGATAATGACGCAACTAGGTCTTGATCTTTCTTTAATTCTAGATTGTATTTTTATATAGCTTAGAACACCAAACAAATAATATTTTTGGTTAAGTAATTCGTATACAGCTAATTATGATCTTTTGAGACTCCTGTACTTTTAAAAGCTCATAATAAAGTCCAATGACATACAAAGAATCTATCTTTTGTAACATGGAAAGACAGTGGAGAGACATTCTTGTGAATTATTTTAATCCAAACTGAAAACCCACAAGACATAGTATATGAGATCACATGCATGTCATAGTTTGCACCTTTTCTTGTCTGTACTTGAGAATATTTTTCAATTAAACAAGAAAGCTTACTTTTTTTTTTCATTGATTCTATTCAGGTTGGAACAGTTGGAGGGGGTACCCAACTGGCATCACAAGCAGCATGTTTGAACTTATTAGGTGTCAAAGGTGCAAGTAAAGATGAACCAGGGTCAAACGCAAGGGTGTTGGCCACCATAGTAGCTGGCTCAGTTCTTGCAGGTGAGCTCTCTCTCATGTCAGCAATAGCAGCAGGTCAACTTGTGAAGAGTCATATGAAATACAACAGATCTACCAGAGATATGTCCAAGTTAGCCTCCTCTTAGATGTCTCATATATATAGCCACTTGGTTGTCTTGTGATCCCTTTGTATGCATTAGGGTCGACACAACAAGTGGACCCTATAATGAACACTGGTTCACCATATATAGAATATCTAAAAAAACACAAAAAAAGAATAAATGTGGCTAAGGGTAGATAATGGATGGATTAAGGAGAGGTGAATGATGAGGACAAAGAAGAAAACAAAAGGGAAACGAAGTAGTGGTGTAAGTGTTGTGTATTCTTTTAATTGAAGATTCCCATGTGAGTTTGGATCTGTTTCCCAAGTGTATAAAGGTTGTGTATGTGTAGTGGTGGTGGTGGGGAGAATCAATAGGAAACACAGAAATCTAGGGCTGTGGTGTGGTATTGTTTTTTCATGTCTTGTTTTTTACGTTGCTGCTGGTCATTAGGGTTTGCATGTGCAAATGCTTCTATTTTATTTGTATCAATCTTGTCTGTATCTGTGTTTATTTTTCAACTCTTTTGTTTGTTTAATACTTCTCTGAACTTGTGAATCGATCTACACTTAAAATAGTTACTAGGAAAAAAGTTTAAATATGTTGGAATTTATGTTTTCTTTTATCCATCTTGTTTTGGAAAAAAGATACGGAAAGAATAAAGCAAATGATCTATTTCACATTCAATCTTGTTCTTTTTACAACTACAACTATGTATGTGTAACATTATTTTCTATTTTTTTGTATGTCCCGATTAGACTCCGATTAATCTTCGATTAGTCCTTAGGTGCTACTCGGCATGTTAGAAGGCGTCAATCGATTAATCCCTATGTTGACAATGAACGAAGAAGTTAGTGAATTCTTAACATTTTGAAAAAATTATATCTCAATAATATAAACTAGCTGGGGTACTCCGCTCCGCGGGGTTCAATGGGCTCGGTTTTGACCATAGTTTTCGTCTTTTAATAATCGAATCAGTCAACGCTTCTTTAAAACCACATATAGACCAAAGTTATAAAAGTTACAAAAGTGTGAATTGTGAGGAAGAAAGCCAAGCCTATCATGAACTGGGATCCTTGTCAAAAACATCTATATAGATTCATATCTCTAATGATAATCCTTGGTGGAGCCCGCTCATGAATTGTAGGAAGAATAACCCTTTTTTAGAAGCTCATGAATTGTAGGAAGAATAACCCTTTTTTAGAAGCACATGTGAAAAAGAAGTAAAAAGTACACATCATAGTACAAATGAACATTAAACTTCATGGATAAGTGTCAAAAATGAGAAATTGGATAAAATATGATTTTGATATTTATCCAACAAATATCGACCTTGTATCTACCTCTTCCTTGCTTGCTTGGCTCGCAGCTGCACCAACAAACAGAATACGCGAAATCGAGATTTGTGCGTGTGAAATGAAAGCGATAAGTGTGTTGGGTGTGATTTCTCTTATTTTGTCTGTATGTATTCAAAATAAAAAGAAAATGTTTAAATAACTTGTATCGGTGAACAAAGAGGATAGGTAAAAAAATTTACCTTTGGCATATATGACAGGTGTAATGTTTGGTAGAAATATGTGTGTAAAGCTCATTGTGCCCATAAAATGATGACCTGCAAAATTCAGATAAAGGATGTCCCTAAAACCAACCTCTTTCATTTTCAATTCCATCAACTTCAGAGTCAACTGTGTTTATATGTTGTTTTAATTAGGTTTTGGAATAAAGCTTCTGTTTATAGGGATTACGTGATGTAATTTGGCCCAACTTATCTTTGTACATGTCCAAATGTAATACATATATATATATATATATATATATATATATATATATATATATATATATATATATATGTATTACATTTGGACATGTACAAATATATATATATATATATATATATATATATATATATATATATATATATATGTATTACATTTGGACATGTACAAAGATAAGTTGGGCCAAATTACATCACGTAATCCCTGACTTTGTTATTCTAATCATCCTAGTTTTAGTTCCATAGAAAAAATAAGAATTGTAAACAATTTTCGCTCCGGTTGTAAATAACCACAATCTTTATTTCCTTAATGTATGGTGATTAATGATACAACTATGGTGTACTTCATATAAGGATCAAATATGCAAAGAAAGGGCAAATCATTGGGTTTAGTTAAGTGAAGGAGGTTAAATTGGTTGATGCACGGATCAAGGGCCATTAGGTCATTTTCTTTCTCTGGTCGGTTGATTTCAATATAAATAGAAGGTTCCTTACCTGAAGAACAACAAAAGGGGAATTTCAGAGAATCACAACATCTTATATGATTTTTTAAAGGTGTTTGAGAGCCAGCAAGGGCTGAATAGAGAAAATTGTCGTACGAAAATAAATGAAATTACAAAAATACCCTCATAAGTTTACAAAAAAAGTATTGTTGTAACACTTACACTCACTGTTTCAACAGACTAATAGCGACCATCAACATAATCTCTCATGAATAAGTATAGGAGACCACCAATCCTAAAAGCTCCATAAGATCATCAAATTGTCCATGAATATCCCCACAGAGTGTCATTGGGCTTTTAATAGGCTGTAAAAGACATAAACAAACAGAAGCATAGGAGACAACTCGTGAAAACCCACTTCAACAAAGATTTTTGTATTCAAAACCGATAAACACTCTTTTCGCTCCTATATTATAAACTAGGCGAATGCCCGCGCGTTGCGCAAAAGCATCTATATAGCTGAAATCTTTACAAATATATGTTTTTTTAAATATAACAATAATGTCGTTGTTAAATTTGATATAATAATTCGTATACGAAGTTGATATAGTATATTGATTATTTTAAATTATATGATAATATATACATCTATTAAAACTATATAATCTCAATCTTTTGAATGACCTCTACCTGCGGATTACTTATGAATAAAATTAAATATAATATATGATTTAATATTATTTAGAGTTGTTGTTATTGTTAATTCATTTTTAAAATTTATTTGCTTAACGTTTTAATTTTCATCAATGTATCATTTAAAACATCAAACTTTTTTTTTGATTTTAAAGGTAACAATATAATCATTTATATAGAGTTATTTTTAACTATTGTTAATGTAAGTTATTTTAAGCTACTTATTTCAAAACTTTTGACAATTATAAAAATATCTTTAGGAAATATTTTAGTGACTTGATATTACAATTTAGTTTTTGAATTTAGCAATACAATTTATCACTTTTCACTATTCACAAAATATTCTTTGGGTTTTTTTAAGTGGAACTGAAATTTATATTGATGTTGACCCTGTATAGTTATATTTAAATTAACAATTGAAGTATTTGTCCATACAGTTCAAAAGTTGTAGTTTTAAATTGATAATGGTTTACATACAACAACATATTAAATCTAATAAATTAAGTATAATATGTTAAAAGTTGAAGACATAACTTTATAAGTAGAAGTAAAAAAATATTATTTTAATATTGAAATTTAGTTTATTTTTTATTACAATTTAGGTTTGATACTTATTTAACCTTATTAACAAATTTATAATCATTATTAGAAAGACACTACAATTTATCACTTTTAACTATTTACAAAATATTTTTTGGGTTATTTAAGTTGAACTAAAATTTATACTTAAGTTGATTCTGTAAGGTTATATTTAAATTAACAATTTAAGTATTTTATACAAATTGATCAAAGGTTGTAGCTTTATTAGAATGATAATGGTTTACATACAACATATTAGACTAAATAAATTAAGTATAATATGTTAAAAGTT
Source organism: Lactuca sativa (assembly GCF_002870075.4). Classification (NCBI taxonomy): domain Eukaryota; kingdom Viridiplantae; phylum Streptophyta; class Magnoliopsida; order Asterales; family Asteraceae; genus Lactuca; species Lactuca sativa. Next base: position 98,571,345 of record NC_056625.2, on the reverse strand, counting down.
AAAAACAAACTTTATAAGTAGAAGTAAATATATTTTTTTAATATTGAAATTTAGTTTATATATGATTACACTTTATGTTTGATATTTATTTAACCTTATTAACCAACTTATAATAATTATTAGAAAGAAATTAAAAAGTCATGGGAGTTTCAAATGAATGTGGTGAAAGGAAAAAATACATGGGAGTTTCAAATGAATGTGGTTTAAGAAAAAAAGCAAGCTTTATAAGTATATAATGAAATTAAAAATAATTCTTTTTTAATAAAAATAAAATAAAATAAAACGCAATAATAGAGTATTTTGTAATTGATCCATAAATACATAATGCAACCACTGCGCAATGAATGGCACATATTCATATATGTCCTCATTATCGTTATTAATTATTATTCTCAAAATGACGACCCGATATCTTTAGTTTCTCTATACAAACTTTTCAAGCTCTCAAAAGGAATATTTGGCATACAAATATTGCCTGACTTTTTCCAAAGTAGAATATGCATACATTCATTGATTAATCATTAATTATTATATAATAGTAACTAATTAATTGTAAATAATAAAATAAAATGTTACTGACCTAAAGAGAGTAACCTGAGCTAGGTTTGTTGGCCACCACTTCTCCACTAGATCAACCAAATACATTCTCAACATTCCTACCCATCCATACCCTAATATATAATAATAAATTTTAAAATAATAATAATATCATTAATTTCAAACAAAAGTAATTATTATTATTATTATCAACTATAAAGATATAATTTCAATTCAAACCACATAAAATTATCTGAGTAGTGAAAACGATAATCAAATCATAGTGGAAACTCAAACTCTGTGTATAATAACCTTTCATAACAGTAATGGCTCCAATTGACTACACATCACCCCAACCCTAATCATCTAATTCCAACTGTAGCAAAAACCAAGTTTTCTATCAACGGCCAAAACAAAATCATTTAACATATGATTTAAGGTAAAATTAAACAAAATGAATCTACAATTTAAACTAATTTTACCATTGTTGACGAATAGTACATTTAACAAATGTTTTTATAGTAGTAGACTTACAGCTCCATCCAAATGTATAAGAGGTGGTTTTCCTCCAAAAGTTGATTGTATCTTTCCCAACTCCCAAATCCATGTTGGAGACGACAACATACTCGGAGTCGCTGAAAGGGTAAAATAGCCATGTTGGAGACGACACCATTAAATGTTACATTCTTTATATAATGAAAGAAGAGACGTAAAAACGAAAGAAAAGTAAACAAAAAAGAGATTTCATAGACACATCAAGTAAAGCGGTAGATGTGTTAAATGAAGCTACAAAAAACAGCAGAATCCAACGAAATGTATTCAATCACATACATTAACTAAAAAACATAGGAGGGACCTGTGAATTCTAGGCGGCATAAACAGAGAAATAAGCCTCTAAAACGTGGAAGCCGTCAGCCAAACCACGTTCGTCACACACCCGAAGGAAACATCAATCGATTCAATTTCAAATCACTGATGAAATACGCCTCTAAAATGCAAACATAATAAAAACGTAAGCCTAGCTATCCAAATTCAATCGAATAACCGAAAAACAGAATCCGATAGCATAACAATCTTAAAATTCTTGACAATATGGAAATCTAAATGGAAAAATTACACACCAAATCGAAGTACAACTTAGCTCAAATCCAAAATCAAAGAGTCGTTACCTACAAATCACAAATAAACGGTGGTGTAGAGGTTGAACCATAAATCGACAGTCAGATGGGGGAGAACATCGATGAACATAGAAGGAGCAAGCAATAACGAGAATAGATAGAGGAAGAAAGAGATGCACAGTACCATGGAGGCGGTGGAGGTCAGAGGTGCTGCGATTGGGTTAAGAGCGGTGACGGTGACCACGGTAACCCGATGAACAATACCAGGAAGGCGATGGAGGTCAGAATGTGAGACAAACGAAACTGGGAAAAAATCTCTTATGAGGAACATATTTCTATACCTAATCGCCATCACAATATCATTCGTCAAGTTTGAATCGTTGCCGGAGCGCTGGAGCCACCCGACCCTCCGCCTTGCTTACCTACAATTTACAGAAAACAATAAAGAAGAAATGGATAAATGAAGAAAATAATAGAAAATCGAAAACTAACCTTGATGAAATTGAAGAAATTAAGGTGTGATTTCCAGAGATCCTATGCCTGCAATCGATTCAGGAGAATATACAACAAACAGAATACGCGAAATCGAGGTTTGTGCGTGTGAAATGAAAGCGATAAGTGTGTTGGGTGTAGTTGTTGTTATTGCCACCGACGACCTCCATCTCCTGCCGCCGCTGCTTCTACCATCGTAGGTAACAATCGCCACCCTCCCCTCGTTGATTTCCAGGTAATCGAAAGGTTTAGGGCTTCAATCGTGTTCATCATTTCAGAGTTGGGGTTAGCAGTGTGGGCTGAAGGTTTGGATAAGAACCGATGTATGGAAAAGTCTGGAAGGATAGATTAACCTACAGGTGCGGGATAGAATGATCGGGAACCGGAACTGTTAGCCACAAACTATATGGATATTGACATAAAATGGCCCTAAAAACAATTTGAGCACACATACATTAACAGGGACCACTTGTAACGTCCCAAAAATACGAGCCAAAAATTTAGTTTTTAAACGTGTACTTAACAAAACATTTAGAAATTCAACAACCATTTCATTTCACAAAGATGTTGCATGTCAGAAAACATTGTCAAAATCACAAAATATCAGAGTACAATCTCCCAGGTAGATGTCATAATGCGGAATATAAGCAGGTGTGTGTGTGTGATGTACCCCTACCGCGCCAGCTCCATCCCCTTCGACGAAGAGGTACCTGAAACCAAAACTGAAAACTGTAAGCATGAAGCATAGTGAGTTCCCCCATAATACCTCATACCATGCAAGCATACAACATACAGCTAGGAGATATGGGCCTTGCCCACACTCATGAAGATACGAGCCTTGCCCACACTCCGCTAGCCGAGAGATACGTGCCTCGCCCACACTCCACTATCTGGGAGGTACGGGCCTCGCCCACACTCCACTCTCGGAGAGATACGGGCCTTGCCCACACTTAGCCGCTAACCCATAATATACAAGTATCACACAGACAACAAGTATAGACCACTCTATCATACTGGCACATATCATAATCAACTCAACCAAGAGATACGGTCTCGGCCCACACTCTGGTACTAACATCTCGTCTATACGGGCCGGCCTTGGTGCCTTAGACCCGTTCCTACCGAAAGGAAACTCACCTCAAAGTAACTGTTGATCTGCGTGGGAACTGACTGCCTGCTGCTACTGCCGCTCCGGAGATCTTCCGGCTCTAATTCCCACAAAACCCTTAGTCAAATACTGCTAACCGATTTCAGGGTAAATTGACCATTTACCCTTACAAATCAAGAGTCAAGTCACAGTCAACTGCCAGTTGACCAGACTCACTGAGTTGGCTAGCCAACTCGCCGAGTCCCTTTCCCTTAGCCTGACCATAAGTCCGTCTCTACTCGTCGAGTTAAGCGTAGACTCGACGAGTTTTTCTTCTATACCTAAGGCCAATAGTCCTTCATCCTACTCGCCGAGTTGTATGAACAACTCGCCGAGTTCATCGTCATCCGAAGAACACTCTAAGCTGTGACTCGCTGAGTTGTATGAACAACTCGCCGAGTTGTTCTTGAGACAAGAAGATTACCATGAACTCGCCGAGTCATGGCATTGACTCGCCGAGTGACTTCATGAGTGAGTCTGGCTTCCGACCCACTGAGTCGTACCCTATGACTCACCACTCCAACTTGCAACACAAAAAGGGGAACAACCCGGGGACTCGCGACCCGACTCGCCGAGTCTGCCTCATGCAAAAACTATACACGCGATTTTGCTTGAATCCAGTCCATGCCATTCATAGATCTGGGTTCCTAGGGCCTGGTTTACACATAAAGTTTCCAACTTTACGTGTAGATGATCACCAATGAAGGTTTTAGGGCTCAAAGTGCACCAAAAGGGGTAGATCTAGGACTTTCATGCAATAAGACTCCATAAAGGTAGTAGATCCAAGCTCCAGGGACTAAATCATGCCTAGATCTAAAGGCTAACAACTTATTACAACCCACCAAGCACAAACAAGCTTGAAGAATGGCTCAAAAAGGACTTTCATGAAGCTATTAGGTGATGGGTTTTTGAGCATTCTAACACTCCTAAGTGTACATGCAACCTTAAATACCTTGGATCTATGTTTTCTCTATTATACATGCAAATAAGAACTTCCAAGGTATTATCCTAATCTAGCATACAAAACAATGACAATAGCAAGATAGTATACATACCTCTTTGGTGTAGAATGTCTTCATGAAGCTTGAGTGCCTAGTGCCCCAAGTGTGACACCTCAAATGGAATCACAATCATCAAAACACTTAGAATAACTTGAGAGAATTCTTACAACTCATGAAATCGGCTAGCCCTCTCTAGAATAATACTAGTACCGATTTTGCCAAGAATAATATCTTTATATAGTGTTACAATTAGGGCAAACCCTAATTGTCATGACTTTCCATTTCCTTGGATCCATGGGTTCAAATACACCATGGAGCATCCATGGACCATCCTATGGGTTTTAGCCCAACTTGATTATCCATGGAGCATTAGCCCACTATACAAGTATGGATGATTTACACAATCAACCCATATATTTAATTAGTCTTCTTTTGATCACTTAATTAATCCTAGATTAATTCTTGATCAATACTAATTAAATAATCTTATTATTCTTATTATTAATATACTAGAACTTATAATATATTAATAACCATAAGTGTCTTATTTCTCTCATCCAAGTGCATGATGGTATGCAACCCAAATGGACCATGCCGGGTCGGGTCAAGTCTTACCAAATATAGTTATGGACTTAGACATTAATCCAACAGTCTCCCACTTGGATAAGTCTGAAACTATTATTGCGTATGACTTCAGGAACCAACTGGCAATCGTAGCTCTCAAAAGCTTCTGTCGAACTCTGACCTTGTAGATGAACTCTGGCCTTTGTCAGTGACTTGTCCATTAGATAAGGGATCATATATTCCTCCATTCTAGATATCATATGGATTCAGACATGGATTATAATCATTCTCTCTGTCCATTTGTTGTTTCCCGATTTCCGATTTATGACGACTGACTAATTGAACAAATCAAATCAGTCCTGGCTCGGCCGAGCACTTCCATTTGTCATCATCAAATCATCGAGGGGCCCACAGATATCACTTTTACCCCGAAGGTAAAAGGAATGGATAAACTTCGACTCATATGGCTTGTTCTACTACTTGTTGAATCATACACAAAGGCACGTTTTATAGCACAGAGTTACCAAATGCGTTTTCGTGCTATCAATGTACTATCAACTCATAGTAACAACTCATATCTCTAGGTTTGAAGAATATAAGATATTATCGTCTCATGATCACTCGTGATAAAATCCATGAAGTGATTCCAATGAGCGCGGGTTGAATCCAATACTCAGAACTTATGAGGACTCATGATTGTTGTAGCCTTGTCCAACACCTTAGACCTCTACAACCCATCATGACAGTCTTAATTCATATCTACTTCCAAAATATGACCGACTGTGGATGGTTTGAATAACTTAGTCATTCCGGAAGAATAACCCAGTTTATTCGGGAAGTCAAAACATGCAAAATGAAACACAATAATAATTGAATCCAATATGGTCTCAGAACTTATGAATATAAATAAAACACCTTTTATTTATCACCATATGATTACACATTATTCATTGTATACTGTTTCAGCTATCAACTTTAATCTTGAATTTAAAACAATAGTTGTCCCATGCTCCAAGCATGTACACTATGTTTTTCTTAACACTAGTCATGCCATACACCAAGTATGCATACTATGTTTGTCTATAATCTTTACTTTGTGATCTAGATCAATTGAACATTACTTCAATGATTCTCTTTTCACACTCCCAAATCCTTACCGCAAATGCAAGAATTCCAAATTCATGCCATTTACTGAAATCGGTTAGATTCTAAACTTATATGCATTGATTCTCTTGTAATGATTAAGCACAAAGTCATAAAGACTTGGCAACAATCATTACAGAGTATTCCAAAGGAGATCAACTCCTTGGAAATATCCTTCTTGCATTAAGTTTCCTTAATCTTACACAGATTGAAAATTCTAACTTTGAAACATTTCCAGATTCCATTTTGACTATCACTTCTGAACAAGAGTTGCCTCCTTACAGATTATGTCAATATGGTCCTTCCAGAATTATCACTATACTTCCAATTTTCCTTGAGTAACCAATCTTTGGTAAACCTTAGATTGTCCTCGACAATTGTTTAATCCTTTTAGTCATATCCAGTTCTAAACCTTTTCCCTTCTTAATGCCCCAAGCATTTGGAAAATTTTAGAAAGGATGAATATAGCACATGTAATTGAACCTATATCCGAAGCATATGGGACACGATTCATGATGTCTCACATAAAGACTAAACCAATCTTTTGCTATAATATTTCCATTTCTATTTGCCAAGTTCTCATAATTCAGATTATGAAAAGGGATGCCGTAATCATAATCGAATTTTAGAACGCAAATAATGGACCCATATACAAAATTTCCTTATGTTGAGCCACTCCAACATGAAATTCATATATATCCTTGACTAAATGATTAAAACCTCACGATCTAAACTTATAGATTTGAGATGAAGTATAATTTCCTCTCCCTTAATTATAGCAAAACAACTTTTCCAACCCCTGCAACCTCACGAATTGAAACTTTTTGTTTTTCTATAATTAACATTGCTAACTTGCAATATTTATCATAATTATCATGCTCCCACTAACATGATGATTATTAGCATAACACTTATGCTCCCACTAGCTTTGACATGTTCTCAGAAATCACCTGGACTTCTAGAAATCAATACTTCATTGACTTTCTTACCAAAGTTCAGATTTCTGATGCTAGATTCTTTTGATAAAACTTTATCAAAATCATACACCTTCCCTTAGATAGCACACTTGTGTGTCTAAACAATTATGAAGAGGTATGCCGTAATCATAATGGTTAGACCTTTTTGCCACTTCTCACAAGTCCAGGTTAGTGTGCCGGTTAACCACACACGCTCCACTAACGACTTTGAGAATGCAAATATCACAATTGCTATCTAGATAAAATCTACTTAGTGAAAGTGTTTCCTCACCATCATTTTCATGAATCGGAGAGAAACCTTATGACACTTAGATTTAATGGTGTATGTGTTCTTATCCATGTGAATTGTCAAAACCATAGCCACAAGACAAGGATAATGACAAATCCAAAACCATATGGATTGAACTCAATCTTAATTTCTAGCCACCTGGCAGCTCAAGGGCCTACCATTGCTTCCAAGTTGTTGTGCAACAAATTGAGAACTCTAAGAACTCATATGCAAAGCCAACTTTAACTGGAATGGGCACAGAATATGTCAACACGATAGGTTATAAACCTCAAGTCGTGTGCTAGTGAAGAACTTCAGGTTTATTCTTGATTAGTTCTTGAGACTTTCAAGACCTTTAAGACTCCCACTGTCCTCTTGACATATAAGACTCCCTTGTCAAACATCCAAAAGATAGTGCGGATTCTAATCAAGACAAACACTTCACACAATTGGCCTTAGTTGGTCTTTGTTTTATCCAAAACATCACAACTTACCAATTTCAAATGTACAAGAGTTTTAAACCTTCTTTAAGACATGTCACTCAAGTTACAATCTTAGAGTATTACTCTAAGAATTGTTTTTGGAACGAAGTATGAATCATCTTCTTGATTTAACCACTTCAACAATTCAAGTTCCTCTTCTTAGCTATAAGAAGGCTCTTGGGGGATGAATTGTGATATGGTTTCTTAATCATTAAGATGATCACAAAAGCTGATACTAAAGTACTCTCCCATCTTTTCAGATTTGAGAAACTTTTATCCTTCTGCCTAAATTGATTCTTCTTATTCGCTCTGCCATACATTGGAACCTTTTTCCAATGTCTCAGAATTACACTTAAGCTTGTAAGTATAATCATATTTACTGTGCTTTAGTAAACTATGACGAATAGTTTTATCAATCTTTTTGTGGTGGACTTGACCAGTGCACAAGAATGTGTACTCGATCCCTTAGTCCTTTACTTGACTCACACATCCATGTGAACAAGTAATTAGTCTTAATTTTCCAAAACTTGAAAGTTCTCATTCATCATGCTATACAACTTGCATGATTCCAAGTTCCGGTCCAATTGAAACTTGGGTGATGAGAATCTTTCCTTATTTGGTAAATCTAGACATTACCACAAATGAAAGAATCAATTTCATATTTCCACTCTTGCTCTTAATGGAATCATATAAGCAACAATTTTTCCTCAAATGCCATTGTAAGGATATTTTAAAATAAATACAATCAAAAATTTTCTTTTATTTTAAAACTTTGCGGAAAAAAACTTATCCTTACAATCCATATGAAAACTTGTTGTTATCTATTCCTAAGCAATATCTCATAACTCCTGAGAAGTAGCTCAAGAATCCGATCTTCAAACTATGCGATAGAAATCCATCTACGCCATCAGATTCAACATATTCTTTCTTTAAGTTTCTTCACTTTTCTTTCATTCTTAAAACATCACCATGTGACCCAGTCACATCATGTATCAAGAATCTCAGAATAGAAACTTAACAGAGTTAGATAGTGGAATTTACCTGAAGTAGAGTCAAACTTATTGACTTTAACATCCTTAGGTAAATTTTGGCAGCTTCGCAACCAATGCCCCTTTCTTTGGCAATACAAACATATGGACCCTTTGATAATGGTACACAGGACTATCACAGACTTAGCTTTTTCTCTTTACCATTTAGTCAACCGAGTTGACTATGGCCGATCCCTTTCCATTGGGAAGAGAGAGCTTTACTAGATATCCAATGTCATCATTGTCAATGTCCATAAGGTTTTAGGAAGTTGATCTTAGCAAACAGATAAGATCATTAAGGGACTTGTCATAGTATGTTTCATAGGTGTTCTAAAAGAACTCACTATGCGACTTAGAAAGTGATTGAACCACCAACTTTCTCAAGACTTTGACACCCAACTCTCCCGGCTTGTCAATATGTGTCTACATCTCCAAGATGTGACCACACCTAGACCTTGCCTTGCCAATAGGGCTTGAGTGACCTTAAACTTTTCAAGAACTTGTGGGTTAGGGAGAATAATTGGAGGAGGTGAAAGAAGTATGATATCCATGGGACATCATCTTCATTTAGGAAAGCTTGTTTCAAGAGATTTGGGAAGATCATAGGTGCCTAAACCAGACAAATTTTGGGAGATATTCAAGATAGTTGATTTAAAGTCCTTAATAAGACACCCAATATGAAATATTAAGGCTAGGACCCAACAAACTATTTTATAACTTAGAAGAGGTATGTCGTAATCCAAGCTATAAAATATTTGAAGGTAGGTGAATGACGATTCACCAATTTCCACCAAGATAAACGAAATGTATTATTAGGTTTTAATTGGTTTTGAAACTCCTAGATCTTTGAGATTCATTGAACTGTTCAAAGGCATGTTTCAATCTCGAGTGTGCCCTTCAGGTTTTGTGACTGGGATGCCGAGGATCACAAAACAAGGTGTGAAGTAACCATGCAAATCACTTGGTACCCTTAATAAATTACCCCTCAATCGATGTGCCGGTTAACCACACACGCTCCATCGATACTATGATAAATATTAAGTCACCCTTTATCTACCTTGTTAAGTCCAAGTTAGTGTGCCGGTTAACCACACACGCTCCACTAACGACTTAGACAAAGTGTAAAGTGTAATTTCATGGATTAGCACCTTATTCACATTTTTCTAAGTAACTAAGATTGGGTATTATTAAAAGTTTAGTTACTTAGTATTTTCATTAATACTTTTAATGAAGGGAGAATTATAGTCCTGTCAAACCCGTTCGGCTAACGACCCTCCACCAGTCAAGCAAGCGGTGGGTGAGAGTGGACACCCATTAAGTTGTCATTTTATAGGCAACAACCTTATACCCACCTTATAGACCGGCTTCGTGAATGAGGCGTACTAGCGGTAAGACTGACTTTACTCTTATACATATATATATTATTAACTTATAATATTATAAAGTATAAGGGTTGAATTTTAACTTTTAAAATTATAAGGGCTAACTTGGAATTAAAGTATTCATACTTGAAAACTTTTTCAAATTCCAAAACTTGAGGGCAAGTTTTGAAACTATTCAAAACCAATTAATTCCATAACTTATGTGTTTAAAGTAGTTTTAATCCAAAAACTCTTCAAGTTCCATAACTTGAGGACAAGTTATGGAAGACTTTAAACTAATAAAAGAACTAACTTTTTCTTTATTTTATAACTTATGGATTTAATTATGGTTACATATTTTTCTTTAATGAAGTGACTCTTGAACTTCCATAACTTGAGGACAAGTTATGGAGTCATAAAAAGTTATTCAGTGACACAAGACTCTTCATTTTGTAACCATTGCCAACTATTATGAGTTTTATGAGTCTTTAATGTGACTCTTCATGTAACTTGAGGACAAGTTACACAAACACATTTTATACTCAACTCTTAGATTAAAATGGATTGAAAACAACTATTTCACTCAACATTTCTATTAATCTAAGCAACTCATAAGAACAAGATAATTCAAATCAAACTTTTTCATGTAATTAGTCTAAACCTTAAACTAATACAAAACATGAATCTATTGACAATTATCTTTGAAAATGGATTAGCATGAACATTACCACATCAAAAACAAGTTTATAAGATCAAAAACAACTTAGGGTAATGTTCCTAGTCCATTTCTAGCCAAAAAAACTCGAAAATATGTTGTCTGGGGGTCCAACTCGTCGAGTGCATGAACCAACTCGACGAGTTGGATCGAATTCATCACTTTTTAGGCATGGACTCGCCGAGTCTTCTGATGGACTCGCCGAGTCTGATGGCCAGACAGCACCAGATTCGTTTTTTCAGCTTCTATTGCAGGTATAACAAGAAAACAAGCCTAGGCTCTGATACCAATGATGGGTTTTTGAGCATTCTAACACTCCTAAGTGTACATGCAACCCTAAATACCTTGGATCTATGTTTTCTCTATTATACATGCAAATAAGAACTTCCAAGGTATTATCCTAATCTAGCATACAAAACAATGACAATAGCAAGATAGAATACATACCTCTTTGGTGTAGAATGTCTTCATGAAGCTTGAGTGCCTAGTGCCCCAAGTGTGACACCTCAAATGGAATCACAATCATCAAAACACTTAGAATAACTTGAGAGAATTCTTACAACTCATGAAATCGGCTAGCCCTCTCTAGAATAATACTAGTACCGATTTTGCCAAGAATAATATCTTTATATAGTGTTACAATTAGGGCAAACCCTAATTGTCATGACTTTCCATTTCCTTGGATCCATGGGTTCAAATACACCATGGAGCATCCATGGACCATCCTATGGGTTTTAGCCCAACTTGATTATCCATGGAGCATTAGCCCACTATACAAGTATGGATGATTTACACAATCAACCCATATATTTAATTAGTCTTCTTTTGATCACTTAATTAATCCTAGATTAATTCTTGATCAATACTAATTAAATAATCTTATTATTCTTATTATTAATATACTAGAACTTATAATATATTAATAACCATAAGTGTCTTATTTCTCTCATCCAAGTGCATGATGGTATGCAACCCAAATGGACCATGCCGGGTCGGGTCAAGTCTTACCAAATATAGTTATGGACTTAGACATTAATCCAACATTAGGGACTACAAGCTTGAAAACAGAGGGGAAACGAACTATACCTCAAGGAAAACGTTGAGATGTCACAAAAATGCTTGGCCTCCTTCTCCTCTTCTTGATCTACTCTTCTTTCTCCTCAAAAACTTCAAGAACACACAAAAACACTTTAATCTCACAAGGAATAAGGGTAGCACGAGGTTGGGAGCTCTAACGGTGAATGGGGGCGAAGTTGGGGCGGAAATGAGTGTTTAAATAGGGTGCAAACCCTTGAATTTTAGGGTTTCAACAGACAGCGGTGACTCTCCGAGTCCAGAATATGGATTCGCCGAGTCGCCAACTTAAACGTACCCCCCGGACCGCATCCCTACTCGGCGAGTCGGACCTACAACTCGCCAAGTTCAAGGCTAAAATGTCAAATATTTAGATAAATTTTACATACCAGGAACCAGGTGCTACACCACTTCTGCCAAAAGACACACTAGTTTACTATTCATGTTGGCAAACAACTTTAATATATATATATATATATATATATATATATATATATATATATATATATATATATATATAATAATAATAATAATAATAATAATTTTGAGGATTGATTAGTGTTGCATTGGTCATATAAACTTTTTTGATATTAGTTGTATTTAAGAAATTTGTTACGATATTAGTAATTTATAATTTCTTAAAATTTTAACAAATTTAAAATTTAGGGTTTCTGACTAGTCGTTAACTAATCCGTAGTTGCTAGTTGACCGACATATACCACTTAAAGAATTTTACAACCTTGCCAAAAAGCAAAGAAAAGTTAAACAACAATAAATAACCAAGTGCCGAATAGTTCTTATATAGACAATACATTTGACCGGTCAAAATTAAGTAGTCACCACTAGAAAATAGGCTTTTAATGACACAAAGACTATGACACATAAAAGTATGTGTCATAAATTAAATGTTATATTTTAGGAATACTTGAGAATTTATGACATGCAAAAAAAGCATCAAATTTAGTGTCAAAAAAGAAAACATTGGCTTCTTTTATGTCGATCATCAGGAAACATCCTTTTTTAGTTTTACCAAGTGCTAATCTACTAACTCTAGCTAACACTTTCTCTCCCGCAGTTTCTAGGCGATTTCAGTTCGTGTTTGTCGAACAGCTCCCCCACGCTCCCTAAAAAATTAATTAGTTTTTTTTCTTTCTCTCTCTACAAATGCAGTGACAATCAGTTGTTTTGGGTCGACATTATCGCTTGCAATTCTGTTTATGTCTCGTTTAGCCACTAGTTCCCTAGTCCTCCATATTTTTTTTGATTGATTTTTTCGTATTAACTTTTGATAGTTCTATTTTGGGGTTTTCATATTATACTTGTATGAATATTTGCATCTTTCATCTTTGGCTGCTTTGATGTTTAATTGTGTTGCAGGAGAGGACGTCGACTACTCCCCATTTGTAACGTCCTAATGAGTAGTTGGTGGGAACATGACACATACCACGGACAAAACACACATACCTGATGAAATAAGAACAAATATCCATACAGAATTGACAAAATGACATAAATTGCGCAAAATAAAAAAGCTCAGCAATAAAACAAAGATACACAATATAACAAAACTAATATAAAAGAATGACTATTTTTGCCAAAAGGTTAAGAACTTCACTGTTCCTAACTTTGGACTTTTTTAATATATATATATATATATATATATATATATATATATATATATATATATATATATATATATATATATATATATATATATATATATATATATATATATTAATTTCATTTTTTTAAAACATATGTAATTAATATAAAATTCCATTTAGTCAGTTACTTAACCAAATCCTTAAAATTTAAAATACTAAAACATCATCTAAAAACATCTATTTGGTTTACAAACCAAAATCAACAACGGAAATGAAAACCTAGAAATTAATGTTAAAGACAAGATATCAAAATCTTTCGATCGTGCCACGTGTACAGTCGAGCAGTAACGACCAAAATTTTTAATAAATTTTTCATTTTTAATTAACTAAAACATTCCCATAAAATATGAAGTAACAATGACAATTGTTTTGAAAACCCATAACATTAACATTTGATTTCAAACATTAGAGTGTGCCATCAAATCAAATGTTGAAGAGTGCATGTCCCGCCATCAAACCTTGCACTTGCCCTTATGCTCAGATGTACCTGAAACGAATCGACAAATTGTAAGCTAATTCTCAGTGAGTTCCCCAAAGCATACCGCACCTAATCCATGTGACCATATAAACCACATCAATCATATAAGCAACCTAAGCCATGCATATAGACATATAAGGATGCCATGGAAACCCTCCAATGTCTTACTCCGGGTGCCACTGGAACCCACACGTTGTCTTAACCCACTGTCATGGGAACCCCACATGGTCTTAACTACCCGCCATGGGAACCCTCGCACGGTCTTCCCTAACACAAAATTATCGTACAGACTAAATACACAAACATACTAGAATGCCATGGAAACCTTCTAAGGTCTTACACCGAATGCCATGGGAACCCCCACATGGTCTTAGTCTACTGCCACGGGAACCCCCGGGGTCTTCCATACAAATTTCCTACCGACATACCACATTATCAACTAACAATCCACATATCATATATAATAGGCTGACCTTGGTGCCTTCGACCCATTGATATGGTGAGGAGACTCACCTCTCAAAAATGTTGAGCTGATAAGATAAGATCAGATAAGTCACAACGCGCAGCTCCAACTCAACTGTATACAATCATCATGTGACTGATTTTGTCAAAATTTCAAAATACCAAAAATACCCTCAAGGTCAAACTTGGTCAACCATGGTCAAAGTCCAAGTCAACAGTCAAGGTCAACAGTCCATGTTGACCCCAACTCGTCGAGTGCATCTAGCAACTCGTCGGGTTCCTTCAGAGTCCAGAAAACCGAGACAAACCCTAGCCAACTCGTCGAGTTGTCTCATCAACTCGTCGAGTGCACTCAATATCCATTAGATGGGGAAACCCGATCCAACTCGTCGAGTTGCCAGAGCAACTCGTCGAGCTTTCTTCCTATTTGCACATTCGGATGATGTGTCGATTGCATGAACTCTAGGGATTAGATCTAAAATCTAAAGGTGTCTAGAAGGATAAATTTTCCAACTTTATCCCCTAGAACTACTCTGAATGGTCACACCCCCGAACCAGAATGGTGGAAATGTCCGGGGGCAGGTGACTTCATCTTGTAATATCATCTAAGTGTATATAATTGAATCAAAGACAACATCATCATCACAAATGAAATATAACAACCATCATAGTTTACATAAGTGTGTTGGTTTACAAATTGCATTCCAAATGTTAAATGTATGATGCTAACAAAAATATGTGTGTTCTTTATGACTCACCTGCTTAACGATTCCCTGAGAATACTATTGGTTTATGTGTATAACATCAATCATATGGTGTACATGCAACCCTAGTTGCTTTGATCTAGGTTTTTCTAAGTAAACATACAACATTGAATACCAAAGCAATAAACCCTAATTTACTAGCATATAAATCTGAAAATCACATATGAATAGGGTTAGGAATACTACCTTTATTGTTATGTAGCAATAACAATCACAAACCTTCTTGATCTTGACTTCTGAAAGTCTAGTGCCCCAAGTGTTGCACCTCTAATGGAGTCACAAACACCATTAGCGACAAGGATGAACAAGAGAGAGAGGTGAGGCACTAAAAACGTCCAAGATACTCTTAGGAATGCTTAGCCACGTTTTTGGGAGCTTTAGGGATCCTTATATAGTTAAGGCTACTAGGGTTTTCAACTTGGAAAACCTAATCCAGTTGCTTAGTCCTTAAGCAGCCCAAAGATCCTTCCAGAAGGCCCCTTGGACGATTTCTATATGGACTCCCATATAGAATTCATCCATTGCTTCCTGATAGATCTTAAGCCCAACTCTGTAAATATCTAATAATTACAGTATCAGTCCCCTTAATTTAATTAAATCTCTTTTGATCACAAAATCAATTCTAAATTAATTCTTGATAAATATTAATTAAACAATATGATTTCTCTTTTAATATATAATTCACATAATATATCAATAAATCATAATTAATCCTTTTTCTCCTTAATTCATCCTATCAGTTGCTACGGTGAAGGCAACCCAAAAGGACCATGCTCATAATCAGGTCAAGTACATACCAAAATAGTTATGGGCTTAGACACCTAATCCAACAGTCTCCCACTTGAATAAGTCTAATAACTATTTTGCAAGTACGACTTCAGAACCTGATCAGCAATCATAGCTTTCAAAAGCCGTTGTCAACTCTGATCTTATTAGTAACGCGTCCTTTAGATAAGGGATCATATATTCCTCCATTCTAGATATCGTATAGACATAAGACATGGATTATAATCATTCTCTCAGTCTATGTGTTGTTTCCCGATTTCCAATTTATGACGATTGACAACAGACTATAATTGAACACATCAACTTAGTCTCGGCTTGGCCAAGCGCTTTGGGTATCATCACTAAATCATCAAGGGGCCCACAGATATCGCTTTTATCCTACTTTGGGTAAAAGGTATGGATAAACTTTGACTCATATGTTTGCTTTGTTTACTCATCAAATCACACACAACAATATGTTTTATAACACCAAGTTACTGGTGCGTTTAGATATTATCAATGAGCAACCGACTCGTAAACTACAACTATATGTCTCCGTTTGAAGAATATAATATATTATCGTCTCACTAATCACTCGTGATAAAATCCGTGAAGTGATTCAAGTGAGTGTGGATTTAATCCAATACTCAAATCCTATTTCATAAGTACTCCTGAACGTTGCAACAGACTTTTTCTATGTTTAATACACTTTAGACAATCTACAAGCCAATTCGTGATAGTCTTCTTTCATACCTACTTCCAAATCATGAGTGATTGTGGATGGTTTGAATAACCTTATTATTCGGGAAGTCAAAACATGCGATGTGAAACAAAAAAAATAATACTGATCCTATATGGCCCCAAAACTTTTGAGTATAAATAAAACACCTTTATTTAATCACCATATTGATTACTCATTATTCATTGTATAATGTTTTGGATAATCAACTTATTACTTGAATTATAACATCAGTTGTCCCATGCTCCAAGCATGCACACTATGTTTACCTATGGTCCTTACTTTGTGAAATAGATCAATTGAAAACATTTACAATGATGCTCATTTCACAATTCCTAATCCTTATCACTAGTGTAAGAATACCAAATTCTTGCCACTATTAGAATATGCTAGATTCTATCGTTTTATCCAACGATCCTTTCGTGATGTCATAGAGCCAAAGTCACCAAGACTTTGCCAATAAAATTACAAATTTCTCTATTGGAGATTGTTACAAGACAATTCCATAGATACGAAGTCTCAAATTCAAAGTACATTCCTTTGAACATCCTTCTTGCATAAAAGTTTCTAATCTCGACATTAATTCTTAACATCCAACTCCCAATATGGAAACGTTTCCATATTTGCCATATGACAATTCATTCTAAATAGAGTCTTATCTATTCATAATAATGTCAATATGGTCCATCCATTACTATACTTCCAACTGTCCACAAGTGACCAATCCTTGGCGAACCTTAGATCGTCCTTCACAGTTGTTTAATTATTTTAGTCAAATCCGGTTCCAGTCCCTTTTCCCTCTTAACGCCCTAGGCATTTGGAAAATATAGAACAGTCGAATATTATAGCATATGCAATCGATTCTATACCCGAAGCGTACATGACACGATTCATAATGAAGAACGTGATAGTTTACTAGTTTCTTGCTATAATATTGCCATATATAGAATCCCTTTAAGTTGAACCTTTTCAACATAACATCTATATATGCCCTTTGACTAAATTTGATTAAAATTTCTTGATCCAAGCTTTTGGATTTTGAAACGAAGTATAATATTCTCTCCCTTAATTATAGCAAAAAAACTTTTCAACCCCTACAACTTTGCAAAGTGAAACTTTTATTTTCTATAATTAATATTGCTAAATTGAAACACTTAAAATAACAATCATGCTCCAACTAACATGATAATTATATCCATACCAGCATAACATTTATGCTCCCACTAGCTTCGACACGTATTTAGAAATCAGCTAAACTTCTAGAAAACAATACTTATTGACTTTCTTAACCATATTTCATGCTTCTGATATGAGATACTTTGATAAGCCTTTATCTAAGCTTCTCAAACTCATACACCTTTCCTTAGATAGCTTATATGTGTATCTAAACAATTTCAGCACTTATAGCAATAAGTCTTAAATGTTTAAACTAATTGCGAAATCTCACAATTCGAACTATGGAGAGGGATACTGTAATCATAATCGAATTTGAGAATGCAATTTACACAATTGCTACCTCCTTAAAATCTTCTTAGTGAAAGCGTTTCCTCACAATCATTTTCATGAAGGAGAGAAACCTTATGACACTTAGATTTTATGGTGTATGTGTTCCTATCCATGTGAATTTGTCATAACCATAATCATAAGACAAGGTTTGTGACAAAACCAAAATCATATGGACTGAACTTGTTCAATCTTTATTTCCTGCCGCCTTGCAGCACAAGGGCCTACCATGTCTTCCAAGTAGTGAGGCAGCTCACCTATACAGATCAATCAACTTTCATTGATCAAAGTGCATTGCCTTTATGCATTCAAATGAGAACTTTTAGAACTCACATGCATAGACAACTCTACTGGAATGGCACAGAAGCCAAGAATATGTCAACACGATAGGTTATAAACCTCAAATCGTGTGCTAGTGATAAAAAAAAATAGGTTTACTCTTGATTAGTTCTTGAAACTTTTCAAGACCATTTAGACTCCCACTAACCTCTTGACATATAAGATTCTGTTGTTAAGAACCATTTCTTGACAAACAAATACTCAAGAGTTAGTGCGGATTCTTATCAAGACAACACTTCACACAATTGGTCTTAGTCGGTCTTTGTCTTATCCAAGACATCACAACTTACCAATTTCAAATGTGCAGGAATAAGAAAACCTTTCCTACTCTACACTTGATGAGTTTTTTAAACTTACTGAAGACGTATCACTCAATATCATAATCTTGGAGTACGATTCTAAGACTTTATTCTGGAACGAAGTATGATTCACCTTTTGATTTAACCACTTCAACAATTCTTGATTCCTCTTCTTGTCCATACTAGTTCACTAAGATTTACTTAGAGGATCAATTGTGATATGGTTTCATAATCATTGAGACGATCATAAAACATGATACTAAAGTACTCTCCCATCTTTTCAGATTAGAGAAACTTTTATCTTTCTGCACAGTTGATTCTTCTTATGCGTTCTGCCATTCATCGAAACTTTTCAATGATTCAGAATTACACTTAATCTTGTAAGCATAACCATATTTACTAGACTTTTAGTAAATCATGATGAATAATCTTATTGTTATTTGTGGTGGACTTGACCAGTGCACAACATTGCGTACCAGATCTCCTAGTCTTGACTCACATACTTATGTGAACAAGTAATTATTTTTAATTTCCTAAGTACCAAGATTTCCATACATCACATGACTCAAATCATATGATTCCAAGCTTCTGTCCAATTGAAACTTAGGCGATGGGAATCTTTCCTTACTTAGAAAATTACGACACTTGATGAGATTAAATAAATTTAAGATCGATAGATTTAACAGATATCAAGAACGTGAGAATAATCAATAACAAGTAATAAACATTAGTATGAAACAATCGGATGTTGAATGATTAAAAGGCTCCAGCTCAGAAGAATTCAATGAGAATTGCTACTATAGAGGTGTGCTACGGTTTACAATACGAGATCTAGAAAAATAATAATTCGTGAAGTTCTGATCTAATGATGCATGCATGCACCATAAATACTAAACACTAAAGATTAACACGGATGGACAAGCCCAACCCGTATACTTAAAGGACTATAACAAAAAGCCCAATGACACAACACACTAGACTCAAAAATCTCCCACTTTGCGTCAATTGAGGTGAGAGATCAAATTGGTTGAGCAATAGTGGTCTTCTTCACAGTCTTGAATATCTTCGGTATGATGGCGAGAAGTGTATGACGGAAATCTATGTACCACCGAAGCATATCCGTGAAGTTCTTCTTATATGTTGCTTCGTTCTGTTTACACCTATGGATTATGTCTAAAATATGCTCCAGGCAAGCCGTGGAGAACAAGTGTTTTTCATCAAGATAGAACACAAACTTCTGACCTTCTGCTCGTGTAAACATAACACCACGATACTTAGAATCAATCTTACCCATCTTCATCTTGGAAGCATCACATGATGTCCTAATAGGTTTGACTATTGGGCTTTTCCTCAAAACAAAAGCAATTTCCTGATCCATCTTAGCAACATCATGAATGTAGGAAGCTAGAATTCTCTTGATATGATCAATAATGGGCTTGTACTGTTGTGGATTGGAAAGCAGAATGTTGTTCATAAGGATCCAATCATGGTGATTCAGGTTCGGTAGATCGGCCAATAAGATCACATAAACCGAATCAGCTGTGCCTCGGGTCACCCTGAAACTCACGTTGACGAACGCCCCTACCGAAGTAGGCTTTAATACTTTGACGAATGTAATCTTCTGAGCACTCCACATCAAATATTGTGATTGAGAATATTTCAGATAAAAATCAATAAGATCTCGATCAACCTTTGGGTCTGGCGAAGGAATATTCACTATCGCATCAAAACAGTGAAACACAAATGCCTTTCGGGTGATAGGCATATCAAATTGTGATTCCTTGGTATTATCACAATCAAAAGATGTAATTGGTTCCAGCCAATGAGTGTTGGGAGACTCAATCTCTTCTTTGATCAGCTTCTCTAGAGTCCATAAACGAAATAGAGCTTTCCTGCACTCCAACGTATCATGAGCCTCTTTTTTTCCTTTTCTCTCTTTCTTCTTCTTCTCTTGCCACTTTGATAGTTTCATCAAGCTCTTTATCTCCCTTCTTTCTTTTCAATAATTCTTCCTTAGTTTCTTCTTCCTCATCACTTTGACCCATTAGACCCTTTTTCTTATCCAACACACTAGAACCCGAAGCTTCATTACCATTCGGTTTAGTGGTGACTTTCGGCTAATTTGTTGTGTTGCCAGCAGACTCTTTTGTAGGAGGTTGAATGGGAGGATCTTGACTAACATCTCCCCCTTGTTGCGGAGTAGCAATTGGCTCCGTAACACCCTCAATCCGACTTAACATCTCCAGAGCTGGAAGAAGTTTATCCGTTAGATGGCGTCGAACAGAAATAGTAGGATCCGAATCATGTGCCTCTAAAAGATTCGAAAGAAGAGAGTGCACATCGTTCACACAACTTTTGATGATTGCGCGTTCGGTCCGGGGGGATTCAATTTCCTTATTCACTTGGAAAAATCCAAGGAAAGAGTGGAAAATTGGGTTTGTGATAGATCGAGATCTTCCCTGACCTTGTTATCCAAGGCAAGATCGGTTTTTAAGTTGGTGAGACTTGTATTAACAGAAAAAAGAAGAATAGTTCTGTCAGCTTGTAGACTTTGGAGAATCACTTCAAATTTTTCCCTCTCAGCCTTAAGAGATTTAGAAAAAGATGCAATGGCTTCATTTGATTTGTTGGTATTACCGTCTGCAGTGTTTTGAAAAGATTCCATGAAAAGCTATGAATCGGAAATGATAGATTTGACCTCACCAATGGCATTGTTGCAAGAGAGAGTGGAGGCGTCCACAGCTTGATTTGCTTTGTAAATGGATTGATTGTGTTGTTTGATCAAAGTTTCAATTAGAGCCTTCGTGGCAGCATCAAAATATGCTGAAGTGGAGGGAGTAGCAGAAGAAGCAAGTAAGTGATCAAGCTTGGCATTGAGATCCTTCAAGTGACGCTGGGTGATTGGAGCATCATCATCTTCTTCACTTTGAACTTGATAAGGACTATAGTAGAATCACTCAAAGTCTATGTTAGCTCCATCGAGAATAGGGCCAGATTTGGTTGAGGGTGATGGTGAAGGAGGTGGATTGGTAACAACAGTGTTGGTTCCTGAGGTAAGTGCCCCCGTATCAGATACGTTGACACGAACCAAAGGTTCGGTGGTGGTGGTGGTTGTTGAAGTTTCTTGAGTAATGATACCACGATCTTCTGAAACGGCGCCTAAAAAAGCACGATTTGACAGTTGTGTTTCCCTATGAAGACGTCATTAGGCGCGATGGTAGTTACCGCTTCAAATTCACGCGCCCAATTCAATTCTTATCCGGTGAGTCGGTTTGAATTCTTATCTAGTTACCGCCTCTGTAACTCTGAAAACTGTTCAAATTCTTTGACCAACTGTGACCCAGCCATTCACATTAATTAAGGTTCATAGCATTCGGTCTTTAAGAAAATACACCATGATAGCATATGTAACTGAACCAGCAAATCTGAAAATAGCCATTAGTACCACGAACTAGACTTGTAAGAATCACGGGGATTCTCGTGCAAGAGGGGGACAATAAAAAGAAATAAAGCAATGTATTTGTGGGATTTAAGTGATGTCTATTTAGACACGAAACCATGGACCCCGGGCACGAATCTCTTCCTTCAAAGTCAAGAGAGACTTAGAAGTGTCTGTGTGGTTTCCTGATGAAGTACGATCAAAAGTTTGTTAAGAAACATTTAAAAGGCAATTCTCAAAATAAGGCTTTAATGGGTAGGTTTGCTTCAACCGAATTTCAGTACTTAATATAAGACCGAAAGTTAGATGAAGTACTTGTGGGATCAGTGTAGCCTATTAAACAAGTAGGTATGATAGGATATTTAGTGAGTTGATGAGATTCATTTGGAAATCCAAAAAAAATTAAAATATGGATCTTTTGGGAAGAAACGTCTTCGTGTTAGACAATTTCATAAAGACCACGCAAAAATAAGAAGGATTTCACCGTCAAACTGGCTTCGTTAATTCATGGGTGAAATGCTAGAGCTTTTGATTGTTCACCGTCAATTCATTTAAGGTCTTGGATTGCGGGTATCACTTAGCACGTGGTAAAACGAAACTAAGATCATCGACGCAGGTGTTGTATGACCATAAACCTCAGTGGTTGATGCTGAGAGTCTTAAGGGTTACGATTGTGAACCGAAAGGAGATGGAGGAATGAGTATAGGTGGTTAAAGAGCCGAAAGTACCTCTGCTGAAAAATTTGGACCAAGCAGATAACTCTTAACTTAATGTGAGAAGTGTAAGGTAGCTCATAACTTTAGTGATTTTGACAGCCTACTTGGGAAGAACCAATGGGTATAAATCGGATCATTAAGGCTTCACTCAGAGTTAAGGAGGCTTCAGTCTACATACAACAACATGCTTCTAGGGACACCTAACTAGTACTAAGATAAAGAGATATATACTGATAAGTTAAAAACTAACTTGAAGATCGATTAGATTTTTATGACAGGTAAAATAATAAACAAGAAAACGTAAGAATACAAGAATGGATCAAAGTGTGTCGAATGATTGATTCAACAATCCTCAGCAGAGCTTGATAAAGAACTTCCGCTGTAGAGGATTTAGGGTTTACAATAACGATGATAAAACTTCTAAATTATTCTCTGATCAGATCTGCTCAATTGTTAACCTAATATGCATGCAAGCATATATATTTATACTAAACCCTATCAGCTCTCGGTTGGACAGGCCCAAACCGGAGTAACAAAACATGGACTAATAAACGAGCCCAATAGACGCAATACATAACAAAACCGCTACTCAACAATCTCCCCTTTTGCGTCAAATTGGAGCGAGATTACTTCTTCTTCTTGCTTGGGCCAGCAGCGGGAACTTTCTTCTTTACAGTTTCAAACAGACGTGAGATAAGCGCCAGGATCGTCTGTCTGAACCGAATGTACCATTGTATCATATCGTCAAAATACTTGATATCATCCGCTGTATTTTCCTTGCACCTATGGATGATCCCCAACACATGCTCTAGGCAAGCAGTGGTATACAAATGTTTATCAGCTAAGGCAAAAAGACATTTCTGTCCTTCATTCCTAGTGAACATGACTGAGTTTCGCCTCGCGTCAATTTTGCCCATCTGCATTTGGTTCAGATCACTGGCCGAGCCAATAGGAGAGATCGTTGGTTTCTTCTTGAAGACGCTTGCAATCTCCTGATCCATCAGTGCAACTTCCATGATGTAGCACACCAGCATCCTCTTGAGATGGTCGATGATCGAACCATATTCAGCTTCGTTGGTCAATAGGATGTTGTGCAAGATGATCCAGTCATGGGGATTGAGGTTCGGTAGATCTGCTAAAGAAATGGCATGTTCGGTTTTGGCAGATCCCCTGAGCACCTTGAACCGAACGTTGATAAACTTCCCTTCAGTGTACGGTTTCAAGACCCGAACGTTGATGATCTTCTGAGCGCTCCAGGTTTGATATTGAGGTTGAGCAGCCTTCAGATAGAAATCAATCAATTCCCGATCAACCTGCGGATGAGGATGAGGGAACTCGGCAACGTTAGAGAAGGCGTGAAAGATGAACGCCTTTCGGGTCAGTGGCATGTCGAACTGAGAGTCGACAGTATTGGAGCAGTCGAAAGAAATAACTGGTTCCAGCCACAAGATGCTCGGAGTGTCAATTGCTTCCTTTATCATCCTCTCGAGAGTCTAAGAAGGAAAAAGAGTTTTCCTACTCTCGAGAAGGTCGTGGGCTTCCTTCTGTCTTCGTTCAGCTTCTTCAGCTTCTCTTGCCACACGAGCACTATCATCAGCCTCATTACGTCGACTTTTACGTTTCAACAAGTCGGCAATGGTTTCTTTGTCTTCTTCCTCTTCTTCCTCAGCAAGCTTCTTGCCTTTATCCTTCACACCCGAACCGGAGGCTTGGCCTACATGAGGAGGTTCGGTTGTGTGAGTTGCCTTTGAGGAATGAGGTGGTTGAGATCCAAACTCCTTTTCTCCCCCTTGTTTCGGAATGGACACGAAATCGGGTAGCCCTTCAATTTTGCTTAACAGGTCTAGGGCAGGAGCAAGCTTCTCTGCAAGGGTACGCCTCACAGAATGGTTAAGAATCGGATCATGTGCTTCGAGGATGTTGGAGATGGCTGAGTGGACATCCAAAACACACGATTTAATGACCTCCCATTCGGACCGAAGAGTGTCAATCTGTTGTTGAGAATGGGAAAGTTGAGCACTCTTGACCTTCAGGGCAGTGGTCTTCTTTGCCAAGACATCCATCAACGAGTTCTCAGCAGCCAAATCTTCTTGGAGTTTTGAGAGACGCTCGTCAATAGAAGCACGGAAGGCTGAGTTGTCGTCTGTGAGCGATTGACGAAGTGAAGCAAAAGACTTCAACTCAGTAGAGACAAACGTGGCCAACTATTGAACAATTGGTTCCAACGTAGTCTTGGTTGCATCAGCACTCTCCTGTAAAGACTGTAACAGGGCAGAGGCATCAGAAAATAGTTTATCGACTTTTTCGGTCGCAGCCTGGCAGGCTTTTGTTGAGGCATCGATGACGGAGGTTGCAGAAGCGATAGAGTCTTGCTGAGCCCTTGAGAAAGCATCAACAATCTTCTGAATAGCAGCTTCAGAGAGTGATGATTGAGACACAGAAGAAGAGGCAATGAGCAAGTCGACCTTGTCATGGAGCTCCTTAAGATGTTTCTTTGTGACCGGAGCGTCATCATCATCATCGCTCTGTACTTGAAACGGACTGTAGTAGACCGAATCAAACGTCATGTTTTCCCCGCCAAGGAAAGTGTCGTCTCCGTTAGAGGCATGACCGGGAGATGGTGGTGGTGGTGAAGCTGGTGGTTCAGTGGTAGGGGTAGGTTCGGGTTGGGTTGTTTCGGGTGTAGGTGTAGGGGTAGGTTCGGTGGTGTTTATGGTTTCGGGTGCTTGTGGAGGTTCGGTTGCATCAGTATGAACCCCCGTATCAGATATGTTGGTTGTAACTTTTGCAGTGGATTTTGTTGTTGCATCGGTGAAGATGGGTGGTGGCATTGGGATTGAAGTGTTTGGAATGTGGGTAAAGGGGTTTATGGTGGGAATGGAAGTAGGAATAGTTTGAGGAGGAGAGGGAATTGGAGAAGGAGGGATTTGAATCTCAGGGGTAGGAGATCTGGGTGGTGTGTTGCCTCTTGGAGACTCGTCAGAATCCGAACTCTCACCCTCTGACTCGCTGGAGGAGGAAGCGATAATCAGCTTTCTCCTGGGTTGTGTCTTTCGCCTCTTCTGCTACGGAGACTGAGCAGCTTTTGTGGGTTTCCTCTTCTTAGGAGAAGGGCCTTTAGCCCCTTTGGCCACCTGTTTCCCTTTGTCAGCCTTCTTGCCTCTTGGAGCAGGCTTGTCGGCGTCGTGAATCGATTTCAACATCTCCGGTGTGAGATCCCTCGGACCAGAACGCTTGAATTCTTTGTAGGTTCTGATAATCCGGCTGTCAGCTGGAACGTCGGCATACATGGATTCCGGAATGGAACCATTGAAGGGGAATTTGGAAGCATCTGAGACGATGATCTTCGTGGTATGGAATGTACCAATCGAAGACATCGGTGCACCGGCGACAATGGGGATGTTGTACTTGTCCATCACCCACTTCGTAATCAGGGTCCAAAACCTAGCATAAGATACCTTTGAATTCCGTGAAGAAGAGGAGAGACTCTGGATGAGTTGTTGCCAAAGAACAAACCCATAATCGACATTGATGCCATTGTAGACACCATACAAGATCGATAGAAACAGCCGACTGGAGCCATCAGAGCCAGAACTCCGTTCAGAAAGGCCTTTGAATAACACAGTGAACATCCCGTTCCACTGTGGCGGCAAGCACGACTTCTTGAATTTGGCGACGGAAGTAAGCACCTCCGTATAACCCATATTGTAAAACATATTGAACAGGTGCCCCATAGGAATCGTCTCTGGATTAACCCTCGTAGGGTCAGCTTCAAACCCTAACAGGGAGCAAAATCGTTGCTTGGAGATGGACGCTTTGTGATGAAGAACGTCAAAGAATATCCTGTCAACCACTTTGTCGTAATGAGCAGTCGCATAGATTTGCGACAGGAACTCCATTGGAACGGATTCCGCCCTTGAAAGTGCAGGAGCAATCGGCGAAAACTTCAAACACTCGATAATTGGGAACATGTAGGAATCATAAGCATGAGGAGTTAAATCAATGATGAGGCATTGTTGAGGGCGAATGGGAAGTATGTGGGATGTTGCGTGAACAGAAGATGAATCTGCCATTGTTGAAGAGAGTAAAGAAGATGATGAACAGTTAGGGTTCAAGGATTTCTTGCGCTCTGGGAATTTTGATTGCAGTAAAGGGGTAAATGCTAGATGATGTCACCTTTTATACTGGGGTTTAAGGAGAGAGAAAGATCTTCCCAAATCTTCTATCGAAATACGAAGGGTTTTCTGGAGTTTGACTGATGCGTGACAGTTAGGGTAACCGATGATCACGCATGAGAGAGAGTGTCAAATCCCGAAGAACACGCCTCCCATCAAGCGCCGTTTGAAGATAAACCGTTTCAGATTCACACGCGCCCTTTCTACGCCATTTGGAGAAGAACCGTTTCAAATTCACACACGCGTCTGCAACGTCATTTGGAGATTAGACGTTTCAAAACCGCACGCGTTCCCTTTTACGCCGTTTGAAATCAAATCAATTAGACTCCCGCCTGAGTCAGCAACTCTTCATCTTATCCCTTTAAAGTGTAACGGCATCTTTTGAATAATACGCCCACGTGGATTAAAATTGACCACAGCTTATAATCAACCACCAATCCAATGAAAAAGCCTGTAATTATTAGAACCAGAATTTTGGAAAATCAAAGATTTTCGTGCTAAGGGTGTAAAAGAAAAGAAATAAAGAAATCCTTTTTAGGAAAAATTGTGATGTCAATAAAGATATGAAAAAAATGATCCCGGGCACGAATCTCTTCCTTCAAAGTCAAAAGAGACCTTAAAGTGTCAGTGTGGTTTCCCGTTGAATAACGATCAAACACTTATTAAGAAGTGTTGAAAGGATTCTTTTAATTAGGCTTCTTAGGGTGGCTTTTGCTTTGATTCAACAGTTTTAATCTTGAAATAAGATAGAAAGTGAACAAAGTACCTGTGAGACCGGTGTAGTCTGTTGAACAAGTAGGTTGGTAATAATTTTAAAGTGGCTGGGAAATATAAAATCTCAACAAAAATTAAAAACTGGATCCCAAGGGAAGAAATGTTATGGTTTTTAACAATTTCATAGGAATCACACAAAATAAAAATTTGAGATTTCATGAAGATACGTCCGTCAATTCATTAGTGAAAACTAGAGCAAATTAATTGTTCACCGTCAATTCAGATTGGGTATTGAATTTTGGGTTTCACTCAGCTCGTAGTGGCACGAAACTAAGATCATGAACACAATTTTTGAGTAACTATAAACCTCAGTGGTAATATCTGAGAGTCTCAAGGGTTACGTTTGTGAAACGAATTTAATGGAGAAATGCAATAGAGATGGTGGAAGAAATCAAAGTACATCTGCTGTGAAAAATAGGACCAAGCAGAAAACTCTTATCTCATGTGAGAAGAGAGTTAGGTAGCTCACGATTAGAATAAATGTGATAGCCTAACTGGGAAGACAAGGTTTGTGTATACCAAGTCATTAAGGCTATTATTCAGAATCTGATGATGCTTTGGGCACATACAGCAGCATGCTTCTAGGGACACTTAACTAATTCAACAATTTTCCCATAAACCCACAAATAAAATTAAAGCCAAAAAGTAAATAAAGAACAAAATATTTTTGGAGTTTTTGATATTTAGAAGAAAAGAAATATTTTTGGAATTTTTGATATAAAAAAAATAAATGATAAAAAATAATAATAAAAGTAAAAAATAAAAATAAAAAATAAGACTGAGAAAGAAAATAAAAAGATAAAAAAAAAAAAAAAACTTTGGAACCGAACCCGAGCATTCGGTCTATTTCGGTTGAGAAAAATTTTGAAAAACTGAACCCGAGCGTTCGGTTGATTTCGGTTTTGAAAAATTTTGAAAAACCGAACCCGAGCGTTCGGCTGATTTCGGTTTTGAAAAACCGAACCCGAGCGTTCGGTTGGTTTCGGTTTTGAAAATTTTTGGAAAACCGAACCCGAGCGTTCGGTTGATTTCGGTTTTGAAAAATTTTGAAAAACCGAACCCAAGCGTTCGGTTGATTTCGGTTTTGAAAAATTTTGAAAAACCGAACCCGAGCGTTCGGTTGATTTCGGTTTTGAAAAATTTTGGAAAACCGAAGAAATTAGATTTTCAAAAAGGAAATACTTTTGACACTAAGATAAATTATTTTGGAACAAATGTACATGAAATTTACAACCAAGAAAACTACCTTTAATTGATGAGCGAAAGGCATATTATCCAACCGAACCCGAACGTTCGGTCTATTTCGCTTCTTACGTTTGAGTTTGAGAGGTAGTTTGTGGTACTGACTCTGATTCCATCATACCTAGCCCTTGTAGAATTTTGTTGAACAGCGCTTCAGGAAGGGCTTTGGTGAAGACATCAACCAGTTGATCAGTGGTTCTAACATAGTGAATTTCAACGTTTCCATCTTCCACATGATCTTTAATGAAGTGATACCTCAGTGCTATGTGCTTAGTCTTGGAGTGTTGCACTGGGTTATGACAGATCCTAATTGCACTTTCAGAGTCACAATATAGTGAGATCTTTTTTCATATTGAGTCCATAGTCTCGGAGTTGACTCTGGATCCAAATCACTTGAGAAGTGCAGGAGGCAGCTGCAATGTATTCTGCTTCAGCTGTAGACAAAGACACACAGGTTTGTTTCTTTAATTGCCAGCTAACCAACTTCCCGTCAAGGAATTGGCAGCCGCTGGTGGTGCTTTTCCTGTCTAGTCCACAACCTCCAAGGTCTGCATCTGAGTAGGCTTGAACAAAGAAGCCTGAGTTGGAAGGATACCATAGACCTAAAGAGGTAGTTCGCTTGAGATATCGTAGAATGTTCTTCACTGCAAGCATATGAGGTTCGCGTGGGTTCGCCTGAAATCTACCATAGTAACAAACGGAGAACATTATGTCAGGCCTGCTAGCAGTAAGATACATCAGAGAACCAATCATCTGGCGATATTGCGTAATATCAACTGCCAATTTATCCAAGGATGGAGTGAGCTTGGTGCCGAATGCCATGGGAACTTTGACTTTTGAATCTCCCATCATGCCAAATTTTGCAAGGAGAGTCTTCGTGTAATCTTCCTGATTAATAAAGATGCCTTCGGGTCCCTGTCTAATATTTAAACCAAGGAAAAAGTTAATTGGACCCATTGAGCTCATTTCAAATGTAGTCTCCATCAGCTTTCTGAATTCAGCCGTTAAGCTAGGATTCGTTGAGCCAAAGATGATATCATCGACGTAAATTTGAACAATCATAAGGTGGTTACCTTCCTTCTTTCGAAAGAAGGTTGGGTCAACCGAACCATGTTTGAATTTGGACATCTTTAAAAACTTTGTCAGCGTTTCATATTAGGCCCTCGGAGCTTGTTTCAGTCCATACACGACTTTGTCCAAAATATAACAATGATTAGGATACCTTTCATTTACGAATCCAGGAGGTTGCTCCACGTACACTGTTTCTTCAAGTTCTCCATTGAGAAATGCACACTTGACGTCCATTTGGTAGACTTCAAAGTTTTTGTGTGCAGCATAGGCGAGAAATATTCTAACTGATTCCAGCCTAGCTACAGGAGCGAAAGTCTCTTCATAGTCAATTCCTTCCTCCTGACAGTATCCTTTCACTACCAGACGTGCTTTGTTTCGAATCACGTTCCCTTCCTTGTCCATTTTGTTCCTGAAGACCCATTTGAGACCAACAACAGAGGCATCTGGAGGAGTTGGAATGAGTCGCCAAACTTTGTTCCTTTCGAATTCATTCAGTTCGTCTTGCATAGCTTGAACCCAATCGGAGTGATCAAGAGTAGTGTTAATTGTCTTTGGTTCAACTTTTGAGACGAAGGAGTTAAACATACAGAATTCTACTTTTGAAAACAAGGAAGTCTGTTTTGCCTTGAGTTGTGATCGGGTCAGAACTTTTTCAGATACATCACCAACAACTTGAGAGACTGGATGATCTCTGGTCCATTTGACGAGAGGAGGGTAGTTTGGATCAAAGGTTGGATCCAATTCAGCGTTTACCATCTCTTTTAGTTCAGATTGGCTTTCATAGTCGTAAGACATATCAGCATGCTCCCCCTCGACAGATAAGCTTTCAGGAATGTCTTGAGTTTCTTGCGCTACAGAGGTTTCTGGTGGTGCTGAGCTTTCGGGTGTTGATACACCTTCGGGTGGTGAGGCACTTTCGGTTGGTGTGGTACTTTCGGTTGGTGAAGTGCGTTCGGGAGCAGTTTGAGAACTGTTCTCCCCCTCAACATGTGAGCTCGGCTGTGATGATGATGACGGATCCTCCCCCTCGACTGAAGCATTGTGCTGTGGAGTGTCGTCAGAACTTGATCCTCCTTCATTCATTCTCTTTGCAGCATCTTCCACCAGTTGCTTCAGATGATCTACCTTGTTGTCAGCTGTGCTGGCTTCTGAGAGAGTGGCCTTCTCTGGTTCATCAAATAGCTCAACAAACTTCTCAAATAGATTAGTGATTGAGGCTGTGACTTGGCCGGTTTGAGGAAAGATTTCTCCAGCTGTGTCTTCGTTGGCCTTTAGCTTTTTGACATAGCTATCATCAAAAGTCATGTAATAAGTTTCTTCTATTTTCCTCGAACGCTTGTTTAATACCCTGTATGCTTTAGAAGTAAGAGAATAGCCCAGAAATATCCCTTCGTCGGCTTTAACATCAAACTTGTTGCGGTGTTCTTTAGAATTGAAGATGAAACACCGTGAACCGAACACATGGAAAAACTTGACATTTGGCTTCCTGTTGTTGATGATCTCATAAAGAGTGAGAGTGAAGCGCTTATTGAGATATGACCTGTTCTGTGTAAAACAAGCAGCAGAAATAGCATCAGCCCAAAAATATAAAGGTAAGGAAGCGAAACTTAGCATGGTTTGGGCCGCTTCACACAAAGATCGGTTCCGTCTTTTGACAATTCCGTTTTGTTGAGGTGTGTAGGGAGCTGAGAAGTTGTGACTAACTCCTTTTTCTGCCAGGAAATCTTCAAATTCTTTATTTTTGAACTCCAGTCCATTGTCGCTCCTGATGTTGCGAACGACTTTCTTCAGCTGTACTTCAACCTGCTTGATGAACACCTTTAGCTTGTGAGTCGCTTCAGATTTAAGCTTCAGGAAGAACACCCATGTAAAACGCGAAAAGTCATCAACAATAACAAGAATGTACTTGCTACCACCGATACTTTCAATAGATGATGGACCACACAAATCAATATGAAGTAATTCTAGTGGTTCAACAACTTTAGTGTTTATTATAGATGGATGACTTTGACAACTCTGCTTCCCCATTTCACATGCAGCACACAAATGTTCTCTATCGTACTTGAGCAATGAAAGACCTCGAACATGACCTCCAGTGACAAGTTTGTTGATATCCTTAAAGTTGAGATGAGAGAGCCTTCGGTGCCACAACCAGCTTTCGTCAGATTGTGCCTTGGATAACAGGCAGATAGCTGGGTTCCCTTTGATAGGTTTGACGTTTAGGGGAAACATTTCACCTTTACGCTCCGATTTGAGAATAACTCTTTTCGTCTTCTTCTCAATAATTTCAGAACCCTCATCGTCGAATAAAACCTTGAGACCGGTACCTCCAACAAGTTGAGATACACTGATGAGGTTATGTTGTAGTCCTTCCATGTATGCAACCTTCCTTATCGTGAAATCACCGTTTGTAATCATTCCATAGCCTTTTATGGTGCCAAAGGAGTTGTTCCCGAACTTGACATTTCCACCGTTTGAAAGAGACCTGTATTCCCTTAGCTCTTCCTTCCTTCTTGTCATGTGACGCGAGCAGCCAACTGTCAATGTACCATTCTTCGTCAAACTGCTCGTCACTGATAACCTGCAAAAATTAAGCAGATTTAGTAACCCAAAGTTTCTTGGGTCCTCGTGAGCCTTTCACAGGAACAGGAATAGTAAGAGAGATGTCAACAAGGTATGTTCTTTTTATTAGTGTTGTTTCATCTTTCTTTTTGATGGTGAAAACCTTAATTTTATTGGGATTCGTTGCTTTTGGTTTGGACTCTGGTTTAACTGATGAAACCTTCAGTTTTCCTTTTTGTTCAGTTAATGATTGAGATTTTTGAGAGGGAACAGAATTGATTTTAGAATGGGGTTGAGAGGAATTAGAAGAGTTTGAAGAATTAGAAGAGTTAGAATGAGAGAGCTTAGACTGAGATGATTTCTTGGCTGGAGATTCTAGGTGACCCTTTTGCTTTTGATCATTAGTGTGACCGAACCTAGAATTTTGATCTCTTTTGTTCTCTGAACCGAACCTCTGCTTTCGGTTGATGTTGTTCTCTGAACCGAACCTCTGCTTTCGGTTGATGTTATTCTCTGAACCGAACCTCTGCTTTCGGTTGTTATTGCTCTCTTGTGATTCAACAGAACTTTTCTCTGACTTAAGTTCCTGTCACGATATGAGAAATAGGCATTTTGAGATTGCCAAAACTGTTTTCTTTCAGAGAGATTCTTCTTGTATCTCTGATTCCTTTGTTGTTTCTGATTTATCATGTACTTCGGTTGATGATGGATATTGGCTTTTGGTTTCTGTTTTCCTTTAGCTGGTTCACTCTGAACTGATGATGTTTCGCTTAAAGGAGTAACTTCTTTAGCAGGAATTCCTTTTTCTTGAGGAATATCTTTTGTACCACTAGTACTTGGCACATCGAAGCTATCAGGCTTATTCAAGGGTTCTGGCACATATCTGCCTTTGCTTTTCCATGAAGTCCTTTCAGATAAACCTACCGTTTCGTCAGCATTGTCGATGGGAGCTGACCAGAAGAACTCGTCGCAGCCATCAGCATTGTCTTCGTTTACAATGGCTGTGAGTTCAGCAGTCTGATGTTCGGTTACGCCTGTGACCTTATACACCTGATTTGGAGTGGTTCTTACCTTTTGGTATACTACTGCCTCTTCTGCAAGAATCAGGGACTTTTGTTGGGACAAACAAGCAAACTCCACTGAATTTTCTGAAATGAGATTCTTGTGGTTTTCGGGTTCACTCTTGACAAATTCTGAACAATCAACTGTGTCCTCTACAGAAATTTCACTCATATTGTCATCCTCATTAAGCTCATATGCATTTTCAACATCAATTTTATTTTCTGAGCTCAAGTTGGCATTCAATGAGTCAAATTTTTGTATGGTTTCGGTTCTCAGTTTCAGTTTATCATTTTCATCCAAAAGGTTTTTAAGCATGTCCTTATGGTCCTTGGACTTTATGAAAGATTCGATTTTGTCTAGTCCATACATATATGTCGGATTAACATCCTCAGATGAAATAACACTCTCACAATTATATGCTTCAGCATCAATTTCATCCTCCTTAAACTCAAGGAAGGGTAAAATCATGCGATGAATCTTTTGTCCTATTTCACAATCCAAATGAAGCTGAGTGATATTAGTGTAAAGACGTTTAGCAATCAAACAAAAAACATTTCTCTTTTTTAAAAGCTTTAAATTGTCTCTTTGCAAATAAATGTTTTCATTTTTGGTTTTGATTAACTCCGACTCCTTCAGTTCGATCCACATCCTCCGTTCCTCACTCTTCGAAGACACCCTGCTTATTTGGTCAGTTAGGTTAGAATTGGTGACTCGAGTTTGAGTTAAACTGCTGTCTAGATGAGAGATTCTTGAATTAACATTTTTTAATTCTTTTTCGTATGAGCATTGTGGGACTTTGAATGAAACAAAAACGGATTGTACCTTCTTGATCAGTTCATCAAGCTCGTTGAACTGCACGCTGAGCGGTTTAGCTGTAAAGCACATATCCTGTTGCTCCTTCGTGTCTTCATTCCCACCATCTGTGTTGTATCCCCTCATCTGAGATACATCAGATACCATCAAGCATTTTCCCCCGCTATTCTCATCTTTCGCCACATAAGCCTTTCCGTGAGAAGGCTTCTTTACTTCATCATTTTCAGAGTCGGTTGACCAGATCTCCACGCCACCGAACTCATCATTCGCTACCGAACCCTGCACAATTAAAGCATTCATAGAAGGGTTAGCAGCAGATTTCTTCTTCCTGATCTCATCCAGCTTTTTCATCAACAAAGCTTCTTCATCTTTCTCCTCATCTTTTTCTGCCATTTTCTTGAGGACACAATCTTTTGCATAGTGGTTCTTTCCTCCACAGTAATAGCAGCTCACTCCTGAATCTCCTTCATCTTTCGGTTCCTTCTTTGATTCTTCTGCCTTCGGTTCATCTTTGACCTTTTCAAAACTATAACTCCCCTGCCAATTTCGGTTCTTATTGGTGGGAAATCTTTTCTTGATGAACCTCTTGGGGTTTGACACCATCATAGCATAGTCTTCAGAAGTAAGGTCATAGTCCTCCAAGTTGAGGTCTTCTTCTTCCATCACCGCTTTGCTTTTGGACAAAAGGGCCAACGAACCCAAGCTTGAGACCATATTTTTCTACTGTAACACGATCTTTTCTTGAGATTTCAGGATGCCCACCAGTTTCGCCAAAGAGTAGGATTTGAATTGCTCATGCGCTTTAACTGTGGACACTACAGCTCTCCACTCAGACCTAAGGCCGTTCAAAAACGTAACCTTCTGCTCAATTAGCTTCCTTTCAATGTCATGTTTGATCATCTTGCTAAGAAGATGATTGAAGCGATCGAACGTTTGAGTCACGGTTTCTTCGGCTCCTTGCTTGAATTCACCAAACTCGGACAAGAGTAAGGTTTGAATGGAGTGTTCAAGATCTTCGTCCGTAGAATATAATTCTCGTAGTCTGTCCCATATTTCTTTTGCAGTTGTTCATGAACTCACCAGCCTGAAAGTATCAGATTGAAGAGCAAATCTGATTAATCTCAATGCTTTGATATTGCACTGAAATTTATCTTTTTCGTCTTGAGCAATATCTTTAACGTCTTTCAAAAGATCATTATACTCCTTCTGAGTTTTAATAATCCTTGAAGTTGCTGAATGAGCGAATGGTCCAGAAATGATTGCTTCCCAGATGAGGTATCCATTGTCCTCAAATCCTATAACATAATCTTCAAAGTGATGTGCCCAGACTTCATAATCATGGGTGTAAAGGATGGGAATCTACGTTGTTGATCCAATGTTGTTCGAAATATTAATGGGATTGGATTGCGACTCGTCCATGCTTGATCGAATAACCTGTTAAAAGATCAGACTTGTAATGTATTAAATTAGGGCAAAACAATAAATGCTGAGTTACGTCAATTATGGGATGATGGCTCAATAAATATTGATCAATGCGGAATAACCCTAATCGCAACCTTTTTCACAGAAAAGATGTGTATCAATTACACAACATCCTGCTCTGATACCAATTGATAAGTTAAAAACTAACTTGAAGATCGATTAGATCTTTATAACAGGTAAAATAATAAACAAGAAAACGTAAGAATACAAGAATGGATCAAAGTGTGTCGAATGATTGATTCAACAATCCTCAGCAGAGCTCAATAAAGAACTTCCACTGTAGAGGATTTAGGGTTTACAAGAACGATGATAAAACTTCTAAATTATTCTTTGATCAGATCTGCTTAATCATTAACCTAATATGCATGCAAGCATATATATTTATACTAAACCCTATCAGCTCTCGGTTGGACAGGCCCAAACCGGAGTAACAAAACATGGACTAATAAACGAGCCCAATAGACGCAATACATAACAAAACCGCTACTCAACATATACCTTCCCCAGCTCAATCGTGAAAATTCCTATGTGATAAACTATTAAAACAACAAAAAAAAATTTTTTGAGTTTTGTAATTTTTCTGAAAAAGAATAATAAAAAAAAACATACTTTTCAGATAAAACATTTAGTAGGCTAAACTAAAAACTTATCAGTAAAAGGTTTAATTCGTTTTATTAAACTAGCATAACTTAAAGGACCTTTAGTGGTTAATTCTATAATACCTTAGTTTATACATCAAGGTTCTATATAATTAATATCCAATAGGCAGTTGGATGTGTGCTTTTCGCCTTACTTCCTGTTCTTTATTTGGTTGTGGGCTTAGGGCAGATTCACCCATTTAAATTGTCTGTTCGATATTAGATTATAAATAGCTAGTATAAACTAAGTGATTATAGAAAGAATTATTGTGGTTACCATTTTTACTAAAAGAAATATATGATTTACTTAAAGAATGTTTTCATCAAATATAATGAACTATTACAGTTAACTTCGTAAGTACCAAAGGAATACACTAGGGTTATATAAAATAATGATCTAACAAACAATGCGACGTGTGCTTTCTGCCTTACTTCCTGTTCCTAGTTTGGTTGTGGGCTTATGGGCAGATTCGCACAATCGATTGTCTTTTTACTCTTGATTGGATATAACTTATATCCTTTTAGTACTCATAGAAGGAATTGTAGAGTCATTTTTTCTTATCATTCACCATCATAAAATATAGGATTTTCTGGAGGAACAGGCGAAATTTTCAAAAGAACTTGCAGTTTACTTTCATAACTAAAATACTTATGAAGTCACCTGCTTAAATGCTGATCTACTCTTTCAAAATAACTTGTATTCTCAGGAAACTAGTAGACAGGTATGCGCACTGGGACGCGGAAGATGAAGTATAGTAGCTTCATGTCTTGTTTCGTTATTTACTTTTGGAGTCAATCTTTTGTGAATCATATACTTTGTAAACACTTTAATATTTATGCAATGGTTGTTTATTACTTTGATTACTATGATGCATGTGTTTTGATATTAAACATGACGTCCTATGCCCCCGAATGTTTCTGCCATTCCGGTTTGGGGTGTGACACAAATCGTCCAACCCTTCAGGTAGTACTAGAATCGGGGCCTCACATAACCTTTGCGTCAAGGTCTCGAAAGCCGACTGCTAGTCCGGGCCCCACCGAAAAGTCACATTCTTCTTGGTCAAATGGGTCAATGGCACAACAATCTTGGAGAAATCCTGGATAAATCTCCAATAATATCCTGCTAAACCCAAGAAGCTATGGATCTCAGATGCATTCTTCAGTACTTCCCACCACATTACTACCTCAACCTTGGCTAGATCAACCGAAATACCCTCCTGGTTGATAGTGTGCCCCAAAAATTGCACCTCTCGCAACCAGAAATCACACTTTGAGAACTTGGCGTATAGCTTTTCTATCCGCAGTGTCTACAGTACCTCCCTCAGATGTTGTCCATGCTGCTCCTTGGTCTTAGAATAGACCAAGATATCATCAATGAACACGATCACCGACCGATCCAGCATCGGTCTACACACCATGTTCATGAGATCCATGAATGTTGTTGGGGCATTGGTGAGCCCGAATGGCATCACCACTAACTCATAGTGCCCGTACCATGTCCTGAAAGCTATCTTTGGTATATCCTCATCCCGAATCTTCATTTGATGGTACCCTGACCAAAGATCAATCTTGGAAAACCAAGATGCATCTTGTAGCTAATCGAACAAATCATCGATCCTCAGGAGCGGATAACGATTTTCACTGTTAACTTGTTCAGCTCCCGATAATCAATACACATCCTGTGTGACCTGTCCTTATTTTTCACGAACAAGATCGGTGCTCCCCACGGGGAACTAGTTGGATGGATAAACCCTCGGTCTAGTAGCTCCTGAAGTTGCGTAGACAGCTCCTGCATTTTGGACGGAGCTAGCTGATATGGTGCTTTGGCTATCGGAGCAGAACCTGGTACCAAATCAATGTGAAACTCTACCTGCCTCGCCGTAGGCACCCCTGGAAACTCTTCGAGAAAGACATCCCGGAAATCTCGTACAAGTGGCACACTACCCAAATCTGTCGTAGGCTTAACCCTCGTATCTGATGTACGCCAAAAATCCCGAACAACCCTGATAGAGAAGTCTCCTAGCCCTCCCAGCTGAACAAAGGGTTGGCCCCTACGAGGCCCTCTCTCCATGAATAACCATTTCTCACCCACTTGGGGTTCGAACCCTCACTACCTGGCGCTCGTAATCGATAATGGCCCCATTGGCCCCCAACCAGTCCATTCTGACGATCACCTTCAGCCCTCGCAACGGTATCAAGACTAGATCAACACAAAATCTCTCCCCAAGCACATTCAGGACACAATCCCGATACACCCTCATAGCACTCACATCACAGTCATCCACAATCTCAACCTCAAGCGGGGAATCCAAAGTCCCCAGCACATCCCAGAACTTCTTGCTAAATGCAAGAGATATAAACGATCTGGTAGCACCCGAATCGAATAGAATGTGAGCCGACATACCTTTGACCAAAAAGGTCCCTATATGTGAGCACATACATACACATAATTAATACAAATCAATATCAAGCAGGAAAGATAACACACGTACCA
The DNA here is from genome assembly GCF_002870075.4 of Lactuca sativa. Taxonomy (NCBI): domain Eukaryota; kingdom Viridiplantae; phylum Streptophyta; class Magnoliopsida; order Asterales; family Asteraceae; genus Lactuca; species Lactuca sativa. The sequence goes on along the minus strand of NC_056625.2, from coordinate 98,531,957 downwards.
ACCACAACGTATGGCGCTGCCCGAGCCTCCTCGGTAGTCAACTGAAATGTGCGGCTCTTCACCGCTGGAGCATCAGCCTTGGCAGGGTGGCCATCTGTGATCCTAATCGTGGCGGGCATAGGCACCACCACCACTCCTCCCCCTCCCTACAACCTCGAACAACCGGCCTTTTATGGCCGGTCTGGGTGCATTGGAAACAAATCAAGCCCTTCTAGGGGCAATCCATGCTCGTGTGGCCCGGGTGACCACATATATAACATACCGGGCCCATTCCCCCAACAAGCTTCACCATGAGATCTACCACACTTGGCACACCGGCTACGGCCCTGATGTCCCTTACCGGAAGAATCCAAAGTCTTAGGCTTTTTAGCCTGACCTACTACTGTCTGTGCCTGCTCTGGTTTCCACTTGGTGCGGAACTCCAATTGCATTTCTCACTCACGGGCCTTCTCCACCATCTCGTTCAGGGTTTTGCACCCTGTAAATCTCACAAACGCCTAGATATAATCCCTTAACATGGAATAATACCTCTTCGTCTACATGTCCTCATATGTAGCATACTGTGGGATCAACAATGCGCATTCCCAAAACTTGGCGGTGATCTCTGCCACAGTCTCGGTGGTCTGCTGGAGCTCCTGGAACTCCCTCACTAATCGTTGCACCTTAATAGGTGGTGCAAACTCCAAATCAAAGAGTCTAACGAACTATGCCCATGTCATCTTTGTTGGATAAGGTGTCTAAGTCCATAACTATTTCGGGTGTGTACTTGACCCGACCCGGCATGGTCCATTTGGGTTGCATGGCACCATGCAATTGGATAGACAAAATGAGAGAAATAACACTTGGAGGTTATTAATATATTATAAGTTCTAATATATTAATAATATTATTTGATTAGTTTGATCAAAGAATTAATTTGGAATTAATTAAGTGATCAAAGGATAACTAATTAAATATATGGGTTGATTATGTAAATCATTCATATCTTGTATAGTGGGCTAAGAGGCTCCATGGATTATCAAGTTGGGTTCTACCCATAGGATGCTCCATGGATGCTCCATGGGAGTTACAAACCCATGGGTCATGGAAATGAAGAGTCATGACACATTAGGGTTTACATGGTGTAACCCTAGATGTGTCAACACTATATAAGAGTCCCATTCTCCACCAAAATCGGTTAGACATAAGAAACTAGAGTGCTTGGCCGATTTGAAGAAGTGTGTGTTATCTCAAGAGTCTTTCCAAGAGCATTTGGTGTTGTGTGAAGCATTTGAGGCATCACACTTGGGGTGCTAGGCTCACAAGGTTTCAAGGAACATAAGCAACAACAAGGTAAGTTATTCTATCTATCATTCAAGTTAAAATTGTTCCCCATGTATGCTAGATAGGAATATAACCTTGGAAATTCAACTTTGCATGATAATTAGACAAACATAGATCCAAGGTTATTAGGGTTGCATGTACACTTAGGAAGTGTTAGAATGCTCAAAAACCCATCAATCTTAGCCACACTGGCTGCTCCCACCTGGTTGGTCACCTCTCCCCACCAATCCCGGGCTCGAACCCTCAACATACACGAAGCAAAACCCACTTTTGTCGCATCAGGGCAGGAGCTCGTATGTTGGGCATTATCTATGTCCACCACCCAGTGTCAGCTAATTATGGGGACCCTGACCCCGAAGAACTCCGGCGCCCCGTACTCCTTGAACTCCTTGAATGAGAGAGTTCAGGCACCGACCTAGCCCGCACCAATCTCGGTTTTGAATGCCCTAAGCCTCTCCTCCATAATCTCCATCATCCCTTCCTTGACCATCCCAAAAATCAATGGGGTAGTGTCAATAATGCCCCTCGTAACCTCGGCTGCAATAAGCTTGCGTTGCCTCTCATCAATGGGCTCAGTAGTGTCACCCGACCTTGACCCGGATCCTGATCCTAATCCTGATCCCCCTGCTCCAAACCGTGTCACCACCATTCTGATTTAAAATACCACAAGACAGAACGGTCAAAATGTCCAAAAAGGGGATCTTCCCACACCAGTTCTCTTTCGAGCTTCCAGATCTAACATTAGTTTGGGTACATGTCCTGTGCTTTCAGTATTACGGGCCCAATACTACCTTCTACACCTACCTGTACCTTCCTTAAGGCTCTACCTGATAACTCTAATTCATCCCAGAACAAAACATATCTCACAGGCTACCGCATATCTCAAATCCTAGGCTATCCTAAGATTTGCTCCATCCATATCAAACCAGAACTCAATCATAACAGGTTGCCTTAAGCATGCAAATTATACACAGAATAGGATCAAATAGACCTTCGAATAATAGATTTTACCCTAGGACCACAACCAGACAAGGAACAGGAAATAAGGCCAAATCAATCCTTCTAAATCTATAAGCTCCTAACCGTATACAATTTTAAAAGCATACACATAGCAAAATCCATCAGACTATCATAATCCAAATATCAGTATCACATGGCTAACATATTGGGGAACCACTTACTTGAGGTCGACCAATCACGCGCATTGCATTCTCCTCTTTTCCATTTTAAGAAATGCTAACTTTGATTTTTGAAATCAATTTTACCATTTCCTTAGTTTGAGTCCTGACACACCCAAGAGTGTGCCCAAATCCCTCAAGCCAAGGCTCCGATACCAACTTGTAACGACCCAAATTTTTAAACAAATTTTTCATTTTTAATTAACTAAAACATTCCCATAAAATATAAAGTAACAATGACAATTGTTTTCAAAACCCACAACATTAACATTTTATTTCAAACATCAGAGTGTCCCATTAAATCAAATGGTAAAGATTTCATGTCGCGCCATCAAACCTTGCCCTTTCCCTTAGACTCAGATGTACCTGAAACAAATCGACAAACTGTAAGCTAATGCTTAGTGAGTTCCCCAAAGCATACCCCACATAATCCACATGACCATATAAACCACATCAATCATATAAGCAACCTAAGCCATGCATAAAGACCTATAAGGATGCCATGGAAACCCTCCAAGGTCCTACTTCGGGTGCCACTGGAATGTGGTCTTAACCCACTGCCATGGGAACCCCACATGGTATTAACTGCTTGCCATGGGAACCACCGCATGGTCTTCCCTAACATATAATTATTATACAGACTAAATACACAAGCATACTAATATGCCATGGGAACCTTCCAAGGTCTTACATTGAATGCCATGGAAACCCCCGCATGGTCTTAGTCTACTGCCACAGGAACCCCCCGGGGTCTTCCATACAAATGTCCTACCGACATACCACATAATCAACTAACAATCCACATACCATATATAATGGGCCGGCCTTGGTGCCTTCGACCCATTGGTATGGTGAGGAGACTCGCCTCTCAAAAATGCTAAACTTATAAGATAAGATCAGATAAGTCCCAACGCGCAGCACCAACTCAACTGCTTACAATCATCATGTGACTGGTTTTGTCAAAATTCTGAAATACCAAAAATACCCTCAATGTCAAACTTTGTCAACCGTGGTCAAAGTCCAAGTCAACAGTCAAGGTCAACAATCCATGTTGACCCCAACTCATCGAGTGCATCTAGCAACTTGTCGAGTGCCTTCAGAGTCCAGAAAACTGGGACAAACCCTAGCCAACTCACCGAGTTGTCTCATCAACTCGTCGAGTTCACTCAATATCCAATAGACGGGGAAACCTGATCCAACTCGTCGAGTTACCAGAGCAACTCATCTAGTTTTCCCCATGTTTGCACATTCAGATGATGCGTTGATTGCAAGGACTCTAGGGCTTAGATGTGAAATCTAAAGGTGTCTAGAAGGATAAAGTTTCCAACTTTATCCCCTAGAACCACTCTGAATGCTCTGAAGCCCTTAACAAAGGTTGGAAAGCTCAAAAGCTTATCCATATGGTTCAAGACTCTAGGGATCTGGAATCCCCCCTTTCCAGAAGAGTTTCTAATCCTCAAACATTCCAAAGAGTGAGACTTTATGGACATGCATGTCCAGTGCATGTCTTGAAGTCAAAATGGCCTAAGAGGGAAAATATACCCTAAAATCCTTGCATGGCATCCATGCTTGACCAAAAGCTAGATCTGGTCCACTATGGGACCATTTTGCCCTGGAGATTCATAAAGTTGCAAACTTTACGAACCCCATGCATGCAATCAACAAGAATGATAGGAAATGAAGAGTAAACTCAAGATCTAGCCACAGTCTAAGATAAAAATTGAATCTTGAGTGCTTACAACAGTCCACAAGATGGTCAAGCTCAAGAGTGAGGGCTTTGTTTGTTAGATCTTCTCCTTCTTCTCATTATCTTCTTCTTCTTAAGCTCCACAAGTCACTCTAGCTCACAATATGAGAGATATTGGAGATTAGGGTCTTACACTGACGTTCTTAGGGTTTGGAGGCTGATGGAAGGCCGGCCTCAAGGTTTTCAGGAGATTATATAGGGTGCAAACCCTAAAAATTAGGGTTTCTCCTTTACAATGCCTACTCGTCGAGTTGGGCCTTCCAACTCGTCGAGTAGATCCTAAATTCTACGTCCCACAATTGATCTCTACTCGACGATTTGGAGCTCCCCAACTCGTCGAGTTCCACTCCAAAGCCCTAAAATTCAAAAAAGTAATTGGTACCTGAAACGAGTGTTACACAAACCTTGATTTTTCCCTTATTCATACATACAACTCTTAAATAAAATTGTTTAAAAAAGGAAAGGATAAGCACAAAGCTTAGTGAATTTCAACACAACATCATATCAAGATAATATATCTTACTTCTACCATACAAGTACATCTATCATGCTATCAAGTAATAACCTAACATACCTCACAGATAAATAAACACTTTCATACAATACATGTTAGTTTAAGAACACATCAATATACGAGCATTCCTTGAGGACTTCGTATTTCTACATTCGGTCCATAGACTCAGTGACACCACCTTCGGTCCATTGATTCGGTGTCACCGCCTTCGGTCCATTGAGTCGACACGATGGCCTTCAGTCAAACAACTCGACCTTACAACCTTCATCCCAATATACCATATATAATCAATACAAGCCATTCAATATAGTACTAATCATACATGTCCTAATAACTCACACATGCTAAAGCAAGAGTACAGAACATTAATGTCATGTAGTGAGGAACGCAACTCAAGTCACACGTGAATCACAAGAGCAAGCACCTGAGCTCCAATAATCAAAGTACTCCCTTCTTCTATATATAAGTGTTTTAAAGTGTTAATAAACACTACTTAACCCTTGAATCAACTGATACATCCCTAAGTTTGTTTTCAGCTTTTTACACAAAAACTGGAGTCTATTCAAGATCTTTTTCCCTCCCTTAATCCCTTTTAATCAAGAATATAAAGTCATATTCAGGAAGTTCACCTTATTACCTTTCTAGGGATATATTATACCCAGTCTAATTATTTTTTATATGATTAATTATTACAAAACTACATATCAATCCAGCTTATTCAAAATTGTTTGATAGTGAAAATACCAGTTAGAGTTTGTATTGTATTCCATGCCTTTATATAATACAACTGGTTTTGAACATGTACCCAAAGGACCCCTATACTATGAGAATACATACACAATACAAACAAACAAATAAATATTCTAACACTCCTCCTCAATTTGAGCGAGAGGTTCACAATGCTTAAATTGTTTCTAAAATCAAGGAATAGTTGTATGGGAAGTCCTTTGGTGAAAATGTTAGCTAACTAATGAGTGGATGTAACATGCAAAATATGAACCTGTCTAATGGTAACACGTTCCTTAACAAAGTGTAAGTCTATTTCCACAAGTTTGGAACTTTGGTGTTGAACAGGGTTAGAAGCTAGGTACATGGCACTCACATTGTCGCAGAACATAACAGTAGTTCAAATTAAGGGGAAAGAGAGTTCACAGAGGATATTGTGAAGCCATGAAACTTCAGCAGACATGAAACCTATCGTTGGATTACCTTCTATTTGTCTGCTATCGAAGGCTTTGTCAGATCTTAGTTGGCTTTGGTAACGAAGGCTTTTATACTTAAATTTCAAAAATCTTAATAAGATTATTCTAAATGATTTAGTTTGAGGCTTATAGGTTCTTAAATTCGATCTCGATTCTTTATGTGCAGCTTGTGTACAAGGAAAGCAATATCGACAAGGACATCCAGTAACCATCGACTCGAAGATTATTGAACCACTTGAGCTTTTCCATATTGATTTATGTGGACCTTCAACAATTGAATCAATTGATGAGAAGAATTATATTTTGGTTACTGTAGATGATTTCTCACGCTTTACTTCGGTTCAAGGTTTTAAAAGGCGTGAGGCGTGGCGTGGCGGCAAGGCCAAGCCTCAAGCTTAACGAGTTATGGCGAGCCATGACGTTTTTCAAGACGTGATGTAAGGCGGCGATTTTGTATTAATTTTTAATTATATTACCGCATAAATATAAATTTATATCAAATATACCTAGTTTTTAGAAGTGTTATATCAACAACTAATAACAAAAAGTTAATAAAAAACACAATACTTGTATGTCCGAATAGAAAAGGTATAAAAAAGAGCAAAAAAACGTGCCTCAAACGAAAAAACACGCGCCATAACGCGCCATGGCACGCCATATCACGTCTTGCCACGCGCACGCCTAACAGCAATGTTATGAAACTTTTCGTAACGGCGACGCCGCGCCTCACGCCATGGCGCGCCTTGGCGCCCGCCATGGCGCGCCTTTTAGAACCCTGCTTCGGTTTATTTTCTCAAGCAAAAATCAAAGCCCTTTCTTGTATGTACAATAAGAAAATTTCAGGGACCTTTTTGCAAACTATATATTTTTCCGTAACTATTAATTTATTATGATTTCATTTACAAAACAAATATTAATCATGTGAGTAATAAAGGTGTTTAATTTCATCATAAATGGGCGGTTATAGAATGTGTAGTATAATACAATCACTCTACAGCCAATTTGATGGCACTTGAGACTAGAATTCAAGAAAGAAAACCCCTCACATTCTAGTACTTTTGTCTCGTTTCTTGCTACATAGAAGGTCAAATGCAAGTCGTTCTTAGGTTCGACGATCTTGAAGAATCGTTCCAAACTGTTGTATCCTAGGAAACAAATACCCGATAGCGGACAGATTTGTTTTATGGACAATATGTTAAACACATGCCTCAGCTTTTGCTAATTTTTTGTTTCGTTTTCGTTTATCCATGTTATAGTTCCATGCATATAGAAGAAGCATCGATTGGAAACCAAATAAAACAAAACATCGTTCACAAGCTTTATGATATATCCATCAGAGGGGTTCTCAACTTGCCATCGGTGGCCATCCGAGAAAGTTCTTTGTCATCACCAGGCGTTGGGTTTGTGTTGAGTGATAAAAATGCAAGCAAACAGTGAACGGTGTAAGGGTATGGGAGTAATGTTTATTATGGGGGAGAAAGGAATGAAGGGAACATATGTCGGTGGTGAACAATAGTGGTGCACTACTAGAAACTTGGGTCTTAGAGATGGACAAATCCGTCGTTGTTCCGTCACTAAATGTTGTTTGTGATGGATCATCGACGGATATAGTCCATAGATAATTAAAACGTGGCTAATGACCTAGCGAGTGTTTTAGCGACGGATCGAATTTTCCTTGCGACAATTTTAGCGACAAAATATCCATCGCCAAATGGTCACTCCATGCATTGGCGACCAAATTTACGTCGCTGTTCTGTCGCAAATTTCCTTTTTTTCTGTAGCTAATCCCTTGCAAAATTTATACATTAATTTTTTTTCTGCCGCTGATCCGTCGCAAACTTTAGACATGATTTTTTTCGATAGCTAATCCCTCGCAAAACTCATACATTAATTTATTTTTTTTCCGTCACTGATCCGTCGCAAACTTTAGACATGAATTTTTTCATAGCTAATCCCTCGTAAAATTCATACATTAATTTATTTTTCCCTCGCTGATGCGTCGCAAACATGAAATATCATGTTTTTTTTATTTTGATTCTAAAACAAAAAATACTACAATCATCAAATTATTATACAAAAAACATCAAATAATGATACAACCAAACATTATAATATCAAAACTATAATAGTTTACCAAACTATCATTCAAAAAACACCCAAAAACAAAACTGTACACATAACATCAAACTCTCAACGGTTCAGAATATTTTAACAGCAAGAAATCCAAAGTATGCAAAAGAGGTACAAACAGTAAAAAGTTTAACCTTCAAAATAAGCATCGGGAAATGAGTTTTCACAAAACATAACTTCAAAATAACATTTAGCTTCTCTCTTCATTTCATGTTCATCCAATCATCTTCAGTTCTCATTCCTATAAAACATTATTCAAAACAATCAAAATCATCAAATACAAATGGTTACCAAGTCATTCAAAAACATCAAATACCAATGGTTAACATCATATTACCTCTAATTTTCAATTTCCCATCATATTTTGCAAGGTTGCATACATCTTCTCCATTGCTTTGTATTTTGCATCAAGTTTTTGTTGTTTGGCATCTATTTTTGCAGCTTTGGCATCCATTTCCTCACGCATTTGTTGATGTTTAGCTTCCATTTCTGCAGCTTTAGCATCCATTTCCCCACGCATCTCGTTTCGTACACATTCATAGACAACCTAAAGTACAATGCCATGATAGGAAAATTTGTAAGTAAGATACCATGATAGGAAATTTTTTTAAAGTAAAAAATTAAACGAACCTCTTGGGATGTTATTGTATTAGATGTTCCTTCCAAAAAGCTCGTTGGATCAGACACGGATCTGAATCCATATATTCTTCCTTTCTTGACTCCTCCGGAAACATCACACCATGTTTCACTGTCCAAGAGGGGGTGGCAACTAGTATCATCACCAAACTTAGCCACCATAGATCTTTCATAAGCCTCCTATTATAGCAAAAAAAAAGAAAAAAAGAAAGAAAAAACAAAAACATTAAAGAAGGATTGGAATGGTTCATTCCATTCCACTAAAATCATAATCAAGGAATGGAATGAACCACTTCATAAGCCTTCTATTAATTAATACTCAAACTTTGATAAACCATTTTTTTGATTCTTATCTAATCAAGCTTTGCATAAAGATAACTACTACTTACAAAATACTTAATTACAACTAGGCAGAGGATCTATGTTCTTGTCTCTCTGAGTATTATCTGATTAAAGAATATTGAGAGTACCACCTAAATACTTTAATCTGAAAGTGTTTAACACAATTCTCAGAATTTCCAAGCATTTCTATACCCAAATTTCTAACATGTTAATGACTATTTACCTTTCACTAGCAATGTAGCTCGATTTCGGTCTCTTTTTTGTATTAATTCATACGAAACACCCATTTGTAGTTTACCAGATTAAATTGTGTTCCATTAATATGTTAAAAAAACATCAAAACAACACCTTAGATGTTTTATTCACTGTAGGAGTCCATAAGAACATTATAACAAGGTAGTAACACAACCAGCATGAACTGCTACAAAGCAGAGTGCAACCAATATTCTAATTTTTTATCGGCTATATTCTTACTGGTTTTTAAACATATATGGTGGTTGTCGTTTAGTTAAATGGTGTGGTGATTGTATCTTGTAGGGAGTTGCATTGTGGTTCAATTTAGTTATTTTGTCTTTGTTTCATTTGGATTAGAACACTTGTAGCTATTAAGCACATAGTTAAATTGCTTGTTTTGGAAGTTAATATATGTGTTAATTCAATGATGCTCATCTGAACAAGATTTCTTTGTTTTTTATGATATGTTAATCATTTATCAGCCTCATTGTGTTAATGAAATCATTCGGATAATTAGTTATAAGGGAGATTGTTGAGTGTACCCCATATGAAAATAAATATAATAAAGAAATTTAGAAAATAAAGCTATGGCTAAAATTATCATTTTACTAAGGGTCAAACCCATATGAAAATAAATATAATAAAGAAATTTAGAAAATAAAGCTATGACTAAAATTATCATTTTACTGAGGGTCAATCGAATCTTTCAAACGACATACAACTTAGGGGTGGAAATCAAAAAAAAAAAAATGGAACATCCAAATGAAAAAAGAACAACAGATATGAAACTTGCAAATCGGCTCAAATCCATAAACCAGACCGACCATCCAAATAAAAAAAGAACGATAGGATGAAACTTGCAAATTGCCTCAAATTACATGGATGATTTATGTAATAGAAAACATGATCAGTCACTAAACCAAAAAACGGAACATTTCTCATGTTTGGTTAACCAAAAAAAATCAAAATATACAAAAGGAAACTATTTGCAGGAAATTAACTATTGACCACCAATGCATTGCACAGATTTACATTTAATATATACATAGCAAAGTATATAGCAAATCATCGAAAAGAAAATTATTCAATGTTTGCTAATTGGAGGTTCTTTATATGTTGCTTTAATTTCGATGTTTGCTAATTTGGAGGTTCTTTATATGTTGCTTTAATTGTTTGTAGGTTCGATTTTCGGAGAGAATTAACAAACAAATGGTAAATTATATTTTCCAATATATTGTGTTTTACTTGTAACATAACATGTTTCCAAAATGAAACGAATTGCCGAAAAAAACTATTTCGTCATCACCGTTTTGCACGGGTACAAATTTATAGTTGAATTACATAATAAAAAATTTAGAGTTGCCTGAATCGGATCGGCGTCAGCAACCGATTATTTAGAATGGAGAAACAATCACATCCAACTTAAGTTGTGCATACGAACTTCTAGCGTTTTTTAACACCCTTAACAACTGCACCAGGTGAGGCATGTATTCCACTATCGGCTTCAATGACAGGATAAGCAGCGAATTGTGCTATGCCGCACATTCCCTTCTTGTCAGGAATTCCACGGTGTAGTTTGTAGTATCCTTTGTCTCCCCACTCTTCTCCCCACGAGTTCTTCAATATCCAGTACTTGGTTCCATCCGGGTCTGTACCATATCCAACTGCTAGCGTTGAATGCAAAACTGTCGTCTCGCATGGTCCTTGCACAATTCCCTGTTAAATTATTTAGCTTAGTTACCTTATCATACATATATATATATATAGTGAAATATGAAAGAATGTAGAATTTGTTTTTAAAGTAATAATAAGTTACCTCTTTATATAACGCTAAATTATCTCCCCATGACGTTGAAACAGCTACAGGTTGGTGTGCAACTGCTTTCAATAGATGCTCATCAGTTTCGTCCCTAGGGACGTCTTGATATCCATGAATTTCTACGGCGATATCTTTCGCCTGTCATAATTGGAAAAGTTGACACAAACACATGCATATGCATGCAAATTTTAATTAATCCCTCGATATAATTAATAAATGCACGTGAAATAAACAATTAATTAATTAATATCGATGCATTACCTTTTGTAATGTGCAAGTCTCAACTACAGGTTTGTAAGGGTAGTTCTTCTCGGTAGTTAGACCTCCATTATTGGCGATGTATTTGAAAGAATCTTGAGGTGAGCCTCCGTTACATCCACCCACATTTGCACAGTCGATAATTTCTTTTGGTGATAATTCTATTAACTCGCCATTTATGATTGAATGTATTCCTTCTACGGAATCCACTGTTGGAAAAGCATAGCAACTCCCTGCATGCAGTACGTATGTTTAATATTACAAATTTCAACGATGCATCGATCAAATCCTTAATTAATTATCTTGCTTTTTTTTTAATTGAAAAGAACCATGCACGTTTGTTTATATAAGTTGCAAAAAGAATTAAAAAAAAGTGTAGGCCGGTGTTACGTACCACACATTCCTTGATTCTTGACACGGGTAACTGCATTATGGTTTCTCCAGTCCATCTCGGCAGGGACGTCAGTGACGTTACGATACTTGAAATCCCAATAAAAGGTGTCCTTGCTTGGAGTAGCCTCTCTCCCGTCTTTTGCCGGGCAACCGCCATCTTTTGCCGGGCAACCGCCATCCTTCGCCGGGCAACTGCCACCGGGGCAACCACCACCTGGACAACCACCGTCCTTCGCCGGGCAACTGCCGCCCGGGCAACCGCCGTCCTTCGCCGGGCAACCGCCACCAGGACAACCACCGTCCTTCGCCGGGCAACCACCGCCCGAGCAACCATCGTCCTTCGCCGGGCAACCGCCACCCGAGCAACCACCGTCCTTTGCCGGGCAACCGCCGCCCGAACAACCGCCATCCTTCGCCGGGCAACCGCCGCCCGAACAACCATCGTCCTTCGCCGGGCAACCGCCGCCCGAACAACCATCGTCCTTCGCCGGGCAACCGCCGCCCGAGCAACCACCGTCCTTCGCCGGGCAACCGCCGTCCTTTGCCGGGCAACCGCCGCCCGAACAACCACCGTCCTTCGCCGGGCAACCGCCACCCGAGCAACCACCGTCCTTTGCCGGGCAACCGCCGCCCGAGCAACCACCGTCCTTCGCCGGGCAACCGCCGCCCGAGCAACCACCGTCCTTCGCCGGGCAACCGCCACCCGAGCAACCACCGTCCTTCGCCGGGCAACCGCCACCAGAACAACCACCGTCCTTTGCCGGGCAACTGCCGCCTGGGCAACCTCCGTCCGCCGCCGGGCAACCACCGCCTGAGCAGCCTCCGTCCTTTGCCGGGCAACCGCCGCCGGGGCAACCGCCATCTTTCGCCGGGCAACCTCCGCCTGAGCAACCGCCGTCCTTCGCCGGGCAACCACCGTCGGGGCAACCACCGTCTGTGTTATCTATTGGTTTGAAAATAGTGTCTGTATCTTTTGCCGGGCAACCGCCTCCGGGGCAACCGCCACCCGCACAACCGCTGTCCTTTGCTGGGCAACCGCCGTCCTTAGCCGGGCAACCACCGCCCGGGCAGCAACCACTGTCCGCTGGACAACCACCGGCTGGGCAACCACCGTCTTTTGCCGGGCAACCACCGCCCGGGCAGCAACCACTGTCTGCTGGGCAACCACCGGCCGGGCAACCGCCGTCTTTTGCTGGGCAACCACCGCCCGGGCAGCAACCACTATCCGCTGGGCAACCACCGGCCGGGCAACCACCGCCAGGGCAGCAACCACTGTCCGCTGGGCAACCACCGCCAGGGCAACAACCACTATCCGCTGGGCAACCACCGGCGGGGCAACCGCCGTCCTTTGCCGGGCAACCACCGCCCGGGCAGCAACCACTATCCGCTGGGCAACCACCTGCGGGGCAACCGCCGTCCTTTGCCGGGCAACCACCGCCCGGGCAGCAACCACTGTCCGCTGGGCAACCACCGGCGGGGCAACCGCCGTCCTTTGCCGGGCAACCACCGCCCGGGCAGCAACCACTGTCCGCTGGGCAACCACCGGCGGGGCAACCGCCGTCCTTTGCCGGGCAACCACCGCCCGGGCAGCAACCACTGTCCGCTGGGCAACCACCGGCCGGGCAACCGCCGTCCTTTGCCGGGCAACCACCGCCCGGGCAGCAACCACTGTCCGCTGGGCAACCACCGGCCGGGCAACCGCCGTCCTTTGTTGGGCAACCACCGCCAGGGCAGCAACCACTGTCCGCTGGGCAACCGCCGTCCTTTGCTGGGCAACCACCACCCGGGCAGCAACCACTGTCCGCTGGACAACCACCGGCCGGGCAACCGCCGTCCTTTGCCGGGCAACCACCGCCTGGGCAGCAACCACTGTTCGCTGGGCAACCACCACCCGGGCAACCGCCGTCCTTTGCCGGGCAACCACCGCCAGGGCAGCAACCACTGTCCGCTGGGCAACCACCTCCCGGACAACCGCCATCCTTTGCCGGGCAAGGATTGGGAGGGGCACCCTTAAATCCTGTAAACTTGCTCTGTATCTCCTCGCGAGTCATCCCTGCAAACCTGTTCAGCTCTAATTTAAATCCCAAGTTGGCCTTGTTTGTCTTGTGAACATGTTCTAGTCTAGACTTGAACGTGTTGTACTGTTTCCTTTTCGCTTCAAGGCTTATTTCCTCCAACTTGTGGTGGCTCCTCCATCTTTCAAACATAGCCTCCCTGCCCTCTTCCGTATGAACCTCCTTGTCGTCATATGTGAACCCCTGCACAACCCCCAAACAACAAACCAATGTAACTACGATTGAAATCAAAATTAATTTGCTCCTTTCCATTTCTTGCTTCTCTAACTTTGGAGTCGAAGTTAATTATGAGATTAAGAATGGCATGCAACTCGGATTTTATAGCTACACAGCTTCAGTGGATGAGAGGTCACAAATACAGTATACCCATGAAACACGTACGGTCAATTAACAATAACAAATCTGGTCATACAACTACCATACACGTGGCGTTTCGTGATACTTTTTAGTGCATATATACCTAGTCAAATCCAAATTAAATCATTTGTTATGAATTTTTTTTTTCTTTTCCGAAAACTTTCCGGCATTTATTGTTCAAAAGGCAAGCAAGATGCTAGGCTTGAGGGGCGGATCTGTAGTTTAATAAAAGGCATGCATGAATACCCTTAAACTTTTACAAGAAGTGTTATTCAATATTTTAAATAATTAGTAAATACTAATTTTGCATACCTTCGTCTAAATACTTGTATACCCTAAGTGGAAATTGTTAGTTTATATCAATATATTCTAGAACCTATACGGCACCATTCAAGATATCAAAATTTTGAAGTCTAGATTGTTATATCGAAAATTTGAAGTCTTTCCATCTAGAGATACAGATTTTAATTTTAATTGTTAAAATCTCGATTGGAGTATATTTTAATATCAAAAAGCTAACAATGATAAAACCAAACAAATAAATTTAAAGTTTATCTCATTGGAGTATCGTATAAAATCGTCTCCAAAATTCTCTCAAGCTATACCAGATATGTTTTGCGATCGATTATTTTGCATGTTCAAAATATTTTCATTAACGGAAGGCAAATAATAAACGTGCCACTTATCATTTATTAGAAAATTGCTTCAAGCAAAGCTAAAAATATAAAATAAAAACGTTTGTTCTCAAGGTAGATATCAAAGTATAAATAACACTTAGAAATGAAGTTTGGTATGTTTTTGGACTGTTGGGCATGTCATAGGTTATGCTAGGGTTCTCTGAAGAAATATTTGGTCATCCATAAAATATGCATTAACTTTTTTATCCGGACTCCAAACCATGCTCAATTATTGCCTACATTCATGTTTTGACATGAAGAAAACATTAAAATAATATAATTTAAGATTTAGGAAAGAGATTAATAAGTGACTTAATGGATCACTTAATATGATTTCAATACACCTTTTGATGCTTTTAGGTAATACTTGAGTTCCAAAATCATTCTTGAAGAGGAAGAACAATGTTAGAGTTACAAGCTTTTATATACCTTAATTAAGGTGAGTTACAAAGAACACACATCCCTACTTACTACTTTCCATGTTTTTAAAAGCTGCTTCTTATATGACTTGATTTCTAGTTGTTTATATATGCATACTTGTTACATTCATGAAAACAAGTTTTTAAAAGTTTTGATAGCAAAAGCCGGTCAATGTTTTAAAAGTGGTTTTGGCATCCTACTTGAACATAGACATGTTTGACCACTCATCAAAAGATATAGAAATGCCATGTGAATACTATGTATCTCAAATGGTGTTAAGTCATTCTCAATATCTCTTAGAGTGTGCATGGTATGGGTCGAAAGTTACTCGTTATGGGCTGATGTGCCAGGCCATAACGTCGTTGTAACGGGGACCCCCCCTCCTCGTTGCATCTCGTTATGGCATCACTCGTGGTCGTTACCACAAATTGAAACGGGTGAAAATTTGAACGTTTAATTATTCGACCGTTTGCAAATGGTGAAAACTTAAATTAAAAAAAATTACTTTTTTATCTTTATAAATACTATTTTTTACCCATTTTTTTAAACTTTTCCCTCATTCTCTCTATATCTTATACACATACTTTCTTTAAATTTTTAAAAAATGTAGCAAAACCTAAACACCCCCCCCCCCCCTCCATCATCAAACCCAAACACACAACGAAACACATCCTCACCTCTCGGATTTGCGAGTTATGAAAATTATTTCAACCTTTTATCATCTTAAAGTTCACCACAAATCTCATACCGAGGCGCCGCTTTCAATCTCGCTTCACCGCCACTGCAATTTCCCAACTGATCACCTTACCTTCACCAAAATTTATTTGATCGAAACCCAAATTTACAACAAAAT
The DNA here is from genome assembly GCF_002870075.4 of Lactuca sativa. Taxonomy (NCBI): domain Eukaryota; kingdom Viridiplantae; phylum Streptophyta; class Magnoliopsida; order Asterales; family Asteraceae; genus Lactuca; species Lactuca sativa. The sequence continues at coordinate 98,515,799 of NC_056625.2, read as the reverse complement.
ATTTTCCCTACTTTTACTTCGATGCAATAACCAACCAACCAACCATCGCCTACAACACAACCATCGGTTGAAGTGGAAGCGGGAGGTAGTAGGAGAGGGAAAGGGAAAGGAAAATCGAAAGAGAAATCGATAGCGATTGAAGTAGAAAATGCAGAAGTTCTATAATGGTGGACACCGGAGGAGGAATATTCTTTGATGGCGACTTGGTGTGCTACTTCAAAAGACGAACTCCGCAGAAATAGAATGAAGAAAGGAGCTTATTGGGGGGGGGGGGGGGGGGGTGCGATACGTTTTCATGCTATTTTGAAGAAAAATCTGTATCGCAACAATGACATGTTGAGCAGCAAATGGAGCCAAATAACTGAGCGGAGCAGCAAATTCAACGATATTTACAATCGGCTTGAGGCGCGACAACAAAGCGGAACCAACGACTTCGATTTGTTCAAATCTGCAAAAGAACAATATCGGGTCGAAATGGGACATGTTTTCGAGTTTGAAAAATCATGGGAGTTGTGGCGAGTGGATCCAAAGTAGTATAAAACGCCTACATCGTTGGAGGTTCAATCCAAAAGGTCTCGCAATTCTAGCTCGGTCGACGTGTCGGACGCATGGACTCATATCGACCTAAACGCCGACACCGATGAGATCTCGGATGATATCAAGGAGATATCCCCCATCACGACGACCTCTTGGACGCGACAAAGCGAGGTGCGCTGCAAAGCATGCGGTGGTTGAAGAGAAAGCAAAAGAGGTGACGGAAATGATAACGAAATTCGATGAGCACAATTTATTGATAAAAGAAAAAAATGACTTGAAACATCGTCATTTGGAGTTCTTAAAAAGGCAGGCACGGGAGAAGCAGGAGCAAAAAGAGGGGGAACTAATGACACATTAGTTGTCAATTCTTCGGACGAGCGAGGAGGATTTGGCGCCTGCTGGTCTAGCGGTAGCCCTGTTGAAAATACCCGATACCCGAATTACCCGCCCGATTTTTTCGGGTATCGGGTAAAACGGGTCGGATAAATCGGGTATCGGGTAAATTTTTCCGGGTAATCAGGTTACCCGAAATTTTTTCGGGTCGGGTAAAGGGTATATTTTTTGGGTTTCGGGTATACCCGAATTACCCAAATTATTTTAAAATTTTTTTGTAGAGCTTGTACTACATAACAGGTATTTGATCACGCTTAAACTAACTATCATTATTGTAAAACATAAATATATTTATTATGACAATACGACACTAACAATATTAAAAGTAATTTTTATATATCATCACGTTCTTTAAAATTTAACTGTTTTCTTGATTATAGTTTTTATTACAACTAACAAACTCATTATCTTGACGAAACTTTAGAACATGGCAAAACTTATGACTACATTTATCTTAAACATTTTAAACTTTTAAATTAAGATCTTTAGGTATTTGTTTTTTTAACATCTTATTAGATTAGATTAAGTCGTTAAAAAATTACTTGATATCTCATGTATTATTGAGTAGAAAATCTCAATGTTCAAAGCTTGAGTCACTTCGTTTATGTCTCGTTTGTTTATATAAACAAGACTAATAAAGCACGACGTATTTATTTCATTAAATTTATTTTTAGGTGAAATTAAAAAAAAAATCATATATTTCGGGTAATACCCGAATTACCCAAACCCGACCCAATACCCGAATTACCCGAATTTAGTTTGGGTAAGGTAGCGGGTAATTTTTCTAACATGAAAAACCCGAATTACCCGACCCGAATTATCCGAAACCCGAAAAAATTACTCGTTCAACACCCCTATCTAGCGGTGCTACAAGCGATGAAGGAACAAATTAGAAAGAAATATTTGGGTTAATTATGATTGTTGTGTGGTTTTAGAAGTAATTTGATTGGTATTTTAGTTATGATTTTAGGTTTAAAGTTATGTTTTTTTTAATGTAATCATAATTCTAGATTTTAAATATTATGTCTTTTTTTGTTTTTAAGACTTCATGTTTTATAAAAATATATTCATTCTAGTGATTAAAAAACATTAAAAAAAACAAAAAGGAAAAATAAAAAATAAAAAAGAAAAAAAACAAATTCAAAAAAAAAATCAAAAATAATACATATTTATTTTCAGAAAGTTGTTGCATCTTGTTGTTCATTTTCCCCTTGGTGTTATAACACAATTTATTTATGTAGTATGTAAAATGGCACAAATATATTGCATCTTGTACATTCATCTAGTAGAACACTTCTTGCTTTCGTGTGCATTTTTTATTGCATTTATCATTTCATGAAATTGTGGATTACACAAAATAATAAACAGAATCTCATTTGCACGTAGAACCCTCACAGTTTTTAAAACAAACAGCACTTCTCTCCATTATAGCAAAAGATTGATCTATCGTTTTCTTAAAGCTCAAATTATGTTTTTTTGTAAAAACATAACTATTAAATTGGAACATCAATTTAATAATCGACTACAACACCATTTAATATTGAAGATCATTCACCATTGAATATTGAAGATCATTCATTCAAAATTGTTTCGATCAATTTTGATAGAAACAAGAGTATAATGTTATAACCTTATGATCCTGGCATAAATAGTAGAAGCGAAACAATATAAATTTTGAGCATTTTCAACAACATATGATCCATCATCAACTAAATAGTTTCTTAAAGCAAACAAATATGATAAATAAATTAATTATTGGCATATTCCAGCCAATAAAATATTAAATACCAATATTCTTAAATGTTGTAAAGCCATACATGAATCAGCTTTTTATAAAATTTTCTTTTTTGGCAATTTGAGTCTTGATATCATCAATCACTCTTCCCTTGCTGGGATCCAATTTCCTGCAGATAATGTTCTGCATCTAAAGCTGCCATGCACCCTTCATCACAAAAACAAATTATATTAATATTAGAAAGGGCATTTCAGTCATTTATACAAATGAAGGAAGTTTTGAATTGAGTACATGCATCTAGAGTGTAGTAGTGGTTGCCAAGCTTTATGTGTAAATATTAAATGATAATATAATACTTTCATGTCTTTTTTAATCATACATGTGTGAGATAAGTAATAATATTCCATTGCTTTTTTCTAAAATCACATGGTATGAAAACTTTGTTGCATTTATTTGATTAGTTGAATATATATATATATATATATATATATATATATATATATATATATATATATATATATATATATATATATATATATCATCATAAATCTTTGTAGATCTTGCAATGATTCATAAACAACTAAAGAATCACATTCCATGAGGAATGATCCATTCCATTCCTATGTAGCAAAATCAAACAAGATTTTTCATTCCATCATAATGTCCAATTCTATTCCCTCTTCAACTACTGCATACCAAACACTACTTTAAAGTATACAACATTAAGTTAACCAATCCATAGAGCTTATTCCATGATAAACTTTCAATGAATCATTAACAAAACAAATATATATATATATATATATATATATATATATATATATATATATATATATATATATATATATATATATATATATATATATATATATATATATATATATATAGACGAATGCATCTATCAAAACCTTGTGTGAAGTATATAAGCGAATTAGTAATCAAATTCATTCATTTAAAGATAAATTGTTGAACAAAGAGTGACAAGAAACTTACCAGAACCAGCAGCAGTGATAGCTTGTCTGTACTTCTTGTCCTGAACATCTCCGGCAGCAAAGACACCCTTTACACTGGTGATGGTGGTTCCCGGCTTAGTCACAACATAACCATCGGAATCAAGCTCCAGCTGCCCATCCAAGAACTTAGTAGCTGGTTCATGCCCAATTGCGAAGAACAAACCAGAAACCTGCAAATCTGAAATCTCACCATTGACTACATTCTTCACTTTCAATCCTCCTAGAAGAGATTTCCCTTCTGCACCATAAGCTTCCTCCACCGCTGAGTTCCATATAACCTCGATTTTAGGGTTATTCATGGCTCTCTGTTGCATGATTTTCGAAGCCCTGAACTCACCTCTCCTGTGAATGATGTAAACCTTTGATCCGTATTTAGTTAAGTAATTGGCTTCTTCCATGGCAGAATCACCTCCACCAATCACTGCTAGCGGTTTACCTCTGAAGATCGGAGCAGCACCATCGCAAACGGCACAAGCTGAAATACCTTTGTTCCAAAACCCTGATTTTCCCTCACCGGAGCCGGGGAAAGTTAACCGCCTCGCGACGGCGCCGGTAGCGACAATAACCGAATCGGCAATAACAGATTTCGAATCGGTGAATATTTTGAAAGGAGATGATGAGAAATCAACTTTAGTAACAGTTTCGGAGAAGATTTCAGTACCAAACCTAATCGATTGACTTTTACATCGTTCCATGAGTTCAAACCCTAGAATGCCTTCTGGAAACCCCGGAAAGTTCTCCACGTCTGTTGTCGTGGTGAGCTGACCACCAGCAGCTATGTCATTAGCCATCCATCCTTCGAAGAGGAGAGGTTTGATCTCCGCGCGGGCGGCATAGATGGCGGCGGTATGGGCAGCGGGACCACTACCAATGATGCAGAGTCGGGTTTTTAGGGTTTGGAGATCATCCATAGCGGCGGCGGAAGTAGAGAACTTTGGAGATGATGTAATTGCAGCGGAGGCAGCGGCGGAGGAAGAACCGATGGTCGCAACTCCGATTAAATTGCGAGCTTTATAGAGAAGGTTTAGAAGTTTAGGTAAACAGGGTTCCATTTATTCTAGAATTCGGCTTTTCTGCGTAAAGTTAAAAACCGGTGGCGCGTTAATTTTCAAGGGATTTGACCTCAATTTTTTAAGGCGGGAAAAGTGGCCGCCGGTGGATACTAGATAGGAAGACAACCACGTCGCCGATTGCCATAACAAATGACGAAATTTAAATGGGAAATAATTTGATACTTTCCCACATCGATATCAATCGAATTTCGCTTTCCCCAATCAATAAACAAAACATAACTTTTTGTTTCTAGAACCCAAAGCAACCATCATATCATATATGATATCATGATTTGATGTAAATTTACTAATTCGTAGAAACTTTGATTAAGAACTAACGATTGTTGGATTTGTGATATTTATAAAACGCCTCATGATTGATCTTTTTTGGGAAATGAATTCAATAAATTGCATACCTTTCTACATAAAACTCCATTTGGACATGTGAAATTTCATTGTGTCTACATTAGTCATGAGTCATATTAGTCATATTGTAATAAGGTGTAACCTATTTTTTTTCTACAAAATTACATTCAATCATATGATTATCTTTTTCCTTTTAATAATAACTAATTTTAGTGTTAATATATTATGTTTAATGTCATCTCTTTATGTAGGACTTATTCCTAGTTTACTTCAGGTATGTTCGTATATTTCTATGATCTTTATTATTGATAGAATATAAATATGATCTCAACTTTGAATTTTGAGGTGAAATGGTCTAATCTTCAATTTTATTCATTAATGATTCTACATATAAGTGCTTTAACCAAATCACATGAAAACAAAATCTGTCAAAACAATGTATACTCTTTATTTTGTATTGCTCTATTAAGTTGAGGAATTTGACAAAAATTTTGCAAAATTCTCTATCATGTTTGACTCTAAAATCTGTCAAAACAATGTATAATCTGGATTAATTGATTATGCTTCTAATTTTAAAAAAACAACTTCTCCGTATTAAGTTTTTTTCATATGAATTTCATTAAAATATATTGTTGTGTTTACTTTCCCATTTATATATTCGTTTTTTGTTGTATGATTGTAGGCTTTGGTTGGTGTGTTCATTTATGAGAGTCTACAACGACTTGCTTACAACTATTTGCATATTATAGCATCATAGTTTCGTTGTAGTAATACTTGTAAGTCTCTTTTTCCCGGTTGTAGTAATATAGTTGTAGTATACAACAAGTTGCTTACAACTATTTGCGTAATATTGCATCATAGTTTCATATTTTTGTATTACAAAGATTTTTTTTTCATTTTAAGACATTGGTTCAGTTAATAAATCAATTTATAAAGTTCAGGCCTATAATAAAAAATAATTTTATAAAGAATATGGAATTGATAGGAAAAACTGGAAGTGGAATAGTAAAAAGTATTAAAAATTTATGTATGACATCCCTAAGAAATAAGTAGAAATACAAAAAATGAATAGTATAAGTAAGCAAATAGTAGAGGTAATATTGTACCTTTTTAATTTAAAAATGCAAAAATTATGTTAAATGTAATCACCGTCACACCAATTTAATGTAATATATTAGTAAATATAAAAACTACACCGTTTTTCTATTGAAGCTAAAACGAAAAATGAAAGTACAATGATATGGTTAAAAAACAATTAGCATTGTTTGATTACATAAACCAACTATAGTTGGATTGAATCTGGAGTTTTATTTTAAAAATAAAAATAAAAAAAAATAAAAAATAAAAAAAAAAATAATGATTTCTTTAATGGCAAAAAAAGGAAAATTATGTCATTTTCTATTAATTTTTTATTTCTTAATAGACAAAAAAAAAAGTCTCTTTCATTCATATGTTAAATAGACATTCAAATCTTAAATAGACATTCAGTTTTTATTTTAATATGTATAGCTTATTTTCAAAGCAAAATAGTTTCATGACCAAGAAATTAATAAACGAATAATTGAAATATATTTTCCAAGTATTTGTAGGCTTGTAGTATGTTTTGAGATAACTATTCTAATAAATGAAAATCTTTTTGCCACATGTCACATTCTTATTGATTTGGTCACATGTCATTTTATGGTTGTTTTCAATTAAATGAATATTTAGAATTTCATATTTAATTTTCCTTTTAAATGAATCCATGTAATACATGGGTTTTACGTGTGTTTATAAAACAAACATAAATTTACAAAGAAAATTGTTGGGCTTATAGTGTTGCGTCATGGGCTCGGTCCTTAGCCCAATTTTGATTGCCGGTTTGGGCCTGTCCAACCGTGCATGTTTTTCTTGTAGGGTTTTAGTATTTAAGGTGCATGCATGCATCCTTTGTTAGTAACGCTTTAATCATTTTCTCATACGCGTATTGTAAACCCTAGCTCGCCTCTACAGTGGAAGTTTTTCATCGAGCTCTGCTGAGACGTGACTATATTTGAATCATAAGCATTACTTTGATTCTATTTTGTGTTCTTTATTCTATTGTGTTTGTTTTGTTTGTTCATCATCTTTTCCTGTGAAAGAGCTAAACGAGCTGGTTTTATTCTCATCAATTGGTATCATAGCAGGAGGTTGTGTAATTCATAAGAAGTAATTATGGTTTTTCCGCATTGATTGATATTAGTTGAGCCGTCATTCCATATTGGCGATCTCGTTAATTGTCGATCTTACTCTAACGATAAAATTATAAGTCTGATCTTAAACAAGTAATCGATCAAACGTCATCACAATGTCCATGGATGATTCTCAAACCAATCCAATCAACATCTCCAACAACATTGGTTCAACAACAAGGATTCCAATCTTGTATACACAGGATTATGAAGTTTGGACGCATCACTTTGAGGATTATGTGATCGAATCAGAAGATAATGGGTACTTGATATGGAAAGCTATCACTGTTGACCCATTCGCTCACTCAAGCACCTCAAAGATTGTCAAAACTCAAAAGGAGTACAATCAGCTTGTGAATGATGTGAAAGATATTCCTCGATGCGAGAAGGAGAAGTTTCAATGCAACATCAAGGCCTTAAGAATGATTAGGTTTGCTCTGCAGTCAAATACGTTTCGTTTGGTGAGCTCTTGCACTAAAGCTAAAGAGATATGGGACAGGCTGAAAGAATTGTATTCGACTGATGAAGATCTGGAACAATCGATACAAACTTTGTTGCTTTCTGAATTTGGTGACTTCAAACAGAAGCCCGAAGAGAAACTTGTTCAGGCTTTTGATCGTTTTAATCATCTTTTAAGTAAGATGATAAAGCATGGGATCGAAAGGAAGGTCATTGAACAGAAGGTCACATTCATGAACAGTCTAAGATCTGAATGGATGGCAGTTGTGTCCACAGTTAAGGCACATGAACAGTTTAAATCGTACTCTCTAGCGAAACTGGTGGGAATTATGAAGCCCCATGAAAGTGCACTGTCTAAGGAAACGAACGTGGTTTCCAATTTGGGTTTGTTAGCCCTTGTGTCTAAAGGAAAAAGTTATGTTGAAGAAGAAGAAGAATTGGATCTTGCTGACTATGATCTAACCGGTGAAGAGTATGCCCTGATGGTGTCCAATCCTAGAAAATTCATCAAAAGAAAGTTCCCAGCCAATAAGAACCGAAACTGACAGGGAAGTTACAGTTCTGATGAGGTGAAGGAGGAACCGAAGATAGGTTCGAAGTTAGAAGAATCCAAGAAAGAGGCGAAGATCAGTGGTGACTCAGGATTTGATTGTCACTATTGTGGAGGCAATAATCATTTCGCCAAGGATTGTATGTTGAAGAAACAGGCAAAAAAGATAGACGAGGAAGATGAGGAAGCGAGCCTCCTGAGACGATTGGAGGAAATCAAGAAAAGAAAATCAACAGCTAACAATAAAACCATGAATGCTTTGATTGTACAGGATACAGGTATAAGTGACGAATTCGGTGGAGTGGAAGTGTGGTCCACGGATTCAAAGGACGAAGAAGTAAGAAAACTCACTCATGGCAAGGCGATGTTGGTGAAAGAAGAACCTGCACCAGGAAGGTGTTTGATGGTGACCAAAGGAGTATCTCATATGAGAGGATATACAACTGATGGTGGGCTAGAAGTTGAGAAGGAGCGAGAGGACAGGTGTTTTGCTGCGAAACATGTCAGTGCACAGATCAACGAATGTGATGAGTTGATCAAGAAGGTACAAAACATTCTTACTTCTCTGAAAATACCTATTACTAACTATGAAAAGGAACTAAATAGCTTAAAATCAAAATTTTCTAGTATAAGTAGTAGTCTCACCCAAACTCGTGTCACAAACTCTAACCTGACTGATCAAATTAGCAGGATATCGTCGAAGAGTGAGTAAAGGAGGATGTGGATTGACCAAAAGGAGAAGGAGTTAATTAGATCTAAGGATGAATCTATCTATTTACAACGAGACAATCTTAAGCTTTTAAAACAGCAAAATATTTTTTGTTTAATTGCTAAGAGACTTTATTTTAATATCACTCAATTACATCTCGATTGTGAAATAGGAAAGAAGATACATCGCATGATTTTACCCTTCCTTGAGTTAAAGGAGGATGAAGTCGATGTCGAAGCTTCCAACTGTGAAAATGTTGTATCTTTTTATGAAGTCTCTCCTGCCTACAAAATTGGTCTTGACAAAATAGAGTCCTATATAAAGTCCAAAGACCATAAGGTCATGCTAAAAAATCTATTAGATGAAAATGATAGATTGAAATTAAGAACCGAAACTGTACAGAAATTTGACTCATTGAATGCCAAATTAAGTTCAGAAAATAAAATTGATGTTGAAAATGCATCTGAACTCAATGAGGACGATGATCTGAGTAAGATCTCTGTAGAGGACGTGGTGGACTGCTCAGAATTTGTCAAAAGTGAACACGAAGCTCACAAAAATATGATTTCTGAAAACTCCGTTGAGTTCGCTCGTTCATCGACAGACAAGACCAAAATTCTCAAGGCAAAGGTTGTTGTGTATCAAAAGGTTCAAACCACTCCCAATCAGGTTTACACAATTCAAGGAGTCACTCCTCAACAAACAGCAGAACTGACTGCTATGGTAGAAGAAGATAATGCAACTGGATGTGAAGAGTTCTTCTGGTCAGCACCGATAGACAATGCTGATGAGACAAAAGGTCTGTCTCAGAAAACCTCATGGAGAGTGAAGGGTAGGTACGTGCCCGAACCACTTAATGAGCCTGCAAAATATGATGTGCCAAGCACTAGTGGCACCAAAACGTCTTTGGACGAACCAATGCTCACTACCAGTGAAACATCTTCGTCTAAGAGCGAAAGCTATGCTCGTGTTCCGAAGAAAAAGGCTAACATCCACAAAAATCCAAAGCAGGTGGCAGATCAAAAACACCAACGAAATCTGAGATACAAGAAGAATCTCTCAGAAAGAAAACAATTTTGGAGATCACAAAATCCTCATTATGTCAGGTACGAAAGGACGCATAAGTCTCGAGAAGAATCAAGAAACGACCGAAAGGATATTTTCGGTCCTTCAAATACAAGGAACCAAAAGGAGAGCTTCGGTCCTCAGAACATCAGCAACCGAAAGAACGGTTTCGGTCCTCAGAACATCAGCAACCGAAAGGAAGGCTTTGGTCCACACAGAGTGAACAACCGAAAAGAGAGCTTCGATCCTCACAGAGTAAGCAACCGAAAGGATGGGTTCGGTTCCAAGTTCAATCAGACGAACATAAGATCCAATGTCACTTCTAAACCTAACTCTTCTCATTCTAATTCTTATCCTTCGAAAGATTTAAAGGGGAAAGGAAAGCTCTTCCCAGAAGATAACAGATGCCCAAAAGAGATCCAAAAGAATGCAGACGTCAACACCTCAAACCCTACGTCTATTGAATCTAAGCTAAACAAAATTAAAGTTTTCACAATAAATAGAAAAGATGAAAAAACCTAAATTAAAAGAACTTATTTGGTTGATATTTCTCTTACTATTCCTTGTCCTGTAAAAGGCTCACAAGGACCCAAGAAACTTTGGGTTCCTAAATCTGCTTAATGTTTTGCAGGTTATACGTGACGAGCAGTTTGATGAAGAATGGTATATTGATAGTGGCTGCTCGCGTCACATGACAGGTAGAAAGGAAGAACTGAGGGAGTTTCGGTCTCTCAAGGATGGTGGAATCGTGAAGTATGGTAACAACTCATTTGGGACTATCAAAGGCTATGGAATGATTACGAATGGTGATTTCTCAATTAGAAAGGTCGCATACATCGAAGGATTGCATCACAACCTTATCAGTGTATCACAGCTGGTGGTTGGGACCAGATTGAAAGTCTCATTTGATGATGAAGGCTCAGAGATTGTTGAGAAGAATTCAAATAACATTCTATTGAAATCAAAGAGAAAGGGGAAATGTATCCTTTAAACCTCAATCCAATTCAAGGGAAACTAGCAGTCTGTCTGCTAATGAAGGCTCACTCAGACGAAAGCTGGTTATGACATCGAAGACTTTCTCATCTTAACTTCAAGGATATCAACAAGCTTTTTTTGGGAGATTATGTTCGAGGTCTTCCAGTTCTCAAATTCGACAGAGAACATCTTTGTGTAGCCTGTGAAATGGGAAAGCAGAGTAGACAAAGTCATCCCTCTATTATCAATACAAAGGTGATAGAACCATTGGAGCTTTTGCACATCGATCTGTGTGGCCCCTATTCTATTGAAAGCATTGGTGAGAACAAGTATATTCTGGTCATAGTGGACGACTTCTCTTGGTTCACATGGGTGTTTTTATTAAAGCAAAAACCAGAAGCTACTCCTAAGCTCAAGCTCTTCATAAAGAAAGCTGAGGTTCAACTGAGGAAGGTTGTTCGTAACGTAAGAAGTGACAATGGATTTGAATTCAAGAACAAGGATTTCGAAGATTTTCTTGCTGATAAGGGAACAACTCATAATTTCTCGGCTCCATATACTCCACAGCAGAATGGTATCGTTGAAAGGCGAAATCGATCTCTATGTGAGGCAGCCCGAACGATGTTATGCTTCACTTCCTTGCCTTTATATTTCTGGGCTGATGCTATCGCTGCTGCTTGTTATACTCAGAACAAATCATCTTTAAACAAACGATTCTCTATCACTCCTTACGAGATCTTGAACAATCGTAAACTGAATGTGAAATTCTTCCACGTGTTCGGTTCAAGATGCTTCATCTTCAACTCTAAAGAGAATCGAAACAAGTTTGATGCTAAAGCTGATGAAGGAATATTCTTAGGTTACTCCCTGCACTCTAAGGCATATAGAGTTCTAAACAAGCGCTCTAAGAAGACTGAAGAAACATAATATGTCACTTTTGACGATAGCTATGTTAAGAAGATGAAGACAACCGAAGGTGCTATGCAGGAAATCTTTCCAAAGACCAGTCAAGTTACAGCTTCTATCTCAAATCTTTTCGAGCAATATATGCTTCTTTTTGATGAGCCTCAAACAACAATCAATTCTGAATCAACGGCGAAAGACAACAAGGTTGATAGCCTAAAGCAAATCGTCGACGATGCTACACAGAAGATGGCTGTTGATCTACCTAAAGCAACTTAGCAACCGAAAGGCCAGACTTAAGCGAACCTTTGAATGACCTTCCTTCTGTCCAGGGGAGGTTTCGTCTCTGCGAAAAGATCAAGGTGCTTCATTCCAGGGGGAGAATTCAACGTCACAATCATCAAGCTCAACTGAAATTCAAAACGAAGGGGAACATTCTGATCTAGATATTGAACAAGTGTCATCACTCGAGGGGGAGAACACACATGTCAATGATGACGACGTACTATCAGAATTGGAAGAAGAAATCAACGCAGAACTGGATCCCTCTTGTGATCCAAATTACCCACCTCTTATTAAATGGACCAAAGATCATCCACAAAGTCAAATCATTGGGGAATCTTCAGAAAAGGTGTTAACTCGATCGCAGATCAAAGCGAAACAAGTTGCACTCTTCTCTCAAGTGTAGTTTTGCATGTTCAACTCCTTTGTCTCCAAGGTTGAACCGAAGACTGTAAATTCGGTTCTTGATCACTCTGATTGGGTTCAAGCCATGCAAGATGAGTTGAATGAGTTTGAAAGAAACAAAGTATGGTGCCTTATTCCAACACCAAATGATGCTTCAGTTGTCAGTTTCAAATGGGTATTCAGAAATAAAATGGATAAGGAAGGGAATGTGATCCGTAACAAGGCTCAGTTGGTTGTAAAAGGCTACTGTCAAGAAGAAGGTATCGATTATGAAGAGACCTTCGCTCCTGTTGCAAGATTAGAGTCTGTTCGTGTAACATCCCAAAAATACAGGCCAAAAATTTCATTTTTAAATACGTCATTATAAAATCAACAGTGTAATAAAACATCCGTAATATCATGTCATGTCAAAACCAAAGTAGAAATAATCAAATGTGTTATCATAAATAATATCAGAATGTAATCCCAAAGATCTCATGTGCGGAAAACCATAGTGTGATGTGTTGCGATCAAGCCGGCTCCTTTCCTTTAAACACGAAGTACCTGAAACCAAAACGGAAATCCGTAAGCACGAAGCTTAGTGAGTTCCCCCATCATACCGCATACCATACAATCACATAACATACATATATTGTCAGGCATATCTGGGTGCCCAACCTACCCCTTCGGTCCTCTCGACCGGATACAGACTAGTCTATCTGGGAGCTGGCCTCCCCTTCGGTCCTCTCGACCGGATACTGACTAGAATATCTGGGTGCTAGTCTCCCTTTCGGTCCTCTCGACCGGATACTGACTAGCATGTATGGGAGGTGGCCTCCCCTTCGGTCCTCTTGACCAGATACTGACTAGCATATCTGGGAGCTGGCCTCCCCTTCGATCCTCTCGATCGGATATTGGGGACTATTTCATCCCCTACTACTACCACATAACACATATATCACATAATCTATCTAGCATGGTTGGGCATGACCGCCCCTTCGGCCCTATCGACCGGTATTCTGGGAGACTATCTCCCCCCTACTGTCACTAGCACATAGCATCATATCATACTAGCACAATAACATATCACAGGTAGTAGCAACCCTAGATGAATATCACATAGACAAATATCTATCATACAATTCCTACTGGTGGGTCGGCATTGTGGCCGTAGACCCACCGCTACTGGAAGGTAACTCACCTCACACCGCTGAAGTCCTGAAGACACAATCCCACACTTGCTGAAGTCCCGCAAACTCGACCCCAGCTGCTGGCTGACAGATTCCCGAACTGTCAACACCAAAATCGCACCCAATTAATAATTGGGTCCCAATACATAACCATAAGTACATTCTTTGGGTAATTACTACATTACCCCCAGCTTGGCTTATTCAAGCCCAAGGCCCAATCCATAGGCCCAAACTCGACTAGGAATCAAAGCCCAACACATGGCCCAATTTTCCAAATTGGGCCTAGGCCTATACATGGTCTCATTCTAAGGCCCAACATCATATAATCATTAAGGCCCAATTATGGCCCATCTATGGCCTAATTTTCCAAATTGGGCCCAAGCCCCTTACATGGGCCTTACCCCAGGCCCATTAAATTATTCTAGTCTAATTGTTTGACTTTGGATGGCCCATTAATAACCCGATCATTAAGGCCCAAAAGGAAGGCCCAACAATAAACCCAAGTGAAATTAGGGTTTCACATAAAATGATGATTAGGGTTAAGTTTCCTACTTAACCCATTAAGGACTTAATCCATTAAGTCCATTATCGCTTAGATTAATCTTTGTCAAAGTTTATTATTTAATATCTCAAGTTATTAAATAATTCTCGTGTGCGTCCCGATTAATTCTCAAAAATTAGGGTTTAATTGGCATTAGTGTTTTCCAACCCAAAGACTAACCCATTTATTAACTTGTTGGGCTTCTAGATCAATTAGGGCTTTATTGGGCCTACTAGGCCCACTAGAATGTCATTAAGCCCATTAGGGTTTTATTAGGGTCCATTAAGGTTTTATTAAGCCCATTAAGTCTTATTGGGCCCATTAGAGCTCCTTTGAGCCCATTAGGGTTTCAAGCATCCCTAATCAAGTCGACTCACAAGACAAGCACACCGCCACCCGACACGGCGGCCGGTGGCGGCAACCACCACCTTAGGGTGGTGGTTCTCGGTTTTTCTTTCATTAATCCAATTTGCTACAGTTACAATGCCCATCCGATCAACACACACACACACACCCTAATCACAAACACATACACACGAAAATACACCCACCCATGGTGGTACACGGCGGCAGCCACCATGGCTGGTGGCCATGGTGGTTTCTTGACAACTCCGACCAACAAAAAATGACCATACATCCGATCACACACTTATGACAGTGACAACAGCGGACTTGGGATGGCAGCCACAGTTAATCGACATGTGGACGGTAGTAGCCACCATGGCCGGCTGCCATGGTGGTTCTTCACAACCCTACTCGACCGACAGTCTACACACACGAACACAACAACATTTTGAGATGGCAAATGGTGACCAGAGCAACGGAAACGTGTCAAGTGGCGGCGACGGCGACAACACTGAGATCGGCGGAGACAAGATGCAACTGTGGAGGTGGTGCTTTGACGATCTGAGGAAGAAGGAAACGTGAAGCGAAGCAGCAGCTATGGGTGAGGAAGGCAACGACGCTAGGAGACTCCATGACGGCGAAGTAGCAGTGACCAGGTGGCGATCGCCTCGCCAGTGCGGTGGCTGGAGGGTCATGGTGGTTCACATCATCAGCGGAAGAGCATAGCGACGGCTCGGTGGTCGGATTCGGTGGAGGAATCGATGGCCGGAGAGGGTTCCATTGGTGGTGGCGGCGCCGGAAATAATGGAAAGGGGAAGTGGCGGCTGTGCTCTTGTACTAGGGTTAGGGTTCCTTATGCACCAAGTATATATATGGAGGCTGCATGAGGTGTACCCGTGTTCCACCAAACTTCTGCCCGTTTTAACAATATCGGCCCCTCCCCACCAGATCTTTTTCGATTTAAACCCAAATGTAACCTTTTAGCCCTTAGCTCACAACATCTCTTCATATTAAGTCCCAATAATTACTCAA
Organism: Lactuca sativa; assembly: GCF_002870075.4. NCBI lineage: Eukaryota > Viridiplantae > Streptophyta > Magnoliopsida > Asterales > Asteraceae > Lactuca > Lactuca sativa. Next base: position 98,500,058 of record NC_056625.2, on the reverse strand, counting down.
TAGTCCTTGCCTTCATAATTATTTACAAAACCAATCCAAAACATGCGCTTTTAACCCTCGACTTCTAAAATTGTGGCAATTAACTCCCCGAACCCAACACCTTACATATATAATTATTTATTTTAGGGCTACGATTCCTTCATTTATTTATTTATTTATTTAATAAATAAACGGGTGTTATAGTTCGTATATTTCTTGCTTATGCTGCACACAAAAACTTTGAAGTCTATCAGATGGACGTAAAGTGTGTCTTTCTTAACGGAGAACTTGAAGAAACTGTGTATGTTGAGCAACCACCAGGCTTCGTGAACGAGAAGTACCCAGATCACTATTACATACTTGACAAAGCGGTATATGGCCTAAAGCAGGCTCCTAGAGCATGGTATGAAACTCTCACTCGATTCTTAAAAATGTCTAAATTTAAACAAGGTTCGGTTGGCCCAACCTTATTTCATAAGAGAGAGGGTAACCACCTTATGATAGTCCAAATTTACGTTGATGACATCATCTTCGACTCCACAAATCCCAGTTTAACAGCTGAATTAGGAAGTTAATGGAAACTAAATTTGAGATGAGCTCAATGGGTCCAATTAACTTTTTCCTTGGCTTAAACATTAGACAGGGACCTGAAGGCATTTTTATCAATCAAGAGGCATACACCAAGACACTGCTTGCCAAGTTTGGCATGATGGGAGACTCCAAAGTGAAAGTTCCAATGTCTTTTGGGGCAAAGCTTACACCTTCGTTGGAGAAGCCAGCCGCTGACATAACACTCTATCGACAAATGATTGGGACGTTAATGTATCTAACAGCCAGCAAACCTGACATCATGTTCTCAGTCTGCTACTGTGCTAGATTCCAGGCTAACCCGCGCGAACCTCACATGCTAGCCGTGAAGAATATTTTTCGCTATCTGAAGCGAACCTCCTCTCTCGATTTATGGTACCCAACAAACTTAGGATTCTTTGTTCAAGCTTTCTCAGATGCCGACTTAGGTGGTTGTAGATTGGATCGCAAAAGCACCACTGGAGGATGCCAATTTCTCGATGGCAAATTGGTCAGCTGGCAATCAAAGAAACAAACATGTGTTTCTCTCTCCACTGCAGAAGCTGAATACATTGTTGCCGCTTCATGCACATCTCAGGTTGTATGGATACAGAGTCAACTTAGAGATTATGGGCTGAACATGAAGAAAATCCCACTATATTGTGACTCTGAAAGTGCAATTGGGATTTGTCATAACCTAGTGCAACACTCGAAAACAAAGCACATAGCACTGAGGTATCACTTTATCAAAGATCACGTGGAAGATGGCAACGTAGAGATTCACTTCGTGAGGACGACTGATCAACTGGCCGATATATTCACTAAGGCTTTACCTGAAGCAAGTTTCAACAAAATTTTACAAGGCCTAGGAATGATGGAAGCAGAATCAATGCCAAAATTGCCTTCACTTCAATAAAGGTATGAAGCGAAATAGAGCAAACCGAAATGAACCGAACGTTCGGTCTATTTTGGGTTCGGTCTATTTCGGGTTCGGTTCAACCAAGAACCGAAATGAACCGAACGCTCGGTCTATTTCGGGTTCGGTTGTTCTAAACTCGTTCGTTTCTTTTTCATCACAAGGCAGTTTGGGTGTATTCTTTTGTACATTTTTTTAAGTATTCTTTTTATGTTTCTTTTATTTTTTTTATTATTTTATTTTCATACAATCCAAAAATATTTTTTTCTTTCTTTTTCGTTTTATTTAAAATTTTCAAAATACAAAAATATCGTTTATTTTATTTTATTTTCATCTAATGTTTTTCTTTGTGTAAGTGTTATTCTCTATGGTGAAGCTCAAACATGTATATTCTCTTTTCTATAAATTAGTTAGGTGTCCCTAGAAGCATGCTGCTGCATGTTGACTAAAGTCTCTACAGATTTTGAGTGAAGCCTTAATAACATGATATATACAAATCATGTTTTCCCCAACCAGGCTGTCACATTCACTCTAATCATGAGCTACCTTACTCTTCTCATATTGAGTTCAGAGTTTTCTGCTTGGTCCTTCCTTTATAGCAGAGGTACATTCGCTTCTTATACCACCTATATCATTTTTCTTCATTACACTTCATCTCACCAAAGTAACCCTTGAGACTCTCAGCATTTACCATTGAGGTTTAAGGTTATACAAAATTTTGTGTTTATGATCTTAGTTTCGTGTCACTACGTACTAAGTGAAACCCACAATTCAACACCTTTAATAAATTGACAGTATATGATTACTATGATACAATTCTTGAATGAAATCAATTTTTTTTAGTTTAAGTGATCCTTCTGAAAATGTCTATTACCAAGACTTTTCTTCCCCAAGGATCCAGTTAATTTTTTTTTATGATTTCATCTTTATCAACAAGTCACAGAAAATTTTACATACCTACTTGTTTATCAGACCACATTGGTCTCACAAGTACTTCATTCAGGTGCGGTCTTATATCAAGTATCAAATTTATGAATTGAAGCGAAAAGCCACCCTTTATTGCTTTAATTAAAAAGATGCCTTTCAATACTTCTTAAAAAGTACTTGATCGTTATTTCATGGGAAACCACACAAGCACTTTGAAGTCTCTCTTGACTTTGAAGGAAGAGATTCGTGCCCAGAATCAGTTGCTTTATGTCTTTCCAAGACATCACAAATTATCAGAATTTGTGGGTAACGTTTAGGATAAAGTTAACACTGAGTCAACAGTTACCCAATCGTTTTGACGATTTGAAAAAGCGTTTTTTATGGAATGACGTGTAAAAAGGAAACATCCTTTCTCTTTCCTTCGTCATTATCGGGTATGACAACTGTTCCTCCGTCACATCAGACACGGTTTCAAATTAACCCAAGATATCGGCCAAAATTTCTCTCTCCTACTTACGTATAAAAGGATTTGGCAAGCTCCTCTTTACCCTTTTATCAATTACAAACTCTCTCAAAGCATAAGGGCAATTTCTCTCACTGTTCATCTTCTTCCTCTCAAAGCTTCAACAATGGCAGAATCCTCTTCAGTTCACGACACATCTGTTCAATCCAACCTTCTCACCATTAAACCTCAACAAAACCTCATCATAGATCTTACTCCCTTCATCTATGAAGCCTACATGTTGTATGTCGTTGAATGTCTCAAATACTCGCCTCTTGTCGATGCTCTGTTAAAGGTCGAAGTTGTTCCCATGTCCTGCCTCTCACACATCTATTCAACTACTTACTACGACAAGGTTGCTGAGAGGATTCACTTTGAAATCCACAATGAGAAGACCCCTATCTCGAAGAACCATTTCTGTGCCCTAATGGGTCTCGCTCATGAACCTACTCTGGTAAACCCTGATTCGATCACTACTGGTCAACTGTTCTCTATGTTCTATCAAATGGGGTACACTGAAACCCTAACCACGATTACCAAGTTCAAAAAGTCCTGCCTTCCTCCTCAATGGAACGACCTCTTCACTTTACTGTTCAAAGGACTCTCTGAGCGAAGCGCCGGCTCAGATGGAGCAAGCAAGTCATTCATGACTGTTCTTTATGGGTTGTATCACAGGATTAATTTGGACTATGGGACTGTTATCTGGCAACAACTGGTTCAAAGCTTATACTCTTCATCCTGACATTCATAAATTTCATGTGGAAGGTACTGGTCCATCATTAAAAAGTGGGCATTGGATCGTCTCCACGTTCCAATCATGGCGAACTCTCTTCTCTCCTCTATTTCCACCTTTCACAACATAAAGATTATCGTCACGGATCCAACCAAATACTCCTTCATTGGCTCAATCCCCGAAGCCATGTATGCCTGCGTGTATGATGCAAGCAACGTTATTCAATAGTACAAGAAGCATCCTTCTTCAGGACCAAGGGAACTCACACCAGCTATGGTTCGCTCTATTGAAGAGGCTGACAAGCCAGCCAAGAGGGGAAAGAAATCAGATACACAGAAGGAGGCGAACGTCGCTAAATCAACCAAGGGTCAAACACCTAAAAAGCGAAAGTCTGACAAGGCTGCTCCTTCACAGCCTAAACCGAAGAAGCAAAAGAAGCCTGCTCGGATACTAATTCTTCAATCCTCAAGCGATTCAGACTCTAAGTATGTTCCTCCTATTACCAAACCTTCTACTCACTCAGACTCAGAGAGCGAAAGCTCTGACGAGGAGGCTTCGGGTCATGGTGGAACCCCCCTCGCTTGCCTACCCCAGAAATACCTGTTCGCTCCCAACCCCCTTCTCCTCCACCTGTTTCTGTACCTATATCTATCCCTCCAATCACTACATCTCAACCAGCAACTACCATTCCCATCCCTGATCCAATCTTCACTGAAGCAACAACAACCACTACCACTGGAGTTCAAACCAACGTATCTGATACGGGGGCTCGTTCTTCAGCAACCGAACCACCAGTTACAACCGAACCTCCCGTCACTACAAAACCTTTATCACCTACCCAATCCACTGACACCACACCAGTTCTTGGAGGTGAGGAATTGGAGTTTGATTCCACTTACTTCAGTCCTTACCGTGTACAGAATGACGACAACAAAGATGCTCCTATCACCGGACGACATCTCAAGGCTGTTAATGACAAGCTTGATCAGTTGCTTTCCTCCTCTTCCACTGGTGCCTATTTAGACGCTGCTCTCAAAGCTTTGTTTTCCTCGGTTGTCCAAGAACATAATGCCTCTCTCACTGCTGCGGCTAAGGCTATTGATGCCTCTACTTCCCAATGCCAGAAGGCCTCCCTTGCCGTTGAGGCTTCAACTAAGGAATGTAAAGAAGCGACCGCAAAAGTCGATAAACTAATTTCCGAGGCTCATTTGTTTTTAGATTCTCTGCAGGCAGCTGCTCAGAATAACTCTCAGACAGTGAACGCTTCGGTTGATAATCTTCAACGTTCTCTACAGGCTGAGAGATCCAATCTTGAAGCTGCTCGTCAAGCCATCGAAGCTGCCAATGCCACTCTACATGATAATGTCAATGATCGTTTGACTCAACTGGAGGCAGAGTTGGCTATGGAAAATCGTATCATGGATGAGCTAGACAAACGAACGTCTCAGCTAAAGATGCAGAACCTCAAGATTTGCACTGCAACAACCGAGCTCAATGACTTAAAGTCTGAAATGGAGGTAATTCGAAGCTCTCTTGGTGATGTCCATTCCATTTTGCTTCACCTCATTGATTCCTACGATCCCATCATGACCATTACCATCAGACGACATTTGGCTGAAAAGCTACGACCAGCATTGGACATCCTTAGTCGCATAAAGGGTGTTCCGGTGACTGATGTCCAGCCGAAACAAGGGGGAGATAAGGCGAAGGCGAAAACTCAACCTCCTCCTGAACCGAAGTCATCCACTGAACCGAAGGTTAATGAAGCTTCGGTCAGTAAAAGAGATAAGAAGAAAAAGAAGATTGGTGAAGATGCCACTGATGATGAAGATGATGTCTTTAAGGAAAATCTAGCTAAGCCTTTTCAGAAAACAAAATCTGCTGATAAAGAGCTTCAAGAAAAGTTCAAGAAACAAACGGATGAGTTAGAGAAGCAGCAGAAGGAAAAGGAGCTCTTGGAAAAGAAGAACTCCATCTTTCCAGAGTTGACTATTGACTCGCTTCAAAGAAGCGCAATAGACGAACCGAGCACTCACTGGCTCGAGCCTGTTATGTCATTTGGGCTTGAAATTTCAAAATATGAGCAGTTTAATATGCCAATCACATGAAATGCATTCATCTTTCACTACTTCAACTCAACTGTTGCCATCCCATCTCCAGACCCGAAGGTGGATCGGGATATATTGGAGTTCTAACTGGAGTTCGCTCAACCCCAATACTTGACCTGGAGTTCGCAGAAGATCACAACTGTCTAGGTGCTGAAGCCCTATATAGCAGGGAAGTTCGTTAATGTGAAGTTCAAAGTGACTCGAGGCTCTAAGGGCTTGATTTACAACTTCTCTCTTGTTGATCTGCCGAACCTCAACCCACACGATTGGATACTTCTCAACAACATCTTACTGTCAAACCATCAGGAGTATTAGCCTATAATTGACCATATCAAGCGAATGCTTGTCAGCTACATTCACGAAGTAGCGAAGATGGACCAAGAGATCGCCTCAGTAATTCACAAGCGAACCACGATCAAACCAATGGGAAGAGCTGGGGATATTAACTCGATGCTAAAAGGCAAGATTGACTCAAAGTACCACACTGTGATGTTTATCAGAGGCGAAGGTCATCAGTTCTTGTTCGCTCTCGTTGATAAGCATCTGTTCTCAACCTCATGTTTGGAGCACATTTTGGAAATCATTCAGAGGTGTAATCAGAACTCAGCGGCCGACAAAAAGATGTTTACTGATATGCTGAGATGGTAATTCAATTTCGGCGGACTCTTCTTGCAATCATCCCTCGGCTGTTCAAGGTGGTGAAGACTGTAAAGCCTACTCAAAGGAAATGATCTCTCGCCTCATTTGACGCAAAGGGGGAGATTGTTGGGCTTATAGTGTTGGGTCATGGGCTCGGTCCTTAGCCCAGTTTTGATTGCCGGTTTGGGCCTGTCCAACCGTGCATGTTTTTCTTCTAGGGTTTTAGTATTTAAGGTGCATGCATGCATCCTTTGTTAGTAACGCTTTAATCATTTTCTCACACAAGTATTGTAAACCCTAGCTCGCCTCTACAGTGGAAGTTCTTCATCGAGCTCTGCTGAGGCGTGCCTATATTTGAATCATAAGCATTAATTTGATTCTATTATGTGTTCTTTATTCTATTGTGTTTGTTTTGTTTGTTCATCATCTTTACCTGTGAAAGATCTAAACGATCTGAGTTTTATTCTCATCAAAAACTTAAGATCAATTCAGTCATACGTCATTATTTACTTTCCAAATCTTTTTATTGATCTTTACAAACCAAAACAGAAATTGGTGATCTTATTATAAAGCGCAGAATTTTGAGTCTGATAGTTTTTGATTTCTTAAAATATCTAGAAATGCTTATTTGTAGGGATTCATTCAAACATTAATGATAAGAATTGTTGGAAATGTATTTTGTTGCTCATTTTATTTTTTCCAAAAGTACAATGCTAATATATGCAAATTACAAATGTATTTACTTTTTTCCTCAAATAATTAACATAATGTTGTCGTGACAGCCTGACATATCCAACTGTTGAACACTTGTTCACATGGATTTGATGATAGCACTTAACCAATGCAAAACAAAACTGATAAGTTTGTGTTTTACGGCATGGTTTTTGGGTATTACTTGGAAGAAATTGCCACTATTCAACGCTTACTAACAATGATACTATCCACTTGTGATATATTGACTATTAATAATTAATAATATACATGAAATATGGACTGACTATTTAAAAAAAAGTCATGGGGTCAGTCAGTTTTACCCATCCCAACAATATTTACGTAACAAACAATGCATAATGGCAACAATATAATAATGATTTCTAAAGTTTGAAACCAAAGCTGTGTGTCCATTAAATCATAAAAAAACACCAAATATCCAAATAAAAAAACTCTAATTTGTTTGTGATATCACACCTTAAATTAAAAAAACATAAGCTGTTAATTGGAATAGTTAAATATAAATAAAAGTTAATATGGGAATCGAAATACCTTTTGAACATTATGTACAACATCATCCGATTCCAAAGGTACTTGATTTAAGGACACGGATTGAATACTTTAGAAAATAAGATGGAAATATGTAAAACGTTATGTATGTAAATAAAAAACAAATATAACTGTTGAACATTAAATGTACGTACCATAAGTTCTATTTTACTTTCCAATCAGGAAACAATGGACACATCTTCTGTAAGCTTGACATTGGTGTAAATATTATTATAGTTGTTGACATTGTAGGATGTAATATCTACAAGAAAAACAAACTTGTGGTTTTTCAAGACATTAATTTGGTTTGGAAATAGTTTCTGTCTCCGGCCTGTAAGAGGAATGTTTGATATATTAAAACAAATAAAATGTTTTTTGATTTAAAAATATGAATAACATAATATACCGCTTCATGTATTTTTTTTCAAGTGGTATGCACTTATATTAAACAGTTTCTTCGCTTCCCTATCAAAAAGACTCAATCTGATGGTGCCATTATCATCTTGTATGTTGATTGGAGTAATATACCTAAACAAAAAATATAATATTAATATTAATTTTGTTGAAAGACTGAAATGGTTAATATAAATAGAAATGTGTAGACATTGTAACTGGACGAAAATCCGAATTGTTGCAACGTGCATCTTTACACTGAATAACAACACTTTCTGAAATTTTGTCGGGGGCGGTACAGGAATGATTGGGTTTGGGCACTATGTTTATCCTTTTTCCACATTTGGAGCATGTATCGTAATACCAAGGTAGCTTTTGTCTTATATTGACGATGGAACCAACTAATAGAAATTTCATTACCTATATGAAATAAAATGTAAAAGTACAAAAAAAACATACAATGTGTAAATAAAATTAAAGGATATCAAATAATGCAATATACCTTCAATGGTTATGTGATCTCACAAATTGTTTTTAAAAGGAAATCCCCTTTAAAATCATTTATATAAGAAGAAGATTAGCTTGGGAGTGTTATGCTTTTTTCAAACATACGTCCATTGTTATCAGCTTTCAATCTGTAATGTTTAAAATTAACTTTTTACATATAAGAAATTGTCTTGGTTTTAATTACAAAACAATATAAAAAAGTTTTTTTAAAAAAGAAACTAGCTCTTTCTTGAACTAATTAATTTCGACAATGTCAGAATTAATGAACAATTTGGTTACATCGAAATAACTTTGGGTTTGACCAATTCCCGTAAAAATAAATTAGTCACTAAAAGTAATTCAAATAAAAAACATATAACGTGACTACAAACCATCCCAAATGTTAAGTTTAACAAACTGCATCACTATAACCGGGAGGGGGGGGGGGTAGTTTTGAGGTATTGTTACATCTTGTGTGCTTGAGTTCAAAATATAGTGACCTTCAGGTGTATAAACCTAAATAAAAAATGAATTTAATAAGTACGAAAAAAAATTTGATTAAAAATAATAAAGAAATAAAAGAAAGATAATCTTATTGTAAGTTGCTAATAGTCATCTTTATGTAATTCTTGGATGGGTTAGGATTTGATGTTTCAAGTGCCCAAAATGAGACAATTTGTCCAATAACATGTACACAAGTTTCATAAAATATAATAAGTAAGATTAAGTTAAATACTAACATGTATAATAAATTACACAAGCTATAAAAGTGATTAGAATAAAATTAAATAACTAACAAAAGAATGAGTCTCTTGGGCATGTTTGTTCGAGAATTAAAATCAACAAACACAAAACCATTCACCGGACTTGAAAAATCCTCATATTTTTTAGAATACTTTTCCAATTCAAAGTTATGGCACTAAAACCATTATTCACAGCTGCCATGTTGGGTTTTATAATGATATAAGTTTGGCCTTCCTTTAAAAGATCACCAATTTTGGAAAAAAATTGATTGAAAACATGAGAATAGTATTTTGTACCATATTAAATCAAATAAATAACAATTATTTTATTGCTTGAAAGATATGTAATAATGAGTGGGATATTAAAAAAAAAATACTACAACAAACCTCCTAATGCATTATGATCATTTCAATTGATAAAACCACAATATTCTTTATAAAGTTCTACATCTTTAGCACCCGCACTTTGATATGTGAATCATCATCAATATGTTCAATGTTTTTTGAGGCATACTTTATTACCTATACTAGTTTATAACCCGTGAGAACCACGGTTATAAAATTAATTAAAATTTTATATTAAAAAATCAAAATTATTAATCAGTTATTTTCAAATAAAAAAATTACTTAAGAGATATTTTTTTAGTTATATAAAATTATAATCGTTGATTTAAATAAATACATGAAGTTATATCATATTATAATCTTTATTAATTTTATTTTATTTTTTAATCTAATGTTATTAATTTACTATAATTAAAGTAAAAAAATTTAGAATTTAATGTAATTAGGATGAGAAATTTAGATTTTGAAATTTGAAATGGATAATTAATATGTTTGCAAATGACATTATGAGGCACATATAATTTTAATGAGGAATTCTAATATAATGTCACTTGTCAATAGGAGATTAAACATATTCATTTATTAGAATAGGAAGATTCATTTTTTTGCAAACAATTGAAAACAGATTGAAATTGAAAGTTAAGTATATATTCCATTGATATTATACATGTTTTGATATTATTTATTATATACTAAACATAATCAATGAATTTAATAAACACTAAAACTGAAAATTTTAATAAAAGAATGATAAAAGATAAAAAAATATCCAGTTTCAATTTAATAATTTGGAAAATAGGATCCTACTTAAAGATTAAAAGAATAAAATGGTATGTCTAAATTGCCCCTGTTAAGGTAAATGTATGAGCATGAAAAAATGTCAATTTATATTTAATGGTCCTTGTGAGAGAGTCTATTACAGAAGAGGTACTTCTATACATTTAATAAATAATAAATAAATGATAGAAATTGACAATAATATTTGAACACAAGAAATGGTAGAAATAATAGTATACTTTCATTACAGGATGAATAAGAAATGACAACATCGTTTTTTGCTCCGAATAAAAAAAACAGAAGTATACATTAGTCAATAACTAATATTCACAATATTTAAAGTTAAACATAAATGAAGTGGTTGGAAAAAAGAATATTGTTATTTCTAGATTTTTGTTAGTAATTCAATCTTGATTGATATTTCCAGACAGTAAGATTTGAACACAACAAATAGTAGAGATAACAATACTTTCATTACAGGATGAATAAGAAATAACAACATTAACTTTTGTTCCAAATAAATAAAATAGAACTATACATCGGTTAATAACTAATTTTCACAATATTTAAAGTTAAACATAAAAGAAGTGGCTGGAATAAAGAATAACAAATATGTAAAGGACTGATATCTTAATACAAAAATTGTTATCAGATGATAAAAAGTCAAACGAATGAACCACAAAATACGCATAAATTGTTGATCGTTTGCAAGTATGTTTTTTAGGTTTTCAAAATCTTTTTTATTGTTTCTGGATTTATTTTATTTATGATATTGTATTCATGTATACACAAGCTAACTATAGCAAAAAGTTTTGATTACGAGGCAAATACTAAAAAAAAGATGTTCAAAAATTACCTAATCGCGGAAATATTGACAAACTTCAGAGAAGAAAATGGAATCAAAGTGAGAACTTTATTGTCTACTACTACTATATCAATCACGCGACAATGGTAAAATACAGGAATTGTTGTCGTATATAAAACAATGAAATTGGGTCGACGTTATAAATTTTTTTAAGATAAGATAACATACGTGATTTATAGCCATATATTGCTGAAATTCAAATAACAACATCGATTGAAAAACATAATCTTCAGGAAAACATAAGATAACATACCCGATTTAAATTTCTAATTTTCAGGATTTTAATAATGCAGTCAAAGGAAAACATAATCTTGATTTAATGACCCCGATTTTTTGGTTTTTAAATGCAGAGAAAACAAGATGAGATTTTAATTAGGTGGGAGTTTAATAGAGCCGTGGGGCATTTCCGGGATTTCACATAGGGCGTGTTTGGCAAAAGTAGTTGTTAGCTGGAAGCGAGTAGCGGTTAGCTAGTAACGGGTAGCTGGTAGCGTGTAGCTGGTAGCTGGTAGCGGGAAGCTGTAGCTTTTATTTGTTACTCCCTCCGTCCCAAAATTATTGTCTACGTTTGACTTTTGAAGTCTTTCCATGTCAATTTTGACCATAAAATAACTTTATTTGTGTTATATAATTTTTTATGAAACTTATAACAATGAAAATACATTTAAAAAACAATATATTCATATATATTACATAAAAAATTATATAACAAAAAACAAATTATTTATGGTTAAAGTTGAACAAAAGAGACTTAAAAAGTCAAACGTGGACAATAATTTTGGGACGGAGGGAGTATATGAATGTTTGGCAAAAATAGCTGAAAGCTTTTGAAATATATAAAATTACATAAAAGAACAATTGATTAAAAATAAAAAATATATATAAATATATTTTAAGGGTAATTATGGAAATTGATTTTAAAAGCTCCGGAGCGTTTTGTTAAAAGCTACATGAAGTAGCTTTTAGAATCGGAGCGTTTTGTTAAAACTAAAAGCTAAACGCTCGTACTGCCAAATGAAGCTTTTTGTTTAAACTAGAGCGTTTTGTCAAAAGCTAAAAGCTAGAAGCTCCCAAACGCTTCCAAAAGTTCCGTGCCAAACATGCCCATAGTCAAATGAGTAGGAAAAAACGAATGGGGAGGCTTAGTGATGGACACCTGGCAAAATAAGTTTTATTTATTTGATTAGGGGATTGTTTCTAGTTCTTACGCATAAGTTCTAAATCTAGATTCTAAACCATTACCATTCTTTCCCTTGGTTTTTTAGTATTGCACAACTTTAAAGATTCTTTATCTATCTTCGTTAATTGTTGCTTTCTTGTAATCCAACATTTTATTATTCAAAGTTGGAACTTGTGTATACAACTTCTCCTTTGTTTAAGAATCAAGTCATATACCCGTATCTTGATTCATGTACTCATATTTGGACTCTATATTCATACTAGCATCTTTTTTATATTTCCAAGTCTCTTTCCAATGGCTTTATCCTTTCATCTATTAAATCTACACATGTTTGGTTCAAGACATGTTTATATTCTTCTTAGTTGCATTTCCCCCTTCATATTGTACTAAAGTGGCAGAAAGTTTAGCAGCATTAACAATTAATTTTTGTTTCGGTTAATGAGTAGGCATAATAGAAATGGCTAAACATCTTTTAGTCCGAAAAGTAAAATCCTAAACAAAACATAGTCATTTATTAATCGTTTAGAGTTTAGAGTTTAGTCATCGTCAACAGTTTTATTTGTGCTTAGTAGGCGAGTTGGTTTGCAGTAAATGAGTCCGACAATCCCAAAGCTATTTATTCCTCGTGTATTTGTTTTTCAACCTTTGCGATTTCGCCTTTAATTAATGGTGAAATATTTTGCATCATCATCTAAATAGTCTTCAAGCAAATGCATACTTTCAAGAATATGAGGGTGAGGTTTGTTTTTCTTGGACATATTAATCTGCCGTTAACAGAAAAAATCAGATTTTGAAGCTACGTAACAACTTATACGGTTAGTAGATCATGGATCATAACGGCTACAACCGAAAATTAAGTTTTATTTTCTTTCAACCAAGCCAAAGCATCTAAATTTCAAATTGTAGAGTTATATATACTAAAAAATTGGTTCTGATATACATCGGAGCCTTTTGCTATGGGCTACTTTGAGCCTGTTTAGTTGTTTCATTTTTCCAAGTATTGTATGGTCTAATTGTTTACTATTATCGAAGATATTGGGTGCCTCCACAATTTTATTGACTCATGTATATTTTGTTGAATCATATTTTGTTGGGTTTATAAAATTAATAGACATTTTTTTTGAGGGAATTACAAAACTTAGCCAAAAAAAAAAAACGGAATTCCGGATATAGACATGCCATCCGTGGGGGTCCCCTCTACGGGCGTCACGGACTCACAAAACCCTCCGTGGAATGGGCTATTTTGTAGGGATCTCCGAGTTTGATTGGTCCGTAGAGGGGCCCGCAGACACCTCGCGGCCTTTGCGGAGTGATTGGTTCTACTCAAAAACGACCATTAGGGCCTCCGTGTAGATTGGTTGATGAGGGCTCTGCGGATTGATTAACGTCTCCATGGAATGAGTTGGTTTGGCCATTTATGTCGGTTTTTTGAAGAATTTTTCTTCTATCTTTAAAAAAGCGATCGGAAATCTTAGTTTTAGGGAGATAATTTTTATTACTTTTCAGACAAAGTATGAGTTTTGTTATTTTATATACGGGAGGGTTTTGGCAGTTGCTTAATGGAATTAACACCTACGTTAGAGCAAAGCTTAACAACTTATGTTTACTATGTTTGCCTAATTTTGACCATCAGATATTGTTTAATTTTCTTAAGAATAAGGCTAGTACGTTCAATAGTAATATATCATTGTCATTTCAACTCATGGGCATGTTATGAACATTATAGACGAAGCAAATGTTCATCAACTCATAAATGTAATGTTTGAAACGAAGGAGATTGTGCATTTATATTTGGAGGTGTTTGAAGGACAATTCGAAGAGACAACATCGGTTAACAACATTGTATCATACAATGTTGACAACACTGTATATAATGTTTACAACATTGTATCAAATAATGTTGAAGAGTGTTCACGAGAAGAAATTGTGGTAGTAAATTCGGTGGAAGAAGAAATTTTTATATGAGTTTGGAAGACTAGATGCAAAACGTTGTCAGACGATGAAAAATCAAATGAATGATGGTCAGAAGATGAGTTCACATACAGAAAAAAAAAGCTTCAGACATCTTTTACGCTATGACTCCCATACCTGATTGTCCTAATCCGATTCTTGAACCTTAACCATTTCACAGTTTAAGAACAAATGATGATATGTTTGTTCGTCAAACGTATGATAATAAACAACAAATAATATTTTATCTAAGTCTTAGAGAAATTAGAGAAAGGTTTCAGTTTAAGACCAAACATTCTAACAAAACTCGTTACGAGGTATATTGAGAAATTGAGAACTGTAATTGGCATTTATATGCAAAACGCCTTGATCTGACTGACAAATTTGAAACCAGGACTTTCAGCAACGTGCACACGTGTTCGTCATTACAGATACACCCAAATCATAAGCACGTAAATAAAAAAGTTATGGGTACTATATTGCATGAGATTATGGGAAAAACTCGTTCGAAGGTTTAGAGGCCTAATGAAATATCAAGCGATATGAATGCTTTGCTAGAAATCAATGTAAGTTACAAACAAGTATGACATGCAAAATAATATGCTATGCAACTGATGTAGGGGTCCCCTGAAAAATGTTTTTCCAAACTTCTTAATTATTTTCACAACTTGAAGAATCATAATCATTGTACAGTGGCCTATATAGAAACAAATTCTAAAGATTGCTTTGAGTGTTGTTTTTACGTCATTAGGAGCACGGGAAATACAATAAATTTGAAGTTATTTAATATATACTAATTTTGTAAAAAATGTACAATGTTTATCTTTGAATATTAATTACAAACATACTGCAGATATTCAAATGTTTTTGCCGTAAAGTCATAATTATGTATGGTGCCCATTTGAAAGGAGAGGGAGGGGGGGGGGGGGGGTTAAGGGAACGATATTACATGCAATAGATATAGATGGGAACAACCATATAGTACTCGTTGTGCACAGAATATGTGTAACATCCCAAAAATCTCAACAAAATTAAATTCTCAAAACAACCCATTTACTAATAAAAGTGTTTACAAAATCGGTATTTCCAAAACATTATTTAAAATCAGAGTCTCCCAAGATCAAGTCAGTTGAAAACTGAGGATGTGTACGGTCACGCCTTCGTTTTGCCACGTTCCACTGAAGTACCTAAAACCATAAATCAAAACTCTAAGCACAAAGCTTAGTGAGTTCCCCCAAATACCACCACACAAACAGATAACATATACAAACAACACATGCTCAAATACTCATTCCTAGCCCAATCAGCCTCGGGCTGGAATACCAGGCATGTCTACTATGGGCCCGGTCATCCTCGGGATGGAATGCCCTTGTATCATAAGTAGTTTGGTCCAATCAACCATCGGGTTGGAATACCAAACATGTCGGGTCCAATCAACTATCGGGTTGGAATACCCCAGGCCTATTGACTGACGCATAAAGCAGTCTAGTCTCACCACGTACCCTACTATCATATTGGGTCCACAACTAACAGACTGGATTATCCCTAAGCCCACATCATAAGTTTGGCTTGACCTTGAGCCCACAACTTATGTCTGGCTTGTTCCCTGACCAGATCAGTCCCTGGAATAATTACCACTAAGCCCTCAATACGATTATGGCATACCTTTTCCATCCCTTAGCTCGTATATAGAATGATCACGAACCCCCAATATGAGCCCGGAATTACCTCCTCGACCCTCAACTCATATCTGGATTGCTCCATGATTTGTTAGCTACCACACGGAGTAGTACAACCTCAACCCAACCCACACAATATGTGCCCACAGATAAACATATAAACAGTCTACAGGCAGACATGTAGATCTACAGATCACTAAGCACGATAACATACTATCACATAACATGATATCTAATCCAATGGGCCGGTCTTGGTGCCTTCGACCCGTAAATACAGTGAGGAAAACTCACCTCGCAAACTGAACAACAATTGATGAGGTCCTGACTCCGAGTCTCAGCACACAACTGATACCTATCCATCCAAAATACCAAATTCTCAAACACCAACCAAAATACCCCTTTTGGTCAAACTTGGCCAAAGTCAATGTCAATAGCCCATGTTGACCCAACATGCCTTGTTGCCCCTTGGCTACGTCGTGTTTCTCCTTTATCCACATAGGCAGGAAAACCCCAACCAACACGCCGTGTTTTCCCGAGTTCCAACAGCTTAATACATTAAGCTATTTTCTTCAACTCCAAGAGCTCCCAAGCTCAGATCCAGAACCCAATGAGACTTAGAAGGGTAAAGTTTCCAACTTTACGCATTGGGGCCACCAAAAGGTCCAAAAACCCAAACCATAAAACTTGATTATGCAAGGGCTTAACCAATAAGCACTTAATCCTTGAAGACATGGCCCCAAAACATAGATCTGACTTCCTTGAGATGGAAAACCATGTAAAGTTTCCAACTTTACATTTATGCATGCCTAAATGGAGCTCTTAAGCTTAAAAGAGACTTAATAAGTGACTTAATGCATGCATGAAACCAATTATTTCATAAAGCTTGCACCTTTATGCTCAAGGAGTCCAATACACACTTAGATCTGGAATAACAAGCCCTTAAAACGACCTCACTCTCTCATCAACCCAAAAAGGGACCAAAAGCATAACAAAGCACAATATGAGGAAATCTAAAAATTTATAAGTCAATGTTCAAAATTGATACCTTAGAAATATTGCACAAAAGAATATGATTTTGGATCCAAAGCTTTTCCACCAAGCAAGACAACTTCAAGATATCCTCTTCCTTCACAAAGGCCAAAAATGAGCACCAAGAACTTCTAACTAGCTCAAGAACACTACCAAGAGGCTTAGGGATCGACTTTAGGGTTTTAGTGGCAATGGAGGTTGGTAAGGAGACCATCCCTTGGGGCTTAAGGAGATTATATAGGGTGCAACACCCTAAAAATTAGGGTTTCCTTCCAAGCGAACACCCTAAAAATTAGGGTTCCTTTCCAAGCCGCCAACACTCCGTGTTTAGACACCAACACGCCGTGGTGACCACTATGAAAATCGCGCCTTTTCTTATCTAGAAACACTGTGTTGGTTCCTCCACGCCGTGTCCAATCCTAAAAGGGGATTTTTCCCAACAATTGCTCCTCAAGATTCCGGGTGTTACAACTCTCCTCCACTTAAATTAGATTTCATCCTCGAAATCATTCCTTACCATCCCATGCACGCTAGATAGCCTGAAGAACGTAACCACAACCCTAAGCATACAACAACATTCTCAAGGCTACCGACCCTAACCTTAGCATAAATCACCACACCCGAAGAAGACGAATCCAAAATCCAATGTAGAGAACCAACCCTACTTTACCTGAAACCTGCAATCTCGAATTGGGCTATCTCACGACTTATGGCTCCATGCATGCTGTGGTCCTCCCACATCTTTACGAACTGACCCACCCTAGTCTACTCCATCTGAAGAAATCCATGACCAATCAATAATGAATTACATATGGAAATCTAAAACCCTATACTTACCTGGCCCTACACAGATCGAACCAAACAAAAACACGAGATCCTGGTCTGCCAATCAAAACTGAAACCACCCTTTTAACCCTAAATCCTTCAGCTGATACCCTCAACATAAATATTCCTTAATTCATATCCCACTAAATTGAAGACCTTGCCCACAAATGCCCACGATTCCCGATGCAAGTTCCGACCAAGAATCATCTCGATACCCAACTTATAACCCGAGATCCAAGGATTTACACTTGGATTTCACCCGAAACTTTCTGATTCACCGCAATCCCTCACTGATCCGGGGTATAGAGATTCCCAAACCATCTCTGATTCTATCAATCCCGCACCTGGTCCAGCCACCAGGTTCCCAAGAGTCCAAAAGACAAGACTAACAACATGATCCTTCATATAATACCCCTGCATTGATCCTATCGAGAATCGGAATAACAACCGAACACAAAAATTGATAATCAAACCCCTATTAATAGCTTACGAACCAATGAAATTCTAATGCATATGTTCCACATAGACTTTCTGATACCTAACTGATACTCCCTACAACCTTTAATTATTCCCTTTTATCCAAACCAACTGATTATGTGCCTCCCAACTTCCATCAATCAACAATACCGAAAGTACCATACTCAAATGAAATTAACAATCATGATCACTCGGCCCGTAGCCTATGTATGGTATACCCTTACAAGGTCCTCAACACAGGTCTGGTGTCACACCGTGAAAATTTACAACCAATTTAAACTTTTCAAAAAAAAAAAACCACCCATAATCATTAAGTTATTACAAAAAGGTTTTCAGTTTATTTATTATCAGAGTATCCCAGAAACATCAACATAAAACTGAGGAGCGGTACGATCACGCCTTTGCCTCGCCACGGTCTCCTGAAGTACCTGAAACATCAACATAAAATTGAGGAGCGGTACGATCACGCCTTTGCCTCGCCACGGTCTCCTGAAGTACCTGAAACAATACACTAAAACTGTAAGCCCGAAAGCTTAGTGAGTTACCCCCCCCCCCCAAAATACCAACGACAATACCATACACATAACATATCACAACATAAACAGAACAACCATGCATATCGAGTCTACAATGTGACTGGTCCGCTTGCACCAGCCCTTCAGCCCACCTGGTCCACTCTCTGAGTCTACAGTATGACTGGTCCGCCCGCACCGGGTCTTCAGTCTGTCTGGTCCACTCTTTGAGCCTCGGCACGTCTGGTCCGCCCTCTTGGGGCCTTCAGCCTATCTGGACCGCTCGCCGGGCCTTCGCTCTAACCGGTCCGCCCTGGGTATGTTGGCCTACAGCACAAAGCAGGACCCGCCTCAACCCAAACCCCGTCCAACAACCATGTGCACATAAACATATAATCATATAGCAATTCGCAACTAATCATCCGATCTAGCAGATCACATAACATAGCAACATCCTAACTAGGATACCGACCTAACCGGGTCTCTAACATAGCATCATCCTGTATACCAGGATACCGACCTTAACCAGGTCTCTAACATAGCATCATCCTATATACCAGGATACCAACCTGAACCAGGTCTCTAACATAGCATCATCCTATATACCAGGATACCGACCTTAACCAGGTCTCTAACATAGCATCATCCTATATACCAGGATACCGACCTTAACCAGGTCTCTAACATAGCATCATCCTATATACCAGGATACCAACCTTAACCAGGTCTCTAACATAGCATCATCCTATATACCAGGATACAGACATAGCAAAGCAATAACATAACAAACAGCTACCCGGATTCCCATCCGATAAAGGGTCGGCCTTGGTGCCTTAGACCCTGTTGATATAGTGAGGGTAACTCACCTGCAACTGCCGACTGAAGAAATAAGACCGCGCTGCTTCGACCACTAGCACGAACTCCACCACTGATCATTACCAAATAACCAAAACCAATAAACACCAATAATTACCAAAATACCCCTAGAAGACAACTGGGCAACCCTTGGTCCAAGTCAAAGTCCTCAGTCAAAGTCAACCTTCCTGGTTGACCCTACTCGCCGAGTCAACCTGTTGACTCGTCGAGTTCCTATGCTCAGAACTCCCACGCCATGATTCAACTCGCTGAGTCGCCCCAAGACTCGTCGAGTTCAACAAGCTCTGAATCCCTTCCAGCTCAACTCACTGAGTAATCCCTTGACTCACTGATTCACATCTCAATCATAAAAGGTTAGGGTTCCATGACCATACTCGCCGAGTCCAAGAACAGACTCGCCGAGTCCAAGGCAATCTTCAACAGACTCGCCGAGTTGTTCTTCCAACTCGTCGAGTCCATGCACATATTCATACTACTCGTCGAGTTCACCCATGTGACTCGCCGAGTCTCTTCAATTCTCATTCCATACAGAGGCTTTTCAAGCCATGCAGGGACTCAAATCTATAGACCCACTCTTCTACAGCCTAGCCCTCACATAAAGTTGCAAACTTTACGTCAAACCAAGGAGATATAAGCTCAAAACACTCTAGGGCTAAAGCTAAAGACAAAAGGGCTTCACCAATAACTCTTAAACATGAACTTTATGACATATAGGACCATCACAAGCTTAGATCTGAAGTAGCATCCTTAGATCCACGCCTTCTATCTCAAATTAGTTCTCCTATCAATCACCATACATGAATCCATGAAGAAAGAGCTCAAGGAAATGGTTCCTTACCCCCGAAATGAGCCCAACCAACTGTAGATTTTTGATCTCCCCAAGCTTCCTGATATAAGCCTCCAACCTTCAAGCTTCAAATACCAAAGATCCTCCTGCAAGCTCTAATTTACTCAACAAAGGGGTTTTCCTCACGAATTAGGGTTTCTGGATCTCAAATGGGCAGCAAAGAGGCTGAGGGGAAAACATAAGGTTCTTTAAATAGGGTGCAAACCCTGAAAATAGGGTTTCTCATTCCAGCACCGAGTCTAGCCGCCGACTCGCCGAGTCGGTCACTTAGCATGAGACCAAAACGTGACTCGACTCGCCGAGTCTATCCATAGACTCGCCGAGACGATCTTCCTAAATTACACCAAGAACCCTGAACTTGCACTTTTGAACTCGGGGTGTTACATCTAGATTGCCACTAAGCCCATAGCCTGAGTCTGGAATGCCTTACCCGACCCTCAACCCATGTTTAGAATGCTCCTGCTATTACACTAATCTCGTCGACATTACATATTTTGCCTGGCACTTGCGACCCACAACACAGGGACCTAACAATGTCCCTTTCAACACTAGCCGCACAACAAGGCCATGTCCAATCCGTTTCATAGAACTAGCTGTTACCAATGCAAATCCTGAAGAAATCATGGTTGACTACAACCCGAGAATAATACAACGGTTGTACCCTTGATCTAAATCAAATGTTATCATCTAGAAGAACCATGCACATAATCTGAACCAAGCCCCAATGCTATCTTGTCTAGCCCACATACATAATAAATCATCCCCGTGTACACCCTTAGGGAACCCATAACCTTATCCAAAAGAGTTGAATACCCAAGTCCTATCGAATCAACAAATCTTAATCATAAACATAATACATCCTCATGGACGATTGGCACAAGATCCTATACTTGATTAAGACTGAACAGGTTCCTCCCACACATAACTAGTCTGAGAAAACCTCCAAAGTGACCCTGGATGCCACCAAAAGCTTAGCCTGCTATGAACCAAACTTTTGCATCACCACTGAGGGTGAACACACCCAGAGACCAACAGAACATAAAACATACTAAACTTTGTGATAGGTTGATACATCCATTGCACTTCAACTGTCACAACCTGAAACTATCGGAGAACCTTTTGCAATTTCTGAAACTGGTTCCTTGATCGATCTCCGCCCAAGCTAGATTATAATTAAAATCCACACCACAAGTTGACAATTTCCCTCCATCACCGATTCTCAACTTGAGTAATCCCAACGGCTCATCATCTATTCATTGGCACCCCCAACATGGACCAATAGCTGCAACAAGCTCCTTGATCACCCACCTCCTATAACATCCATAAAAATCATGCCAAATTTAAACTTTTTTTAAAAATATTTCAAAACCAATGATTATTACAAAACTTGTTTTCAAAATAATATGATGTCAAAGTATCCCAGAATCAAAACATGTAAACATAAGGAGGTGTACGATCACACTTTCACCTTCCTGCGATCATCAGAAGTACCTGAAACAATATTTGATAAATGTAAGCTTGAAGGCTTAGTGAGTTACCCCCAAAATACCAATGCCATAAAACATATCAATAACATATCAACAAACAACATGCATAATGAGCCTTCAGCCTAGTTGTACCGTCTCGCATGCCTTCAGCCTATGTGGATCGCTCTCCAATCCTTCGGCATGTCTGGACTGCCTCGCATGGCCTACAGCCTATCTGAATCGCTCGTTGGGCCTTCGGCCTAACTGGACCACCTCACAGGGCCTTTAGTCTATCCGGACCGCCCTGGGTATGTTGGCCTTCAGCACAAAGCAGGACCTTCTCAACCCAACCCCCAATCAAACAAACATGTGCACATAAATATCATATGCTAGCATGTATAACAGTCAAACCGATCTAACAGATCACTAATCATAGCAACATCTTATAACCAGGATATAGACCTAAATGGTCACTAACATAGCATCATCCTATATACCATGATACCGACCTAACTAGGTCACTAAGCATATCACCATCCTAACTACCAGGATATAAATCAATAAGCATATCATGCAATAACCTAGATACAAATCCAAAAAGGGCCGACATTGGTGCCTTAGACCCCATTGATATAGTGAGGAGAACTCACCTTACAAGTAGCTCGAAGTGATAAAGTCAAACTCCACCAAATACAGCTCCAAGTCCAACACCTACACCCACCAATGATTCACTTCCATAATTCTGAAATTACCAAAATACCCCCAGAGGTCAAACTGGTCAACCCTTGGTCAAAGTCAAAGTCAACGGTCAAAGTCAACAGTTCATGTTGACCCGACTCGTCGAGTTCCTTAAGAACTCAGAAATCACCAAAACCCTAATTGACTTGCCGAGTTTCCAACCAACTCGTCGAGTCCATGCGTGTCCAGATGTCGGGGAAAACCCTAACTGACTCGTCGAGTCCTCTTACTGACTCGCCGAGTTCATGCAAAATCAAATACGGGCAATCTTCATCCGACTCGCCGAGTCGGCTATGCGACTCATCGAGTTCATGCAGTCCATTTCTTATCCAAATGTTTTTAAGCCACCCAAAGCTCCATATTGTAGATCCGACTTCCTAAGGCACAGATTCCACGTAAAGTTGCAAACTTTACATGTACGCAAGGTATTAAAGGATTATAACACGAAAACCAAGTCTAGAATGAGGTTTAGGGGATGGTGAGGGGTTCATACGAGATAAATTTGATAGCTTTATGAGTTTAAGACCTGGAGGATTCTAGATCTGAAGTTGCAACTTCAGATCATGGCTAATACCCGAAATGGCTGGCATATATGCTATAAATGGCCCTAAGCCTAAGCATGAAAAGATCTAGCTAAAGATAAGTCAAGGTAATGACTTGATACCTTCACAGTGATGCCAAGATGAGGTAGAGTCAGATCCACAAGCTTCTCTTTGCCCCAAGCTTCTTATACCTCAAACCTTCTTCACAAAATGCACCAAAAACTCTCTTTAATCCTCACAAACATTCAAGAACATGATCTAGACTGATTAGGGTTTCTTCTATCCTTCAAGAGGTGGTAAGGACTTAAGGTCCTTTAAATAGTACAACTATCACCGAGCCTGAAATGCATAAACCATGAAGGATGCACTTCCAAACAAGGATCAACCAATTGTGAGAGAATCTTGAGTTTCAGCTGAGGACATCTGAAAATTTTCCAATCAAGACCTCTTATCATTAAGGATTTCACACAAAAGCATAAGCAACTTCCGAATTACGATCAAAAAAGTATCCTTCTTGCCTGCAATCCCCATACCGATCATAATGGTCATTCCATCCTTGAGTCCTGCGATTCGAATACACGACCTCGAGCAAAACCTTTGAGACCTCAAAACCAACAAGCTCATCTAGGTTTGCACCAAGCAACCCAAAACTATTTCACCACTGGGGCCCTAAAAATTTCCAGACCCGACTTCCTGCCCGAGCAACCATAACCAAGGATCAACGGATATAGAGCTAATACCAGGAATCATGGTATCCAACCATGCTTTATTTCATGACCAGCCTTGAGAATCCCTGAAACTTCCCTTGATTTGAGTATGGATCCAGTACTTCCTGTAGTACGGGCCCAATACTACCTTTCATACCTATCTATGCTTTCCTTAATGATCAACCCAGGTTTCCTAAGACCTACTCATAATGACACTTTCGACACCCACTCAACAATGAAACATTCACACTAAAATACTTACTAGGCTCTTCTAGGATTTCCCCCTCCTCACCTGCCATATGCTGCTGAAGAACTCCAATCAATTTCATCCAACCACTTCATGAATACAACTACATGAAAAAAACTTAAATAATATTTCGACTAAAGGACTCAATCCTACAATGGCTAGACTCAAATGAGAGCTGGGCAATAAGGACGAATCCTTCACTCTAAGATTATTTAACCTTCATAGCATGTAAATTAGCGTATTAATTTGATGGTCAACTCACATCAATGTAAGTCCCACAAAGCATGAAGCAAGCAACATTTGAGTAGTGGAGATGACTGGAACTAAGATACAAATAAATCAGACAGATCCTCATATGAAATTCTCGATCTCCATTTCCCAACATCCCGGATACACCTTCGACCTGCCCTCACTCTCTCAAGAGTAGCTAACCATTCCTTGCGTTGACCCGCTATGCACTGCACCCACTCATGAAACTTCCACCAACCCTGCAACACTCATATATGTTAGTCATACATAACACAAGCTCCTATAGACAGTCGAATACCTGATCCTACCCTAAGCCCTGTTGGATTAGGTGTCTAAGTCCATAACTATTCTGGTATGTACTTAACCCGATTGTAAGCATGGTCCTTTTGGGTTGCCTTCACCATAGCAACTGATAGGATCAACTAAGGAGAAAAAGGTTTAATTATGATTTATTAATATATTATATGAATAATATAGTATATAACACTCCGTTTATATATTTAATAAATAAATTAATTAATGAACGAATAGTAGCCCTAAAATAAATAATTATATGTCAAAGGTTGGTCTCGAGGAGTTAATTGTCACACTTTAAGAGATTGGGGGTTAAAAGAGTAACATATGGACTTTATTTGAAAGGATCTTGAAGAATGGGGGGCTGTTTGCTAAGTATTAAACTCAATTTGTAAGGAATTTTAAGGCTGAGGGTTAAAAAGGTAAATTCCGGATTCTTTTTGAAATGATTGTAGAAGGATGGGACCCTAGCTTCATCAGTTTAAACCCTAACCCTACTACTTTCCCTTCAGCCGCCACCTCCCTTTCTCCATTGCCCAGACAGCCTTCTTGAGGTTTCGATCAGCCAACCAGCACATCGACCACTAAAGCCAACCATCTCATGGACGCCGACAAGCTACTGCCTTTCCTTGAAGCGCCAACCCTAGCTGCCGGTAATGATGTGAGAAATCGGAAAGACCGCCATGAACGCCACCACCGACGACAGAGAAGCGCTAGTTGGCACCATCATGTTACGGAGGCCGGAGAGCAACAACTTGGCTGTCATGGTTGTTATTCACGGTTGAAGAATCATAAACCTCTCGCCTCTCCTCTCGATTCTGTTCGCTGCTACATCGCAACTGTCGCTCCTTAGCGGCCGAAAGGCTGCTGCCACCGCTTACCACCGTGGGATGGTGGTTAAGTCCACGGAATTGCGAAGCTGTTGTCGCTGTTGTCCGTCTCTTGTGCTGCCGCCTTTGCCACCCACCTCAGTGGGTGTTGGGTGTATTTTCTGGGCAAAAAGGAGCGTGTGTGTATAGGTTGTGTCCGTGATGGGATAAGGTCGCCGGAATGTTCCTTGGCCGGGGATCTGAAGAAAAACCACCGCCACCACCGTAGGGTGGTGGCTGCCACCATAAGGTGGCTATGTGTGTGTGTTATTTATGAGTGTGTGTAGCTTAGTGTGTGTTTGGGTGTGTTCGGATATTGCGTTGTAAATTGTAACAAAGTGGAATAATGAAAAGAAAATCCGTCACCACCACTGTGAGGTAGTGGCTGCCGCCACCGGCCGCCGTGTTGGGTGGCGGTGTGCTTTGCCTTGTTGTGTTGATTCGTTTGGGGTGCAAGAAATCCTAATGGGCCCAAAGAAGCCCTAATGGGCTTAGTAAAACCCTAATGGTCTTTGTAAGCCTTGATGGACCAAATGGAGCTTAATGGACATAAAAGCTCAAGCATGTGGCTAATGGGCTTAATGATATTCTAGTGGGCCTAATAGGCCCAATAAAGACCTAATTGACCTAAAAGCTCAACTAATTGATAAATGGGCTAGTATTTGGGTTGGGAAACCTAATTAGGGTTTGGAAAACCCTAATGCCAATAAAACCCTAATTTTGAGAATTTATTGGGACACACACATGGGAATTATTTAATAACTTTAAACATTAATTAATAATCATTGCAAATTAACCTAAGGCTACGTGGGACTTAATGGATTAAGTCCTTAATGGGTTAAGTAGGAAACTTAACCCTAATCATCATTTTATATCATACCCTAATTTCACTTGGGCCTTAAATTGGGCCTTTCTATTGGGCTTTGATGATTGGGATAATAATAGGCCATCAAAGAACAAGCTAATGGGCTAAAATAATTTAATGGGCCTAGGGTAAGGCCCATGTAAGAGGTTTGGGCCCAATTTGGAAAATTGGGCCATAGATGAGCCATAGTTTGGGCCTTAATGATTATATGATGTTGGGCTTTAGAATAAGACCATGTCTAGACCCAATTCGGAAAATTGGGCCATGTGTTGGGCTTTGATTCCTAATTGACTTTGGGCTTATGGATTGGGCCTTGGGCTTGAATAAGCCAAGCTTGGGGTAATGTAGTAATTATCCAAAGAATAAACTTGTGGTTATGTGTTGGGACCCAATTATTAATTAGGTGATGTTTTGATATTGACAAATCGGGATTCTGTCATCCAGCAGCTGGGGTTATGTCTTCGGGACTTCAGCAGTGTGAGGTGAGTTACCTTCTAGTAGCGGTGGGTCTACGGCCATAATGTCAACTCACCAGTAGGAGTTGTATGCTAGATGATTGTCTTTGTGATATTCATCTAGGTTTTCTACTACCAGATATGTTTATGTGCTAGTATGTTATGATGTTATGTGATAGTAGCAGTAGAGGAGATAGTCCCCAAGATTACCGGTCGATAGGGCCGAAGGGGTAGTAATAACCAGTTATACTAGATAGATTATGATTATGTGATATATGTTATGTGGTAGTAGTAGTAGAGGGGTGAAATAGTCCCCGATGCCCGATCAAAAGGACTGAAGGAAAGGCCAGCACCCAAATATGCTAGGCAATGTCCGGTCGAATGGACCGAAGGGGAGGCCAGCACCCAGATATGCTAGGCAATGTCCGGTCGAAAGGACCGAAGGGGAGGGCAGCACCCAAATATGCTAGGCAATGTCCGGTCGAAAGGACCGAAGGGGTAGGTCGGACACCCATATATGCCTGGCAATATGTATGTTTTATGTTTGTATGGTATGTGGTATGATGGGGGAACTGTTGGATTAGTGTCTAAGCCGTAACTATATTTGGTAAGTACTTGACCCGGTTTTGCATGGTCCTTTTGGGTTACCTTCACCAAAGCAACATGATAGGATGATTTATAAATAAAGAAGTTATTATGATTTATGAATATATTATATGATTAATATATTAAAGGAGAAATCATATAGTTTAATTAATATTAGACAATAATTAATTAAGAATCAATTATGTGGCTAAAAGAGATTAATTAAATAAAGGGGACTAGAATTGTCAATTGTTTGATAGTTGGTTTTGGGCTGTGGTTCCTTATGGATCATAGGGTGGACAAAATTAAGGTGTATGGACTCCTTGAATTCGTCCGAGCCTTAATCTAGAAGGATCCTTGGATTGCTTAAGGCCTAAGTAATCCAATTAGGGTTT
This sequence comes from Lactuca sativa, assembly GCF_002870075.4. Taxonomy (NCBI): domain Eukaryota; kingdom Viridiplantae; phylum Streptophyta; class Magnoliopsida; order Asterales; family Asteraceae; genus Lactuca; species Lactuca sativa. The sequence goes on along the minus strand of NC_056625.2, from coordinate 98,472,031 downwards.
CAGGTTGTAACCCTAGCAGCTCAAGTATTTAAAGAACCCAGGGGCTAGAGAAATCGGCTACCAAAAACCCTAAGGAGTTCCTAGAGCCGATTTTGTGCCTACAACCTCCCTCCAAATCATCCTCTTGCTTCTTGGTGTTTGTAAGCCATTAGAGGAGTGACACTTGTGACTCTAAGCTCCAAGGATAACAAGATCCAATCTTTCAAGAAGAGGTAATCATCTAGATCTACTTTGTCATGTCAATTTCAAATTGTATATCATAGATCTAGGGTTTTCAAGTCTTGGATAAAAAGCATGTTCATTAGAGAAACCTAGATCCAAGCATTAGGGTTTGCATGTGCACATAGGAATGTTCTTATGGCTCAAACTCATCAGTGGTATCAGAGCCTTGATTGGCTTCTCTTGAATTTGATGCTTTGTGTTTTGATTCTTGCTTAAAATCGTTTTTTCTTGCTCTCTGCCTGATGAACTCGGCGAGTCCCATTGTGGACTCGACGAGTAAGATGAACTCGACGAGTCCATAAGGGGACTCGGCGAGTCGGAGCGTTAGACAGAGGAAATTTCGGGATTTCTTGTTGTTTTGCTTAAGGATAATTACCTAAATTGTTTTAGTCTAATAAAATCCGAATTTTATTACCTTTTTATCAATATCCTCATCAAAACAAAAGATAATTACCGATTGTTTAAATAATAATTTCCTTATTTGATAATACTTGATTATTTAAATTAATTTTTGAAATTATCTTGCAAGTAATATTGACTAGGTCAAATTTAGATAATTATTAAATTAAATGTTTAATTGAAAATTATTTTCTATTTGATATTTGTGTTTTGAAAAAGTTCAAAAACTTGTCCTCAAGTTTTGAAATTTAAATTTTATGATTAAAATGTTTAATTTGAACTATTTAAATTTCAAACCCTAGAACTTTACAAGTTTAAAATTCAACCTTATACTTTATAATATTATAAGATTAATATATATATATATATATATATATATATATATATATATATATATATATATATATATATATATATATATATATATATATATATATATATATATAAATATGTATGTATGTATGTGTGTATGTATAACTTAAATGCTAGTCTTACCGTTAGTAGGCCTCATTCACGAAGCCGATCTCTAAGAGGGGGGGGGTATAAGTTTATGGCCTATAAAATGACCATTTAATGGGTGTTCACTCTCACCCACCACTTCTTTGATTGGTGGAGGGTAATTAGCCGAACGGGTAGGATAGGGCAACCCTCTCTCATTCATAATTATAATGAATTATTAAAGTAACTAAACGTTTTTTTTTTTACAAAATTCCCAATCTTAGTTACTTTAGGCAAAGTGAATTGATGCAATTCTATGAAATTACACTTTGTACCCTTGCTAAGAAGTTAGTGGAGCGTGTGTGGTTAACCGGCACACTAATTGGTTTCTAAGCAAAGGTGGCAAAGGGTGACTCATTGTTTGTCATAGTTCGATGGAGCGTGTGTGTTTAACTGGCACATCGAATGGGTGACTGTAACAATGAGGGCACCATGTACATTTGTATAGTTATTCACACCCGCTTTGTGATCCTCGACATCCTAATCACAAACTTGAGGGGCATATCGATATTGAAACATGCCATTAAAAAGTTCAATGAATCTCAAAGGAATCTAGGAGTTTTCAATACATTTAAAACTTAATCTTTTTTTGTTTTTCATGGTGGAGAATTAGTGAATCGTCATTCACTTACCTTCAAATTATTTGCATGTTAGATTACGACATCCCTTTTCTTATATGTAAATAATGTTGTTGGATCCTAGCCCTGATTTCTCATTTTGGGTGTTTAATTAGGGATTCATTTCTAATCAAACTTTGTTCTTTTATATTTCAAATGTCGAACGTCAACAACAATGCTTCCGGCGCGAACTCCTCCGGCTCGTTCTCACTCATGAATTTGAGTGGGAGAGTGATCGTTGACGGGTCCAATTTCATTGAGTGGATCTGTAACATTCGAATGGTCACTCGTTACGAGGACAAAGAGTATGTCCTCAATAAGGAGCTGAACATCAACACTGCTACTCCCGAAGAAATCGCTGCCTTTGAGGCCCATGAGCGTGATGCCACGAAAGTCCATTGCATCATGCTAATGACTATGACTGCTGAACTACAAAAGTCCTATAAGGACTACCATCCCTACAAGATGCATCAAGACTTGGTGGAACAGTACCACCAAAGTGCGATGCAAGAAAGGTATGAGATCATCACTTCGATGATCACTGCCAAAATGGGTAATGGAGAGTCCCTTACCACTCATCTGCAAAAGATGTAGAGATATGTTGATCGCCTGCTGAAGTTAAATGTTAACTTCGATGAAGAGCTGGAAATTGACATTATCCTTCTCTCCTTGCCTCCCTGCTAAAACCAGTTCCGCATGACCTACCACATGAATAAGTAAGAGGTCACCTTGAGCAAGCTTCAAGGCTTGTTAAGGATTGCTGAGAGCAATCTCAAGGACAAGTCTGTTGCATCGACTCCCACTCCCACTGTTGCGCCTGTCTTGGCAATTGGTCAAGGGAGGGGAAAGAAGAGGAAGGCTCCCTCAAAGAGCCACCACAAGGGAAAATCCAAAGATGATACCTCTTCTAGTGGAACCAAAGTTGGTTCTACTAAGCCCAACTCTAACTCGAAGGAGGCAGAGTGCCACCACTGCCACAACATAGGGCATTGGAAGAGAAGCTGCCTAGAATATCTGCAAGCCATCAAGGATGGGAAGATCAAGCCATCTTTCGCAGGTATTTAAACGATTAAATCTAATAATTCATCACTTGCTATTTCTTGGGCTCTTGATATAGGATGTGGTTTTCACATATGTTCTGATTTGCAGGGACTAAGCAGAAATAGGGGTGTGGAGCGTGGAATGATAAATGTAATCATGGGGAATAGAAGATCGTCGCCTGTCACCAAGACTGGAGTGTATTCTCTAGCGCTTAGTAATGGATTAGGATTAGATTTAAATAATTATTGCTATTCGCCAGATATGGCAAGAAGCATCATTTCATTTCATGGTTTGTTTAGACAAGGATTTAGATATTCGTTTGATAATGAGAAACGTTCTATTTGTGCTTATCTAAATGGTGTTTTATATTTCAAAGCATTGCCTTGTAATGGAATTTATGAAACTGTGATGGTTGTAGATAACCTAGGAAATGATGTATTGTGTATCGATTCTTCCAATTGTATGGATAAAGCATGCTTGTGGCATTGTCGTCTTGGACATGTCAACAAGAAACGTATAGCCCAACTCCAAAAGGATGGAGTGTTGGATTCATTCGACCTTAGGGACGATGACGTGTGGAAGTCTTGTTTACTTGGAAAGATGACCAAGTCGCCCTTCACTGGCACTTGTGAGAGGGGTGAGGGTCTATTGGATCTCATACACACCAATGTGTGGGCCCTTTAGATCCACCACAAGGGATGCGAACCGCTTCTATGTGACTTTCACCGACGACTATAGCAGATATGGGTATATCTACTTAATCAAGCACAACTCAGAAACCTTTGAAAAGTTCAAAGAGTTTAAACAAGAAGTGGAGAATCAATTGGGCAGGAAAATCAAGATGCTTCGATCCGATCGAGGAGGAGAATACCTAAGTCTTGAATTCCATGACTATCTTAAGAATGCGGAATCGTCTCGCTAATGTGCACGGAAGTACCCACTAATTTTAATATTTATAACCTAACAAACTTAGACTAACTATGCACTTATAGGCAATGTACCTAGTCAGATTACATTATAGCTTGGGTAAGGCGGGTGTCGATCACATGGAACAGTGTTATGAATTAATCTATTTATTACTTAAATTAATCTAATTATTAACAAGCTAAAAAGGGTTTTTATCTGATTTTGCAAGATCAGACTAACTTAACTCAAATTCAATCAATAATTAAAAACACTCTTATCTAGTTCGAATCCACTTCGTCCTTATGGCTAGCTAATAATTATGTATTATTAAGTTGGTTGTTATTATATTAGTAATTTAGGTCTAAATTTACCAATAGTTAATTAATTCATGTAAAACTATGTATGGTCACACACAATTAAACATAGAACCAATTATGTCTATGAATATGCTATGTAAGATTTATCATGTAAACACAATTATGGTCATAATCTATGTTCTCTAGCACAAAAAAGGTAATTACTTCAATTACTAACTAAGGTTTTGGTTGATCCTAGCTCTAGCAGTTCAATGTTCACTAAATTACTAGGTTATCAAGTTCATGCAGTTAATGGTCACTAAGCTACACATAACATGAATTTAAGCAACTAAAGCAACAACATAAGCATGCTAGGTAACAATAAATCAAACACAAGCAATTCACCAACTAAATAAATCCATGTAAAATTATGCTATTCATAAGTTAGAAGCTTCATCTAGCTAGATAAGAGTAGCTAGATTCAGCTGCTCATAATAGCAACTAACACATAAACATAACTCAAATAAGAAAACATGTTCATAAGTATCAAACAAATAAACAAACTATGGACTTTTACTCTTTTGGTGTTGAAAACCCTTTTTCCAGGACCTTATTTCTGCTGTAAATCGCCTCCTGGACCCTCTTCCTTCAGCCAAAAGTCTCCCAAATCGTAATGGGCAAAGGTATTTATATTATCTTCAAATTTCCGTTCACGTCATGAGAATTTAAGTCTCACGTTGTGAACTCGTGATAATCGTGTTCGACAAGGATTCCTTCACCTGGATGCGTATCTTCTAAAACTCTCTACTCACGTCGTGAACCATCAAATGTTCACGTCGTGAGAACGCCTTTTGGGTGTTCTTTTCTTTCTTCTTTTCTTCAAGCCCCCCAAAGTTCCAAGTATTGTCACTTCTGGTCCCTTTCTTTGAAAATACTTTTATTTGGCTGCACATAACAATTTATCCTTATAAGTACCATAATTCTGTGCAAATAACCAAAATATTTAATAAAATGTAGATCAATATTGCCTAAAACTATGTATAAATATGGCAATATCAAAATACCCCACACTTAGGCTTTGCTTGTCCTCAAAAAAATCTACTTATTTAAACCTAAACCTTCATCACGAGCATTACATAGTACAATCCAATTCCAGCTCAACCATTATGCCAAGACCTCAACGCATGCATTTGTGTCTAAATTTTTTTTCCTAAATGACCCCCATACTTTAAATACTCACAATCTTCATAAACAATTACCCACTTCTTTCGAACAATGCTCATTTTATGCAACCCTCCGAATCCATCCTTAGAGAGCTTTCTAACCTCAAGATATTTTTGTAAAGCTACCTAAACACACATAAACTAGAAAATTACAACTTTTTAGAAGATACCACAACTTGGAGCTCTTGAATTCTTCTTTTCTTTAATGATTGATCTTTCACTTCATTGAATTCACTTCTTTCATGATTTTTGGCATCTTCAAATTTTGATTCTTTAGAACTTTGATCTTCTGATCTTCAACTTTGATAGCTCCAAAATTCTTCAAGAATTTTTACTTTTCGGTAATTTCTCTCTCTTTTTTTACATGTATAGCTCACTTTTTTTTTTTCAAAACCCTACATGCTTAAGCAGGGACGCTTAACTTCAACCTTTATTGGTTAAGCCATATCTTTCCTGGATACATTTAAATTTTAGGCTGCTAAACATATTGCATTCCTCAAACTAAGCAGGGTTATGTTTTTGTTCCATGATTTCACTAAAATAAGGGAGGCCACAATTGCAATATAACGTATATCGGCTCAACTAAACATTTGATCTCTTATTGGATCATTCCACTAGCAAGTATAGTTCAAATTATTACTACTAGATCCAATTAAAAATTTTAAAATTTACCAAATTATCTAGCGATTTACTTTTTCTACCCCCTACCCCACACTTATTTCATACAATGCCCTCATTGTATGCTTAAAATAATATAAAAATTAAGAGAAGGGAGAAAAAGGAACAGACTCCCCTGGGATAGTGGCGTGAGCATCTCCAAAAGTGTGGTTGAAATATGCATCTCGAATATTGGACCTCTTCAAAAATAAGAACTTGGACTTGAACTTGTGAAACTAGCTATCAATAAAAACTTCAATCTTTAAAGAGAATGGTGTAAGCCTCCAAATCATGTAGACAATGTGGGAAAGCATAAGCCACATTGTATATTAGAGAAAACAGCCCATCGAATCGTCATAAAAGTGTCATAAGGAATGGTAGTAATTCCATGTAATGACGAAGAACGGAACAAAATGAATATGGTGGAAATTCACAACTCACGACGTGAATCAGTACAGGCTCACGACGTGAAGTCGCTGAAGCACGCATTCTGAATTCCCTTGTAACTTTATTCACGACATGAGAAATATAGGGTCACGACGTGAAAAATATATGGTCACGACGTGAATTCTGGGTAAACCAGAATTAAAACTGCCTTCTTCCTTGTAAATACATATGCTCCACTCAACGTCTTAATGAATTAAGACCCTTCTAAATTCAGTGTATTTTGACGACTCTTCTAACTATAACCTCTCTATCGACTCACTCCACATTTATTTCCAATTGTGGGTTTCGACTTCCAACTTCTAAACTTGAACGATACTTGCCTAAACGAACACGACTCTTGACTCGACCTTACTCCTTCCCCAAAACTCCTTAGCAAACTGAAAATTAACAACCAAAGAAGAGCAAAGTAACATAATATCTTAAAGTCTTACAATCCAATCAAAATAAAAACAAACCAAACAAGTCTAAAATAAACAAAATAAAACTAAATGATCAATCATCTTCATCCTCCTCCTCTGCTCCACTAGTGTCGGCTCCCTCGCCTCTTGGCTTCCACAATTCTTCCCATGTAGGAATATAAGGGCATTAAGGTGGCTTGGTGGGTGGTCTCACCACATTCATATGAGAGAACATGGCTTCAATCATTTGGGTGTTATAAGTCATCCCACCGCGTAAATTATCCAAATAAGAACCCACCCGACTTTGGAACGGGTCGGTGGTTATTCCACCCTCGTATTGTTGAGATCTGCCCATCTCCCCCCGAGCTCTCACGTTCCTTCTTCGAGGCCTTGGTTGTTGCTCGGGCTCTTTGGTCGGTTGGTCCTCACCCTCGCTATCGTTGTGCGGTATCCCCCAATGTGTCCCATAATTAACCACAACCCGTATGGTCTCAAGGTATCCCATAGAAAATTCATTCCCTTGTTTACACGTAAGTGTCCATGTAACCGCGGGGACGGGTACGCCATAAGACTTGGCTAAGCGTGTGACAAAATGGCCACCACAGATTGGGCTCCCAGGTCGGGAACTCAATGCATATTCTGCCAAGTACCGAGCCAAGAAGTAGGGAATACTGCAACAAAACCCTGGTTGTAAAATAGACCACAAGAAAAATAAATTAATCTTGATGACCTTATCTCCAAATTTTTTATGGTGAATGGAAAATGTGATCAACCTGTGAATCAAACGGTGAATGGGTGATTTGATGTTACTTTCTGGTGATACACTGGAGTTGAAAACACCAAAAGCGATATGGCTCCAAAATTCATATCCCGACATTTCCCCGGAATAAGTACGGGTAGCTTCCCGTAAGAACATAGAAAACTCGGGGGTCATGGTCTTGTTGGCCTCGTATAAACCCATCCTCCATGAAAATTCGACCAAGCTCCACTCCCTATATTCCCCACCCAAACGAAAGACCAATGCTTGAGGGAAAGTAGGGTCATGGACATTCTCGTGAAACGCCACGGTGGAAAAGAACTCAACACACAATTCCTTGTAGACTCTTTCTTGGATGGCGAACAAGTTACTCCATCCTTTGCATGTAAATGAATACCCGTTTCCCATAAAAGTTTTGGTAAGAAACGGGTTTAGTCTTTCAACGAGTCCAACCTCCTGAAGCCTTTGCCAATTAACTGTTAGGGCAATAGCAAACTCTCTGTTGTGTAACCATCCCATTCTAGTGTTGTATCGGGTGAGCACGTCCCTAGATATATTTGTCGGGAATACGTAAAACGGGTGCAAATTAGCAATCCTGCCTTGGTCATCACTAGCCTCGCGTCTAGGTGCCATTTTTCTGCAAAAACAAGCAACAAATACAAAACCAAATATCCAATATTTTAGATAACCACATAACAGTTTCGTTGATGCACCGGACTCAAGTCGTGAGTCCTATGAAACTCACCTCGTGAGTTTGCTATACACAGCGAGAAATGGTCTAATAAATCAAGAAGTCGGGACTTAATTTTGTTGTTAGGGTTTACTCATAAACCATTTTTAAGCACAATCAAGTAACATATGATGGATGAATAACACAATCTGGGCCAAATTCCGACATTGACACATATGAAAAACCCTAGCCCCTAAATCAACAAACTCATGAAAATCAACCAAAAGAAATGCAAGATTTTTACCTTAAATGAGAGATTACGTAAGCACAAGAGTAGATTGTGTTTGATTAAGGCCAAAATCGGATGGGGGGACCAGGGTACCGTCTTCACTTCGTGAGGGTAGAAAAGTGATTTGGTCAAAGGATTTTGAATTGTTTAACCTGTGGTCCCGTGTTCTTTCTGGATTCACGTCGTGAGTACTTACGAACTCACATCGTGAGTTTTGTGGGCTAACATGGTTGGGCCATTTAATTACAAAATAATGGACTAACATATTCATTTGTTTAAAATGTCCCACCCCGTATGTTTTATGGGCTCACAAGATGAATAGTATCGAACTCACCTCGTGAGTTATGTCTGAAAAAAAAATCAAGCCTAATTGACAATTCTTTTTAATTTCTACTTAATTTAGGAACCCCACACTTAACTTTTACCACTTAATTTGGATGATTAGATGATTGAATGTCTAAAAAAATTCAAAAACTAAACTAAATGCATAAAGGAAAAGAAAATTCAAACCAAACTCGGGTTGCCTCCCGAGAAGCGCTTCCTTTTGAAGGAGTCGTAAGCCGGACTCCGTGCCTCCTTACGTTGAATCATCTGAAGAGTCCACCACTAGGATCTTTTGCTCCTTGAAACGCCTCTTGTAAGCTTGAACACGTCTTTTATACGCCTTTTTCGAATTCTCCGTTTTAGCTTTGACCTCGTCTCCATCAAGCTTGCGTTTGGTCCCTTTAATCTCTATCGTGCCTTCATACTTAAACTCCATAGTATCATTTTCTTCCTTTACCACTGGTCTTGTTATTTTTGATGTAACCTCCTCTTCATCACTCAACTCTCATCATCTTCCTTGCTCAGCCAAGAAGTTGGATTCGTGTAGGCAATGACTTCAACTAAAAATGGAACAAATGCTCTCGGTTTTGTTCTTTTAACTTGTTGAATTGTTTTGATTTCTTCTTCCATGAGCTTCTCTAATTCTTCAAGTTCATTTTCTTCATCAATGTTGAAAACCTCTTCTTGAGCATGATTCCCTTGAAAGCCATCTTCTATCCCAAAAATTGCCTTTTCATCACCAACCCTCAATGTGAGCTTAGACTCCCGAATATCAACAAGAGCTCCAGCAGTGTTTAGTAGCGGGCGACCAAGAATAATTGGAACATTGGGATCTTCTTTCATATCCAAAACCACAAAGTCTATTGGAAAAATAAATTTCCCAATTTTCACGAGAATATCTTCCACAATGCCCCGGGGTTGTGTCACTGAACGGTTCGCCATGTGAATAGTCATCTTTGTAGCCCTCAACTTCTGATTATTTAATTTTTGATAAAATGAATAAGGCATCAAATTTATGCTAGCCCCTGAATCGGCTAAAGCATAAATCTTCATATTATTCCCAAAATCACATGGAAGAGTGAGGCATCCAGGATCCCCCATCTTCTTAGGTATTTCTCCCAACACAGCTTTTGAGCTTTGCTCACTTAGAATCACCTTAGAATTCTCCTTTAATTGCTGACGAGTGTCTAACAAGTCTTGTAGGAACTTAGCATATTCTGGAATTTTTGCAAGTGAATCAATAAAAGGAGTATTGATAGGAATACCCTTCAATTGCTTGATAAACTCCGTATGTTCTCTCTCTAGTGGACTGAGATTAGCTCTAGACGGGAATGGAAAAGGTGGTTTATAAGCTGGAACAAATACATATTTCTTCTGTTCATATCGAGCCCACGACGTGAGCATAGCGGGTTCACGACGTGAACTGGGTAGTCCAACAAATTCTTCAATTTCAAGCTTCGGCTTCTTTGGCTTTGGATCGGGCTGATGTGGCTCCACTTCTAAGGCTTCTAGGAACTTAGAAATCGCCTCTTTTTTAATATCTATGGCCATTACGTGAGATTGGGTTTTGTTTTCTGGATTTTTCGGGAACATCTTCTCATTAACCAAAGTGATAAGTTGACCAAGTTGTACTTCAAGGTTATTGGTGGAGGCTTGTTGATTCTTTATTAATGCTTGCTGATCTATCATCATTACATGATGATTCTTCATTATAGTTCTTTCTTCTTCTAATGTATTGTTGAAGAGGCCTTAAGATCAATCAATTTATCAAACAATTACAGAAAATAAGAACAACAGGAATTCACGAATAAAAGCTTTCACTAAGAAAGATAATCTCACAAAGAGATTATTGTGTGCACAAAGCAGTGATTAGGGTTTGTGAAAGGCGTAGCCATTCACAAACCTATACAAAAGATTATATACTGCTATTCTAGACAATCCCTACAAATCAGGGATACACTAGCTAACTAATTACGCTAACTATGGAAATAGGATAAATACAAGATTTGTTACAATGCACTGAATAAACTAAACTATTACAAACTGAGCTGCTGGCACGCTGATGCTGATACTAAGATATGCGCTGATGCTGAGTCTGTTTTAAACATTATCATATTTCAAGGTTTGACCTTACAATCTCCCCCAATATGATGATGTTCAAAACAAACTAAATTAAAACACCTCTGGAAAGGAACTCTTCATACTCAGCTTCAGCTTCTATTTTAACTGGCCAGTAAGGACTATCCAGCAACTCCTGTCTTCTGTTCAGCAGCTCCATGGCAATGAGGATGTGAAATTCTCCGGAGAGATCTTGATGACTCATGCACATTTGCCTTAAGCCAACGAGATGAGTGGTTGGAGCCTTTGGAATCTCAGTAGTTCGCTGAAAACAAATCTTTCGATTTTTATCAAGATAGAACATCCCGCGTTCAGGAGCTGAGATAAACTTATGCTAAACCGGATCAACATTGATAGGAAGAGAACTGTTTATTCCACCAGCACCAAAGTCTAGAACCAATATATCTTCACCATCAACTTGGAACTTGGTTCTTCGAGTTCTAGGAACAGATAACCTTTGGCCTTGATGTTGAGGTCGTTCTTTGGGAACAAGATCCAAACGCTGAACTTTCTTGATCAGCAAATGAAGAGCACAAGTCAGTTCCGAAGAGTGAGCTAAGGTTTGCTTGGATGCTAGATCAAGTAGTTCCATCCATTCAGAATATCCATACCTGATTAGCTCATCCCTCTTGACAACTTCAGTGTATGAATGCTGAGGACCTTGACGAGTGATCAGCAACGTAAGGATTTTCTCATTTCGTGGTTTGGAAGCTTTGACTTTGATGATCTTATCACCACACATTCGTCGATTAAGAACGTCTTCAAACCTCTTTTGATCGATCCGGTCAAGAACACTGTCAGTCTTAGGCTTGCTACTGCTATGAGAAGGTTGAGAAGATTGAGATTTGGACTGAAACTCCAGGAATTTCTGCATCTGAGCTTCAAAAGATCCTTTGGCCTGAAGTTTGTGTTGAATAAGAGATTCATCAGCTTGAGCAATGTTCTTTAGAAGCTGAGCTTGATTAGCTTCATCAAGAATTTGCTTAACTTGATCAGGAGACATGTTCCATTCAGCGGCAAGATTTGAAATACTGACTATGGACTTGGGTTTCTTCCCAGGCAGAGAAGTATCAGTTTGAGAATGAGCCAAGTCAGTATCTGCTACCTTACGCTTTCGAGATAGCGGATGAAATTCTTCACTGGCAACGTCCGAATCTTCTCCTTGGACTGGAATAATGGGATCAGCAACAAGATCAACTGATAGCGGATGAGATTCTTCAAGGTCATCTGAACTTTCTTGCTGAACTGGAATAAGAGGATTAATGAAGTTCATATCCAGTATTTGACATTCATCATCTGGTTCATCATGCTCTTCATCATGCTCACTATCTTCAATCAGATTTTCAGTAGCTGCTGGACTATTATGCCCCGCAGAGTCAGACTCATGCATTGGCGTTGGTGATTCAGGCTGAATAATGGTGTTGTCAATAGGTTCGGTGTCTCTCCCATTCGGTTCACCGTCAGCATTATCATCAGCATCAGCATCATCATCAGTATCTCCCCCTTTTTGAGCATCATCAGATTGGGGACTAGAGGGAGGAGTATGCAGGAGAACTTCCTTTAGCTGGTGAACATCAGCCTCAATGCGTAGAAGATGCTGATTCATGTCCCGAGTCAGTGTCAGAAGTTCAGTAAATGCTGAGGCCGGAATCTGAACAACTGAAGTAGCTGGAGCTGCTGGAGAGCTAGGAGGCATTACCGGAGAATATTGGTCCCCATGAGGTGGATTCTCCCCCTAAGAGGGATGCTCCCCCTGGGATAGTTGCTCCTCCTGAAATTGTTGCTCCCCCTGACTCATTGAATCCTTTTAAGCTGAGGGAACATTAGCAACTGAGTCGATATGATGAGAAAGTTGAGGAGAGAAATGACCACCATCATGTTGTTCATCCTCTTGACCGGCTTGATCTACATGATTACCATCAACGCCTCCTTCATCAGTGTCAGCGGTGAGAGAAGGAACAGTGTATGGATTTGCAATCCATTCTCTCATCCTATCAGAGATTCCAATGTCAGTATCCAGAGGATCATCTTGATACATGCGAACAGACATGCGAGGGCATTGGATGGGATTTCCAGAATGCGAGAAGTAGTCTGCAGCAAAAAATTTGTCGAACACAAGAGCAATCCAGCGTGGAAACGGAACATGATCAGCGCGTACATTTGCACGAAGAAGCTGAACAAGCTGATCAAAGAATAGAGCCCCATAATCAAGTCTTTTGTTGAGAAGAAGTGAGCAGACGACTTGTTGCTCATAATTACTCAATTGATCACCACTTCGAGATTTGTGACCCACACACTTGCACAGGGCACCGGTGAAGAATTTCCATCCCGGGGTCATACATTGGCGAAGAGCCGATCGAGCACCAGCCTTTGAGTGATCATATCCCAGTTGATCAAACATATGTTTACACCGTTCAATAGAAGGAGGTTCAGAGAAAGGTTCAAAGATAGGTAACCTTAGGGCAGCACTGAGAAGTTCTGCGGTGATGAAGACAGAGTGTCTTCCACGGCCAATGGTCCCGGTAATGGCATTGTTGTCGTCATTGACAGTAGCAGTGTAGTAGAACTCACATACTTGTTCTGGGAAGAACTCTGATGGAACGTCACTGATTGCGTATCGTAGGCGACAGGAGGCTAAGAAATTGACAAAATCATTGAGTCCAAGACCTCGATGAACTTCGGGAATATCAGGGTTGAAAACAACGTTTGTCGCCTTGATGTAAACTGGAAGAGGAGGAGAGTTTGGAGCAGGAACTACCCTTCGTGAAGTGGAAGAGAAGGTGAACAAAGAGGCAGCCATTAGAGAGTTTTTAGGGTTTTAGGGTTTTGAGTATATGTGAAAGAAGGTTAGATTGTGGAAGGAAAGTTTGAAATAGGGAGAGAAGAGGTTTAAATATGGAATTAAACGGGCCTTTCAAAAAGGTAATGATTATCTTCTTTAAAAGAAAAACGGCGTATCGTAACAACCTGTCAGATAAAAAGTAGCCATTAAAAAGTAGCCGTTGGGTTAAAGAGCCGTTGACTGAAGATGAAACGTTAATCAGTGTTTGCGGAAGCGCTAAGATCAGTGTCACAAAAATCACATGCTGAAAGTATATCTCCGTAAATTCAAGGTACAGCTTGCTCAATTGAGGCTAGCAAGGAGATTGGTGCGTGTGATAGATACTAGTTGCATTATCTAACCATCGGCATAGAGTGTTGTGACTTTATCAGTGAGTGGTTTATCTTACTGAATCATTAGACACTGAATGAGAAGAAGGTAAAGAAAGGATTGTTGCGTGTGATAAACCTTGGTGTTTTGGTCTAACCATCGGCAAAGATTTTTAAACTCTCATCAGCGTGTGTTTTGTCACACTGAATCACAAAATCAGTGTAAGATTGGTAAGAAGGGATAGTTGCGTGTGATAGATCTTGGTGTTTTGATCTAACCATCGGCAAAGATTTTTAGACTCTCATCAGTGTGTGTTTTGTCACGCTGAATCACAGAATCAGTGTAAGATTGGTAAGAGGGGATAGTTGCGTGTGATAGATCTTGGTGTTTTGATCTAACCATCGGCAAAGAGTTTCAAGTTGTTATCAGTGTATGGTTTAGTATAGTGAATCATTCAACTTTAGTTTAGAAGACTTGAAGAAGAGAGAAAGATGGGAGATCAAACCAAGTACTCAGTATGCAAATATCATCAGCATGTCATCATCAGCACAATGTACATCAGCTTATAAGACAATACCAAACATTAGCACAATTAAACATCAAAATTAATTACAAGGTAATCATTCCAAGTTCTCCAATAATGTAAGCAGTTGTTTGAGAATCCAGTGCCTTAGTGAAGATATCAGCAAGTTGCTCCGAAGTTTTGACATGTTCAAGAACAACCTTTCCCTTTTCAACATTATCTCTTATGAAATGATGTCTGATTTCGATATGCTTCGTCTTTGAGTGCTGAACAGGGTTTTGTGTGATTTGAATGGCACTGGTGTTATCACAATATATAGGAGTCTTTGAGAACTTGATTCCATAGTCGAGAAGCTGATTTTGAATCCATAAGAGCTGAGCACAACATCTCCCAGCTGCAACATACTCAGCTTCTGCAGTCGAGATGGCTACTGATGTTTGCTTCTTGCTAGACCAGCTGATGAGACGATTTCCAAGAAAGTGACACCCACCAGACGTACTCTTTTTGTCTAAATTGCATCCTGCATAGTCTGAATCAGTGTATCCAAAAAGTTCAAATGCTGAGTCGCGAGGATACCACAGTGCTAGGTTTTGAGTCCCTTTCAAGTATCGAAAGATACGTTTGACGGCCATGAGATGAGATTCCTTTGGATTAGCTTGGAATCAAGCACAGAGAATGGTTCCAAACATGATATCAGGACGACTTGCCGTGAGATATAAAAGAGATCCAATCATTCCTCGATACATAGAGTGATTTACATCAGTTCTAGTTGGATCAACGTGTATCTTATTAGTCTTGGACACTGGAGTAGACGCTGGTTTGCAGTCACTGAGAGAATACTTAACAAGCAAGTTAGAAATATATTTACTTTGGCAAATAGAAATACCTGATTTTTGTTGTTGAACTTCAAGACCTAAGAAAAAGGTCATCTTCCCCATCATGCTCATTTCGAACCTTTGAGACATGATCTCTACAAATTCCTTGCTCAGTTTCTCATTTGGAGAGCCAAAAATGATGTCATCGACATAAATTTGAACAAGAACCATATCTGAGCCTTTGTTTTTGATGAAGAAAGTATTGTCGATTGCTCCTCGTCTGTATCCATTTTCAAGAAGATATGATGTCAGCGTCTCATACCAAGCCCTGGGTGCTTGCTTCAGTCCATAAACAGCTTTGTCTAATCGGTACACATAATCAGGGTGATCTTTGTCAACAAAGCCTGGGGGCTGATTGAGGAAAACTTCTTCTTCTAACACACCATGTAGAAAGGCTGTTTTCACATCCATTTGATAGACAATGAAGTTCATGTAGGATGCGTATGCGAGAAACAGTCTAATTGCTTCAATGCGAGCAATTGGAGCAAATGTTTCCCCGTAGTCGATGGATTCAATTTGAGTAAACCCTTGAGCGACAAGCCTTGCTTTGTTGCGAGTAATGATTCCATCTTTATCAACCTTGTTGCGATAGACCCAGCGAGTTCCGGTGATAGTCTTTCCTGATGGTCTTGGGACTAGAGTCCAAACTTTATGCCTTTCAAACTCATTCAGTTCTTCTTGCATGGCTTTGATCCAATCAGCATCTTGAAGAGCTGTGTGTATCTTGTCAGGTAAGATCATTGAAACGAAATTAACATACATGCAAAAGTTATTAGATACACGAGATCTGGTTCGGACACCATCATGAATATTCCTTATAATTTGATCAACAGGATGATATCGATGTTCAGAGACTGATGCTGATTCCAGAGAGTTTGATACTGACAAGTTATTAGTTTCAGGAGAGTCTTCAGCTTCAAGGATTTCATCAGCACCTAATGAATTATCTGCTGATCTGGCTGCAGTATCTTGATTCAAGGAACATGGAACTGGAACAATAGAATCAGAAGAATCAACTTCATCTCCAGCAGGAGGGACTTCGTCAAATGGACAAGAGAGAAGCTCTTGAAAAATAGAAGAGGAATGAGTGACTTTTTTATCAGTGTATGATTCCTCATCAAACTTCACATGAATGGATTCTTCAACGCATTGCCTGTTCACATGAAAAACACGAAAAGCCTTTGAAATAGATGAGTACCCAACAAAAATACCTTTATAAGCCTTAGGTTCAAACTTGGATCTTGGATCACGCTGATTTAGAATATAACAAATACATCCGAACACGTGAAAAAAGGATACGTCTGGCTTTCGATCTTTCAGCATTTCATATGGTGTCTTCTTGTGAATCTTGTGAATTAGAGATCGATTTTGAGTAAAACACGCTGTATTGACAGCTTCAGCCCAAAACGACATAGGAAGACCAGCATGGATCATCAAGGTCCTTCCTGCCTCAATCAGTGTTCTATTTCTTCATTCAGCAACTCCATTTTGTTGAGGAGTACGAGGAGCTGAGAAGTTTTGCCCAATTCCTTTATGATCACAAAACTCTTCAAGAGTTGAATTTCGGAACTCAGTACCATGATCACTTCTTAGCTGCTTAACTTTGAGACCTGTCAGTGTCTCATTTTTACGAATCAGTGAAATGATTTCCTATGCAGCATGACTTTTCTTCTTCAGGAAAACCACCCATGTAAATCGAGTGAACTCATCCACAACCACTAGAGTATACTTATTTCCACCTAAAGAACGGACAGGAATAGGTCCAAACAAGTCCATGTGGAGTAAATGAAGAGGAACGATATACTGGAACATGACTTGGGTTTGAAAGAGGACTTTGTTTGTTTTCCTTGTTGACAAGCTGAGCACATCTTGTCTTTCACAACGCTGAATTTTGGGAGCCCTCTAACTAGATCTTGATTGGATATTTTGGATAGGTTCTTGAAGTTTAGATGAGAGAACCTTTTGTGCCAAATCCAGCTAAGATTCGTCTGAGACTTTGAAAAGAAGCATTGCATCAGTGCCTTGTCACTCGAGAACATGTCAAGAACATATATATATATATATATATATATATATATATATATATATATATATATATATATATATATATATATATCTTCTTTTCTACTTGCTGAAAGTACGATGTTCTTGTCAGTGTTGACAACTCTGCCTTCCTTCTTTGTAAAGTGAACTTCATAGTCAGCATCACACAACTGACTGATAGAGATGAGGTTGTGTTTGAGACCCTTTACATATGAAACATTTTGAAAAACCACGTTATTGCATTTGATATTTCCATATCCTTTAGTGAACCCCTTTCCATTGTCTCCATAAGTAACTGCAGGACCAATTTTCTTGACATAATCTTCCAGGAGAGACTTTGATCCTGTCATATGCCTTGAGCAACCACTATCTAAGTACCAAAGATGCTCCTGACCCTGCAGTGCTGAGAAACTAGTTAGAACACACTGACCCATTCGAGGATGGGTCATTCACAAAGTTATTTGATAATAGATTATAACACTCCTTAGGAAGATAGTTTAAAGAATTTGACTTAAGAGTCCATTTTTCATTTCTAACTTTAATATTATCAGCTCTTAAAGATGATTTTTCAAATGAACATTCACTGATCTTGTGAGAGGTATCACCACATCTGTAACAAACTCTGGTACCAAAGTTCTTCTTGGTGAGCAAATTTTTGGATTTAACACATTTCGACATGTAAGATTCACCAAGAGAACTTTGAATCCTTTTGTTTATCATTGAGTCACAACTGAATTCAGTGTCAGAAAGAGTTTGATCAGTGTTAGATGATGAGCTATCAGTGTCTGATTTGGACTCATTCACAGATGAATTGCAATCAGGAAAATGCTTAAGTTGTTCATGAACAGCATGAAACACTCCATTTGAGATAGGAAAAGCAATAATATTCTCAGTGAGTGGAGTTGGTCTTACAAGATGTGCAGGGTAAGAGGTTGGATCAATTCCGGTAATTTCAACATTACACTCAGTAATACCATCAGAATTAGTAATACAGTATTCATCAATTAAACTCTGATTAATAAAAGAGTTACTGACAAACTTATTTTTGAAATTGTTTTTCATCTCATTCATGGAATAAAACTCAGATTCCTTTTCTTGTGATTTAAAAACTTTTTCAGCTTCTGCAAAATTACCCCCAAGAATTTTCTCACATGAATGTGGAATTTGAGCTGAAATAATATAATTTGCATTCTTATGAGATTTTGCCCAAGTATGAAGCACAGTTTGTTCTTTGATCAAGAGATTTTTAACATTGTCAATTTCAGCAGACAAAGAAGAATTTGACAAACTAGTGATTCTAAGATTTTCCTGAGTGGACTCAATAATGTTATTTTTCATGGATATATCAGTTTCAACAAGATCACTTTGATTTTGCAAATTTCTTATTGTTTGATTCTTCTTAGAATTAATGACGCCCAAATACTCAAACATTTTGATTTTTTCATTCATTGAATAGGAAACAAAGTTTTTAACCTGGTACATTGAAGAAGAGTCAGTGTTGTGCTTCCTGGAATTTTCAACAGCATCAGACATATCAGCATCAAATGTACTTTTGCCTTTTTCAGAAACATCCGGGTCTTCTATCTTTACCATTAGACACTTAACTTCATCATCTGATGACTCCTCATCAGTCTTCCATTTTTCTTCTTCAGCAACAAGCACTTTATGTTCCAAGTTCTCTGCTTTCAGCTTCTCAATCAGCTTGTTGTACTTCTGCTTCCAGTATTCATCCGAGCCTTGTTTCTTTTGTTTACACTCCTTTGCAAAATGATCAGTGCTCCCACAGTTAAAGCACTGAGCCTTCTCTTTCTTATCAGCACCATGCCTTTTATCAGCTTCTGATCTTTTTGAAAACTTTCCACCCATCTTCTTTTGAAACTTTGAGAAGTTTCGACCTGATTTCTCAAAAGTCTTTACAATCAAAGCTGCACTAGCCACAACTTTTTCAAGATCATCAGTGTCAGTTTTAGAGGAATCAGTATCTGAATTACTTTCCGTGTCTGAATCTGACACTAGCTTTTTGTTTGAGAACAAAGCTACAGATGATTCACGCTGAGAATCTTTCATCAGTTCCTTTCTTTGAAGCTTAGATTCTTCATAGTATCGAAGATTTCCATAGAGACTTTGTAAGTCCATAGAGTTGATCTTCTCACTATTTTTCAGCACATCAACATGATTCTCCCAACCTGCACCCAGAGAATCCAAAAACTTCTGCACTAGAACAGTTCTATGCTTCAACTGATCTAGTCTCCGAAGATCATTAACAAGAGTATTGAATCTGTTAAAGGTTTGAGTCAAGGTTTCACCTTTCTTAGCAAAAAAATGTTCATACCTTCGGTTAAGATCATTTATTTGAGTAGCCTTGACTTCTTCAGTGCCTTCAAAAGATACAGTCAGAGTATCCATCATCTCTTTTGCTGAGATGCAATTTTGAACTAGCCCAAAAATGTTGTATGGCAGAGCATAGCTGATTGCGGCACGAGCACGAACATCTAAACCATTTTTTCTTTTGTCATCTTCCATCCAGTTTTCTCTAGGTGTTTTCTTCATGGCACCATCAGGAACGTTGTTTTTCAGAGGCTGATACATTGGGACATATGGACCCTTTTCGACAATGTCCAACATGTCTTCATCTACTGACTCTAAAGCATATAGAGCCTTTATTTTCCACATAGCAAAGTTTGTTTCATCAAAAGGAGGAATTTTAGCGGAAGGATGATTTGATGAGTTCGACGAAGAAGAAGATGAAGCCATTTGTTTGATAAGAGAAACCTGCTCTGATACCAATTGAAGAGGCCTTAAGATCAATCAATTTATCAAACAATTACAGAAAATAAGAACAAGAGGAATTCACGAAGAAAAGCTTTAACTAAGAAAGATAATCTCACAAAGAGATTATCGTGTGCACAAAGCAGCGATTAGGGTTTGTGAAAGGCGTAGCCGTTCACAAACCTATACAAAAGATTATATACTGCTATTCTAGACAATCCCTACAAATTAGGGATACTCTAGCTAACTAATTAAGCTAACTATGGAAACAGGATAAATACAAGATTTGTTACAATGCACTGAATAAACTAAACTATTACAAACTGAGCTGTTGACACGTTGATGCTGATACTAAGATATGCGCTGATGCTGAGTTTGTTTTAAACATTATCATATTTCAAGGTTTGACCTTACAATTGTCAGTAGCATCATGTCTTTTTTCTGAAGCTTCCATGAACTTCATCAACATGGTCTCTAATTCTGATTTCTTTTCAGCTAGTGGTTGCTCTCTTCGGTAGAAGCCCCGACCAGTTTGCTTAAATTTCTCTTCTTTTTGCTTCTTGTATTCTTCGTAAGGCAGCCACTCTTTCTTTGGTTTTCTCCAATCTTCATCATACTTGTCCCCACTTGAGTAGCATACTTGAGCTTTCTTGTTTCCATATTCATCCATATTGCAATCCTTTGTCAAGTGTGGGCGACTACATCTCTCGCAACCAACTCGGATTGCATGAATTGATTGGTCCAATTGAGTCAATCTCCTATCCATAGTGCTAAGCATTGCCATCACAGTCGCCATCTCTTCAGTTTGTGTACCTCCACTGCCTTTTATTCCATCACGCCCTGGGTTGTGATACTCATGAGAGTGCCTTGAAACCTCTTCAATCAGTTCCTTGGCCTTATTTGGGTTCTTCTTCGTTAGTGGTCCTTGCAAATCAAGGAGTTGTCTAGTCATGACATTCACCCCATCATAAAATATCGACATCTCTTACTGAATATTGAGGTCATGTTGAGGACAATTCCTTAACAACCCCTTGTAGCGTTCCCAAGCCTCGTATAATGACTCCCCCGGATTTTGCTCAAAGTTGGCAATTGCCTTCTTGAGTTTAGAGATTTTGAGAGGGTGGACAAAACTGATCTAGAAATCTCTCATGCAATTGGGCCCATGTGGTGATTGTACCAGGTGGGAGTGCCTTCAACCAGTCTTTTGCTGCTCCCTTGAAAGTGACTGGTAACATCCTTAGCAAAGTTGTGTCCCTTGGGATATTGGTAGTATTAAAATAATCCGCAATATCGTTCACCTCGTCTAAATGTTTGAAAGTATCATCGTGATCCTTCCCGTAAAATGGTATATCCTTAAGTGCAGTAAGGATATGCCCCTTCAACTTGAATGTGGCATTGACAGGAATCATAGGATGTACTAAACCCGACCCCACATCATCTCGAATGCGCTTCTTGTAGTCCCCCATGGCCATTTCATCAATGTTCGCCATTTCGTTCTCCAGCTCGTTCTCAGGTTCACTTGTATGTAATTCAAATTCAGGTTCAGTATCGTATTCGGACTCGGCTTGGACGCGTATTTGATCTAAGTGTTCAAGCTTGCTCTTGTTCTTTGAAGATGAACTTGACTCCTCCGTTTTCTTCCCCGACTTCTTTGAGAACACTGATTTGAATTCTTGTAAAAGTGTCTTCTTTGGTGTTTGATCTTCTTTCATGCTCTTATCGTTCTTTTTGTGAAGTGTAGACTCGGGATCTTCAAGTGGTGGTACCAAAGGTGTGTTAGAACCTCTAGTCATGAACTCCTGAAATAAGACAAAAAGATAAAAACGTAAAACTGAACTAAGAAAAACAACTGAAATAAACAAAACTAAGGACTGCAGTTCTCACGTCATGAATCTTAAAGGTTCACGTCGTGAGTCCTGTAATGTAGAAAAAAATTAAAACAGAAAAGTAACTTCTTGCAGGTTTTAACCTACAAAAAGGATCAATTAATTTAAATCAAACAAACTAATAAACTAAGCCGTTCCCCGGCAACGGCGCCAAAAACTTGATGTGCACGGAAGTACCCACTAATTTTAATACTTATAACCTAATAAACTTAGACTAACTATGCACTTATAGGCAGTGTACCTAGTCAGATTACAGTATAGCTTGGGTAAGTTGGGTGTCGATCACAGGGAACGGTCTTATTAAATAATCTATTTACTACTTAAATTAATCTAATTATAAACAAGCTAAAAAGGGTTTTTATCTGATTTTGCAAGATCAGACTCACTTAACTCAAATTCAATCAATAATTAAAAACACTCTTATCTAGTTCGAATCCACTTCGTCCTTATGGCTAGCTAATAATTATGGATTATTAAGTTGGTTGTTATTATATTAGTAATTTAGGTCTAAATTTACCAATAGTTAATTAATTCATGTAAAACTATGTATGGTCACACACAATTAAACACAGAACCAATTATGTCTATGATTATGCTATGTAAGATTTATCATGCAAACACAATTATGGTCATAATCTATGTTCTCTAACACAACAAAGTTAATTACTTCAACTACTAACTAAGATTTTGGTTGATCCTAGCTCTAGCAATTCAATGTTCACTAAATTACCAGGTTATCAAGTTCATGCAATTAATGGTCACTAAGCTACACATAACATGAATTTAAGCAACTAAAGCAACAACATAAGCATGCTAGGTAACAATAAATCAAACACAAGCAATTCACCAACTAAATAAATCCATGTAAAATTATGCTATTCATAAGTTAGAAGCTTCATCTAGCTAGATAAGAGTAGCTAGATTCAACTGCTCATAATAGTAACTAACACATAAACATAACTCAAATAAGAAAACATGTTCATAAGTATCAAACAAATAAACAAACTATGGACTTTTACTCTTTTGGTGTTGAAAACCCTTTTTCCAGGACCTTATTTCTGCTGTAAATCGCCTCCTGGAACCTCTTCCTTCAGCCAGAAGTCTCCCAAATCGTAATGGGCAAAGGTATTTATATTATCTTCAAATTTCCTGTTCACGTCATGAGAATATAAGTCTCACGTCATGAACTCGAGATAATCATGTTCGACAAGGATTCCTTCACCCGGATGCTTATCTTCTAAAACTCTCTACTCACGTCGTGAATCATCAACTGTTCACATCGTGAGAACGACTTTTGGGTGTTTTTTTCGTTCTTCTTTTCTTCAAGTCCCCCCAAAGTTCCAAGTATTGTCACTTCTGGTCCCTTTCTTTGAAAATACTTTTATTTGGCTGCATATAACAATTTATCCTTATAAGTACCATAATTCTGTGCAAATAACCAAAATATTTAATAAAATGTAGATCAATATTGCCTAAAACTATGTATAAATATGGAAATATCACTCGTAATTGACGCCACCTAGGACACTATAGTTGAACAGTGTGGCTGAGAGGCGTAATCGAACCTTGTTGGACATGGTTTGTTCCATGATGAGTCGTGCTTCACTACCTATCTCATTTTGGGGATATGCCTTAGAGACTGTCGCCCATATCCTTAACTTAGTCCCTACGAAGAAGGTTTCCAAAACACCTCACGAGATGTGGACATGGAAAGCTCCCTTGTTGGCACATATCAAGGTTTGGGGTTGCGATGCTTTCGTAAGACGAGAGACTCACGACAAGCTCGAACCTCGTAGTAAGCGATGTATTTTCATCGGCTACCCGTAGAAATCCTTTGGATATCTCTTCTATAGACCGAGTGACAATGTTGTCTTCGTTGCGAGGAGAGGGGTTTTCCGAGAGCGAGAACTCATAAACCAAGGGGGCAGTGGGAGGGAAATCGATCTTGAAGAGATTCAAGAGTCGATCGATGAAGGAAACTCTAATGCTGACACTCAACCCGAGGAGGAAACTCCGGTTGAGCTGATTGACGAGTCCTTACCTCTTAGACGTTTTGAAAGAGTTAGAGTTCAACCCCAATTATATGGTTTTCATATTACAACAGAAGGGGACACGTATATTAGTGATAGTACACTAATAAATCTAGACGAACCTAACATCTATAAGGAAGCCATGGCAAGCCCAGAGTCTGCAAAATGGAAAGAGGCGATGGACAGCAAGATTCAGTCCATGTATGACAACCAAGTTTGGAATTTGGTTGATCATGTGCCCGGACGTAAAACGGTCGGGTGCAAATGGAACTTCAAGAAGAAGACCGACATGGATGGGAATGTGCACACGTATAAGGCGCGATTGGTTGCGATGGGCTTTACTCAAACTCCCGGAGTTGACTATGATGAGACCTTCTCACCAATTGCGAAAATAAAGTGTATTAGGGTGATGTTGGCCATTGTTGGATTTCATGATTATGAAATATGGCAGATGGATGTCAAAACCGCTTTCCTTAATGGAAAGTTGGCTGAGGATGTTTACATGGCTCAGCCAGAGGGTTCTGTCAATGTGAAGCATCCCAATAGAGCGTGTAAGATTGAGAAGTCCATTTATGGACTTAAGCAAGCATCTCGCAGATGGAATCTTTTTTTCGACGAGAAAGTCAAAGAGTTTGGGTTTCTGCGAAACGAAGATGAATCATGTGTATACAAAGCCAGTGGGAGTATAGTGAGCTTCATCATATTGTATATCGATAACTTACTGCTCATAGGAAACGACATCTTGACACTGCAGGAAGTTAAATCCTGGCTCGGGAAGTGCTTTGCTATGAAGGACCTCGGAGAAGCTGCATATATTATGGGAATAAGGATAGTGAGAGACAGGAGTAAAAGACTAATAGGACTTAGTCAGAATACTTACTTGGACAAGGTACTAAAACATTTTAGTATGGAGAATTCCAAGAAAGGGGAATTACCAATCCAAAGTAATACCAAGTTGAGTAAGACTCAAAATCCGAGTACCGAAGCCGAGATAGAAGAGATGAGCCGAGTACCTTACGCCTCCACAGTTAGCTCGATCATGTATGCTATGACTTGTACTCGCCCTGATGTGGCCTTCGCTTTGAGCATGGTCAACATATATCAAGGGAATCCTGGCAAAGCACATTGGACCGCAGTCAAGAATATTCTTAAGTACCTTGGGAGGACCAAGGAATGGTTTCTAGTTCTCGGTGGGAGTGATAACTTAAAGGTGTGAGGGTATAGTGACACCAGTTTTCAGACCGACAGGGACAACTATCGTTCGCAGTCGGGCTGGGTCTTTACCCTTGATGGAGGAGCAGTGACTTAGAAAAATTCCAAGCAAGAAACCGTAGCTAATTCAACGTGCGAATCAGAGTACATTGCAACGAGCGAAGCATCAAAAGATTCAATATGGCTGAATAATTTCATTGGAGACCTTAGAGTTGTGCCAGCCATACAGGAGCCCATGGAAATTTTCTGTGATAATGAAGGAGCGGTTGCCTTGACCAAGGAACCGAGGGATCATGGTAGATCTCGACATATCGACAGAAAATATCACTTTATTCAACATTGGGTAGAAGGACTCCTCATAGTGAAGAGGGTATCATTAGAGGATAACCCAACAGATCCGCTTATGAAGGGACTGAGTAGGGTTAAGCACTTGCAGTACGCTAGGAGCATTGGGCTGAATGACGATATTAGTTTAGATTAGATAGTTTAGAAACGTGTAATAGATAAATGTAATTGACATTTGATGATTAAATAAAAGAGTATTATTTATAAGTAAAGTTACTGCCTTATGTTAATTGTTTAACTATTGTTTCACTTTGCATGTTTTGACTTCCTGAATAATTGAGTTATTTAAGAATAATCGAATTATTCGAACGGTCCACAGTCGTTCATATGTTGGAAGTAGGTATGAATGAAGATTGTCATGAATAGGTGTGTAGATTGTTTGAAAGGTATTAGACATAGCAAAGGTTTGCTACAACATTCATGAGTGCTTATGAACAAATTTTGAGCATTGGAATAAACCCACGCTTACTGGAATCATTCATGGAATTTATCACGAGTGATCGCAAGACGATAATATCATATGGTCTTAAAACCTAGATATATGGTTTATTGTTTGCTAATTGGTTGTGCATTGATAATGTGAAAACACATCAGTAACTTGATATCATAAAACGCATTGTTGTGTATGATTTGATTAGTGAATAGTAAATGCATATAAGTCGAAGTTTATCTGTTCCTTTTATCCTAAGAGGGTAAAAGCGATATCAGGGCCCCTCGATCATTTAGTTTGACTTATGTGTCGGGCCCCGTCAGGACTGAATTGATGTGTTCAATTAAGTTCTATGTCAAACGAATCTAAGATCGAGAAACAAACTGCTGGACAATAAGTATGACCATGTTCCATGTGATTGTCCGCACGATATCTAGAACAGAGGATCATTCGATCCCTTATCTAAAGGACAGGATGCTGATAAGATCAGAGTTTGACAGCATCTTTGAGAGCTATGATTGCAAATCGGATTATGCATATACTTATAGTTACTAGACTTATCCAAGTGGGAGACTGTTGGATTAGTGTCTAAGCCCGTAACTATATTTGGTAAGTACTTGACCCGGTTGTGCATGATCCTTTTAGGTTGCCTTCACCAAAGCAACGTGATAGGATGATTTATAAATAAATAGGTTATTATGATTTATTAATATATTATATGATTAATATATTAAATGAGAAATCATATAGTTTAATTAATATTAGACAAGAATTAATTAAGAATCAATTATGTGGCTAAAAGAGATTAATTAAATAAAGGGGACTAGAATTGTCAATTGTGTGATAGTTGGTTTTGGGCTGTGGATCCTTATGGATCATAGGGTGGATGAAATTAAGGTGTATGGACTCCTTGAATTTGTCCGAGCCTTAATCTAGAAGGATCCTTGGATTGCTTAAGGCCTAAGTAATCAAATTAGGGAATTTAGGTTGTAACCCTAGCAGATCAAGTATTTAAAGAACCCAGTGGCTATAGAAATCGGCTACCAGAAACCCTAAGGAGTTCCTAGAGCCAATTTTGTGCCTACAACCTCTCTCCAAATTATCCTCTTGCTTCTTAGTGTTTGTAAGTCATTAAAGGAGTGACACTTGTGACTCTAAGCTCCAAGGATAACAAGATTCAAGCTTTCAAGAAGAGGTAATCATCTAGATCTACTTTTTCATGTCAATTTCGAATTGTATATCATAGATCTAGGGTTTGCAAGTCTTGGATAAAAAGCATGTTCATTAGAGAAACCTAGATCCAAGCATTAGGGTTTGCATGTACACATATGAATGTTTTTATGGCTCAAACCCATCAGTGGTATCAGAGCCTTGATTGGCTTCTCTTGAATTTGATGCTTTGTGTTTTGATTCTTGCTTAAAATCATTTTTTTCTTGCTCTCTGCCTGATGAACTCGGCGAGTCCCATTGTGGACTCGACGAGTAGGATGAACTCGACGAGTCCATAAGGGGACTCGGCGAGTCGGAGCGTCAAACAGAGGAAATTTCGGGATTTCTTGCTGTTTTGCTTAAGGATAATTACCTGAATTGTTTTAGTCTAATAAAATCCGAATTTTATTACCTTTTTATCAATATCCTCATCAAAACAAAAGATAATTACCAATTGTTTAAATAATAATTTTCTTATTTGATAATACTTGATTATTTAAATTAATTGTTGAAATTATCTTGCAAGTAATATTGACTAGGTCAAATTTAGATAATTATTAAATTAAATGCTTAATTGAAAATTATTTGTTATTTCGATCGCATGATTCGATGATCGGACTTTTGGAGCTGCTGCTTTTAGAGTTATGATAGATTGTTTAGGAATATGAAATAGCATGGTTTCATTTGAATTTGCATTGTAAGGATAAGTTTTTCCGCAACTTTTATAAATAAAATAAATTTTGGTTTTCGTCTTATTTATAATTCTTTGCAATGGCATGTATGAAAATTGATGTTTGTGTATTTCTATTTTTTAGCAATGTTGAAATGAATGTGATTCTTAGTTATGTTATTTGTGGTAATGTCGATAATTTACAAAATAAGGAAAGATTCTTATCGCTCGAGTTTCAATTGGACAAAAACTTTGAATCATACAACTTGTATTGTATGATGAATGAGATTCATATTTGGAAAAAATAAGACTTATTCCTTGACAAAAGGTCAAGTGAAGGACTAGGAGAACCGGTACACAATGTTGTACACTGGTCAAGTCCACCACAAAGAACAATAAGATTATTCGTCATGATTTACTAAAAGTCTAGTAAATGTGGTTATGCTTACAAGATTAAGTATAATTCTGAATCATTGAAAAGTTTCAATGAATGACAGAACGAATAAAAAGAATCAATTAGGAAAAAAGGTAAAAGTTTCTCCAATCTAGAAAGAAGGGAGAGTACTTTTGTATCACGTTTTATGATTGTATCATTGATTGTGAAACCATATCACAATTGATCCTCTAAGTAAATCTTAGTGCACTAGTATGGCTAAGAAGAGGAATCGGAAATTGTTGAAATAGTTAAATTTATAGGTGAGTCATACTTTGTTCCAAAATCAAGTCTTAGAGTCACACTCCAAGATTGTGACTTGAGTGACACATCTTAAGAAGTTCTAACACACTCATCAAATGTGAAGCAGAAAATTGTTTTTCTTACTCTTACACATCTGAAATTGGTAAATTGTGATGTCTTGGATAAGACAAAGACCAACTAATACCAATTGTGTGTAGTGTTTGTCTTGATAAGAATCCGCACTCACTCTTGAATATTTGTTTGTCAAGAAATGTTCTTGATAAGAGAATATTATATGTCAAGAGGTCAGTGGGAGTCTAAATGATCTTGAAAAGGTTCAAGAACTAATCAAGAGTAAACCTATTAAACACTAGCGCACGACTTGAGGTTTGAAACATATCGTGTTGAAATTTTTGTATTTCTATGCCATTCCAATAAAGTTACTTATGCATATGAATTCTACGAGTTCTCAATTGACTGCATAAGGGAAAGCACCTTGTTCAATGAAAGTACATTGACTAGTATAGGTGAGCTGCTAAATAACTTGGAAGCAATGGTGGGACCCTTGATGGCAAGAAATTAAAAATGAACAAGTTCTGTCCATAAGAGTTTGGATTTGACACAAACATTATCTTATGATTATGGTTATGACAAATTGACATGGATAAGAGCATAAACACCATAAAATCTAAGTGTCATAAGGTTTCTCTCCTTCATGAAAATTATTGTGAGGAAACGCTTTCACTATGAGAGATTTTAAGGAGATAGCGATTGTGTAAATTGCATTCTCAAATTCGATTTTGATTACGGCATCCCTCTTCATAGTTCAAATTGTGAGATTTGGCAATTAGTTTGAACATTTAAGACTTATTCCTATAAGTTCTAAAATCATTTAAACACACATATAAGCTTTCTAAGGAAAGGTGTATAAGTTTGAAAAGCTTAGATAAAGGCTTATCGAAGCATATCGTATTAGAAATATGAACTTTGAAAGTCAATAAGTATTGCTTTCTAGAAGTCAAAATGTTTTCTGAATACGTTTCAAAGCTAGTGGGAGCATAAATGTTATGATGGTATGGAGATAATTATCATGTTAGTGGGAGTATGATTATTATTTTATGTATTGCAAGTTAGCAATATTAATTATAAAAAACAAAGTTTCAATTTGCAAAGGTTGAATAGTTGTTTTGCTATAATTAAGGGAGAAAATATTATACTTCATTTCGAAATCTAAAAGCTTGGATCGAGAAATTTTAATCAAATTTAGTCAAAAGACATATATGGATGTTATGTTGAAAAGATTCAACATAAAGGAATTCTATATATTGCAATATTATAGCAAGAAACTGGTAAAGTATCACGTTTTTCATTATGGATCGTGTCCCATACGCTTCGAGTATAGGATTGATTGCATTTGTTGTAATATTTGACCATTCTAAAATTTTCCAAATACCTAGGACATCAAGAGGGAAAAGGGACTAGAACGGGTTTGACTAAAATAATTAAACAACTATCAACGACAATCTAAGGTTCGTTAAGGATTGGTCGCTTGTGGGCAGTTGGAAGTATAGTAACGGATGGACCATAATGGCATTATTATGAATAGATAAGATTCTATTCACAATAAGTTTTCATATGGAAAATATGGAAATGTTTCCATATTGGGAGTTGGATGTTAAGAATTTATGTCTAGATTAGAAACTTTTGTGCAAGAAGGATGTTCAAAGGAATGTACTTTGAATGTGAGACTTCATATCTATGGAATTGCCTTGTAGCAATCTCTAATAGAGTACTTTATATTTTCATTGGCAAAGTCTTGGTGACTTTTGTGCAATAATATTACAAAAGGATCATTGCATAAAATGTTAGAATCTAACATATTCTAGTAGTGGCAAGAATTTGGTATTCTTACACTAATGATAACGATTAGGAGTTGTGAAATGAGTATCATTGGAAATGTGTTAAATTGATCTATTTCACAAAGTATGGACCATAGGTAAACATAGTGTGCATGCTTGGTGCATGAGACAACTGTTGTTATAATTCAAGTAATAAGTTGATTATCTGAAACATTATACAATGAATAATGTGTAATCAATATGGTGACTAAATAAAAGGGGTTTTATTTATACTCAAGAGTTTGGGGCCATCTTGGATTCGATTATTCTTGTGTTTCACTTTGCATGTCTTGACTTCCTGAATAATAAGATTATTCGAACGTTCCACAATTGATCATACTTTGGAAGTAGGTATGAAAGAAGACTGTCATGAATCTGACTGTAGATTGTCTAAAGTGTTTTAGACATAGCAAAAGTTTGTTGTAGGGTTCATGAGTGCTCCTATAAGATTAGAGTATTGGACTAAACCCACGCTCACTTGGATCACTTCATGGATTTTATCACGAGTGATTGGTGAGATGATAATATCTTATATTCTTGAAACCGAGACGTGTGAGTTGTATTCTGCACGTTGGTTGCATATTGATAATATGTAAACACACCAGTAACTTGGTGTTATAAAACATATTATTGTGTGTGATTTGATGAGTAGGTACAAGCGAGCATTGAGTCAAAGTTTATCTATTCCTTTTACCCAAAGTGGGATAAAAGCGATATCTTTGGGCCCCTCGATGATTTACTGATGACACCCTAAGCGCTTGGCCAAGCCGGGACTAAGTTGATGTGTTCAATTGTAGTTTGTTGTTAGTCGTCATAAATCGGAAATTAGGAAACAACAGATGAATAGAGAGTATGATTAAAATCCATGTCTCAGTTCATACGATATCTAGAATGGAGGAATATATGATCCCTTATCTAAAGGGCATGTTAGATCAGAGTTCGGCAATGGATTTTGAAAACTACGATTACTGATCAGGTTCCAAAGTCATACGCAATATAGTTATTAGACTTATCCAAGTGGGAGACTATTGGATTAGGTGTCTAAGCCCATAACTATTTTGGTATGTACTTGAACCGATTGTAAGCATAGTCCTTTTGGGTTGCCTTCACCATAGCAATTGATAGGATGAACTAAGGAGAAAAAGGTTTAATTATGATTTATTAATATATTATATGAATAATATATTAAAAGGGGAATCATAATGTTTAATTAATATTAGTCAAAAATTAATAAGAATTAATTTTGTGGCTAAAAGACATTAATTAAATAAAGGGGACTAGAACTGTCATTTGTGTGATAGCTGAATATTAGGCTAATGGACTCCGTAGAAGTTGCAGTGGACGAAATCTATGGGGAAACCCATTAGAATTCGTCCAAGGCATCTAAGGAGGGAGTCCATGGGCTGCTTAGAGCATAAGCAGCCAGATTAGGGTTTCCTGGTTGAAAACCCTAATAGCCTAAGTATAAAGGAACCCTTGGCAAGCCAAAAACACCCCTAAACTTCTAAGAGAAACCCTAGGACGTTTTTGGTGCCTCCTCCCTCTCTCCTTGTTCATCTTGTTGCTCATGGTGTCTGTGACTCCATTAGAGGTGCAACATTTGAGGCACTAAGCTTTCAAAGGTCAAGATCAAGAGGAATTAAGATTGTCATTACTACATAACAATCAAGGTAAGATCTAAACCCTAATTCATATGTTAATTTGATTATTGTATGTTAGATCTAGGGTTTATGATCTTTGGATGATTATTACATGTTCATTAGACAAACTAGATCCAAAGCTTTAGGGTTTGCATGTACACCATAGGATTGATGTGGTGCTCAAAAACACATCAAGCCCTTCATCAAACAAGAACATGAAATAAGGACAAACCAAACATTCTTAGTCTATAGAATCTTAGTTATGTACAACTATGATGCATACACTAAGCAACTATAGTAATGATGTCAATTTCATACAAGAAAGATCCTAGGCTATCAGACATCATATAATCAGGCAACTCTATCATGCAATTCCTGAAGATCCTTAGCCTATTACTAGCATGCAGTTCTGACATACCATAATATAAAATAAGAGTGTGGTAACTTGGGGTAAACTTACTGGCTCCGATTAATCGTACATATCGCATCCTTTATTGACTATTTTTAAAACAAATTTGAAAATCATTTTTAAAACCTTTTATTTCCTTAGTTTGAGACTGGATTCACACGAGTGTTCCTCCAATTCACTCAAACAAAAGCTCTGATACCAACTTGTAACATCCCAAACATCTCAAAAAAATTTAACTTCTCAAAAAAACCCATTTACTAATAACAGTATTTACAAAATCGGTATTTCCAAAACATCAGTTAAAATCAAAGTCTCCCAAGATCAAGTCAGTTGAAAACTGAGGATGTGTATGGTCACGCCTTTGCCGTGCCACGGTCCACTGAAGTACCTGAAACCATAAACCAAAACTGTAAGCACAAAGCTTAGTGAGTTCCCCCAAATATCACCACAAAAACAGATAACATATAAAACAACACATGCTCAAATACTTATGCGTGTCCTAATTAGCCTCGAGTTGGAATACCAGACATGTTTACTATGGGCCCAGTCATCCCCGGTATAGAATACCCTCCTATCATAAGCGGTTTGGTCCAATCAACCATCGGGTTAGAATACCCAACATGTCAGATCCAATAAACCATTGGGTTGGAATACCCCAGACTTATTGACGGACGCACAAAGTAGTCCAGTCTCACCACATACCATATTATCATATCAGGTCCACAACTAACAGACTGGATTACCCTTGAGCCCACATCATAAGTCTGGCTTGCCCTCGGGCCCACAACTTATATATGGCTTGCTCCCAGACCAGATCAGTCCCTGGACTGAATACCACTAAGCCCTATGTACGAGTCTGGCATGCCCTTTCCAGCCCTCAGCTCGTATCTGGAATGCTCATGAGCCCTCAGTATGAGTCTGGCATACCCTCCTCGACCCTCAGCTCATATTAGGATTGCTCCAAGGTTTGTTGGTTATCGTATGGAGTAGTACAACCCCAACCTAACCCACATAATATGTGCCCACATATAAACATATAAACATATAAACATTCTACATGCAGACAGGCAGATCTACAAATTACTAAGCACAGTAGTATACTATCACATAACAGGATATGCAATCGAATGGGCCGGCCTTAGTGCCTTCAACTTGTAAATATGGTGAGGAAAACTCAACTAGCAATCCAGACAACAGCTGATGAGGTCCCGACTCCAAATCTCAACTCCAACCGACACCTATCCATCCAAAATACCAAATTCTCAAACACCAACCAAAATATCCAAAATACCTCTTTTGGTCAAACTTGGCCAAAGTTTGTAACGCCCCGTTTATTTAAATAAATTAATGAATGTAAGTCCCGCACTAAGTTGCGAAGAATTTTGAAAGTCGAGGGTTAAAAGTGTACGTTCGGGACTTAAATTGAAAAGATTTGAAGGCTTAAGGGTTTATTGGTGAGTTATGGATCTGTTATGAAAGAAATTTATGGGTTCAGGGTTTAAAAGGTAAGTTTTGGATGCAATTTGTAAAGATTTCTGTGGGCAGTGTCTATTTGGTATGTTTTGGACTTAGATTGAAAACAAATTAGAGTGGAGGGAATGAAATTGAATAATCCGATCATATGTTTGAAATAAGATACGGGATATACCTGTATCCCTTCCCCATGTCACTTCCTTCAAACCTAAACCTAAAAGACCATTTCTTTACACCAGCCGCCATCACCATGTGATTTTCCTTCAGCCGCCATTGATGAAGAAGTGCTCGCCGTCACCTGGTTGGTTGAGTCTGGCCACCATAACATCTTAGCCCACCGATGTTGCCGACCCAAGACAATCGTCGACATTTCAGCCGACAACAATGAAGAGCCTCTCGTTGAGGTTAAACCTGTGGGTTGTCGAGGTCGTCTAGCATAGCCGCTTCCTTTCCATTGGCCGCCGCCATGGTGCCGCTACCGGAGGTGTTGTGCACAACTCGCATGACCGATGGAGGTTGAAGAACAGATCTTGTTCGTTGCTAGGTGGTCGTGAGAAATCGGGAATCTCCGGGTAAGGTTTTCTGCCACCGTTTCTCTCCTCTTTCGTTTTTCTCGGTGGATAGAAGTCAAGAGCATTGATTGTAACCACTAGTGGCCTTATGGTCGTCGTTCCTGGTTGTTCTAGCCTCCTCAGCCACCTAGTCGGTGGTTGGGAGCTGTTGTCTCTTTCCGCCGCCACCAGCCACCATGCGGTTGTGGCTGTGTGCGTGATTTGTGGTGGGTATGACTGTATTCCGAAAGATACCGTTGTGTAATTCTTTGTTTAGCCAGGAAATGGAAGGGACTCATCACCACCACCTGTTGCCACCGTTTTCTGCCCTTTTGCCGCCGTTCCGCCGCTTGCTACCTCCAAGCACCGCCGCCGGCCACCATGGTGTGACTATGGGTGTGTTAGTTAGTGGGTGTTAGTGTGTGTGTTTATGTTTGGATTAAACATTGTAATTGTAATTAGCTTTGGTTAATAATAAAAATAATAATAATAACCACCACCGTAAGGTGGTGGCCGCCGCCGTGAGCCGCCATCAACCACCACTACCCGAGGTGGTAGTGGGTGGTGCCCCGCTAGCAAACCCTAATGGGCTTAGAGATTGGTTTTGGGCCTATTGGGCCATGTTTGAGTGGAAACCCTAATTGTGGGTAATTGGGCCTTGGACTTATTTGAGCCACGTTTGGGCCATTGGGAATGGAATTATGTATGAAGCCCAAATCACTCCATATCACTTATCTAGTAGAGTAAAGGACTTAATGGATTAAGTCCTTAATGGGTTAAGTAAGAAACACTTAACCCTAGTTATCATTTTATGTGAAACCCTAATTTCACTTGGGCTTTGTGTTGGGCCATCCAAGAACAAGCAAAGGGACTAGAATAATTAGTTGGGCTTTAGAGTAAGGCCCATATGAAGGATTGGGCCCAATTTGGAAAATTAGGCCATAGATGGGCCATAGTTTGGGCCTAGATGGTTGTATGATATTGGGCCCTTAGAATGAGACATGTTGGTCTGGACTGAACAATTGGGCCTTAAGGGAAGTCCATGTAGAGGTTTGGGCCCAATTTAGAAAATTGGGCCATATGTTGGGCTTTGATCCCTAGTTGACTTTGGGCCTATGGATTGGGCCTTGGGCTTGGGTAAGCCAAGCCAGGGGTAATGTAGTAATTACCCAAAGTATGTATTTATAGTTATGTGTTAGAACCCAATTATTAATTGGGTGTTATTTTGGTATTGACGGTTCGTGAATCTGTCATCCAACAGCTAAGGTTGAGTCTACGGGACTTCAGCAGTATGAGATTGTGTCTACGGGACGTCAGCAGTGTGAGGTGAGTTTCCTTCCTGTAGGAACGGGTCTACGGCCACAATGCCGACCCGTTTAGTTAGTAGTTCCGGACTACAGCCCAATGCAGTAGTTCAGTATACTTGGTGTCTTTGTGATACAAGCATGGTATGAGTTATGTGTTCCGGACTATGGTCCGATGCAGTATGCAGTATATGTGTTCATATTATATGCTATGATAATGTTATGCTATGTTCAGTTAGTTCCGGACCTCAGTCCGATGCAGTAGTTAGAGTGTTTGATGTCTTTGTGACTCAAGTATGTTTTGTGTTATGTGTTCCGGACTCTGTTCCGATGCAATATGTAGTATATGTGTTCATGCTAGTTGATATGTTTATGCTATGTTATGTTCAGTCAGTTCCAGACTTTGGTCCGATGCAGTTAGTTCCGGACTTCGGTCCGATGCAGTTTCCGGGCTTCGGTCCGATGTAGAGGGCAAGGTCCTGGTTAGTTTCCGGACTTTGGTCCGATGCAGTGGGCAAGGCCCAGTAGATGCTTTATATGTTATTGTATGGTATGTGGTAGTTTGGGGGAGCTCACTAAGCTCTGTGCTTACGGTTTTCAGTTTTGGTTTCAGGTACTCAGTTTTCAAAAGAGGAGCTCGGGAAGATTGCAGTGCACACACCATTTGTTCAGCCCGGGATGTTTATACTCTGATATATTCGACAGTTGTTAAGATATTTTGAGATACATTCTTTATGATTCTTATATGACGTTTGATGAATATGGTTTTATTACTAATTTAAAACGAAATTTTCAGACTGTATTTTTAGGATGTTACAAAGTTAATGGTCAAAGTCAAGGTCAACAGTCCATGTTGACCCAACATGTCTTGTTGCTCCTTGGCCACGTCGTGTTTCTCCTTTATCCTTATAGGCGGGAAAACCCCAACCAACATGTCATGTTGCCTTGCAAACACGCCGTGTTTTCCAGAGTTCCAACAACTTAATACATTAAGTTGTTTTCTTCTACTCTAAGAGCTCCCAAGCTCAGATCCAGACCACAATGATATTTAGAAGGGTAAAGTTTCCAACTTTACCCATTGGGACCACCAAAAGGTCCAAAAACCCAAACCAAAAAGCTTGATTATGCAAGGGATTAACCAATAAGCACTTAATCCTTGAAGACATAGCCCCAAAACATAAATCTGACTTCCTTGAGCTAGAAAACCACATAAAGTTGTGAACTTTACGTTTGTGCATGCCTAAATGAAGCTCTTAAGCTTAAAATGGACTCAATAAGTGACTTAATGCATACATGAAACCAATTATCTCATAAAGCTTGCAACTTTATGCTCAAGGAGTCCAATACACACTTAGATCTGGAATAACAAGCCCTTAAAACGACCTTAGTCTCTCATCAACCCAAAAAGGGACAAAATGCATAACAAAGCATAATATGAGGAGATTTAAACATTTATAAGTCAAGGTTCAAAATTAATACCTTAGAAAGCTTGCACAAAAGAAGATGATTCTGGATCCAAAGCCTTTCCACCAAGCAAGATAACTTCAAGATATCCTCTCCCTTCACAAAGGCAAAAAATAAGCACCAAGACCTTGGGGCTTAAGGATATTATATAAGGTGCAACACCCTAAAAATTAGGGTTTCAATTCCAACCGCCAACACGCCTTGTTTAGACACCAACATGCCATGTTGACCTCTATGAAATCTGTGCCTTTTCTTATCTAGACACGTCATGTTGGTTCCTCCAACACGCCGTGTCCAATCTTAAAAATGGGATTTATTCCCAACAATTGCTCCTCAAGATTTCGGGTGTTACAATATGCAAAACAGAGAGTGACCTTACTTGGACATGGTTTCTTGAAAAAGTGTATGAATGCATTGGTGATTGTGAATATTTGACATTTGTAACTGATAGGCCGACGCAATTCAGGAGAGTATTGAAAATGTTTTCCCGAACGCTCATCATGGCGTGTGTGCTTTTCATATACTAGGAAAAATAGTACACCGTTTTTGGTTTATCTTTATTCTGTAATACAAGGTATACTTTAGAAGTGAACTCAACCACAATGTATATTAGAAGCTTCATAAATATCTTTGTGCTCGTCTTTTTCTTTTTTACCGACCTTGCTGATGTGGCACTTGACATATGACTTCTTTCTACTTGTGGTTGGTGCGAGGAAGAAGCACTTGTGGCCGTTTCAGTGGAGGATGTTTTTGACTTGTGATTCTTTCTTCAAGGAGGTTCTACAAAAAAAAAGTGGTGGACTTTGCTGTGGTGGGGGAGATTCTACATGGTTTAGAGTCCAATTCACATAGCGAATATAAAATGGCTCCATGATCTCTGTCTCGTTTGCCACAACTGCAAGAGGCTGGTTGTTAGGCTGTAAATATTAGATGGTTAGTTTAACAAGAAAAACATTGGAATTTTTAACTATATATAATTATAATAAAAAAATATACCACATACATGTTGATCATTCGACAACATTTTTCCCAAGATAATGTTGTTTTTGTTCTCCATGCCCTCATTCGTGGCAGTTCTGCTGGTGTGTGAATAGAAAACAGTTGTGCCTGTGGGAACGTCACCCAAATCCATATCTAGGGAATAAAAAGGAAAGTATGATGCTATTATTATATAAAAATGAAAGTACAATAGTAATATATAGTAAAAACGAAAGTAAATTGCTATTATGGTTTAAAAAAGAAAGTACGATAATTATTTAAACTTTCAGTTGAAACTAACCTTAAACGGAAGCATAAAACCAACAATGGTATACTTATGTGTTTTCTTCGAATCAAGATTGGTCGCTTTAATAGTCTAAAATTTTCAATTTTCTCAAACATTCCACGCATCAACTTCCAAGTATAGCTCCAAAAATATATACCCCATGGAAACCTGCAATTTTCATTTTAATTATTATACTTATTTTGTATTTATAAAAAAAATAAAAAATGTAGTACCTGTTCCAATCATATATATTATTTGTAAGCTTATACTGCTGTGGGAATGCCCGTTTTCACGTCCCATCCGTGGAGACTTTTCAACATAAAAACAAGTTGGATAAGCAGTACTGCATCTGCATCCTGAAATCGCAAATGTTGTGGAGACATAATGTACTCTTCTAGATGTTTGAGCTGCAAAGCTGCATTTGTAATGTTTGGGAATAACCGAACCCGAAGATTTGAATTTGAGTGGCCTCTTTCTTCATGGAGTAAATCTACATAAGGACCAACTCTTAACCCACTTATCAAAATATACTTTATTTCACCAAATTCCAACTGCACCCCTTGTATCTCAAAGTGAAACCTCCCCGCTTCAAACACTTCCTAAGACCGTACTTCATGCAACATCATCAAATGCACGAGTAAGGGATCACCATTGGGGACATGCATTCCTAAGAATGTTCCAAACGATGAAGCTTCAAATAATGCTCGTTGGGATTTAGTTAGCCGCGGAAAATAGTCTTTAATGATGGTACCGACGACCCCTTTTAACGTTAAATCAGCTTTTTGTCGGAGATCATCGTGCTACAACACATATACATTTAATTTAATATAAGAGGTTAGTAATTGAAATAAAAAACAAGGATTTAAAATTACAAAGTAAAATGTGTTAAGACAATAAATAGCAACGCACTTTCAGTTTACCTTTAAAAACCACCCAATTATACCAATGACGTCAACATATGAACAAAACAATTTCTCACTTTTGTATGAAGGGCAATCAATTGAAATTACATTGCTATAAAAGGGCATAAATAAACTAGGTCACTCCGCGGAGGTACAAGTCAACTCGCGAAGCTCCTTCTGCGGATTGATCTAAACCTCTGCGGAATGGATCTTCATTATTTTCGTCTTCTTCCCTAATTTTCCTCTGTTTGCAGGTTTTTCATTCCCACTATTTGCATGTTTTCATTCATTTTTTATACACACTAATATCCTAAATCTAAAGAATATGAAAACAAAATAAATAAATCTTAAGAATATGAAAATGTAATACACGGGAGCTGTATCCATCGACAAAAACGTTGGGGAAATCATTATCTATCTCCTCTCGTCGGCGAGGATTGGCTGGGGAGTTCCGACAGATCGTTGCGGAGGCGACGACCCAAAAGCATAGAGGGGACCAACGGGGAGAAACACGGAGGGGACCAAAAGCATAGAAGTGGGCTCTACGAGGAGACTCGATGAACAAAATAAGGATGGATGCGAAGAGGCCAAAATTACGAAAATACCCCAGTTTATTCACAATTACGCCATTCCGCGGAGGGTTTTGTGAGAGCCCGTAAAAGGGACCTCCGTGGAAGGCATGTTTATATCTGGAATTCCAATTTTTTGTGGCTAAATTTTGTAATTCCCTCCAAAGAAAATGTGTATTAGTGGTATAAACCCTATTCTGTTACACAACATTCAAATAATTTTGAAAAATGTATTGTTATATTTGATGCAAAAAATTATGTCTTCATCGAATAAACCAAAATCATAAGATATATTTTCAATTAAAGTTTTTACCCAACAACATTTGTCATTGGCTTAGTATGAAGATACAACTAATAATGAGAGGCATTTCGTTAAATTATTTTATAATTTTATAATTTTAAAATTTTATCTTCAACTGTTTTGACAATTTCATCGAAACATTTTCTTTTTCATTTCAAACTTGTTTTACTTTGAGCATATTAAGAAAAGTTGGTTCAAAATTAAACGGTAAATAAGTAGATGTTTGTTTAAAAACTACGAGCATTTCGGTTAATAGTATGAGAAGTAATCAACCGATCGCTAAACTGAACCAGTTCCTGTGAAACCGGTTTCAACTCCATTCCTGGTTCCATTTCCAATCTAGTTTTCTTGCCTAACTCTACGTGTATATATATATATATATATATATATATATATATATATATATATATATATATATATATTAGTTGTGAGACACTGAGACCTATGTATTACATGGGTTAATTTAAAAAATTAAATATAAATGTCAAAATATTTGAGAATTTTGAATTTATAAGAAATTAAGAAAAATAATGAATTATTATAATAGAAATATTTTTTATCTTTTACATTTAAACAAATAATAATTTAAATAAATAAACAAAAGATATTAATGTGATTTAATTTTGAGAATTTTGAAATTAAAAGGTAAATTGATTAATGTAATTGATATCTATTTATTATTACATTTATTGTAATTATTATATTAAAATATTATATAGATTATTAATAAAATAGAAAACCTCATAAAATGATATTGAGATGTAGAAAAAATACTAATTCAGAATAAATATAAAATAAATTTGACAAATTG
Organism: Lactuca sativa; assembly: GCF_002870075.4. Classification (NCBI taxonomy): domain Eukaryota; kingdom Viridiplantae; phylum Streptophyta; class Magnoliopsida; order Asterales; family Asteraceae; genus Lactuca; species Lactuca sativa. Next base: position 98,430,764 of record NC_056625.2, on the reverse strand, counting down.
AATTAAAGTGATAATTATCTTTAATCTTTGGGTTTAGTTTGAAAACAAAACGTAGAGGCCCATCCAAATTGGGCCTTGGCAAGACATCTTGACAATGGATCTAGCTTGACATGTTAAGTTGTTAACTGGGTACCCTACACATAGGCCCAAATAAATCGTAATGAATTCCTAGTTACCGTCTTCTTCTAAGCAAGTCTTGATTTGTTTTTGCTTCTTCAGCCGCAGTTATATACGGACTGGGTTGTTTTTTTTATTCATCAGCTTACTTCTAGTCCAATACATATAAAAAAAAACTCAACTGTACAAATTCCTTAAATTGCATAAGTGTTAGTAATTTTGAGCTAATCACTAAACATTTGGATTAATAAACAAAAAGTGTAAGGTACTCCAAAATTCATAAACTAGTATATGTTACACTAGGTGTGAGACCCATGTGTTACATGGGTGTATTTAAAACAATTAAATATATATAAACATTTGAAAATTTTGAATTTATAAGAAATATAAAATTATAAGGAAAGTCTATTAATAGAATTGATATGCATTTATTATTAAATTTAAATACCATATGGAATTAATAAAATAAGAAAACCACAAAATTACATGTGGAATAAAAATTAATTCAAAATAACCACAAAATGACATGTGGCAAAATGAATGTGAGTATGACAAGTGACAAAAAAAACCTTCATTTATTAGAGAAGATTGATAACGACAAAATCACTATCAGCCCATCGGGCCAAATGTTCTATCCCTCTTTGCAAATAAAACCCAGCATTGTGTTGAGGTGCATAAAAAAACTGGTTTGGGATTAGAAGGTGGTTTTCGATTCGGTTTGAAGCGATCATGTGGTTTGGTATTGGATTGGCAGAAAACCTTTTTGAGAAAAAGGTTTTCAAACCTATAAAAAATAGTTTCATATATTATAAATATGTTGTTCACATCTATTAAATCTTAAAATTGTTGTTGATACAAGTTTTTGAAGGTTACCAGTACCGATTTTCATCCTTTTACAATCTCCAATGTCCAAGAAACGTTTTAAAACAATTAAAATCCAGGAAAGCACAAACACAAATATTTATTCAAAACCGGTTTCACACAAACTGATCCTATAGGTTCATTTTTTTTTTCCTCCAAAAGATTTCAAACAGAATAAGCTTAAAGGACCAATTTCTACAACTCTAACTTTGAGATTTATGTAGGGGGAAACTAAAATTTTAGAATAGGTGGGACTTATTTTTTTTTACCTCATTTGAATCTACCATATCTAACAAAGATATAAATTTTATCATAAATGAGATTTAAAACTAAACAGTAGACTTTAAATATAATTAGATTTAGCTAGTTGTGGACTTTTAATCAAATTAAAATAGATAGATTTGGGGCTCAACAACCACCTATTCCTCTAGTAGCTCCACAACTCACACCTTATGGTAACCAATCCCATTACCCATTGGTGCCCTAAACAAATATGATTACTTTGAATTTAACCTCTTAATAGTATTGTAATTAGCATTTTAAAACTAATTTATTTTACTTTTTTGTTAAAAATGTTTTAAGACACATCCTACATTCCTACTAAACCACTAGGCAAAAATTAAAACCAACTTTTTACAATATTCTTAATTCCACAAATACATACATGTGTGCGGGGAATGAAGGATATGTTTCTGAAAACGGGTTATAATTTGAATGCTGGAGTTTTTGTTTATACCGAAACGTTAATTAGGTAAAAGTAGTGTTAAACTTTTGAAAATATAAAATAACATAAAGACGTGTAGCTTTTAAGAAAAAAAAAATTCAAAATAATAATAAAGTTTTTTTTCGGCTGCACAAATAGAAAACTTTAAATCCAGAAACTTTGAAATTTTTTTACCCTTTATTTTAAATTAAAAACTTTAAATTCAAAAACTTTGAAAACCTTTAGCTTTTTGTTTTGTTTTGTTTTTATACATTTTAAAACTTAACAACTCTAATTTTTTGAACAATTCTATACAAATAAAAGTTATACTTATAACTTCCAAATACCCAAAATATAAATATTAAAAGAGATTTTCTTAGAAAGTCCCTAAAAGATCTCAAAAAACTATTTGAATTAACTTTTAAATTCTTGAATTTTTTGATTGAAAACATGTTCTGAACCCGAAAATCTAAACGGAACTTTTTTTATTTATCCATAAAAGTTAAAAACTCTAAAAAAAAAAATAATCCTAAATTTACCTCTTTGAAAGTTAGACCAAATTTACCTCTTTGTGAAAAGTTGGTCAAACCTTTTGCGTAGTGGTTTAGCGGGATGTCTTAAACCATTTTTAAAACAAATAAAATACATTTATTTTAAATGCAAATTATTGTAATGCAAACAACTAATCAATTGATAATCAGAATAAAATTAAAAGAAAAAAAAAACTAAAAATATAACGAGAGAAAAATGTTAATTTACAAAAGAAGAAGAAGAAAAATCTCTTGTTATCTTCAAACCTCTGGTAATCTTCAAACCTCATATCTCGTAAGCCTATAATTCCGGTTTATCATCAGAAGAAACAGACGAACGCTTTATAAACTCCAAACAGTCTTCAATGGCTTCGGAGTAAAAAGAATTCGACCTCCCAAACGATCTTAAACGATACGCGTTCTCCTTCGCAACAAGGTTTCTTTGGCCTCCATTCCTCGTTGTACACTTCTCATACAAAGCAGAAGAACTCGACCTCCATGAACGTACTAGATTCTTGAAGAAATTAAAGAACTTTGGGCGTAGACGTTGAACGTAAAATCTCTTGACGTTTAGCCGGAAACCTCTGGTTGTATAATATCTCCGGCCAACTCTGTTGTAACTCACATGAACCATAATTTGGATTTTCTGATCAGTTTGTCCTCGGAGGTAGATGGTGATGATAGAAGTTGGTTGTAGTCATCTGGTCTTTGTGGGTATTTATTCATTGAAGATTTCAAAACGGGGTGAGGTTGACTTTCTGGGAAAGTGGAAGGGTAAAGTTGGAATTTTATAATACCCTAATGATCTTTATTGGTGAGGATTCCGTAGATGGTGGGAAGGGACTTGGAAAATGGCTAAATGCGAATAACTTAATTAATATTTTTCTATTTCTGGGATTAAGATCATTTCAAATTAAAAGTTTTCTAATCTAAGAAAAGTAGAAAACTATCATATTCGGTTTTTTAATTTTTATTAGTGTTAATATTATAAAATAATTTATATATTAGGTTTTTTTTTCTCATTAAGTCTTAATTTAACTTTATTTTTTTTCTATTTATTTTTTTTCAATTGATCATTTGACGCGTTCACCGGTAATCTTCTAGTTTTAGACAATTTTTTTTTTCGGAAAATACCTCAATCTGTTTTCCAAAAAGACCCTCAATTTTTTCTTTTTCCGAAAAAAATTGACAAATGTGAGGGTATTTGGAAAAAAAATAATGATTTTTTTAAAATATTATTTAACATTGAAAGATTACCGCAAATCTACTAAAATTGTTAAATAAAAAAATGAAAAAATGCAAGGTATTTTAAAAAAAAAATGTAACACTCATTTTCTGGATTGGATCGATTTAGGGCGTTAAGGAGTTAAAACTTGGTTTTTGGGGAAACCAAGTGTCACGACGTGACAAGCTGATCAGTCACAACGTGACACATAGCTGGTCACGATGTGAATAGGGATGCAGCCCAAGCCCATGATTTTTAGGGTTTGCTTCATATTTAAGCATCCTAAACTCGAATTAGGGTTTATTTCTCTGCCTCCACCACCTCCTTCCTATCCAAATCGATTTTAGCCTCCATTGGTGACCTTGAAGAGCTTTTTTAGTGCGTTTGGCTTTTAGAAGAAGAAGAAGAATACTCCTTGGGTGCATCACTTTTGGCAAGCAAGTTCCTTCCTCATCAGCTTTCTGTGCTTTTGGACCTTTGTAAGCACTAAAGCTCTTGCCTTTATCTCTATTGCATGCTAGATATAAGACTTGTTCTTTTTCTTCATGGCGGGGTTTGATAAAATGCATGGGATTCATAAAGTTAGCAAATTTGTGGATCATTGAGGCCTTTTCTATAGTATAAGTTTCAGATCCGAGGTTTGGTGTTGGTTTTAGACTCTAAGCATGAGTTTGACCTTATTTTCTCCTTATTGACCTAGTTAGTGTTCAAGTCATGCATTGGACATGCATGACTGGAAACCTACGATTTTTATGGTCCTTAGGGTTAGGGAAGACCCTTTGGAAAGTCTCAACTAGTAGCTTAAGGGAATAAGAGCTTAATGCTTAAAGCTATCCAGAATGGATCTCACGACGTGAGAAACGGCATGTCACGCCGTGAAAAGAGGGCATTTGCGATTATTTTGTCCTTGTTCACTCACGATGTGACCTATGGGTGGTCATGACGTGACCATTGACTTTTTTACCATGGTTGACTTTTTGGGTCAAACTAGGGGTTTGGGGTGTAGACTGAGAAGGTGCTCTTTATTGTTGTTAGGTGCCATGTAGGACTAGTCTTTGCTGAGTGAGAGTTGTGGTGTTTAACTGCTACTTGTGAGGGGAGCCCTTTCACTAACTTTCCTGTGTGGTAGTATATGTTGACCAGTCGGGTCTTATCTCTTGATTATTATTATATGTTAATTGAGTTGTTGATGTCACACCCCAAAACCTGAACGGCGGAAACGTTCTGGAGCGGAGAACGTCATGTACAGTATCACAACACAGAAGTATAGTAAACAAGCAAACAACATCATCCATTGCATTAATAATGTATTTTAATACAAGTGTGATTTGTACAGTTTATAAGACACCAAAAATATGAATCAAAATAAAAGATGGGTCTTGAAGTATGCTCCATCTTCTCAAAAGCTGGTCTCTGTACCTGTCTACTGTTGACCTGAGAATACAAGTTATTTTGAAAGAGTTTATCAGCTTTAAAGCTGGTGAGTTCATAAGCATTTTAGTGTCATTATTTGTATGTAAATGTTAATAGTAATTATTTGTATCTCTTAGAAAATCCTATATTTTCTACTAAAAGTAGCCTTCTACCAAGGCATCAAGTGTGTTGTGTGTTTGTTCATTGTAAGAGTGAGTATTCCTCCCAATGCGACTATCATTAATAAAATATAGTTTGTACAATATTGTTTATGTGAAGATCACAAAATAAATGTAATGGAGAAAATAATGAAGTACTGTAGTTTTATGTTATAGTAACTACGGTTGTACTAACCACCTTAAACCACTGTTAATTAAGGTATAATGTGATATAATTTGTAAGCATACTTGATCGACCTAGTAAAACACAACGCTCAAAGACATCGAGACGGTATGACATTCATCACCCGAAGACCTGTAGGTCCCACTGTAGCTAGCAGCAAGGTGTAAGACGGTCAGTCCAGTATAGATCTATACACGAATTCACGCTCTCCCTTCAGAAGACTCTGGTTACAAGACGAGCCATGACAGATGCCATGCCCCAAAGTAGTGCCTCACATTTATATTACAGTGTGTATGTATTGTATGTACTAGTGTAGTGAATGTCTTCTCTGATTCTCATCATAGTATGTTCCTTTGTATAATATATAGTATGTTCTCTCTGTATAGTGTATAGTATGTATCGAATCATGTATGAACTGACTTTTTGTATATTTCATTGTACTAGAAATTAGTAAGTAGTATATCCCTAAACTATACCTATTATAGTTTACTAGAACTATTGTTTGAATGACTTGGAAAGCTTATACACCTTTGCTACCCAAAGGTGTTGGAATTGAAGTAAAAGCTTTATATCTACACATATATACATAATATATATAACTAAGGATCAAATGAAATTCGGATAAACAACCGAGTACTCTAAGTCCACAACCAAACAAGGAACATGAATTAAAGTGAGTTATCAGTCCTAAGTCCTTCAAACCTTAATCATATAACTATATATGTGCTGGACATGGTTTTGACAATATATAAGTTTAAAGAAATGAAAGTAATGGTTTGGTGATTAAGAACAAGTTTTATAATAAGTTTAACCTGTAAAAGAGTTTGATAATCATTTTGAAGTAGTTTTGTTGACAAAACAGTTAGAAGTATAGTAAATCCACATGTTTGATAGTTATAAATCACATGCGATTGATATTATAACTAAAGCGATTCAACTTGTATTCCCCCCATAACAGCATTTAAGAACATTTGAAAGGTTAATTAAAGGGTATGAACTCACCTGTAGTGAGTGATGCGACTGTAAGATCGGTTTAGGAAGTTGAGTGTCAATCGCGGACTTGAGCACAAACGAATCCTATCAACCATATAATGACATATGTATGTATACAATTAGTGTTGGTAACAACTAATTATTGAATTTGGACCACCTCAGGGATTAGTAAACACTTATATTGAAATGTTACAACCATATATGACTGTATATAAGGGGTATATGGCTATACAAGGGAGTGTATGGTCAAAATACACCATTTGTGTGTGTGTGTGCGCGGCCAGGGTGTGGGTGCGGCCGCACACTCCCTATGAAGTGTGTCAAAAACGTATTTTGAGGCCTTAGAACCCATCTAGGAAGATTTCTCACTTCATGTTCTAGCCTTAAATGGAGTTTATTGCCATTTTAGGAACTAAAAGGGGGTGTGTATGGTTACACATGGTGTGTGCGGCCCTACACTCCTGAAGATCATGAGAAATGGCATTTTTCCCAGAAGATCTTCAAGTGTTCATGTGTGACAACCCGAAACTTCTAACCCATGTAATTGATCTGTGTTTCAGCACTAAAACTTGAGTTCATTGTCTTTTATTAAATCTTGTGGTTCCATATGGGTGCTTTAGACTTAGTATAATTTAGATATGAGTCTTAGGGAGGGTTGGAGAGTGTTTAGTATCACAAAATAGGCCAAATCTCACCAAATAAGGTGTGTGCGGCCACACACCTATGTGTACGGCCACATACCAACCGCAAACACCCTCAACCTCACACCCAATTCAATTTATGGATGGATACCCCCTTCATTCATTCATTTAGATGTTCTCTTCCCTCTCTCTACCTTTTCTCTCTAAATCATCAACCAAGATCACTTGGAAGGCTTCATAATCGTGATCAACTTCATCTTCAAGCTAAGTATAGTGGTAAACACTTGAATCCTAAACTTAAAACTCATTATGTTCATAATATTCATCATCCCATGAAGGTGTACGGCCGCACACCTTCAAATGGGGGCAGCACATATTAAAAACTCCCAAGATGGAAGAGCATACACTTCAAAAATCAACATTTGGACTCAAATGAGGAGTGTACGACGGCACACTCCTGTGTACGGCCGCACACACCCTCTGTATGGCCGCACTCTCTTGTGTGCTGCCTCACACACACTCCTGGGCGCACACTCATTTTCAAGACCATACACCCACTCTAATACCCGTATTTGGTCCTAAACTTGCATAAATCATTAAGTTTGGATCATAGGACACTTATTCTTAGTAATTCCAAGCCCTAAGGATGTTTTCCCATCATGTTTAGTCATGAAACACCTTAGTTCTAACTCATTTATGTGTCGTCACATGAAAAATAGGGGCCATAGGAGTTCAAGGCATCCGGTGATACTCGAACTATACATTAAGCGATGAGTTCATACCCCTACCCTTTTTCACTGTTTTTAACGGTTTTCAGGGGGGGAACACAAGCAAAGTACAAGGGGTTTCTTGTACTCAAAACTTGTTTTCATGTGTGTGTTTCACATTTTATATGCTTTTAACACTGATCGTTACAACCGATAACCTTTTGAACATGCAGATCACGTAAACATATATTTGTGAAATGGAATTTAAACTGTTACGTTTTACATATATTTCACAAATGATTTTTCCATATTTTATCAGTTAAAAGCATGACATTGAACCTTTGAGCATAGAACTTGTACACTGTTTTGTCCTCGGTAACACTCCACAAAGATACGCGAGTGGAGGATTAGCATATTATTACTAGTAAATTTGTTAGTCCTATATGATTGGAGACACGTCCTTGATGAACACTCCACAGAGATACGCGAGTGGAGGACTACACCCGTAACCAGAATCTCTGGGTTTAGAGAGCGTGACTTGAGTGTATAGATCTATACGGGGCTGACTACCCCACACCTGGCTGCTAGCTATAGCCGAACCGAAATGGTTAAAGGGTGACGAAAGTCATAAGGTGATGTGGACTACTTATTGCCACATCTAGTCTATTGTATGGTTATGGAACTCGCAATTAGGATAACAGAGATTTACTTAACAATAATAATGAATAACTTAACATATTTTACAAGATAACCAGGTTTCAGAATACATCTTTTACATTGATAACCAACATTCAGGAAAGCATGGGACTTTCCTGGGGAACGTTTACATAACCAGAAAAGTGTAACAAACCGGATAACTTTACTTCTTTTACAGTTGGTAAAACACAATCAAGAAAGTATGGGACTTTCTTGGGGACACAATGGTACATAACTAGATCAGTATAACAAAGCAGATAGCTTAACTGTACATTTTCACAAGAGTAAACGTATTTTCAGTGTACAACTTTACTTTACATATTGAGAACAAAAACCAACCTTATTAAGAGAATATGGGATTTTCTTGGTGTGTGATTTTCAGAAACAGAAAGGAAACTCGAACATTTTCACAAAACAAAAACCGCTTATGAACTCACCAGCGTTAGGCTGATTTTCAAACCGCTTGTGTTCTCAGGTCAGCGTTAGAATAGGTACCCGAAGATCATTTTGTTCCAGGTTGGAGTGCGCATAAGACCAGTTCGTTTTGTTATTATATACTATATATCACAACTGTATAACTTTAATTTTGAAACAAATGTAAAACTTTTCAATATGTAATGTAATGGTTGTTCTACTTTACTTACTATGTGCATTGGATTTGATACTGAACGTGGAGTCAACCCCAGAAATGTTTCCGCCTTCGGTTTTCGAGGTGTGATAGATTGGTATCAGAGCCCTTGTTTATAGTGAATAAAGTATACCAAACCTTACATTGTATAAAACTATAAACATAAAAGGGCCTAATTTCTAGTAGAATTAAAAGTATCATGAAACTATAAGTATTTTCAAAAGTATACAAGTATACCGAGCCGTCGAGATCCGTAACTACAAGTAGAACAAAACATAAGTAAATGGGTGTTGTGTACTGCGGTTAAACCTGGGCAGTTATGTAGTCGTGTCTAGGATCAATATAGCCTGGCCAACTATATTCATTCGAGACACGGCCAACATGTGCTTGGGAGTGACTGTGGTATGCGGCATGCCTAAAACTTACCCTAATACCACGAACATTGAGCCAATGTCGTAGCGAATCATGAAATACTATAGGAGTATTTCTAGAACCAATCCTTTGTAGAAATCCTCATTCATGTATAGATCCACGATCACTCCGTTAACGATAGTTTACCTGCTTTGATGACTCTTTCCTGCTTTATCGCTTATTCGATATATATATCTGTCATATCTCTCGATTCGAATCAGAGGACTTACCATCCTCTCTCTTTCTTGATCTTATTAGATCAAGATGCCTCCAAGAAAGAGACCCAGCTCCAAGACCAACAATCCTCCTCCGCCACCACCTCCTCCTGAATTTGACCCTGTGATGTTCCAGGCAGCTGTTACTGCCGCAGTAGCAGCCGCCATGTCTCAAATGAACCTCGGTGGTTCAGGAGGTGGTCCTCAACCCCAAAACCAAGAAAATAGCCAGGGACACCGAAAGGAGGGTTCCTATAAAGATTTCATGAACGCAAAACCTACATCCTTCAATGGCACAGGAGGTGTCATTTCCCTTTCCCGTTGGTTCGAGAAAATCGAATCCATCTTCGAAATATGTGCTTGTTCGGAATCCGATAAAGTAAAGTTCGCAGCCTGTACCTTCATTGATAAAGCTCTGACTTGGTGGAATGGCCGAGTCAAATCCTTGACCCTACCTGTAGCCAATGCCATGGGTTGGGAAGCCATGAAAGAACTCCTGTTAGTTGAGTACTGCCCTAGGGGCGAAATGCAGAAATTAGAGCACGAGCTTTGGAACCTGAAGTTGAAAGGTTTCGATATTGCCGCATACCCTTCAAGATTTGATGACCTGGCACTACTCTGTCCGGGATTGGTTACCTCGGAGAGTAAGAAGATAGAAAGATTTATTTGGGGGCTGACCCAACCGACAAAAGGAAATGTCTTAGCTGCATGGCCGGATACATATGACAGCGCCAAGAGTTTAGCCCAAACCCTAATCGACCACAGTGATGATGTTGAGGAAACAACCGCCACCCCTGAACCAACCAAGAGTAGTGGTGAGAAAAGGAAGTTTTGGAAGAAGAAGAAGGGCCAATCTTCTCAAGGATCCTCAAAGAAACAGCAGACTGTAGCAGTCCATGCTGCTACTGTCCCCGTTGCTGCTGCTTCTGTTGTGGGATCTACCGCTCAAACATCTATTAGCAAATATGCTGGTAACATTCCCCTGTGTGACAAATGCAAATACCACCACAACCCCGGTACCTGCGGTGAACTGTCATGTACCAATTATGGTAAGAAGGGGCACACAGTCCGATTATGCAAAGCTCCAGTCCAATCAGCCAATCAATCTTCTGGAGCAGGCGTTGGTCAAGCCTGCTATAATTGTGGAGAGGCTGGGCATTTCAAGAGGAACTGCCCCAAAAAGACTACAGCTGATAACACTGGAAGAGTCTTAGCCATGGGACGGGAGGAGGCAGTCGCCGATCCCACCGTTGTTTCGGGTACGTTCCTTCTCGACAACTCATATGCTAGTATTCTTTTCGATTCGGGTGCTGAAAGAAGCTTTGTTAGTCATTCGTTCTGTAACAGCCCGGAATTCCAGGTATCTTTATTGTTTAATTATTTTGTGTTTTGAGGGGGGACTCGGCGAGTTGGAGCTCAGACTCGCCGAGTAGGGTCGCGATTCTGGACACGGGATTCGTCTGGACTCGGCGAGTCCAGGATATGGACTCGGCGAGTCTGCGCTGTTTAATGAAACCCTAATTTCCTGGTCCTAAGCCCTATTTAAAGGACCTTATGGCCCTCATTTGCGGCCACCTTGAACCCTAAGAGCCCCCATACGACTGTGAGCCCTTGTGAGTGTATTTGGAGGCCATTTGTTCACCATTTTGTGTGATATTGCAAGAAAGGAGGGAGAGGATCAAACTTGAGGAGTTGAGGAGCTTGGATCTGTTGCTAATTCTTCAAGGGAGTCTTCTTGAGGTAACTTTCAGAGCCAAACTTCGTGTTTTGTGTTGATGTGTCAAATCTAGGGTTTCTTCTTGCATTTCTTGGCTTAAATTGGAAGTATGAAAGGTTCCATGGAGATATGGAACCTAGATCTGGGCCTTAGCAGGTCCAGGAGACCCCATATGACTAGCTTTATGTCCATCCTTTTGAGTTAGAAGCTAAGGTGGTCATATTAGAGGTTGTTTCCCCAAAATAAGCCTTGTACGCATTGCATGGCAACCAAGACTGAGACTTTACGTGACAAATAAGCTTGGGAAAGCCAGATCTATGAATGGATGGAACGGATCTGACCGCAAAAGCCAGTTTTAGCTGGTGCATGGCATGGACTCGCCGAGTCTGATGAACAGACTCGACGAGTCGCTTGAAGATTGTCCTTGAGGACACCCAGTGTGTAGTCCTGACCGAGTTATGGTTGACTCAGTGAGTCAGGACGAGTTAGAGAGGGTCGACAGGTGGTCTGAGTCGAGTTGGGACTCGCCGAGTTGTTCTTGAGACTTGGCGAGTTGAGTCGGGGTGGCCCCGCGACTCTCCCAGGTGGAACTCGTCGAGTCAGGGGAAGTACTCGACGAGTAAGAAGGGAATCCTATGGGGTTGGCGGATACGTCTAGACTCGCCGAGTTGCCCTTGTGCACTCGCCGAGTCCGGTCAAGTTGACCGTTGACCATTGACCGTTGACCAGAGTTGACCTATGTCTGACTTCTTAGGGATAGTCAAACTTAGAAGATAAAAGTGTTAATAAGAGATGTATGATGTTATAGGGAGATTGTAGCTCGGCGGATCGAGCACGAGTGACTTCGGGATTTGCTAGCTTTCGATATTTACGAGGTGAGTCTTCTCACTATACTGTACCCGGAAGGGTTTGACTGTGTGACCGGAAGGTCGAATATGATATGAGATATATGTGCTATATGTGATAAGTTAATTGTTATACGTGTTATGTATGTTATGAGGGCCGGAAGGCATTATGTTAAGGGCCGGACGGCGATTATGTTATGGGCCGGAAGGCGATTATGTTATGGGCCGGAAGGCGTTGTGAGTCTTGGACCGTAAGGTTGGCGTGGGTAGGACCGGAAGGTTTACCCAGCAGGGACGGAAGTCCCCTGAGACACATGGACCGGAAGGTCAGGGCCTGGAAAGGCGTATGTGCGTAAGTTGTATTTTGGGGAACTCACTAAGCAATTATGCCTACAATTGTTGTGTATGTGTTTTAGGTACTAGCGAGGACCGTGGGAAGGCGCCGGCGTGATCTGTACACACTGATAGATGTTTTGTGATCTTGGGATTCGTATGATTTGTATTATGTTATGACACATGGAATGTTTATGCCTTGTTTTGAATCAAAATACTTTATTTTGAAATGAAAAATTTGTTTGAAAAATTACGTTGTTACACGTTCAAACATAACTTAAAACATAATCCTCACCCTTTAACTGAAACGTTTACTGTCGAGATGGCTAACGGTGAGAAAGAAAGTGCTAACAACATATTCATAGGTTGTACCCTTACCCTGAACGATCATTCGTTTCCCATCGACCTTATGCCAGTCTCCATTAAGATCTTTGATGTTATTATTGTCATGGATTGGTTGAGTCCCAATCATGCTGGTATTCTTTGCTACGAAAAAGCCATCCGTCTCAACCTTCCTTCGGATCAAACTCTCGTAATCTATGGCGATAAACTCAGTTCCAATCTTCATATCATTTCCTGCATCAAAGCTCAAAAGCTCCTGCGAAAGGAGTGCGTTGCATTCTTAGCCCATGTAATCAACGAGAAACAGGAAGTTAAACACCTCGCGAGCATCCCCGAAGTCTGTAACTTTCCTGATGTATTTCCCGAAGAGCTTCCAGGAATTCTTCCCGAGCGTCAGGTCGAGTTCCATATTTACCTAATTCCTGGAGCTACTCCTGTAGCGAAGTCTCCGTATCGCTTAGCTCCAGCAGAAATGCAGGAGTTATCCAGTCAACTCAATGAATTGCTCAGTAAAGGATTCATTAGACCGAGTTCCTCACCCTGGGGAGCTCTGGTATTGTTTGTTAAGAAGAAAGATGGATCCTTTCGAATGTGTATCGATTATCGCGAACTGAACAAGCTGATCGTCAAAAACCGATATCCTCTTCCGCGAATAGATGACCTCTTCGATCAACTCCAGGGAGCCAGTTACTTCTCCAAGATAGACCTTCGGTCAGGGTACCATCAGCTACGAGTTCATGAGAGTGATGTTTCCAAAACAACATTCAGAACTCGGTATGGACACTACGAATTCGTAGTGATGCCCTTCGGTCTAACCAACGCATCGACAATGTTCATGGACCTGATGAACCGGGTGTGTCGTCCTTATCTGGATAAATTCGTCATTGTGTTCATTGACGACATACTTGTCTACTCCAAAAGAGAAGAAGATCACAAACAGCACTTGAGGCTAGTGTTGGAAACCCTTAGGTCCGAGAAGTTGTACGCGAAATTTTCCAAGTGTGAGTTCTGGATTCGGAAGGTAACTTTCCTCGGTCACGTGGTAAGCGAGGAGGGTATTCATGTAGATCCTTCCAAGATTAAAGCGATAGAGAATTGGTTGGCACCGAAAACACCCACAGAAATCCGACAATTTTTGGGTGTCGTCGGCTATAATCGGAGATTTATCCAGAACTTTTCCAGAATCGCCAAACCCTTAACCACTCTAACACAGAAAGGTGTACCATTCTGTTGGAATGATAAACAAGAAACCGCATTCCAAACGTTGAAGAAAGTCTTGTGCAACGCGCCTGTTCTGTCCCTACCCGAAGGGACAGAGGACTTCGTTGTCTTCTGCGATGCGTCTAATCAAGGCTTAGGCTGTGTGCTTATGCAAAGAGGAAGAGTAAGTGCTTATTCCTCTAGACAGCTGAAAGCACATGAGGTCAACTATACCACTCATGACTTGGAATTAGGTGCCGTAATCTTTGCATTGAAGATTTAGAGACATTACCTCTACGGAACCAAGTGTACAATCTTCACTGATCACAAGAGTCTGCAGCACATCTTTGATCAGAAAGACTTGAACATGAGACAACGGCGATGGGTAGAGTTACTCAGCGATTATGAGTGTGAAATCTGTTACCATCCCGACAAGGCCAATGTGGTAGCAGATGCTCTTAGCCGAAAAGAGAGTTCAAGCCGAAAGGTGAAGACCCTGACGATGACCATCCATTCCAACTTATTCATGCAAATCCGAGAAGCCCAGTTAGAAGCCCTCAAACCCGAGAACGTGTCGATCGAAACCTTAAAAGGAATGGAAAAGAAACTTGAGATCAGAGGTGACGGAGTCTATTGCTTCATGGATCGAATCTGGATTCCAAAGTCCGGAGGATTCAGGGAGATTGTCATGGAGGAAGCGCACAAGACCAGATACTCTGTTCACCCGGGTTCGGACAAGATGTACCTAGATCTCAAGAAACAATACTGGTGGCCAAACATGAAAGCTGAGATAGCTGCATTCGTGGGTAAGTGTCTGACTTGCGCCAAAGTGAAAGTCGAATATCAGAAACCCTCGGGTCTGCTCCAGCAGCCCGAGATTCCCGAATGGAAATGGGAGATGATTACCATGGATTTCATCACCAAGTTACCCAAGTGTCCAAGTGGGTACGACACCATTTGGGTAATTGTCGATCGTCTGACAAAGTCCGCTCATTTCATTCCGATCAAAGAATCATTCAAGATGGAAAGACTCGCGAGAATTTACATCCAAGAGGTAGTCCGACTGCACGGTGTACCTGTGTCCATTATCTCTGATCGAGATAGTAGGTTTACCTCTAGATTTTGGCAGTCACTCCTGAAGGCTCTTGGAACCAAACTAGACATGAGCACGGCGTATCATCCTCAGACCGATGGACAAAGTGAGAGAACAATCCAAACCCTGGAGGACATGCTTAGAGCATGTGTCATTGATTTTGGAAATTTGTGGGACACACATTTACCTTTGGTTGAGTTCTCGTACAACAACAGTTACCACACCAGCATCAAGGCTGCTCCATTTGAGGCCCTCTACGGTCGGAAGTGCAGATCCCCTCTATGCTGGGCCGAAGTAGGAGACACACAGTTAGCCAAGAGTCAAGTCCCCGACAGTGCTCTCACAGGTCCCGAAATCATTCGCGAAACCACTGAGAAGATCATCCAAATACGAGAACGATTGAAAGCTTCACGAGATCGCCAGAAGAGTTACGCAGATAATCGCCGAAAACCTATGGAGTTCCAGGTTGGAGATTGTGTCCTGTTGAAGGTCTCGCCCTGGAAAGGCACGGTACGCTTTGGAAAGCGTGAGAAACTTAACCCTAGGTACATTGGACCTTTCGAGATCCTCGCCAGGATCCGTCCGGTAGCCTATAAACTTCGTTTACCTAATGAGCTCAGTAACATCCATCCTGTCTTCCATGTTTCAAATCTCAAGAAATGCCTATCCGATGAAACCTTAGTAATTCCTTTAGACGAGATCGAGATCAATGAAAACCTCAACTTTGTGGAGGAACCGATCGAAATCATGGATCGAGAAGTCAAACGTACAAAGCAAAGCCGCATCTCGTTAGTGAAGGTCCGCTGGAATGCCAAGCGGGGACCGGAGTTCACTTGGGAGCGTGAAGACTCGATGAAACAGAAGTATCCACATCTCTTTCCAGATCGATGATTTGTATCTTGACTTATATCTTAATTTTGAATTTCGGGACGAAATTCCCTCTAACAGGGGGGATAATGTGACAACCCGAAACTTCTAACCCATGTAATTGATCTGTGTTTCAGCACTAAAACTTGAGTTCATTGTCTTTTATTAAATCTTGTGGTTCCATATGGGTGCTTTAGACTTAGTATAATTTAGATATGAGTCTTAGGGAGGGTTGGAGAGTGTTTAGTATCACAAAATAGGCCAAATCTCACCAAATAAGGTGTGTGCGGCCACACACTTGTGTGTGCGACCACACACCTGTGTGTACGGCCACATACCAACCGCAAACACCCTTAACCTCACACCCAATTCAATTTATGGATGTATACCCCCTTCATTCATTCATTTAGATGTTCTCTTCCTTCTCTCTACCTTCTCTCTCTAAATCATCAACCAAGATCACTTGGAAGGCTTCATAATCGTGATCAACTTCATCTTCAAGCTAAGTAAAGTGGTAAACACTTGAATCCTAAACTTAAAACTCATTATGTTCATAATATTCATCATCCCAAGAAGGTGTACGGCCGCACACCTTCAAATGGGGGCAGCACATATTAAAAACTCCCAAGAATGAAGAGCATACACTTCAAAAATCAACATTTGGACTCAAATGAGGAGTGTACAGCCGCACACTCCTGTGTACGGCCGCACACACCCTCTGTATGGCCGCACTCTCTTGTGTGCTGCCTCACGCACACTCCTGGCCGCACACTCATTTTCAAGACCATACACCCACTCTAATACCCATATTTGGTCCTAAACTTGCATAAATCATTAAGTTTGGATCAATGGACACTTATTCTTAGTAATTCCAAGCCCTAAGGATGTTTTCCCATCATGGTTAGTCATGAAACACCTTAGTTCTAACTCATTTATGTGTCGTCTCATGAAAAATAGGGGCCATAGGAGTTCAAGGCATTCGGTGATACTCGAACTATACATTAAGCGGTGAGTTCATACCCCTACCCTTTTTCATTGTTTTTAATTGTTTTCAGGGGGGAACACAAGCAAAGTACAAGGGGTTTCTTGTACTCAAAACTTGTTTTCATGTGTGTGTTTGACATTTTATATGCTTTTAACACTGATTGTTACAACCGATAACCTTTTGAACATGCAGATCATGTAAACATATATTTGTGAAATGGAATTTAAACTGTTACGTTTTACATATATTTCACAAATGATTTTTCCATATTTTATCAGTTAAAAGCATGACATTGAACCTTTGAGCATAGAACTTGTACACTGTTTTGTCCTCGGTAACACTCCACAGAGATACGCGAGTGGAGGATTAGCATATTATTACTAGTAAATTTGTTAGTCCTATATGATTGGAGACACGTCCTTGATGAACACTCCACAAAGATACGCGAGTGGAGGACTACACCCGTAACCAGAATCTCTGGGTTTAGAGAGCGTGACTTGAGTGTATAGATCTATACGGGGCTGACTACCCCACACCTGGCTGCTAGCTATAGCCGAACCGAAATGGTTCAAGGGTGACGAAAGTCATAAGGTGATGTGGACTACTTATTGCCACATCTAGTCTATTGTATGGTTATGGAACTCGCAATTAGGATAACAGAGATTTACTTAACAGTAATAATGAATAACTTAACATATTTTACAAGATAACCAGGTTTCAGAATACATCTTTTACATTGATAACCAACATTCAGGAAAGCATGGGACTTTCTTGGGGAACGTTTACATAACCAGAAAAGTGTAACAAACCGGATAACTTTACTTCTTTTACAGTTGGTAAAACACAATCAAGAAAGTATGGGACTTTCTTGGGGACACAATGGTACATAACTAGATTAGTATAACAAAGCAGATAGCTTAACTATACATTTTCACAAGAGTAAACGTATTTTCAGTGTACAACTTTACTTTACATATTGAGAACAAAAACCAACCTTATTAAGAGAATATGGGATTTTTTTGGTGTGTGATTTTCAGAAACAGAAAGGAAACTCGAACATTTTCACAAAACAAAAACCGCTTATGAACTCACCAGCGTTAGGCTGATTTTCAAACCGCTTGTGTTCTCAGGTCAGCGTTAGAATAGGTACCCGAAGATCATTTTGTTCCAGGTTGGAGTGCGCAGAAGACCAGTTCGTTTTGTTATTATATACTATATATCACAACTGTATAACTTTAATTTTGAAACAAATGTAAAACTTTTCAATATTTAATGTAATGGTTGTTCTACTTTACTTACTATGTGCATTGGATTTGATACTGAACGTGGAGTCAACCCCAGAAATGTTTCCGCCTTCGGTTTTCGGGGTGTGACAGATTGGTATCAGAGCCCTTGTTTATTGTGAATAAAGTATACCAAACCTTACATTATATAAAACTATAAACATAAAAGGGCCTAAGTTCTCTGAATCAAAAGTATCATGAAACTATAAGTATTTTCAAAAGTATACAAGTATACCGAGCCGTCGAGATCCGTAACTACAAGTAGAACAAAACATAAGTAAATGGGTGTTGTGTACTGCGGTTAAACCTGGGCAGTTATGTAGTCGTGTCTAGGATCAATATAGCCTGGCCAACTATATTCATTCGAGACACGGCCAACATGTGCTTGGGAGTGACTGTGGTATGCGGCATGCCTAAAACTTACCCTAATACCACGAACATTGAGCCAATGTCGTAGCGAATCATGAAATACTATAGGAGTATTTCTAGAACCAATCCTTTGTAGAAATCCTCATTCATGTATAGATCCACGATCATTCCGTTAACGATAGTTTACCTGCTTTGATGACTCTTTCCTGCTTTATCGCTTATTCGATATATATATCTGTCATATCTCTCGATTCGAATCAGAGGACTTACCATCCTCTCTCTTTCTTGATCTTATTAGATCAAGATGCCTCCAAGAAAGAGACCCAGCTCCAAGACCAACAATCCTCCTCCGCCACCACCTCCTCCTGAATTTGACCATGTGATGTTCCAGGCAGCTGTTACTGCCGCAGTAGCAGCCGCCATGTCTCAAATGAACCCCGGTGGTTCAGGAGGTGGTCCCCAACCCCAAAACCAAGAAAATAGCCAGGGACACTGAAAGGAGAGTTCCTATAAAGATTTCATGAACGCAAAACCTACATCCTTCAATGGCACTGGAGGTGTCATTTCCCTTTCCCGTTGGTTCGAGAAAATCGAATCCATCTTCGAAATCCGTTCTTGTTCGGAATCCGATAAAGTAAAGTTCGCAGCCTGTACCTTCATTGATAAAGCTCTGACTTGGTGGAATGACCGAGTCAAATCCTTGACCCTACCTGTAGCCAATGCCATGGGTTGGGAAGCCATGAAAGAACTCCTGTTAGCTGAGTACTGCCCTAGGGGCGAAATGCAAAAATTAGAGCACGAGCTTTGGAACCTGAAGTTGAAAGGTTCCGATATTGCCGCATACACTTCAAGATTTGATGACCTGGCACTACTCTGTCCGGGATTGGTTACCCCGGAGAGTAAGAAGATAGAAAGATTTATTTGGGGGCTGACCCAACCGACAAAAGGAAATGTCTTAGCTGCATGGCCGGATACATATGACAGCGCCAAGAGTTTAGCCCAAACCCTAATCGACCACAGTGATGATGTTGAGGATACAACCGCCACCCCTGAACCAACCAAGAGTAGTGGTGAGAAAAGGAAGTTTTGGAAGAAGAAGAAGGGCCAATCTTCTCAAGGATCCTCAAAGAAACAGCAGACTGTAGCAGTCCATGCTGCTACTGTCCCCGTTGCTGCTGCTTCTGTTGTGGGATCTACCGCTCAAACATCTATTAGCAAATATGCTGGTAACATTCCCCTGTGTGACAAATGCAAATACCACCACAACCCCGGTACCTGCGGTGAACTGTCATGTACCAATTGTGGTAAGAAGGGGCACACAGTCCGATTCTGCAAAGCTCCAGTCCAATCAGCCAATCAATCTTCTGGAGCAGGCGTTGGTCAAGCCTGCTATAATTGTGGAGAGGCTGGGCATTTCAAGAGGAACTGCCCCAAAAAGACTACAGCTGATAACACTGGAAGAGTCTTAGCCATGGGACGGGAGGAGGGAGTCGCCGATCCCACCGTTGTTTCGGGTACGTTCCTTCTCGACAACTCATATGCTAGTATTCTTTTCGATTCGGGTGCTGAAAGAAGCTTTGTTAGTCATTCGTTCTGTAACAGCCCGGAATTCCAGGTATCTTTATTGTTTAATTATTTTGTGTTTTGAGGGGGGACTCGGCGAGTTGGAGCTCAGACTCGCCGAGTAGGGTCGCGATTCTGGACACGGGATTCGTCTGGACTCGGCGAGTCCAGGATATGGACTCGGCGAGTCTGCGCTGTTTAATGAAACCCTAATTTCCTGGTCCTAAGCCCTATTTAAAGGACCTTATGGCCCTCATTTGCGGCCACCTTGAACCCTAAGAGCCCCCATACGACTGTGAGCCCTTGTGAGTGTATTTGGAGGCCATTTGTTCACCATTTTGTGTGATATTGCAAGAAAGGAGGGAGAGGATCAAACTTGAGGAGTTGAGGAGCTTGGATCTGTTGCTAATTCTTCAAGGGAGTCTTCTTGAGGTAACTTTCAGAGCCAAACTTCGTGTTTTGTGTTGATGTGTCAAATCTAGGGTTTCTTCTTGCATTTCTTGGCTTAAATTGGAAGTATGAAAGGTTCCATGGAGATATGGAACCTAGATCTGGGCCTTAGCAGGTCCAGGAGACCCCATATGACTAGCTTTATGTCCATCCTTTTGAGTTAGAAGCTAAGGTGGTCATATTAGAGGTTGTTTCCCCAAAATAAGCCTTGTACGCATTGCATGGCAACCAAGACTGAGACTTTACGTGACAAATAAGCTTGGGAAAGCCAGATCTATGAATGGATGGAACGGATCTGACCGCAAAAGCCAGTTTTAGCTGGTGCATGGCATGGACTCGCCGAGTCTGATGAACAGACTCGACGAGTCGCTTGAAGATTGTCCTTGAGGACACCCAGTGTGTAGTCCTGACCGAGTTATGGTTGACTCAGTGAGTCAGGACGAGTTAGAGAGGGTCGACAGGTGGTCTGAGTCGAGTTGGGACTCGCCGAGTTGTTCTTGAGACTCGGCGAGTTGAGTCGGGGTGGCCCCGCGACTCTCCC
Organism: Lactuca sativa; assembly: GCF_002870075.4. NCBI lineage: Eukaryota > Viridiplantae > Streptophyta > Magnoliopsida > Asterales > Asteraceae > Lactuca > Lactuca sativa. The sequence continues at coordinate 98,409,694 of NC_056625.2, read as the reverse complement.
AGGTGGAACTCGTCGAGTCAGGGGAAGTACTCGACGAGTAAGAAGGGAATCCTATGGGGTTGGCGGATACGTCTAGACTCGCCGAGTTGCCCTTGTGCACTCGCCGAGTCCGGTCAAGTTGACCGTTGACCGTTGACCGTTGACCAGAGTTGACCTATGTCTGACTTCTTAGGGATAGTCAAACTTAGAAGATAAAAGTGTTAATAAGAGATGTATGATGTTATAGGGAGATTGTAGCTCGGCGGATCGAGCACGAGTGACTTCGGGATTTGCTAGCTTTCGATATTTACGAGGTGAGTCTTCTCACTATACTGTACCCGGAAGGGTTTGACTGTGTGACCGGAAGGTCGAATATGATATGAGATATATGTGCTATATGTGATAAGTTAATTGTTATACGTGCTATGTATGTTATGAGGGCCGGAAGGCATTATGTTAAGGGCCGGAAGGCGATTATGTTATGGGCCGGAAGGCGATTATGTTATGGGCCGGAAGGTGTTGTGAGTCTTGGACCGTAAGGTTGGCGTGGGTAGGACCGAAAGGTTTACCCAGCAGGGACGGAAGTCCCCTGAGACACATGGACCGGAAGGTCAGGGCCTAGAAAGGCGTATGTGCGTAAGTTGTATTTTGGGGAACTCACTAAGCAATTATGCCTACAATTGTTGTGTATGTGTTTCAGGTACTAGCGAGGACCGTGGGAAGGCGCCGGCGTGATCTGTACACACTGATAGATGTTTTGTGATCTTGGGATTCGTATGATTTGTATTCTGTTATGACAAATGGAATGTTTATGCCTTGTTTTGAATCAAAATACTTTATTTTGAAATGAAAAATTTGTTTGAAAAATTACGTTGTTGCACGTTCAAACATAACTTAAAACATAATCCTCACCCTTTAACTGAAACGTTTACTGTCGAGATGGCTAACGGTGAGAAAGAAAGTGCTAACGACATATTCATAGGTTGTACCCTTACCCTGAACGATCATTCGTTTCCCATTGACCTTATGCCAGTCTCCATTAAGATCTTTGATGTTATTATTGTCATGGATTGGTTGAGTCCCAATCATGCTGGTATTCTTTGCTACGAAAAAGCCATCCGTCTCAACCTTCCTTCGGATCAAACTCTCGTAATCTATGGCGATAAACTCAGTTCCAATCTTCATATCATTTCCTGCATCAAAGCTCAAAAGCTCCTGCGAAAGGAGTGCGTTGCATTCTTAGCCCATGTAATCAACGAGAAACAGGAAGTTAAACACCTCGCGAGCATCCCCGAAGTCTGTAACTTTCCTGATGTATTTCCCGAAGAGCTTCCAGGAATTCCTCCCGAGCGTCAGGTCGAGTTCCATATTTACCTAATTCCTGGAGCTACTCCTGTAGCGAAGTCTCCGTATCGCTTAGCTCCAGCAGAAATGCAGGAGTTATCCAGTCAACTCAATGAATTGCTCAGTAAAGGATTCATTAGACCGAGTTCCTCACCCTGGGGAGCTCTGGTATTGTTTGTTAAGAAGAAAGATGGATCCTTTCGAATGTGTATCGATTATCGCGAACTGAACAAGCTGATCGTCAAAAACCGATATCCTCTTCCGCGAATAGATGACCTCTTCGATCAACTACAGGGAGCCAGTTACTTCTCCAAGATAGACCTTCGGTCAGGGTACCATCAACTACGAGTTCATGAGAGTGATGTTTCCAAAACAACATTCAGAACTCGGTATGGACACTACGAATTCGTAGTGATGCCCTTCGGTCTAACCAACGCATCGACAATGTTCATGGACCTGATGAACCGGGTGTGTCGTCCTTATCTGGATAAATTCGTCATTGTGTTCATTGACGACATACTTGTCTACTCCAAAAGAGAAGAAGATCACAAACAACACTTGAGGCTAGTGTTGGAAACCCTTAGGTCCGAGAAGTTGTACGCGAAATTTTCCAAGTGTGAGTTCTGGATTCGGAAGGTAACTTTCCTCGGTCACGTGGTAAGCGAGGAGGGTATTCATGTAGATCCTTCCAAGATTAAAGCGATAGAGAATTGGTTGGCACCGAAAACACCCACAGAAATCCGACAATTTTTGGGTGTCGTCGGCTATAATCGGAGATTTATCCAGAACTTTTCCAGAATCGCCAAACCCTTAACCACTCTAACACAGAAAGGTGTACCATTCTATTGGAATGATAAACAAGAAACCGCATTCCAAACGTTGAAGAAAGTCTTGTGCAGCGCGCCTGTTCTGTCCCTACCCGAAGGGACAGAGGACTTCGTTGTCTTCTGCGATGCGTCTAATCAAGGCTTAGGCTGTGTGCTTATGCAAAGAGGAAGAGTAATTGCTTATGCCTCTAGACAGCTGAAAGCACATGAGGTCAACTATACCACTCATGACTTGGAATTAGGTGCCGTAATCTTTGCATTGAAGATTTAGAGACATTACCTCTACGGAACCAAGTGTACAATCTTCACTGATCACAAGAGTCTGCAGCACATCTTTGATCAGAAAGACTTGAACATGAGACAACGGCGATGGGTAGAGTTACTCAGCGATTATGAGTGTGAAATCCGTTACCATCCCGACAAGGCCAATGTGGTAGCAGATGCTCTTAGCCGAAAAGAGAGTTCAAGCCGAAAGGTGAAGACCCTGACGATGACCATCCATTCCAACTTATTCATGCAAATCCGAGAAGCCCAGTTAGAAGCCCTCAAACCCGAGAACGTGTCGATCGAAACCTTAAGAGGAATGGAAAAGAAACTTGAGATCAGAGGTGACGGAGTCTATTGCTTCATGGATCGAATCTGGATTCCAAAGTCCAGAGGATTCAGGGAGATTGTCATGGAGGAAGCGCACAAGACCAGATACTCTGTTCACCCGGGTTCGGACAAGATGTACCTAGATCTCAAGAAACAATACTGGTGGCCAAACATGAAAACTGAGATAGCTGCATTCGTGGGTAAGTGTCTGACTTGCGCCAAAGTGAAAGTCGAATATCAGAAACCCTCGGGTCTGCTCCAGCAGCCCGAGATTCCCGAATGGAAATGGGAGATGATTACCATGGATTTCATCACCAAGTTACCCAAGTGTCCAAGTGGGTACGACACCATTTGGGTAATTGTCGATCGTCTGACAAAGTCCGCTCATTTCATTCCGATCAAAGAATCATTCAAGATGGAAAGACTCGCGAGAATTTACATCCAAGAGGTAGTCCGACTGCACGGTGTACCTATGTCCATTATCTCTGATCGAGATAGTAGGTTTACCTCTAGATTTTGGCAGTCACTCCTGAAGGCTCTTGGAACCAAACTAGACATGAGCACGGCGTATCATCCTCAGACCGATGGACAAAGTGAGAGAACAATCCAAACCCTGGAGGACATGCTTAGAGCATGTGTCATTGATTTTGGAAATTTGTGGGACACACATTTACCTTTGGTTGAGTTCTCGTACAACAACAGTTACCACACCAGCATCAAGGCTGCTCCATTTGAGGCCCTCTACGGTCGGAAGTGCAGATCCCCTCTATGCTGGGCCGAAGTAGGAGACACACAGTTAGCCAAGAGTCAAGTCCCCGACAGTGCTCTCACAGGTCCCGAAATCATTCGCGAAACCACTGAGAAGATCATCCAAATACGAGAATGATTGAAAGCTTCACGAGATCGCCAGAAGAGTTACGCAGATAATCGCCGAAAACCTATGGAGTTCCAGGTTGGAGATTGTGTCCTGTTGAAGGTCTCGCCCTGGAAAGGCACGGTACGCTTTGGAAAGCGTGAGAAACTTAACCCTAGGTACATTGGACCTTTCGAGATCCTCGCCAGGATCGGTCCGGTAGCCTATAAACTTCGTTTACCTAATGAGCTCAGTAACATCCATCCCGTCTTCCATGTTTCAAATCTCAAGAAATGCCTATCCGATGAAACCTTAGTAATTCCTTTAGACGAGATCGAGATCAATGAAAACCTCAACTTTGTGGAGCAACCGATCGAAATCATGGATCGAGAAGTCAAACGTACAAAGCAAAGCCGCATCTCGTTAGTGAAGGTCCGCTGGAATGCCAAGCGGGGACCGGAGTTCACTTGGGAGCGTGAAGACTCGATGAAACAGAAGTATCCACATCTCTTTCCAGATCGATGATTTGTATCTAGACTTATATCTTAATTTTGAATTTCGGGACGAAATTCCCTCTAACAGGGGGGATAATGTGACAACCCGAAACTTCTAACCCATGTAATTGATCTGTGTTTCAGCACTAAAACTTGAGTTCATTGTCTTTTATTAAATCTTGTGGTTCCATATGGGTGCTTTAGACTTAGTATAATTTAGATATGAGTCTTAGGGAGGGTTGGAGAGTGTTTAGTATCACAAAATAGGCCAAATCTCACCAAATAAGGTGTGTGCGGCCACACACTTGTGTGTGCGACCACACACCTGTGTGTACGGCCACATACCAACCGCAAACACCCTTAACCTCACACCCAATTCAATTTATGGATGTATACCCCCTTCATTCATTCATTTAGATGTTCTCTTCCTTCTCTCTACCTTCTCTCTCTAAATCATCAACCAAGATCACTTGGAAGGCTTCATAATCGTGATCAACTTCATCTTCAAGCTAAGTAAAGTGGTAAACACTTGAATCCTAAACTTAAAACTCATTATGTTCATAATATTCATCATCCCAAGAAGGTGTACGGCCGCACACCTTCAAATGGGGGCAGCACATATTAAAAACTCCCAAGAATGAAGAGCATACACTTCAAAAATCAACATTTGGACTCAAATGAGGAGTGTACAGCCGCACACTCCTGTGTACGGCCGCACACACCCTCTGTATGGCCGCACTCTCTTGTGTGCTGCCTCACGCACACTCCTGGCCGCACACTCATTTTCAAGACCATACACCCACTGTAATACCCATATTTGGTCCTAAACTTGCATAAATCATTAAGTTTGGATCAATGGACACTTATTCTTAGTAATTCCAAGCCCTAAGGATGTTTTCCCATCATGTTTAGTCATGAAACACCTTAGTTCTAACTCATTTATGTGTCGTCTCATTTAAAAATAGGGGCCATAGGAGTTCAAGGCATTCGGTGATACTCGAACTATACATTAAGCGGTGAGTTCATACCCCTACCCTTTTTCACTGTTTTTAATTGTTTTCAGGGGGGAACACAAGCAAAGTACAAGGGGTTTCTTGTACTCAAAACTTGTTTTCATGTGTGTGTTTCACATTTTATATGCTTTTAACACTGATCGTTACAACCGATAACCTTTTGAACATGCAGATCATGTAAACATATATTTGTGAAATGGAATTTAAACTGTTACGTTTTACATATATTTCACAAATGATTTTTCCATATTTTATCAGTTAAAAGCATGACATTGAACCTTTGAGCATAGAACTTGTACACTGTTTTGTCCTCGGTAACACTCCACAGAGATACGCGAGTGGAGGATTAGCATATTATTACTAGTAAATTTGTTAGTCCTATATGATTGGAGACACGTCCTTGATGAACACTCCACAAAGATATGCGAGTGGAGGACTACACCCGTAACCAGAATCTCTGGGTTTAGAGAGCGTGACTTGAGTGTATAGATCTATACGGGGCTGACTACCCCACACCTGGCTGCTAGCTATAGCCGAACCGAAATGGTTCAAGGGTGACGAAAGTCATAAGGTGATGTGGACTACTTATTGCCACATCTAGTCTATTGTATGGTTATGGAACTCGCAATTAGGATAACAGAGATTTACTTAACAGTAATAATGAATAACTTAACATATTTTACAAGATAACCAGGTTTCAGAATACATCTTTTACATTGATAACCAACATTCAGGAAAGCATGGGACTTTCCTGGGGAACGTTTACATAACCAGAAAAGTGTAACAAACCGGATAACTTTACTTCTTTTACAGTTGGTAAAACACAATCAAGAAAGTATGGGACTTTCTTGGGGACACAATGGTACATAACTAGATCAGTATAACAAAGCAGATAGCTTAACTGTACATTTTCACAAGAGTAAACGTATTTTCAGTGTACAACTTTACTTTACATATTGAGAACAAAAACCAACCTTATTAAGAGAATATAGGATTTTCTTGGTGTGTGATTTTCAGAAACAGAAAGGAAACTCGAACATTTTCACAAAACAAAAACCGCTTATGAACTCACCAGCGTTAGGCTGATTTTCAAACCGCTTGTGTTCTCAGGTCAGCGTTAGAATAGGTACCCGAAGATCATTTTGTTCCAGGTTGGAGTGCGCAGAAGACCAGTTCGTTTTGTTATTATATACTATATATCACAACTGTATAACTTTAATTTTGAAACAAATGTAAAACTTTTCAATATTTAATGTAATGGTTGTTCTACTTTACTTACTATGTGCATTGGATTTGATACTGAACGTGGAGTCAACCCCAAAATGTTTCCGCCTTCGGTTTTCGGGGTGTGACAGATTGGTATCAGAGCCCTTGTTTATTGTGAATAAAGTATACCAAACCTTACATTATATAAAACTATAAACATAAAAGGGCCTAAGTTCTCTGAATCAAAAGTATCATGAAACTATAAGTATTTTCAAAAGTATACAAGTATACCGAGCCGTCGAGATCCGTAACTACAAGTAGAACAAAACATAAGTAAATGGGTGTTGTGTACTGCGGTTAAACCTGGGCAGTTATGTAGTCGTGTCTAGGATCAATATAGCCTGGCCAACTATATTCATTCGAGACACGGCCAACATGTGCTTGGGAGTGACTGTGGTATGCGGCATGCCTAAAACTTACCCTAATACCACGAACATTGAGCCAATGTCGTAGCGAATCATGAAATACTATAGGAGTATTTCTAGAACCAATCCTTTGTAGAAATCCTCATTCATGTATAGATCCATGATCATTCCGTTAACGATAGTTTACCTGCTTTGATGACTCTTTCCTGCTTTATCGCTTATTCGATATATATATCTGTCATATCTCTCGATTCGAATCAGAGGACTTACCATCCTCTCTCTTTCTTGATCTTATTAGATCAAGATGCCTCCAAGAAAGAGACCCAGCTCCAAGACCAACAATCCTCCTCCGCCACCACCTCCTCCTGAATTTGACCATGTGATGTTCCAGGCAGCTGTTACTGCCGCAGTAGCAGCCGCCATGTCTCAAATGAACCCCGGTGGTTCAGGAGGTGGTCCCCAACCCCAAAACCAAGAAAATAGCCAGGGACACTGAAAGGAGAGTTCCTATAAAGATTTCATGAACGCAAAACCTACATCCTTCAATGGCACTGGAGGTGTCATTTCCCTTTCCCGTTGGTTTGAGAAAATCGAATCCATCTTCGAAATCCGTTCTTGTTCGGAATCCGATAAAGTAAAGTTCGCAGCCTGTACCTTCATTGATAAAGCTCTGACTTGGTGGAATGACCGAGTCAAATCCTTGACCCTACCTGTAGCCAATGCCATGGGTTGGGAAGCCATGAAAGAACTCCTGTTAGCTGAGTACTGCCCTAGGGGCGAAATGCAGAAATTAGAGCACGAGCTTTGGAACCTGAAGTTGAAAGGTTCCGATATTGCCGCATACACTTCAAGATTTGATGACCTGGCACTACTCTGTCCGGGATTGGTTACCCCGGAGAGTAAGAAGATAGAAAGATTTATTTGGGGGCTGACCCAACCGACAAAAGGAAATGTCTTAGCTGCATGGCCGGATACATATGACAGCGCCAAGAGTTTAGCCCAAACCCTAATCGACCACAGTGATGATGTTGAGGAAACAACCGCCACCCCTGAACCAACCAAGAGTAGTGGTGAGAAAAGGAAGTTTTGGAAGAAGAAGAAGGGCCAATCTTCTCAAGGATCCTCAAAGAAACAGCAGACTGTAGCAGTCCATGCTGCTACTGTCCCCGTTGCTGCTGCTTCTGTTGTGGGATCTACCGCTCAAACATCTATTAGCAAATATGCTGGTAACATTCCCCTGTGTGAAAAATGCAAATACCACCACAACCCCGGTACCTGCGGTGAACTGTCATGTACCAATTGTGGTAAGAAGGGGCACACAGTCCGATTCTGCAAAGCTCCAGTCCAATCAGCCAATCAATCTTCTGGAGCAGGCGTTGGTCAAGCCTGCTATAATTGTGGAGAGGCTGGGCATTTCAAGAGGAACTGCCCCAAAAAGACTACAGCTGATAACACTGGAAGAGTCTTAGCCATGGGACGGGAGGAGGGAGTCGCCGATCCCACCGTTGTTTCGGGTACGTTCCTTCTCGACAACTCATATGCTAGTATTCTTTTCGATTCGGGTGCTGAAAGAAGCTTTGTTAGTCATTCGTTCTGTAACAGCCCGGAATTCCAGGTATCTTTATTGTTTAATTATTTTGTGTTTTGAGGGGGGACTCGGCGAGTTGGAGCTCAGACTCGCCGAGTAGGGTCGCGATTCTGGACACGGGATTCGTCTGGACTCGGCGAGTCCAGGATATGGACTCGGCGAGTCTGCGCTGTTTAATGAAACCCTAATTTCCTGGTCCTAAGCCCTATTTAAAGGACCTTATGGCCCTCATTTGCGGCCACCTTGAACCCTAAGAGCCCCCATACGACTGTGAGCCCTTGTGAGTGTATTTGGAGGCCATTTGTTCACCATTTTGTGTGATATTGCAAGAAAGGAGGGAGAGGATCAAACTTGAGGAGTTGAGGAGCTTGGATCTGTTGCTAATTCTTCAAGGGAGTCTTCTTGAGGTAACTTTCAGAGCCAAACTTCGTGTTTTGTGTTGATGTGTCAAATCTAGGGTTTCTTCTTGCATTTCTTGGCTTAAATTGGAAGTATGAAAGGTTCCATGGAGATATGGAACCTAGATCTGGGCCTTAGCAGGTCCAGGAGACCCCATATGACTAGCTTTATGTCCATCCTTTTGAGTTAGAAGCTAAGGTGGTCATATTAGAGGTTGTTTCCCCAAAATAAGCCTTGTACGCATTGCATGGCAACCAAGACTGAGACTTTACGTGACAAATAAGCTTGGGAAAGCCAGATCTATGAATGGATGGAACGGATCTGACCGCAAAAGCCAGTTTTAGCTGGTGCATGGCATGGACTCGCCGAGTCTGATGAACAGACTCGACGAGTCGCTTGAAGATTGTCCTTGAGGACACCCAGTGTGTAGTCCTGACCGAGTTATGGTTGACTCAGTGAGTCAGGACGAGTTAGAGAGGGTCGACAGGTGGTCTGAGTCGAGTTGGGACTCGCCGAGTTGTTCTTGAGACTCGGCGAGTTGAGTCGGGGTGGCCCCGCGACTCTCCCAGGTGGAACTCGTCGAGTCAGGGGAAGTACTCGACGAGTAAGAAGGGAATCCTATGGGGTTGGCGGATACGTCTAGACTCGCCGAGTTGCCCTTGTGCACTCGCCGAGTCCGGTCAAGTTGACCGTTGACCGTTGACCGTTGACCAGAGTTGACCTATGTCTGACTTCTTAGGGATAGTCAAACTTAGAAGATAAAAGTGTTAATAAGAGATGTATGATGTTATAGGGAGATTGTAGCTCGGCGGATCGAGCACGAGTGACTTCGGGATTTGCTAGCTTTCGATATTTACGAGGTGAGTCTTCTCACTATACTGTACCCGGAAGGGTTTGACTGTGTGACCGGAAGGTCGAATATGATATGAGATATATGTGCTATATGTGATAAGTTAATTGTTATACGTGCTATGTATGTTATGAGGGCCGGAAGGCATTATGTTAAGGGCCGGAAGGCGATTATGTTATGGGCCGGAAGGCGATTATGTTATGGGCCGGAAGGCGTTGTGAGTCTTGGACCGTAAGGTTGGCGTGGGTAGGACCGGAAGGTTTACCCAGCAGGGACGGAAGTCCCCTGAGACACATGGACCGGAAGGTCAGGGCCTGGAAAGGCGTATGTGCGTAAGTTGTATTTTGGGGAACTCACTAAGCAATTATGCCTACAATTGTTGTGTATGTGTTTCAGGTACTAGCGAGGACCGTGGGAAGGCGCCGGCGTGATCTGTACACACTGATAGATGTTTTGTGATCTTGGGATTCGTATGATTTGTATTCTGTTATGACACATGGAATGTTTATGCCTTGTTTTGAATCAAAATACTTTATTTTGAAATGAAAAATTTGTTTGAAAAATTACGTTGTTACACGTTCAAACATAACTTAAAACATAATCCTCACCCTTTAACTGAAACGTTTACTGTCGAGATGGCTAACGGTGAGAAAGAAAGTGCTAACGACATATTCATAGGTTGTACCCTTACCCTGAACGATCATTCGTTTCCCATCGACCTTATGCCAGTCTCCATTAAGATCTTTGATGTTATTATTGTCATGGATTGGTTGAGTCCCAATCATGCTGGTATTCTTTGCTACAAAAAAGCCATCCGTCTCAACCTTCCTTCGGATCAAACTCTCGTAATCTATGGCGATAAACTCAGTTCCAATCTTCATATCATTTCCTGCATCAAAGCTCAAAAGCTCCTGCGAAAGGAGTGCGTTGCATTCTTAGCCCATGTAATCAACGAGAAACAGGAAGTTAAACACCTCGCGAGCATCCCCGAAGTCTGTAACTTTCCTGATGTATTTCCCGAAGAGCTTCCAGGAATTCCTCCCGAGCGTCAGGTCGAGTTCCATATTTACCTAATTCCTGGAGCTACTCCCGTAGCGAAGTCTCCGTATCGCTTAGCTCCAGCAGAAATGCAGGAGTTATCCAGTTAACTCAATGAATTGCTCAGTAAAGGATTCATTAGACCGAGTTCCTCACCCTGGGGAGCTCTGGTATTGTTTGTTAAGAAGAAAGATGGATCCTTTCGAATGTGTATCGATTATCGCGAACTGAACAAGCTGATCGTCAAAAACCGATATCCTCTTCCGCGAATAGATGACCTCTTCGATCAACTCCAGGGAGCCAGTTACTTCTCCAAGATAGACCTTCGGTCAGGGTACCATCAGCTACGAGTTCATGAGAGTGATGTTTCCAAAACAACATTCAGAACTCGGTATGGACACTACGAATTCGTAGTGATGCCCTTCGGTCTAACCAACGCATCGACAATGTTCATGGACCTGATGAACCGAGTGTGTCGTCCTTATCTGGATAAATTCGTCATTGTGTTCATTGACGACATACTTGTCTACTCCAAAAGAGAAGAAGATCACAAACAGCACTTGAGGCTAGTGTTGGAAACCCTTAGGTCCGAGAAGTTGTACGCGAAATTTTCCAAGTGTGAGTTCTGGATTCGGAAGGTAACTTTCCTCGGTCACGTGGTAAGCGAGGAGGGTATTCATGTAGATCCTTCCAAGATTAAAGCGATAGAGAATTGGTTGGCACCGAAAACACCCACAGAAATCCGACAATTTTTGGGTGTCGTCGGCTATAATCGGAGATTTATCCAGAACTTTTCCAGAATCGCCAAACCTTTAACCACTCTAACACAGAAAGGTGTACCATTATATTGGAATGATAAACAAGAAACCGCATTCCAAACGTTGAAGAAAGTCTTGTGCAGCGCGCCTGTTCTGTCCCTACCCGAAGGGACAGAGGACTTCGTTGTCTTCTGCGATGCGTCTAATCAAGGCTTAGGCTGTGTGCTTATGCAAAGAGGAAGAGTAATTGCTTATGCCTCTAGACAGCTGAAAGCACATGAGGTCAACTATACCACTCATGACTTGGAATTAGGTGCCGTAATCTTTGCATTGAAGATTTAGAGACATTACCTCTACGGAACCAAGTGTACAATCTTCACTGATCACAAGAGTCTGCAGCACATCTTTGATCAGAAAGACTTGAACATGAGACAACGGCGATGGGTAGAGTTACTCAGCGATTATGAGTGTGAAATCCGTTACCATCCCGACAAGGCCAATGTGGTAGCAGATGCTCTTAGCCGAAAAGAGAGTTCAAGCCGAAAGGTGAAGACCCTGACGATGACCATCCATTCCAACTTATTCATGCAAATCCGAGAAGCCCAGTTAGAAGCCCTCAAACCCGAGAACGTGTCGATCGAAACCTTAAGAGGAATGGAAAAGAAACTTGAGATCAGAGGTGACGGAGTCTATTGCTTCATGGATCGAATCTGGATTCCAAAGTCCAGAGGATTCAGGGAGATTGTCATGGAGGAAGCGCACAAGACCAGATACTCTGTTCACCCGGGTTCGGACAAGATGTACCTAGATCTCAAGAAACAATACTGGTGGCCAAACATGAAAGCTGAGATAGCTGCATTCGTGGGTAAGTGTCTGACTTGCGCCAAAGTGAAAGTCGAATATCAGAAACCCTCGGGTCTGCTCTAGCAGCCCGAGATTCCCGAATGGAAATGGGAGATGATTACCATGGATTTCATCACCAAGTTACCCAAGTGTCCAAGTGGGTACGACACCATTTGGGTAATTGTCGATCGTCTGACAAAGTCCGCTCATTTCATTCCGATCAAAGAATCATTCAAGATGGAAAGACTCGCGAGAATTTACATCCAAGAGGTAGTCCGACTGCACGATGTACCTGTGTCCATTATCTCTGATCGAGATAGTAGGTTTACCTCTAGATTTTGGCAGTCACTCCAGAAGGCTCTTGGAACCAAACTAGACATGAGCACGGCGTATCATCCTTAGACCGATGGACAAAGTGAGAGAACAATCCAAACCCTGGAGGACATGCTTAGAGCATGTGTCATTGATTTTGGAAATTTGTGGGACACACATTTACCTTTGGTTGAGTTCTCGTACAACAACAGTTACCACACCAGCATCAAGGCTGCTCCATTTGAGGCCCTCTACGGTCGGAAGTGCAGATCCCCTCTGTGCTGGGTCGAAGTAGGAGACACACAGTTAGCCAAGAGTCAAGTCCCCGACAGTGCTCTCACAGGTCCCGAAATCATTCGCGAAACCACTGAGAAGATCATCCAAATACGAGAACGATTGAAAGCTTCACGAGATCGCCAGAAGAGTTACGCAGATAATCGCCGAAAACCTATGGAGTTCCAGGTTGGAGACTATGTCCTGTTGAAGGTCTCGCCCTGGAAAGGCACGGTACGCTTTGGAAAGCGTGAGAAACTTAACCCTAGGTACATTGGACCTTTCGAGATCCTCGCCAGGATCGGTCCGGTAGCCTATAAACTTCGTTTACCTAATGAGCTCAGTAACATCCATCCTGTCTTCCATGTTTCAAATCTCAAGAAATGCCTATCCGATGAAACCTTAGTAATTCCTTTAGACGAGATCGAGATCAATGAAAACCTCAACTTCGTGGAGGAACCGATCGAAATCATGGATCGAGAAGTCAAACGTACAAAGCAAAGCCGCATCCCGTTAGTGAAGGTCCGCTGGAATGCCAAGCGGGGACCGGAGTTGACTTGGGAGCGTGAAGACTCGATGAAACAGAAGTATCCACATCTCTTTCCAGATCGATGATTTGTATCTTGACTTATATCTTAATTTTGAATTTCGGGACGAAATTCCCTCTAACAGGGGGATAATGTGACAACCCGAAACTTCTAACCCATGTAATTGATCTGTGTTTCAGCACTAAAACTTGAGTTCATTGTCTTTTATTAAATCTTGTGGTTCCATATGGGTGCTTTAGACTTAGTATAATTTAGATATGAGTCTTAGGGAGGGTTGGAGAGTGTTTAGTATCACAAAATAGGCCAAATCTCACCAAATAAGGTGTGTGCGGCCACACACCTATGTGTACGGCCACATACCAACCGCAAACACCCTTAACCTCACACCCAATTCAATTTATGGATGGATACCCCCTTCATTCATTCATTTAGATGTTCTCTTCCTTCTCTCTACCTTCTCTCTCTAAATCATCAACCAAGATCACTTGGAAGGCTTCATAATCGTGATCAACTTCATCTTCAAGCTAAGTATAGTGGTAAACACTTGAATCCTAAACTTAAAACTCATTATATGCATAATATTCATCATCCCATGAAGGTGTATGGCTGCACACCTTCAAATGGGGGCAACACTTATTAAAAACTCCCAAGAATGAAGAGCATACACTTCAAAAATCAACATTTGGAATCAAATGAGGAGTGTACGGCCGCACACTCCTGTGTACGGCTGCACACACCCTCTATATGGCCGCACTCTCTTGTGTGCTGCCTCACACACACTCCTGGCCGCACACTCATTTTCAAGACCATACACCCACTCTAATACCCGTATTTGGTCCTAAACTTGCATAAATCATTAAGTTTGGATCATAGGACACTTATTCTTAGTAATTCCAAGCCCTAAGGATGTTTTCCCATCATGTTTAGTCATGAAACACCTTAGTTCTAACTCATTTATGTGTCGTCACATGAAAATTAGGGGCCATAGGAGTTCAAGGCATCCGGTGATACTTGAACTATACATTAAGCGGTGAGTTCATACCCCTACCCTTTTTCACTGTTTTTAACTGTTTTAAGGGGGGAACACAAGCAAAGTACAAGGGGTTTCTTTTACTCAAAACTTGTTTTCATGTGTGTGTTTCACATTTTATATGCTTTTAACACTGATCGTTACAACCGATAACCTTTTGAACATGCAGATCACGTAAACATATATTTGTGAAATGGAATTTAAACTGTTACGTTTTACATATATTTCACAAATGATTTTTCCATATTTTATCAGTTAAAAGCATGACATTGAACCTTTGAGCATAGAACTTGTACATTGTTTTGTCCTCGGTAACACTCCACAGAGATACGCGAGTGGAGGATTAGCATATTATTACTAGTAAATTTGTTAGTCCTATATGATTGGAGACACGTCCTTGATGAACACTCCACAAAGATACGCGAGTGGAGGACTACACCCGTAACCAGAATCTCTGGGTTTAGAGAGCGTGACTTGAGTGTATAGATCTATACGGGGCTGACTACCCCACACCTGGCTGCTAGCTATAGCCGAACCGAAATGGTTCAAGGGTGACGAAAGTCATAAGGTGATGTGGACTACTTATTGCCACATCTAGTCTATTGTATGGTTATGGAACTCGCAATTAGGATAACAGAGATTTACTTAACAGTAATAATGAATAACTTAACATATTTTACAAGATAACCAGGTTTCAGAATACATCTTTTACATTGATAACCAACATTCAGGAAAGCATGGGACTTTCCTGGGGAACGTTTACATAACCAGAAAAGTGTAACAAACCGGATAACTTTACTTCTTTTACAGTTGGTAAAACACAATCAAGAAAGTATGGGACTTTCTTGGGGACACAATGGTACATAACTAGATCAGTATAACAAAGCAGATAGCTTAACTGTACATTTTCACAAGAGTAAACGTATTTTCAGTGTACAACTTTACTTTACATATTGAGAAAAAAAACCAACCTTATTAAGAGAATATGGGATTTTCTTGGTGTGTGATTTTACGAAACAGAAAGGAAACTCGAACATTTTCACAAAACAAAAACCGCTTATGAACTCACCAGCGTTAGGCTGATTTTCAAACCGCTTGTGTTCTCAGGTTAGCGTTAGAACAGGTACCCGAAGATCATTTTGTTCCAGGTTGGAGTGCGCAGAAGACCAGTTCGTTTTGTTATTATATACTATATATCACAACTGTATAACTTTACTTTTGAAACAAATGTAAAACTTTTCAATATGTAATGTAATGGTTGTTCTACTTTACTTACTATGTGCATCGGATTTGATACTCAACGTGGAGTCAACCCCGGATATGTTTCCGCCTTCGGTTTTCGGGGTGTGACATCATGGCATATAACAAGCTATGATAAGTGTTTATACGATCTAGAGGCTTAGAAGTATGGTTAAACTCCAAAATGTTTAGTAGGTGTTCTTGGTGTTCTTGAAGATCTAACACCAAAATGTGTTTTTCATGGATCAAAGCAGGGAATAAGGCTAGATAAGTTCAAGTATCAACTAATCAAAGGAAGGATTACTTACTTTTATGAAGATCAAGATGAAGATGTGGATGGTACTTGAGAAAGAAACGTGCTCTAGCTTTGAAGGAGTGGGAAAAGTGTTCAAAATGACTAAGTGTGACTTTTATAGGTGGGAGTATGTGGCTGGAATGGGTGTGCGGCCACACATACCTGTGTGTGGCCGTACACTCAAGTGTGCGGCCGCACACTCCATGTGTTGGAGTGTTTGGCCCGAGTGTGCTTGATATGTATCGCGATATCCCATTTCTAGGCTCCTACCTTGATTGTACTAGGTTTAGAACACTCAAATAGACCCTAAACAATGTTAAAAAGATAGAAAAACGAGTCTAAATTTGATTACGTTGGTCTATTGTGCAAGATAGAAATTTCAGGTTGTCACATCATCCCCTCGTTAGAGAGAATTTCGTCCCGAAATTAGAGTTTAAGAAATTAAGTAGTTACAATTAACTAAAGAAAAGATGAGGATATTTCAATTTCATTTGATCCTCGCGCTCCCAAGTGAATTCCGGACATCGCTTGGCGTTCCAGTGAACCTTCACAACCGGGATGCGGCTTTGCTTCGTCTGCTTGACCTTACGGTCCATGATCTCTACAGGTTTTTCCACGAAGTTAAGACTCTCGTTGATCTCGATTTCGTCGAGCGGGATTACAAGAGTCTCATCGGATAGACACTTTTTCAAGTTCGAGACGTGGAAAGTAGAATGTACGATACTGAGTTCGCAGGGTAGGTTGAGTTTGTAAGCTACAGGGCCGATTTTAGCGAGAATCTTGAATGGCCCTACGTATCTTGGAATTAGCTTTCCACACTTTCCAAAGCGTATCAAGACCTTACAGGGTGAGACTTTCAAAAGGACTCGGTCTCCCACCTGGAATTCCAAAGATTTCCTTCGCTTGTCTGCGTAGCTTTTCTGTCGGTCTTTAGAGGCTTTCAGTCGTTCACAAATCTGGACGATCTTCTCTCTCGTTTACCGTATGATTTCCGGACCCGTGAGAGTGCTGTTAGGAAATCGTCCTTTAGCTAACTGGGTGTCACCCACCTTAGCCCAGCACAAAGGGGATCTGCACTTTCGGCCATAGAGGGCTTCAAATTGAGCAGCTTTTATGCTCGTGTGATAATTCTTGTTGTTGGAAAATTCGACAAAGGGTAAATGAGTATCCCATGCCTTCCCAAAGTCAATCACACATGCTCTTAGCATATATTCCAGGGTTTGGATAGTTCTCTCACTTTGTCCATCGGTCTATGGATGGTAGGTTGTACTCATGTCTAGCCTCGTTCCTAGGGAAATTTGTAGCGACTGCCAGAACCTCGAAGTGAATCTACGATCTCTATCGGAGATAATGGATATAGGAACACAATGCATTTGTACGATCTCCTTAATATATGGTCTTGTGATCTTCTCTATCTTGTCAGTTTCTTTGATGGGCAGGAAGTGTGCGGACTTGGTCAATCTATCGACGATGATCCAAATGGTATCAAGTCCACCCGATGTTTTGGGCAACTTGGTTATGAAGTCCATTGTGATCCGCTCCCACTTCCACTCCGGTATCTCTAGTTGTTGTAATAACACAAGTTAAAGGCTTCCAAAAATCATGATAATAATTATGAATAAACTAGACACATTTTAGGAACTCTCATATTTACGGATTTAGTTTTCGACTTCGTATGATTTTTCTATGATCTTTCTAAAACAATGTAGAAAAGTTAAAAACTAATTAACAGCTTATAACTTTCAACACACTTTGTAACATGTTGAGCAAAGTGTTAAATCTTTGATGACTTCATATTTTACATGTGTTTCTTATTATGGTATAATTATATAACAGAAAATACTCACTGAATTGTAAGAATCCTCCATCATTACCATTAGTACAAAACAAAGCAAGATAAACATAGTTATATTTTGCTATACATTCGATTTACATGGAAAAGGGTTCTTATACACCACAAACAAACATACTAAACTATAATAGGTATAGTTAGGTTGCTTATACATTTCAAACATCTTGATAAACTATAATAGGTATAGTTTATGTTCATTTACATTACAAAAGGTTTTCATACGAAAAGGGGTACAAATACAAAGTACCGGTTTTATACAAAAAGGGGTACGAATACAAAGTACCAGGTTTTCATATGAAAAGGGGTACAAATACAAAGTACCGGTTTCATACGAAAAGGGGTACAAATACAAAGTACCGGTTTTATACGAAAAGGGGTACAAATACAAAGTACCGGTTTTATACAAAAATGGGTACAAATACAAAGTACCAGGTTTCCATACAAAAAGGGGTACAAATACAAAGTACCGGTTTTATACAAAAAGGGGTACAAATACAAAGTACCAGTTTTATACAAAAAGGGGTACAAATACAAAGTACCAGGTTTTCATACAAAAAAGGGTACAAATACAAAGTACCAGGTTCACATGAAATAGTTTTCATGATATTAAAACTATATTTCATCTAGAATTGTTAGACTTCAGCTATAATTGCTAAGTGTATATGCTAGAGTTATATAAGAATCTAGTCACAAGCGACTTAGAATTAGTGGGCCCGCCTTATCTCATGTTCCTCGTTTGGTTGTGGACCTGGGGCAGACCCATTATATTCAACGGTTTATTTAACTTAATTTTTATATAATTTATATACGCTGAGTGATTATAGAAGGAATCTATGGGTCTTTCTAGGATTCATTATTGCATAACATAGAAGCATTCATTTCATACATAATAAGGAAAATATTGGATTTTCTGGAAACATACTTTGTTTCTTTTACAAGGAAAATGGTTTCATTCTAAAACAAAACTCTTATGAACTCACCAACTTAATTGTTGACACTTTTTCAAAACTACTTGTATTCTCAGGAAATCAGTGAAACAGGAAAACAAACAACATTTTGAGGATGGGACGATAAATCGTCAAACATTTCATTTTGTCATCATAATGTAATTGATTTTGAAACATGTAAACTTGCTATGATATAAATTTCTCAATTATATTTATGATGGTTGTATTTACTTTGAGCACTATTATAGTCGTTGTTGTGATACTATACATGAAGTCCTCCACCCCCGAACGTTTCCGCCATCCTTGGTTTGGGGGTGTGACAACCTGAATGTCCTCTAGTGGTACAACTGCCGTCTCGTCGGCAATACACTTCCTTAACTGAGACACGTGGAAGGTATCATGAATCTGGCTCAGCTCCGCAGGTAGCTCCAAATGGTATGCTACCCTGCCTACCCTAGCGGTCACCCTGAAAGGACCAATGTACCGGGGCCCCAACTTGCCCCTCTTCCTAAATCGGATCGCTCCTTTCCAAGGAGATACATTCAGGAGCACAGAATCTCCAACTTGAAATTCGAGCTCGAATCGTTGCCTATCCACGTAACTCTTCTGGAGACTCTGAGCTGTCAACAATCTCTGTCTGACCTGCTGTATCTGCTCTGTCGTCTGAAGCACTATCTCAGTGCTGCCCATCACTCGCTACCCTACCTCTCCCCAGCAGATGGGAGTCCGACACCTCCTCCCATACAACAACTTGAAGGGAGGCATACCAATACTCTAATGGTGGCTTTTGTTATAGGAGAACTCAGCCAAGGGCAGGTACGCGTCCCAACTCCCTCCGAAGTCCAACACATAGACTCGGAGCATGTCCTCGAGTGTCTGAATCGTCCGTTCACTCTGTCCATCTGTCTGCGGGTGCTAAGCGGTACTAAAATGCAGCTTTGTGCCCAACTCTTCATGGAACTTCTTCCAGAACCTGGAGGTGAAATGTACATCTCAATATGACACAATTGAGATCGACACTCCATGTCGCGATACCACCTCTCTCACATACAACTCTGCCAGCCTCTCAGCGGAAGAGCTCTCACTGATAGCAAGAAAGTGAACGCTCTTCGTAAACCGGTCGACGATCACCCAAATTGCATTGACACCCCTCTCGGTCCTCGACAATTTGGTGATAAAATCCATAGAAATATGTTCCTACTTCCACTGGGGAATCTCAAGTGGCTGCAACTTGCCATGCGGACGCTGGTCCTCGGCCTTAACCCTGCGACAGGTCAAGGACCTCTCAACGAACCACGCAACATCCCTCTTCATACAGGGCCACCAATAGTCTCTCTTCAGATCCAAATACATCTTAGTTGCGCCGGGATGGATCGAGAACCTCGATCTATAAGCCTCCTCCATCAATATGGCACGTGCCCCGCCCACGAACGCCACTCAAATCCGACCCTGAAAGGTCATAAGCCCTCAGCTATCGGTAATGAACTCATATATCTGCTCGATCACCCGCTCTCTCTTATGGTTCTCCGGTCTCATAGCCTCTGCCTGGGCCTCTCGAATGGTATCCAACACCGGAGTCATCACTGTCAATCTCAAACAAACGTCTCGTATCAGGGAACTCTCCGCCCTACGGCTCAGGGCATTGGCTACCATGTTAGCCTTGCCCGGATGGTATAGGATCTCACAATCATAATCCTTTACCACATCCAACCATCTCCTCTGGCACATATTTAGGTTGGGCTAATCCATCAGATACTTCAAGCTCTTGTGATCCGTGTATATAGTACACCGAACCCCATACAAATAGTGACGCCAGATCTTGAAGGCGAACACCACGGCCCCCAACTCTAAATCATGGGTGGGATATCACACCTTGTGAGGCTTCAGCTGCCTCGATGCGTACGCTATCACATGCCCTCTCTACATAAGCACTGCACCCAAACCCGATATTGATGCATCACAATACACCACAAAATCCTCCATCCCCTCCGTAAGGGCTAACATTGGGGCCTCGCATAATCTCTGGAGAAGAGTCTCAAATAAGGCCTGCTGCTCTGGACCCCATTTGAAAGTCACACCTTTTCGGGTCAAACTAGTGAGAGGAACGACAATCTTGGAGAAATCCATGATAAACCTCCGATAATAGCTGGCCAACCCCATAAAACTCCTGATCTCAGTGGGGGATCTCGGCACCTCCCAATTCATCACCGCCTCAATCTTGGCCGGGTCGACCAATATCCCATTCTGATTAACAAGATGCCCCAAGAACTGGAACTCTCATAACCAAAAATCACACTGCAAAGCCTCTCCGATCTCAAAACTCCGAGGATCTCTCTCAAATGCTCCTCATGCTGCTCTTTGGATCTCGAGTACACCAATATATCGTCAATGAACACGATCACCGAACGAGCCAACATCGGCCTGCACACCTAGTTCATGAGATCCATGAACATTTTTGGTGCATCACCACGAACTTGTAATGCCCATAACGAGTCCGGAATGCCATCTTCTGGATATCCTCATCCCTCACCCTCATCTGATGATATCCAGACCTCAAATCAATCTTGGAGAACCAAGACGTCCCCTGCAACTGATCGAACATATCATCGATCCTCGGTAAGGGATAATGGTTCTTAACCGTCAACTTCTTCAACTCTCGATAATCAATGCGCATCCGGTGTGAACCATCCTTTTTCTTAACAAAAAGGATCGGCGCTCCCCACAGCGAGCTACTCGGTCGAATAAACCCCTTCCCCAACAGCTCGTGAAGCTGTGAGGATAACTCCTGCATCTCTGGCGGTGCAAGGCGATAGGGTGCCTTGACAATAGGTGCCGCTCCTGGAACTAAATTGATACGAAACTCCACCTGCCTCTTGGGAGGCACACCTGGAAATTCCTTTGGGAAAACGTTCGGGAACTCCCACACTATCGGTACATCACCAACCGAACTCGGCCTCTCTGCAGCCACTCGTGTGTCCATCACATATGCCACAAACCCACTACAACCCTACTGAAGACTCTACCTCGCTCTAGCAGCCGAACAAAACGCTGACTCAGAACGGGTACCCTCGCCATAAACCGTAAGCACTCCCCCACTAGGGTCTCGTATGGTCACTAGCTATCGCTCGCAGTCGATGACCGCTCCGAATCTACTCAACCAGTCCATGCCTACGATGACATAGACATCCACCATCGCAATCGGGACCAGATCTATCGGGAACTCCACACCGAAGATCTCGAGTACACATCCTCGAATCACCTCAGTAGCATATACCGCTCGCTCGTCAGCTATGGAAACTTGAAGAGGTCGACTCAACGCCTCTTGACAGATACTGATGTGCTGACTAAAGGCTAACGACACAAAAGATCGACTCGTACCTGAGTTAAATAACACCAAGGTAGGTACAGAACTCACAAGAAATGTACCTACGCATATCATAATATAAGCACAATATCTCAAACTCAAAATAAATAGATGATAGAATACATATTAGCTACAACATCGGGCGCTGTGCGGACCTCCTCCTCCCGAGCCTTTGGCGCCTCAGCCTTCACTGGCCGAATCTCAGTAGCTCGTATGGCAATAGGGGCAGATCCCTGTGGTGCTCCCTGTGCCGACCCCCGCAGCTGTGGACACTCGGCTTTCTGATAGACAGTCTGGTTGCAGTGGAAGCATACTGCAAATACCTTGGGGCAATCCTTAGCCATGTGCCCCTCCTTGCCACACTTGTAGAAATACCATGCTCGACAAATCCCCTCGTGGTTCTTATCGCACTTGCCACAAGTGCGGCCCTTCTGGTTCCCTGATCTTGAATCGATGGGCTTTGCGCGCTTGGCTGCCGGCTGGGACTATGCCGGTCGCCGATCCCTCCCCTGATACTCCACCTTTTCCCTGGCTTGAGTCTCGAGATCAATCTCCCTCTTTTGAGCATTTTCCTGAAGCTCGGAAAATGTCTAGTACGTTGATTTTGCCATGAACTCGCGAATGTCTCTCCTCAAAATACTCAGATATCGACCCATGCGTGCCTGCTCCGTAGACACATGCTCAGGTTAAAACATGGCCCTCTCGTGAAACATCCTGGTAATCGTAGTAACAGACTCAGTACCCTGCTTGAGGGTCAAGAACTCCTAGGCCAACCGTTCCCTTTCCACCGGGGGAACGTACTCATCTCGGAACATAGCGGTGAACCTCTCCCAGGTCACCGCGGCATGCTCTGCAGAAGTGAAGTGCGCTGTCACGAACTTCCACCAGTCCTTCGCTCCCAAGCGAAGCTGGTTCAGAGCGAACCGTACCCTCAGTGCTCCGGACATGAACATGTCTCATCAATGTCAGAGATCCATATCATCGCAACTATCGGATCCTGGGTCCCATCAAACTCTTGAGGCTTCATGTTGCTGAACTCTCGGAACAGCAACGAGTCACCCCCCTGCGGCCTGGCAGCAGCGACGGCTGTGGGGGCTGTAGCAACAGCAACATCAGTAAGAGCGGCGTACAACTCATCAAAAGTCTCGATCAGCGTGGTCTTGATAGACCCAAACATCTCTGGTATCACAACCTGGATGGCCGCAACCACCTCCTCATGAATCAACCTGTGGATCTCCTCATCAGTAACACCGCTGCTCTCAGGTGTGTGGCGTGTCCCAACCATGATGTCTCTATGAACTACCAGATAAAATATCAGAGACCCGCTCGAGTATACTCACACTCGATTACTCAACCCTACTTGCTCTTTAGTACCCTAGGGATTCTTACTTGGGCTACGCACTGATCCGGTGTCTTCCGTAGTACGGGCCCAATACTATCGTCCACACTGCATCAGCATTCACCCCAAGTCCTCCTCCTAGGATCCCAGATCACAAGTACTCTAGTCTCGCTATTATTGGCTACTCTCTAGTAGACCCCTCATAAGCTCCTCGCTGCTACCTACTCACTCTCAGGCATCTCACTGTAGTAGTAATCTCCTAGGCTAAGGCATCACAAATCAGGACACTCTAGTCCTAATAAGAGTACCTAGCCTACTCTAGCATGCATAACATATCATATCGTATCTCATAACACATAATGTAAGGGTATTTTGGGAAATCACCGTTCGGGCGCTGTCTGACCATACGCACTGCTCTTCTCTGCTCGTTTCACAACCTTTTACTCTTTTTATAAAAATTGTTTTATTGTGAAAAATTCTTCAGATACTCAGTTTGAGTTCAGGTACACCCGAAGGTGCATCTGAATCCCTCAAACCAAGGCTCTGATACCAACTTGTAACGACATAAATTTTCAAAACAATTTTTCGTTTTTCGATTAACATAAATATCATTTAACATTCTTATATCTCTTGTTTAACAATTGTCATCAATAAAACATTTCCCAAGATCACAAATAAAATCCTCTGTCTGTGTGTACGGATCATGTCGGTGGCTTCCCGCGATCATCACTAGTACCTGAAACACATAACACATAACACCGTAAGCATAAATGCTTAGTGAGTTCCCCAAAATACTACATACAACACATATTAGCCACTCAAGGCTATAACTCTATATGACCCTCTGGTCAAGGTGTTTCGGTGGGACCCTCCAGTCCCATAACTCTGTGGACCCTCTGGTCCTAACTCTGTGGACCTTTCGGTCCTAACTCTGTAAACTCTGAATCACACATAGTACATAATCACATAAATATCACATCATATAATAGCATACAACATACTCTGTCACAAAACTCTAATTACCACTCTAGGTAAAGTATAGTGAGAAGACTCACCTCGGGTAACTCGGTAAATCTCGAACTCGGTAATACTGGTCTAGCCTCCGCCTAATCACATGGAACAATTACTCTAATCAATACAACTCTCAAGGTTAGACTAAAACCTCTCTAAGTTCTCTCAGAAGGGTAAAAGACCATTTTACCCCTCTTATGGCTCTAAGATCCAACCATAGACTAAACCCTAAAAGTCAACCAAAAGTCAACCCTACGGGTTACGCTGCATGTACCAAAATTGTATGTTGGGCGTACCCAACAACTCACAGAATCGGGGTGCGCGGTCCCCTATGCTGCGCGTACTGAGATTACGCCCCGCGTAACTCCTAGTTTCATGCTCTTTTGATTTTTGGGTCTTAAACGGTTAGGACATTCATCCAACTTTGAGATTTGACTGTCCCTAAGCCTCTTATTCCATAAATTCGGAACCTTTAAGCCTTTGCATGGCTGTAAAGGTCACTAATCATTCTAACAGCTTTCCTCTTTCCTCATAAAGCCTAGATCTCATGCATGAACTAATATCTACGTCCAAGTTTGGATTTTTATGAACCCACAACTCATAATACTTTGAAATATAGTAGATCTAAGCTTATGGAGACCTTTTGCTCATAAAGTCTCCACCTTAGGACCAAAAACCCTAAAACTTGGTCCGTGAAGCACACAACAATAATAATAAGGAAAGTTCTGAGCTTTTTTACCTCCAAGTGAAGCTCCTCCCTCTGTAGAACTCAGATCCATGCTTGCACACCAACTTCTAGCCTTCACAAGAACCTCCTCTTATTCTTCACTAACACACGAAGGCACTTTTAGCTCAAAAACACACACACACAAGCTTATAACGAATGTTGGCTCTCTTCTTTTAGGGTTTCACTCTCTCAAATGGTGGCTGAGGATAAGGCCATAGCTTTCTTTATATAGGGCTCAAGTCTTATTTAGGGTTTTGAGTCTGGAACCGCTACGCCCAACGTAGCCCAAGGTACGCCCAGCGTACCGGGTGGAGTCCGCGTCCAAAACATGCCCATGAGTACGCGCAACGTACTCTTTAGTACGCCCAGCGTACTCATTTGCCTTGGTTCACTTTTAAGGGCTAAACAAGACAACTTAGAAAGAAGGAAGGGTTAAACAGATATACCTGAATCTCGGTATGTTACAAATACCAACTTCTGAGCATCATTGAACGATCTTGAGCATCATTGACAACTTCATAGCATACTTGGCTCATCAAGGACCAAAATGATCCATCTTATGCCAACATGGCGCAACAAGAATATGGATGGCGCAAGAGGCATCAAGTGTGGCACAAGAGCATCTAGGTTGGAGCAACAACACCATCTTTGCAAAAAAATAACATGCATGGCACAACAAGGCCATGCTTGGCGCAACAACATACTCCATGGCGCAATAGGAGTACCCAATGGCGCAAGAGCGATACCCGATCACGCAAGAGGGAGTATCTTGGCACAAGAAGGAGTTCTCGTGGCACAACAACATCCTTCTTGGCCCAAGTCTTCAGCAAATGGCGCAAAAGGTCCCCTTGTTGCTCCATATCACTCCCAAGTGCTCCAAACCTCTTCTAGGTGCTCCAAACCCCCTTCTGTATGATCTGTTCCTTTGGTACTTGATCCATTCCTTTATCAAACAATCCATTCCTTTCTTAGATGATCTATTCCTTTGTCACATGCTCCATAAACCTCAAGTGCTCCATTGAGTTCCAAGTGCTCCAAATGCTCCATGAACATGATCCACATGCTCCATTTTAGACAAGACTTCATACCTTGACAATCTCCCACTTGAAGGCTTGCACAACTTCATCTGCCATTCAAAGTCTTCATCATTCTCTCAATCTCTCTCCCTCTCTACGCCAACCCCTATCCTCAAAATCTTGGAATGGTAGCTGAATCCATGTCTGGCTTTAACTTTTCAGTGGTAAACACCTTAGTATATTCATCTGATGAGTTCTCCATAATAAGGAATTTCTTTATCTTAGTAGCCCTTTGGTTCATTGACTTGAACTCTTTGGTCAGCCGCATCTTAAGCTTATTGATCTTTTGCATGTTGGAACCAAAAATCAACACTACATCATCATTTAATACGAGCATGATGTATGAGGAGCTTAACTTCTTCAAGTAGCAACCATAATCAACCTCACGTCTTGTAAACCCACTCCTCCTCATGTAGTTATCAACTTTAAGTACCACTGCTTAGAAGTTTGATTCATGCCATACATGTTATCTTTCTTATTGAACACCAAGTTTTTCTTACCAGCTGTAAGAGAACTTTCTGGTTGTGCCTTCAACATGTCTCCTTCCAAGTTATCATAAAGTAGACCATTTGTATTCACATCTACGTGTGCTAGGTGGTGATTTTCCTATACCACTGCATTTAACATAGAAGTAATTGTAGTCATCTTCGCAACTGGAGAATCATCCTTTCTCTTCTATTGTATTCCCTTGACCGCCAATCTTCCCTTGCAAGTTTTACCGCCATCTATCTCATCCTTAACTTGAAACATCTTACTATTCTGCAGTTTGCTCAACTTGTCATCCATTGCCTTTTCCCACTATATGGAGTTCATCCTCAAGGCCTCTAGTTTTGACCCATTCTCACACATCAACGTATCATTGGTTGATGGAGAATACCTCACTAGAGTACTTTGCTTCATGGTCCTCTGGATAATATGTGGTTTGATCTTTGAAACACCTACAACTCCACCCTTATAACCATTATTACTAGAGCTCCCACTGCTTCTTAAAAATCTGTCTATCCTTTTACTAGAGATAGGTTTTGCATGATTATGGGATCCTCCCACTAAAGAATCTGAAGTTGGATTGTAAATATCAGAATGAACTAAGCCCGACTTCCTAAACTTAGGTGGATTTCCTATCTTTGAAAAACTGACTTTCTTTTGTCTACCAATAGAACATGGCTTAGAAGCATCTGTCACATTCTTCGAATCTGACATCCTCCCACTGGATACAGGCTTCCTCATTCCCTCCTCACTCTTATGAACAAATCTTTTATGGCATAGAGTTGATGCCCCAACTTCTTCAACAATATGTGCCTCATCATCAAAAACTTCCACCATGTATAGTGTACCATGTTAATGATCTATAGAAATGATCAAGTTTCCCTTCTTCACTTTCCAGTTGTGATCACCAAATGTAACATGATGACCTTCATTATGAAGTTCCAATTGATATCAACATCCTCTTTAGTTCTAGAATGAACTTGACATTCTTTAAAGTCCAATCCGTACCAAAAGTCATCTTAAGAACCACATCACCAACACCCATGATATCTAGACACTTGTTATTTGCCAGCCTGACCTTCCCTTGGTAATGCCTGAAGTTCTGCATCACATATTTGGAATGACTCGCATAAAATGACACACCAAAATCCAAGACCCAGGATTCTATTGAATTTTCAACTAAAAAAATGAGTACATCACCTTCAAAATCTTCTCCCACATTCATCTCATTTTGGCCTTTATCTGCCATGAGCATTAGGCAATGAATTTTGACATGACCATTCTCTTTACAGTTCCAACAGGTCACGTCCCTCCTATTGTTCTATCCACATCTCTTTCTCGACTTTGATTTTCCACTACCCCACACCCTCTGTTGGGCCCCATTCCTCTATCTTTAGTACTCAGAAGACTATTGGAAGCTTTTCCAACACTCTGTTTGCATAAATCCTCACCAAGGGTTAAATCGTGATTGCCTTCGAATGTCAGCTTAGTGCCCCCAACTGAGCTTCTAACTGATGTCACTGTACCGGACCAACTATCAGGCAAAGATAATAATAGCAGCAATGCCATGACTTCGTCTTCAAATTTAATATCAATCGACATCAAACTTGATAGAATTGAATTAAATTCATTAACACGATCAATTATTGAGCCACCCTCCTTCATCTTCAGATTTACCAATTGTCGAATAAAGTGAATCTTGTTCATTGTTGAAGGTTTTTTATACATGTTAGATAGTGTCTTGATCAACTCATGAGTATCTTCACATTGAAAATGTTGTATGCTACATTCTTTGCCAAGGATAATCTCACCACATCAAGTGCCTTCCGATCTTACAATTTCCAATCCTCCTGCTTCATTTTTTCAGGTTTACTTTGGGACAATGGTTCATGTAATTTTTCTGGTAGAGGTAGCCTTCGATTTGCATTTTCTAGAAACTGAAATCGTGCCCATTGAATTTGTTAATCTGAACTTTCCCATCTTTATCCATAGATTTGATACCAGTTTATTGGGTGACAACAAAACAATTTAAGCACTTTAGACAAATATCAAAACAAACTTCGGTGAAATTGCGAAAATAAAACTTCTGAAAATGTAAATCAAGTGAACACAACATTTAACGTGGTTCAGTCAAGGTGACCTACATCCATGGGCGAACGACAGAGAGGGGGGGGGGGGGGAGAGAGAGATAGAGAATTTTATTAAATTCTAAGAGCTATTACAATCCTACACAAAGGTTACACCTCACTTGAGCTCTCAAAACAAGAGAATCTTTCTTGCTTACTAACTACTCCAAAGGAGTGCTCTCAACCTCACGGTGATTACTCTCTTGAAATTTTTACACACATACAATGATGGAGATATGAGTCTATTTATACTTAAGGGATCAGACGTAAAACCCTAATGGGCCAAGCCCATTGGCCCATAGGCCCATGACGTATGACAACCAATCATATCTCGCCATACATCATGTTTTGGAACATTCTTCCATGTCATACAACCCATGAGCATCAACAACACACATGATGGACCGCCTTGATCATAGTGGATCATCATGATGCACAAGTAGCGCGTCATGAACACACCCAACATCCATCATGGTGGCACAGCATGGTGTATATCTCGAGCATCCTTTAACGATCTTGAGCATCATTGAGGACTTCATAGGATACTTGGCTCATCAAGGACCAAGATGGTCCATCTTATGCCTTTAATGTGCAATAGGAATATGGACAGCACAAGAGGCATCAATTGTGGCACAAGAGCATCTAGGTTGGAGCAACATCACCATCTTGGCACAACAGTAACATGCATGCGTAACAAGGCCATGCCTGGCGCAACAACATACTCCAAGGCACAATAAGAGTACCCCATGGCACATGAGGGATACCTCATGGCGCAAGAGGGGGTATCTTGGCACAAGAAGGAGTTCCCTTGGCGCAACAACATCATTCTTGGCCCAAGTCTTCAGCAGATGGCACAATAAGGTTCCCTTATTATCACACCCCCAAACCAGACGACATAAACTTTCGAGGGTGGATGACTTCATTTGTAGTATCACAACACATGCATTATAGTAATAAAAGTACAAACAACCATTGCATTAATAAGTATAAGTTTTTACATGTGTTCAATCATTGTATATTGACACCAAAATAGTTATAGCAAAAGACAGAAGACATAACTCAAAATGGATCCATCTTCTCAAAAGCTTAGGGAGTATCTGCCTACTGATTCCTTGAGAATATAAGTAATTTGAAAAGAGAGTGTCAACATAAAGTTGAGTGAGTGCATAAGTATTTATGTTTGAAAGTATGTTTCCTGTTCTTTGAATATGTAAACTGATCTAGAAAATCCTATATTTTCTGTTGTATATGAAAAGTCGTTTTAATCTCATAAAACCGTTCTGTTTGTAAACCAGTGTTCTGTATTTGTATTCCTTTGTAAAACCTGTAAAAGTGAGTGTGCCTGGTTCCACCAGCTGTCATTGTAAACTGTAATGTAATACTATAAATTATATCATGTAAACTAGTACTTTGAAAATGTACTCATGTTTAGTTAATTATACAGTAGCATATTGTTAATACCTTTTTAATGAGTTATTATAACCATACTATGACTAGATGGCCTGGAACAATGCTTTGAAGGCATTAAAACTGTTGATAACAATTGTCACTCATTGTCACACCCCAAAACCGATAACGGCGGAATACGTTTCGGGGTGGATGACGTAGTGAACAGTATCATCACATTTGCATAATAGTAGAAACAAGAAACATACAACCATAGTATTACATAGTGAATTTAATTACATGCGTGTTTTGTAATGTTTAACAATCACCCAAAAGCAATTCAAAAATAAGAGATGGGTCTTGTGTGCTCCACCTTCTCCAAAAATGCCGCGTCTGTACCTGTCTATCTTTGACCTGAAGATACAAGTTATTTTGAAAACAATTATCAGCATAAAGCTGGTGAGTTCATAAGAGTTTAGTGTGAGTTTTGTATACAAAGCATTAGTGCTAAAAATGTATCATTTATGTTCATAAGTAGTAGAAACTTTAGAAAATCCCATATTTTCCATAAATACATTGTAAGTGACAATCGGTGAAAAATATACATTCTTCATTTCTTTGAAACGGATTATTGTAAAAACATATTGGCGAATCTCCAAATAACAAGTGTGATGGAATAGGTTGAGCCTGTAATCAGTGATAGAGGTGCAAGCTTCCTTTAGTGATAGATACTTACTTACTTCGGGATGCAGTTTAGCATTTAGTGTGGTATTTTAGAGTAGTTGTAGCGTATTCCTTGTATATTACTAATAGTGAAGATAATAGAGGATCCCATGACCTCCCCGGTCATGCACAGTATAGTGAGTAGTGGCATCCCTGGGCCTGCACGGCGCGGACTGAGATTAACAGTCGGGATGTAATAGCGTCTGCCCCGTATAGATCTATACATGTAGAGTCTTCTCCTGCTGGAACACTCCGGGCGTAATGAATAGTGAATAGAGTATCTCATAGCGGATTAGTGTATTATTGTTTGTTTAGTGTTTTCTCTATGGTTATAGTGTAGTAAACTTTTAGTATTGATCATAGTGTATTCTCTTACTAGTGTATCATCTAGTAATAGTGAGTATTATAGTGTAGATAGTAATAACTTTAGCGAGTAGTAGCGGTAGCGACTCTAACCATACCTATTATGGTTATCTTAGTGGGGATGTTTCTTAGCACGTTAGTGACTTTAGCATTAAGTGAAAGCAGTAATATTCTTATCCCATATTGATATACAGATTTTATATAAGTAAGAAATCAACGACAGTCGGACGGATAACTACTACCCTAAGCCCACAATCAAACAAGAATAGGAAATAAGGCGAGATATCGGTCCTAAGTCCTCCAAGTCTTATTTATATAAATGTATCAGAATGATTACATTTTATAAGCAAATTGATTAAATAAAAGTATTTTTCCAAAAGAAAATTTAAATTCTGATTCACTGTTTAAAAATAGTTTGAAAAAGGTGAAACCCGTTTATAAGGCATAAGGACAAATCACATGTGATTTGAACTAAAGGTAATGAATCACATGTGATTAATCCTTGTAACTCTGAAATCGTTCTGTAAAACTTTACATAAACATTCATAAGCAACTTGTATCTCCCCCCTAAAACATTTAAAACATCTGAAAGGTTCATTAAAGGGGTATGAACTCACCTGAAATCGCGGAAATCGGGTGAATCGGGTAAATTGGGTAATAGTGTCGATTGAGCGTTTGGTACCAAATAACCACTTGTGCACCTTTTAGGAGCCTAATGTCATATGAAATATGTATTTTACAAGAAGTTAATCATCTTGTGCTTTTCATTATAGTATTTGGACATTCTAGTGTCGTTTTCGGGGTTTTAAGGCCTAGAAAGGGTTCCCGGGAGTGGTACGAGGCCATGGATGATTTACGGGAGGGTCCTTGAGTTCACTCTCTTAGATTTTATGGCCTAAAAGCCATTCTTTGGGAGTTTATGGCCGTAAGCCCCCTAGGCTTGGCCGTAAACTCTTGTGACACTCCAAAATGTGTGTTTAGGGCCTAATCTCACTTCCTTAATTTAGTGGTGTGTGTTTTGGACCAAGAGGGAAGGATTAAACATCATAATTTGTGTCATTTTTAGGGAGTTTACGGCCAAGACTTGTTCTTGGGCCGTAAACTCCTATAGACCCTTCAAGATGTAGGTTTTACTTGTACAACATGGTCCCAAATGGCTTAGAAAAATTCTAGAAGGCCCTATAGTGAGTTTGGAACAATTTGGCATACATTTTTGGGGAGTTTACGGCCCAAGAACATCCTTGGCCGTAAACTCTTCATTTTGTTCCCAAATGTGAAGTTTAATTGTACAACACACTTCCATAGGCCTTAGATAAATTCCTTTCATGCACTAGGGTAGTTTAGGGACTTGTTTGACACAAAAATTTGGGTGTTTACGGCCCAAGCTTAAGCTAGGCCGTAAACTCCTCTTTTTGGCCTCAAATGGAGTTGTTTAATGCATTTAAGTGTTCCTTGGAGTCAAGTCTAATTTACCAAACATCCTAGAAGTGTTTTTGGGGCTTAAAACATAGATTTATGGGGTGTTTGAGGTGTTTACGGCCTAAGCACATGCTTGGGCCGTAAACTCCTTTTTAAGCATCAATTTCTAGTGTTTTAATGTCCAAAATCTTCTAGTTATAAGCCTTAATTAGTATACTAACTCACAAGAAGGAAAAACTTGGTCTTTGGCTTGGTTTTGGGGGTTTACGGGCTAAGGAGCTTCTTAGGCCGTAAACTCCTCTTTGGACCTTGATTCCTATGATTTTTGGCCCTCAAATTCAATGAAGCATGTCTAGAATAAGATAGAGGATGAGTACTTACGTTTGGAAGTCGGAAATTAGCGGAATCGGGGTCGTTTTCGAGTCTAGAAAGAGAAGGTAGTGAGAGAGAGTGGGTGTGTAGTAAATGAGTGTTCAAATGTTGTGCACACCCATTGCATATGTCTCGGGAATCGCACCCGATACACGGCTACCCGATGTTTAAAGTTAACTGGGTTAAAACTTTTTACCCGGGTGAAGTGGTTGAAAAGGTAATACAACTCTATTAGGTTAACCGGGGTTAACACATACGAGGTATATTTCTTATAATAATATCAAGCCATGTTTAAATTTAGACATTCGGATATTGACGATTTCAAATATTACATAAAATAACGTATAGTGACACGTTCCGTTAGTGAAAACGGGGTTTGTAACGGAGTTAAATTTGGGGTTGTCACACTCATAGGCGTGTATGCTCGACTGTAGCTAGTAACCCGGGTGCGGGGTTGTCAATCCCAATATAGATCTATACACATTTGTTTCGATCCCCGACTGGAGATTCTGGTTATAATATCAGGACTTTAACTATATTGTTTAAATGAATAAACAACCTGAATCTATTGTCTCATAAAAAGCATATAGATGTTACATGTATAATAGTAATGAAAACCCAATAATTATGAAATAAATGATCAAGTATGTTCCTTGTTTAGTATACTTGGAATGTATTTGTAAGTTGTATACCCTTGTTTAGTTTTGAATCAAACGCTTGTCCTTGTAAAATAGTGTACTCTAGTATACATGACTTGTAAATTAGTGTTCTTGAATCATAAATTCTACCTATTATAATTTATATGTACTTTCTGTATTGATACTAATTGTTCATGAATGCAATCTGTGACAATAGTCAAATTCGGGTCAAGTCTAATCCGGACAAGGTCAACGAGTCAAACCGGTCAACTCAATTAAAACCTTGTATAATAGGGTTTATATTATGTAATTACTGTATAACTCACTATCTTAATAAGAATACATCACTTGGAAAGTTCGTGTGTTTAAATTTCTTTAACCTTAGTGCTAAACAATGAACAAGAACAATAAAACAATGTTGCATACTCATAGGGAGTGTGTAAGATCCTATAACATGGCATAACGGGGTCTAAGGACCTTGCATTTGAGAAGCCGGACACTCACATTCGTCACACACGAAACCGCTCTCAATCGTTTTCACTCTATCTCTTCTTATCGAAAATCTCTCCAAGTATGTCAAATCTCTCCCAAATCTCTCCAAGTATGTCAAATCTCTCCCAAATCTCTCTGAGTATGTGGAATCTCTCTCAAATCTCTCTCGAAATCTCTCCCAACTTTGTATAATCACTCGGGGCATCCCGACCCTCGAATTTGACGAAAACAGCCCAAAAACGGAAGTCTACGCGAAAAACGGACCTTAGGAACCGAAACCCCTCTTAGGACCCGAAAGTCCTCTTAGGAACCGAAGGTACTGTTCACACTAACCGAACCTCGCTTAAAAAGGAAGGACCGAACCGAAGGTACTGTTCACTACTGTTCACTACAGCTCCTTCGGTTCTGACTACTCTTCGGACCGAACCCTCGCTTCGCTTCTCGCTTCCGGCTCAGCCTCTCGCTTCCGAATCAGCACCATTCCTGACCGAACCTCGGCCTAGGGACCGAACCTCGGCCTAGGACCGAGAGGTCTCGCTGGGAAGCCCTTTTTCTCCCGGTTTTCAATTAAATTCGCGTTTTAAGCCATTTTTAATTGTTTTAACATGGGATTTTCACCCAAAACTTTATTTTAAAATATAAGACCCCTAAATTAATGATTTAATCATATTTTAAGGATAAAACCTTATCCAAAAGAGAGTAGGTAAAGTACAAAGGTAGAGTGTTGACTTTACCTTATTTTATGACACAAGCAACCCCATACCCACTCCATGATTAACCCACACTCCTCCCCACCATACCTTGTCTCTTCCTTGTACTTTTTACCCCTCTCACAAGCCATCCCCACATTCTAGGGCTGGTCACTCAACCTCTCTCCTCATTTTCTTCAATCACTCTCATTCCACCAAAGATTCAACTCCAACTTTTTCTCTCCAACTTTTCTCTCTAATTCAAGATCTCAAGGCTGATCATCAAGTGTTCTTCCACTCTTGGTAAGTGTAATCCATCCTCCTTGTGATTTTTACACTTCATTCTACTCAAATCATTGATAGCTTATACAAACTCCATAACTATGATGCTAGATTCTCAAAAATCTTCAAGGCATCTCCAAGTGTTCTTGAGTTAAACACCTCCATTCTTCAACAATCATCTACTGAAAACACTTAAGGTGAGTTCATACCCCCATATTTTCATGTTTTCTCAAGTTTTTAGGGGGGGGGGATACAAGTTAAAACACCAAGAACATAACTACACTTTTCTAACAGCCTTCATCAGAAAAGTTCAACTCCATTCACGGACTGTTTTGGACCACTTAAACATTTTAGTTTTCAAAACTGTTTTAGGTGTAAGTAGTTCCAGTTCTTAGCTTTAAAATGACTACTTGCAAATCTCCATACGATTTTTCTACAATTTATGGTGATTTTTACAAAACTGTCTATCATTCCAAACACCAATCCGGACCAGTCTGTGATTATGGACTTTTTCACCCAAGTTGGAGGTCATTAATGTCACACCCCCAAACCTGAACGGCGGAAACGTTCGGGGGCGGATGACTTCATGTGGTAGCGTAACAAATGAATACATAGTAAAGAAAGCAATACAACCATCATATATATAATTGAAAGTTTTCATTTGTCAGAAGTTACATGTTCAAAACTCAATTACAATATGATGTCAAAAACACGAGATTAAACTGGCGCCGCAGCATCCCTTCATCAAAAGCGAAATGAATACCTGAAATTACTGATTTGCTGGGACATACAAGAAATTTTGAAAGAGTAGATCAACATTTAAGCTGGTGAATTCCATAAGTATTTAAGTGACAATGTTTGAATGAAATGAAATGTTTTATCTTTGTTTGTTTGTGTTTAGAAAATCCTATATTTTCTACTAGTATAAAAGTAGCCTTCACTCAAGACCAATGTTTGTTTCCAAAATGTATGTAAATGTAAAATAACCAATGAGTTTGAAAACCTTGTAAATCAATGCCTTTTTAATACCCCTTGTGAGTTTTATAACCATACTATTGACTCTGAATGCCTATACACAACGTTCTTCAGGCGTTGGAATGTTATGACGTTTGTCACCCCAAACGGTGGACTGCACCTAACAGTCAGGGCACGGGTTGTCAAGCCCGTATAGATCTATACACAAACACCATGCTCCCCCTCCAAGGGATTCTGGTATATAATACAGGACTTGAAATGTGTACTCGAACGTACATGAAGTTAGTGTCTCACAAATCCGTGGTATAAAAACAGATCTACTTGTTAAAATGTTACGTTTGTTCTTGTATACGAAAGTAAACTTCTTGAAATATGTGTTTCTAGTACATAAGAGTTAGAAATCTGTTCGTAAAACTATACCTATTATAGTTTCCAAAAAGCGTGTCTTGTTTGTTTAGAAATATTGAGAAAAGGAATCACTTGTTTATGAAAGTATAGATTTTTGGTGTAGAGTCTAGGATAGACAAGAAAAATCTAAGAACAGTTTAGTTTATACATGTATTACAACAACATTATATTTTAAAAGGTAAAATGCTATTGTGACATATGTTATATATATATAAAAGTTCCTTTAAATGTTTATAAATCGCATGTGATTTGAATATATAACAGTATATAAAAGAGTTTCTTTATGTAACACACGATAATACTCGTGTGTTTTACTTGTAATCCCCCCCTTGAAAGCATATAAAGGTATTTAGAATAATTAAAAAGGTTGATTAAGGGGTATGAAACTCACTTGAAAGTTTTGGAGATAGCGAGATGGAAAACCGGGCAGAGTTTCGTCTCGGGAAACGGATTTTCCTCGGGATTCTCGGGAATCTCGGGAGTAAAATCGACCTTCGGGACTTGATCCAAAAAGACCAGAGCTTCGGGTTTGAACGGACTCGGAAAACGAGGCAAAGTTGAGAGAGAGAGAAGAGAAATGAACCCTTTCTTTGGAAACTCTCGCATCCGATTTATAGTAAGGCTGGTCTGCCTCGGTATGCGGGGCGTACGCTCGTACGCAGCACGTACGCGTACGTCATGCATGACCGAAGCCTCGACTGCCTCGGTTCGGATGGGACGGGTTGCTGGGTACGCGGGTCGGATGGGACGTCGGGTCGGACGGTTCGGGGCTTCGGACGGGTCGGATGGGTCGGTTTCTTCGGATAGCGCGACGTGGACGATCAGAGGCCAATCCTCTCGGTTACGCGGGGCGTACAGGGGTACGCAGCGCGTACCTCGGAGGAGGATGCTGACTCCCCTTCGGATAATATCCGAATTTTGAATTAAATAAATAATTAATTTATTTAATAAACTTCAAAAATTCATATCTTCTTCATACGAACTCCGTTTTCGATGGTCTTTATATCCTCGCGTAGGTGAGACTACGCTCTACAACTTTCGTTTAGACTCCGTCGGCAAATTCCAAAATTATATTTTATTATTTATTAAAAATCCATCGTGTTTAAGGAATTTCTTAGAAAATTTATAACTTCTTTATCTGATGTCGGTTTTTGCCAGACTTTTTACCGCTGGAATACCATTGTCGAGACCTTCGATTCTCGTTTAGGTCATTCCGGCCAAAAGTCGCTCGATTTCCGATTCGAGTTTTTAGCTGTCTGTTGCTAAGCCGAACTTGGAAAAATCATAACTTCGCTATATGAAGTCGGATTTGGGCGTTCTTTTCACGTACGATCATGGTTCAAGGACATTTAATCATAGAAGGAATTTAAGTAGAACTTATTTATACATTTTATTATGAAAGTAACTTTTTATTATTCAGAAGTGGTTACAATACTTGACCCATTTTGGTCGTTACAAAGAGTTGAAATATCAGGTTGTCACATCATCCCCCCGTTAGAGAGAATTTCGTCCCGAAATTTAAAGTAGTAAAGATACTAGTGAACATGAAAGAGATGAGGGTACTTTTGTTTCATCTGATCTTCGCGTTCCCATGTGAATTCGGGTCCCCGCTTGGCGTTCCAGCGAACCTTCACGATGGGTATGCGACTTTGTTTTGTTTGTTTGACCTCACGGTCCATGATTTCTACTGGTTCTTCCACAAAGTTGAGGCTCTCGTTGATCTCGATCTCGTCGAGTGGAATAACAAGAGTCTCGTCGGACAGACACTTTTTCAAGTTTGAGACGTGGAAGGTTGGATGGATGTTACTAAGTTCGCGCGGTAGGTTAAGCTTGTAAACCACAGGGCCGATTCTGGCAAGAATCTCGAAAGGCCCTATGTATCTTGGATTTAGTTTCCCACGCTTTCCAAATCGTATTAAACCCTTCCACGGTGAGACCTTTAATAAGACGTGGTCTCCTACCTGGAATTCCAAAGGTTTCCTCCTTTGGTCAGCGTAGCTTTTCTGTCGGTCTCTTGAGGCTTTCAATCGTTCACGAATCTGAACGATCTTCTCTGTTGTTTCACGTATGATCTCCGGACCTGTGAGAGTGCTTTCAGGAACTCTTCCTCTAGCTAACTGGGTATCGCCAACTTCAGTCCAGCACAGAGGGGATCTGCACTTTCGACCATAGAGGGCTTCAAACGGAGCAGCCTTTATGCTTGTATGATAACTATTGTTGTATGAAAATTCGACAAGGGGTAAATGAATATCCCATGCCTTTCCAAAGTCAATCACGCAGGCTCTCAGCATGTCTTCTAAAGTTTGTATTGTTCTCTCACTTTGTCCGTCTGTCTGTGGGTGGTAGGCTGTACTCATGTCCAGCCTAGTTCCCAGGGAACTTTGTAGTGACTGCCAGAACCTTGAAGTGAATCTACTATATCGATCGGAGATAATGGATATCGGAACACCATGCAGTCACACTACTTCTCTTAAGTAAGTTCTTGTAAGCTTCTCCATTTTGTCAGTCTCCTTGATGGGTAGGAAATGTGCGGATTTGGTCAATCTGTCGATAATGACCCATATGGTATCGATTCCACTTGTCGTCTTGGGTAACTTGGTTATGAAGTCCATAGTAATCCGCTCCCATTTCCATTCCGGTATCTCTGGTTGTTGTAGTAGTCCTGATGGTTTCTGATACTCGACCTTAACCTTAGCGCAAGTAAGACATTTACTCACGAAGGTAGCAATTTCTGCTTTCATGTTAGGCCACCAGTACAGATTCTTAAGATCCAGATACATTTTATCTGAACCCGGGTGAACGGAATATCTTGAGTTGTGAGCCTCGGTCATGACTACGTTTCTGAAACCACCATGATTTGGGGTCCAGATTCGGTCCATGAGATAGTAGGCTCCGCCACCCTTGACTTCTAAATTCTTCTCCATTCCTCGCAGGGATTCACCCGCCACATTTTCAGGTTGCAAAGCTTCCATTTGTGCTTCCTTAATTTGTGTGGATAAGTGGGAATGGATAGTCATGGTCAGAGATTTGACCCTCCGACCAGTGTATTCCTTTCGACTGAGGGCGTCGGCTACTACGTTGGCCTTGCCAGGATGATAACGAATTTCGCATTCGTAGTCATTTAGTAATTCGACCCATCGTCGTTGGCGCATGTTGAGTTCCTTCTGATCGAAAATGTGTTGAAGGCTCTTATGATCGGTGAAAATAGTACTCTTTGTTCCGTATAAGTAGTGCCTCCAGATCTTCAGAGCAAATACCACTGCTCCTAATTCGAGATCGTGTGTCGTATAGTTCACTTCGTGTGTCTTAAGCTGTCGGGAGGCATAAGCGATAACCTTCCCTCTCTGCATAAGAACACAACCAAGTCCTTGATTTGAAGCATCGCAATACACTACGAAGTCTTCTATCCCTTCGGGGAGGGATAGTATCGGTGCGGTGCACAAGGCCTGCTTTAGTGTCTGGAATGCCTTCTCTTGTTTCGCTTCCCAGTCAAAGGCCACACCTTTCTGGGTTAATGAAGTAAGAGGTTTCGCAATGCTCGAAAAGTTCTTTATGAATCTGCGATAGTAGCCAGCTAGACCTAGAAATTGACGAATTTCTGTAGGTGTCTTTGGTGCCGACCAGTTCTCAATAGCCTTAATTTTGGAGGGGTCCACGTGTATACCTTCCTCGCTAACAACGTGACCTAAAAATTCGACTCTTCGAATCCAAAATCCGCATTTAGAGAACTTCGCATAGAGTTTCTCCGTTCGCAGTGTTTCTAGGACTTTTCGTAGGTGTTGACTATGCTCTTCCTCACTTCGAGAGTAGATAAGTATATCATCGATAAAGACGATGACGAACTGATCCAAGTAAGGGCGGCATACCCTATTCATTAGGTCCATAAATACTGCTGGTGCATTGGTTAATCCGAACGGCATCACCACGAATTCATAGTGTCCATAACGAGTTCGGAAGGCTGTCTTTGGAATGTCC
This sequence comes from Lactuca sativa, assembly GCF_002870075.4. Classification (NCBI taxonomy): domain Eukaryota; kingdom Viridiplantae; phylum Streptophyta; class Magnoliopsida; order Asterales; family Asteraceae; genus Lactuca; species Lactuca sativa. The sequence goes on along the minus strand of NC_056625.2, from coordinate 98,369,136 downwards.
CCCTCTAGAACTCGTAATTGGTGATATCCGGATCGCAGGTCTATTTTGGAGAAGTAGTTCGCCCCTTGAAGTTGATCGAATAGGTCGTCAATATGGGGTAGAGGATAGCGGTTCTTGACAGTAAGTTTGTTCAGCTCTCTGTAGTCGATGCATATACGGAACGATCCGTCTTTCTTCTTTACAAACAAGACCGGTGCTCCCCAAGGTGAGAAACTTGGTCTTATGAATCCTTTGTGAAGGAGTTCATTAAGTTGACTGGAAAGTTCCTGCATCTCTGCTGGTGCAAGACGATAAGGCGACTTCGCTACTGGGGTAGCTGCTGGAATTAAGTCGATTCTAAACTCGACTTGGCGTTGCGGTGGTAATCCTGGTAGTTCTTCTGGAAAGATATCGGGAAAGTCGCGTACTACCGAGATGCTCTTGATGTCCTTCAGTTCTTGACTTGTATCGACGATGTGCGCTAGGAATGCTCGACAATCCTTCCGCAAGCACTTTCGAGCTTGGATGCACGAAATGATGCGAAGGTTTGCACTAGATTTGTCGCCGTAGATAACTAATGTTTCGTTGTTAGGGAGGTTAAGACGAACTGCTTTCTCAAAGCACATGATGTCGGCGCGAAGAAGACTCAACCAATCCATGCCGACTATGACGTCGAAACTTTTAATTTGAACCGGCATGAGATTGATTGGGAAAGAATGGCCGTCTAATGTTAACGTACAGCCCATGTATATGCAATTTGTGTTTTCGGTTTTCCCATTGGCCATCTCTACAGTGAATGATTTTTCTAACTTGCTAGGTTTAGGTTTAAGTAAATGAATAAAGTTTTGACTCACGAAGCTTCTCTCCGCTCCACTATCGAATAATATGCATGCGTATGAATTATCGAGAAGGAACGTACCAGCAACTATAGTTGGGTCAGCTACAGCTTCGTCGTGGCCTATTGCCAAAACTCGTCCTACACCTCCGGTGCCTGCTGCCTTAGGACAGTTTCTCTTGTAGTGGCCCACCTCGCCATAACCGTAGCAAGCCTGCCCTACACCCGCACCGGGAACTTGAGTGATCGGCTTTGCGGGTTCCTTGCAGAAACGGGCTGTGTGTCCTTTCCTGCTGCAGTTGGCGCACTGCATATCTCGACAAGGTCCATGGTGGTGGTAATTGCATTTGGTGCATTTTGGGAGGTTGCCTATATAGGGCTTTGTTGGGTAGGTATTTGTAGGGGTTGTAGCAGGTACAATGGCAGCATTTACTGACACCAGTTGTTTCTTTGCGGATTCTTGGGAAGACCCACCCTTCCCTTTAATCCACGCTCTCTTCCTGCCATGGTTGTTGTTGTTGTTGTTGTTGTTGTTGTCGTTGTTGTAGTTGTTGTTGTTGTTGTTGTGGTTGTTGTTGTGGTTGTTTCCTTTCTGTGGTGCTGGTGCAGAAGTGGTTGAGTTCTGATGACCTCCGTAGTCGATCAGAGATTGTGCCAGTTCCTTAGCACTTTCAAAGGCGTTAGGTTTAGAAGCTAACACGCTTGATCGCATTTGGGGCGTCAGTCCCCAGATGTACCTTTCTATCTTCTTGCTCTCGGGAGCAATCATATCTGGACAAAGGATTGCCAGTTCACAGAATCTGTTGGTATAAGTAGCGATGTCGGTACCCACCATTCCGAGAGTCCATAGCTCGTGTTCAAGCTTTTGAATCTCTCCCCGTGGGCAGTATTCTCTCATCATCATGGCCTTCAAGCTCTCCCAGCTTATGGAGTTTGCCACGATTAGGGTAAGTACTTTAACGTGGCCATTCCACCAAGTTAAAGCTTTATCGAGAAGGGTGAAAGTTGCAAATTTGACCTTGCTGTGCTCGGGGCAGGAGCAGATTTCAAAGACTGCCTCCGTCCTTTCAATCCACTGTCTCAGGGCCATCACACCACCAGTACCATAAAACATCCGGGGCTTGGCATTAGTGAAGTCCTTATAGGTGCATTCTCGAGGTGGTCCATGAATCTCGCCATGGTTGGATGGGTGTGTGCCAGATCCCAAGCCATTAGCACTCGAGTTATTGATCTGTGACATGGCAGCTGCCACCGCTACGGTGACTGCTGCTTGAAACATTACAACATCAAATTGGGGTGGTGGAGGTGGTGGTGGTATAGGTGCTTCCTCACCGTTGTTTCGCCTCGGATTCCTACGCGGAGGCATCCTTCAACTATAGATTGAAAAGACAAGGATAAGAATTTCATAGAATGGAAAATGTATGTGTCTCATGAACTATATCGCTATAGTTCAACAACAGATGATAGTATGAGTCTTAAAATAGAAGAATGAAAGTTATTTGTAAGACTGAAGGTATGAAACAAGTATTTGGGTTCACAAAGACCATTCAAGGTTCGAAATACTCAACATAGTAGTAATAGTGCCACTTATATTAATATAAAAGTTGTTACAACGATCATGAAAATTTGACCCCTATAAGGGTCTCCGATTACAAAGTTCGAGAAATTTAAAGACTTTTAGCCGAGGTCCTAAGCTATAACAAAATTTGAGTCCTAGACAAGCACTACTTGCGTCGAAGGTTGCGCTTGGAGCTTGACTCCGTATCTGATTGCTTTGACTCCATTAGACGCCTATCGAAAACGGCTTGTTGTTCCCTTAGTTCGGCGAGGGCTGCAATCATTTGCGCTTGAAACGCTTCAGCTTGGAATTGGGCGTTGTCTTGAATCTTGTCCAGCCTACGGATGTCAGAAGTGTGAACCTGCACTTCCACGTTGATATCCCGGAGTCGACTAGCTTGTACTCCAGACTGATAGGACTGATTGGCTAACTTACCCACCATTACCGGGAGTGCTCGATCAGCCGAACCTCCGCCGCGGACATCATAGAAGTCCCGGCACATGCCGTAGGGAGGGCGTAGGTTTTGTTGTTGGCTCCAATGGTGGAGGTGACTTCCCCAGACGGGAGTCGGTCCTTGAAAGTTCCTTACGATGACGGGAGGCTGAATGGGTGGTGGATCGATAACTTCCGGCTCTGAGTCGGTACCGGAGTCATCACCCACTTCTATGGGTTCCTCGTCCTCTTCGGGATCATCTTCGATCCATCCTCCGTTGCCTTGGTTGGGAAAGTAGGGGTCGCCAGGGTGGTGAAATCCAGCCATTTGACTGTACGAGAAATAGGGTTATAAGAATTGAGTAAAGTCGGAACATGTAAAACATGTAAGTTTAACTAGTTTAGATAGCAAATACTCCTATAGTATTTAAGTTCTTGTGTTTGATTCTTGTAATGGTTTGGTAAGTTTTGACTTGTTGCTTACTACGATCATTCCTCGATATACGTTGGTCCAATCTTGGGCAAATATAGTTGATCACGCTATATTTGTCCAAAATCTGATTACATATATCGAGTCTCAATCGTAGTGTCAACTTGTCTAAATATTCGTATAATTGTATACATGAAAAATAGTTTGTGGTATGCATGTAATTGTACTTAAATGAATTATCAAATTAAGTTGAACGAAATGCTGCTTAAGTGTAAAAAGAAAATTTGTTTTGTCAGAGAGTATTAGTCCCTTAAGCATTTATAGTTTGTATATCTTATGTGGTTCGATATACTTAGTTCACTATAAACATTGCTCTGATACCAATCTGTCACACCCCCAAACCTGAACGGCGGAAACGTTCGGGGGCGGATGACTTCATGTGGTAGCGTAACAAATGAATACATAGTAAAGAAAGCAATACAACCATCATATATATAATTGAAAATTTTCATTTGTCAAAAGTTACATGTTCAAAACTCAATTACAATATGATGTCAAAAACACGAGATTAAACTGGCGCCGCAGCATCCCTTCATCAAAAGCGAAATGAATACCTGAAATTACTGATTTCCTGGGACATACAAGAAATTTTGAAAGAGTAGATCAGCATTTAAGCTGGTGAATTCCATAAGTATTTAAGTGACAATGTTTGAATGAAATGAAATGTTTTATCTTTGTTTGTTTGTGTTTAGAAAATCCTATATTTTCTACTAGTATAAAAGTAGCCTTCACTCAAGACCAATGTTTGTTTCCAAAATGTATGTAAATGTAAAATAACCAATGAGTTTGAAAACCTTGTAAATCAATGCCTTTTTAATACCCCTTGTGAGTTTTATAACCATACTATTGACTCTGAATGCCTATACACAATGTTCTTCAGGCGTTGGAATGTTATGACGTTTGTCACCCCAAACGGTGGACTGCAACTAACAGTCAGGGCACGGGTTGTCAAGCCCGTATAGATCTATACACAAACACCATGCTCCCCCTCCAAGGGATTCTGGTATATAATACAGGACTTGAAATGTGTACTCGAACGTACATGAAGTTAGTGTCTCACAAATCCGTGGTATAAAAACAGATCTACTTGTTAAAATGTTACGTTTGTTCTTGTATACGAAAGTAAACTTCTTGAAATATGTGTTTCTAGTACATAAGAGTTAGAAATCTGTTCGTAAAACTATACCTATTATAGTTTCCAAAAAGCGTGTCTTGTTTGTTTAGAAATATTGAGAAAAGGAATCACTTGTTTATGAAAGTATAGATTTTTGGTGTAGAGTCTAGGATAGACAAGAAAAATCTAAGAACAGTTTAGTTTATACATGTATTACAACAACATTATATTTTAAAAGGTAAAATGCTATTGTGACATATGTTATATATATATAAAAGTTCCTTTAAATGTTTATAAATCGCATGTGATTTGAATATATAACAGTATATAAAAGAGTTTCTTTATGTAACACACGATAATACTCGTGTGTTTTACTTGTAATCCCCCCCTTGAAAGCATATAAAGGTATTTAGAATAATTAAAAAGGTTGATTAAGGGGTATGAAACTCACTTGAAAGTTTTGGAGATAGCGAGATGGAAAACCGGGCAGAGTTTCGTCTCGGGAAACGGATTTTCCTCGGGATTCTCGGGAATCTCGGGAGTAAAATCGACCTTCGGGACTTGATCCAAAAAGACCAGAGCTTCGGGTTTGAACGGACTCGGAAAACGAGGCAAAGTTGAGAGAGAGAGAAGAGAAATGAACCCTTTCTTTGGAAACCCTCGCATCCTATTTATAGTAAGGCTGGTCTGCCTCGGTACGCGGGGCGTACGCTCGTACGCAGCGCGTACGCGTACGTCATGCATGACCGAAGCCTCGACTGCCTCGGTTCGGATGGGACGGGTTGCTGGGTACGCGGGTCGGATGGGACGCCGGGTCGGATGGGACGTCGGGTCGGACGGGTCGGGGCTTCGGACGGGTCGGATGGGTCGGTTTCTTCGGATAGCGCGACGTGGACGATCAGAGGCCAATCCTCTCGGTTACGCGGGGCGTACAGGGGTACGCAGCGCGTACCTCGGAGGAGGATGCTGACTCCCCTTCGGATAATATCCGAATTTTGAATTAAATAAATAATTAATTTATTTAATAAACTTCAAAAATTCATATCTTCTTCATACGAACTCCGTTTTCGATGGTCTTTATATCCTCGCGTAGGTGAGACTACGCTCTACAACTTTCGTTTAGACTCCGTCGGCAAATTCCAAAGTTATATTTTTATTATTTATTAAAAATCCATCGTGTTTAAGAAATTTCTTAGAAAATTTATAACTTCTTTATCTGATGTCGGTTTTTGCCAGACTTTTTACCGCTGGAATACCATTGTCGAGACCTTCGATTCTCGTTTAGGTCATTCCGGCCAAAAGTCGCTCGATTTCCGATTCGAGTTTTTAGCTGTCTGTTGCTAAGCCGAACTTGGAAAAATCATAACTTCGCTATATGAAGTCGGATTTGGGCGTTCTTTTCACGTACGATCATGGTTCAAGGACATTTAATCATAGAAGGAATTTAAGTAGAACTTATTTATACATTTTATTATGAAAGTAACTTTTTATTATTCAGAAGTGGTTACAATACTTGACCCATTTTGGTCGTTACAAAGAGTTGAAATATCAGGTTGTCACAATTAAAAATCATGATAAAAATTATGTGTAAACTAGACACATTTTGGAAACTCTCAGAATTTACGGATTTAGTTTTCAGCTTCGTATGATTTTTCTATGAATTTTCAAAAACAGTGTAGAAAGGTTGAAAATTTGTTAACAGCTTATAACTTTCATAACACTTTGTATTATGTTGAGCAAAGTGTATAACGATAAGTTCCAAATATTGAATTTGTTTCCATGTTAGTTTATCATCATAAACTGAAATATAGTCATTCATGATAAGATTATTCATTCATTTAGAACACGTATATTAAGCTATAATGAGCATAGTTTATGGATTCATAGCATTAAAGCATTCATAAAAGAATTCTTATACATTACAAAGCATTTTGGATAAACTATAATAGGTATAGTTTATGTATCATTTACTTCTCAAACTTATTTACCAAAGGTTTTCCGTTTAGTTCACGTAAATCTGTTAATGAATAAATTTGTGAGTCATTCCCTTTGGGTTACTTCCAAAGTAACAAAGTCAAAAAGTCCTGTAAATTGTAACCAGAGTCTCTTGTAGGGAGAACGTGATAGTTGTGTATAGATCTATATTGGGTTTGACAAACCCACACCAGAGCTGCTTGCAACAGCTAGACCGGCAGGTCTGTGGTGACAAGTGTCATTTAACGGCGACGCCTGAAGAACGTCGCATTACGAGGCCGTCTATGTCAAGTATGGTTATAATAGCTCACATGTGGTATTAACAATCATAAGATTTACGGGTTCTAACTTTAAATTAGTGAGTTATGTCTATTTAGCTCACTGAAATTACTTTAAGTATGGAAAAATACTTATACGCCTTCATATCAAAAAGGGTTTTATGTCAATTTAAAATCACTTTTTACATCAACAATTACATACTTTATTGTATACTTTCGGTCCTGGTATTTAGGACTACATAACTTTGTAAGAAAATATCGGATTTTCTGGAACAATTATACAATTACATGACAAGCTTTTCATAATTATATACAAAAAACTTATGAACTCACCAACCATTGTGTTGACACTTTTTCAAACAACTTGTATTCTCAGGAAATCGCTAAATAGGTAACATAGTACTTTTGAGGATGGGACGTTGAGGCGTCAAACTTATCATATTTTGTCAACATATTGTAATTGATTTTGAAACATGTAATTCATACAATGATGTAACTCTTTCAATTATATATATGTTGGTTGTGTTTACTTTCATCACTATTGCCATTGTTGTTATGATACTGCACATGAAGTCCTCCACCCCCGGACGTTTCCGCCATCCTTGGTTTGGGGGTGTGACAGATTGGTATCAGAGCACGGTTTATAGTGAATTAAGTATATCAAACAACATAGGATATACAAACTATAAACACATTTGGGACTAAGAGTCTCTGATTTTAAAACATTCTAACCGGTTATACTTTTTGAAAACGAATAGTTCTTGTTTAAAAGTATACCTACATGCATTGCATACTCGCGTAGTGTCATAACTAGAAGAACATAAACTAAAAGAAGAGGAGTTGAACGCTACGAGTATGCCTTGGTATGAGTAATCAGTTTTGGGAAGGATATAGCCTGATCAACTATATTAGTCCGGGAAGTGACTTACTCATATCGGGGGATAGTCGTAGGAGGGCAACAAGTCTAATAACCTAACTTCACCCTACAAAGAGTGTTATAAGAATCAAATCTAAACATTTAAAATACTATAGGAGTATTTGTTTGTTGCTATATCACAATATTATTAATATCTACCGCTATCTGCTTCTTACCCCTCTATTCTCGCGCAGACGACATGGCAGGATTTCACCTACCAGGAGACCCATACTTTCCCAACCAGGGAAATGCCGGCTGGATTGAGGAAGAGCCCGAAGAGCTGATTGAAGAGGACCCCGAAGAGGATCCCGAAGAAGAACCCGAAGAAGAAGAAGAGGAGGTAGACGAAGAAGAAGAAGAAGAAGAGGAAGACGACGAGGTGGACATGGATGAGGATGAAGGTGAAGAAGAGCCAGAGGAGGAAGTCTTCAACCCTCCTTATATTGCGAGGGTACCTGCAAACCGCTGGGGGCACAACGGGCCCGAGCCCCGTTGGGCAACCATGATCGAGAGGTGGAGTCGGCAACAACGCCAGAGGTCACCCTATGGCGACCAACGAGGTTACTATGACCTTAGTCACGGGGGACCGGCTGACAGAGCTCTCCCCGTTATGACCCAGCACATCACGAACTTGGGGAACCAGAGTAGGGAAATGGCAGACCAGGTTCGAAATCTCAGCGCTATTACGGCAGCCACCGATGCACGCACCCGGGATTTGGAGAGGGACTTCTATCCATTGGACCAAATCATCGAGGACCTTACCGCTGCTCGAGCGGAGGTAAGGGAGTACCAGGAGAGGCACGCAGATCTCGAGGAGAGAGTGATTGCGGCCTAACGCCGGATTGCGGAGCTTCAGGGAGCCTCGACCTCATCCCAGGGCCACCATGGACCAGATGCTACCCGCCACGAGTAGTGTTCGCGCTACTTATATTTTGTTATAAATCTAGGATTTCGAGTATGCGTTGGTGCTACTCTTTATTGCGAATAGGTTGACCTCGCGACTAAGTGATCACACTAGTCAAAGGGGCTTTTGTACTGCCAAAAACTTTATCTTTTATTATGATGTAATGTAGGCCCTTTTGAGGCCAAATTTCTCAAAGCAATATGTACTAACAAATTATCAATGAATGTGGCATGTATTTTACTTCCTTGGATGCTGACACGAACCAAGCACATGACTCTGCTCGAGTCAACACTATTTAATTCATAAGTTTAATTGCATAAACTTTGCGATGAATTGCCTTTTAAATTAATAAACTCGTGAGATGAAACAAGTAACGCTCGACTCGTTATCACCATTGAAGTCTTACCGACAAGTCTTTCTTTTTATTTTCTTATGTCAGAACCATGCCACCAAGGAAAAGACCAAGACCTTCCGGAAACTCAGCACCACCCCCTCCGCCACCACCTCCGGAGTTTGATCCTGTGATGTTTCAGGCTGCGGTAACAGCAGCCGTGGCGGCAGCAATGTCGCAAATGGGTACAAATGGTTCCGGCGGTTCCGGATCCGGGAATACTAACTCGAATCAGGGGGACAGCACGGGGCGCACTAAGGAGTGTTCGTACAAAGACTTCACTAATGGCAAACCCGATCCTTTCGACGGAAGCGGGGGCGTCATAGCGCTGATGCAATGGTTCGAAAGGACCGAAGCAGTCTTCGAAATATGTGCTTGTCCCGAAGCGAGCAAAGTCAAGTATGCGGCATTCACTTTCACAAGAAAAGCTCTTACTTGGTGGAATGGCCGAGTTAAGTCACTTACTCCTGCAGTGGCTAACTCCATAGGCTGGGAAAACTTAAAAGCGTTGATGTTAAAGGAGTATTGCCCGAGGGGAGAAATACAAAAACTCGAAGAGGAACTCTTGAATCTCAAGATGTCGGGGACGGATCTTGAAGCTTATACTGCCCGATTCAATGACCTAGCACTCCTCTGCCCTGCAATGGTCACTCCGGAGGAGAAAAAGGTAGAACGATACCTTTGGGGGCTATCATCCCAGATTCATGATAGTGTTCTGGCCTCGAAACCTACTACCTTTGAAAGTGCCAAGGAATTGGCACAACAACTTATCGATCATAGGGCCAGCCGTGGCACCTTGGTCGCCACCACCAACCAAACGAAAGGAGGGAACAACAAGAGGAAGTTCTGGAACAGTAAAAAGAAACAACCGATGCAGGACCCCACAAAGAAACAACGGACTGTTGCTATCTGTGCAGCCACTACTGCTCCCGCTCCAGCGCCACCAAAGCAATACGCAGGAACTCTTCCCAAGTGCAACAAGTGCAACTTCCACCATACCGGTGCTTGTCGGGAAATGCACTGCAGAAATTGCAATCGGAAGGGGCACACTGCTCGATTTTGTAAAGTGCCAGCCCAATCCGCCCCTCAAGTCGCCCCAGCCGCTAACACCGGAGCAAGTCAAACCTGTTACGGATGTGGAGAGGCAGGGCACTTCAAAAGAGACTGCCCAAAAGCACGAAACACCAATGCTGGAGGTGTAGGGAAAGTCCTGACGATGGGACACGGAGAAGCAATCAAGGATCCCTCGGTGGTTTCTGGTACGTTTCTCCTCAATAACACATATGCATGCGTACTATTTGATAGTGGAGCAGAGAGGAGTTTTGTGAGCCATGAATTCAAACAATTACTAAAACAAACCCCTCATTCATTAAAAGATACATACGTAGTAGAAATGGCTAATGGGAAAGAAGAGCACACTAATGATATATACTCAGGGTGTACCCTCACTCTAGACAACCATTCATTTAAAGTAGACCTGATGCTGGTCACAATAAAATGCTTTGACATAATCATCGGTATGGATTGGTTAAGTTCACATCGTGCCGACATTCTATGTTACGAAAGGGCCGTTCGCCTTAATCTGCCGAATGGCGAAACCCTCTTCATCTATGGCGACAAACCCAGTTCAAATTTGCAAGTCATCTCTTGCGTCAAGGCCCAAAAGTATCTCCGAAAGGAGTACCACGCATTTCTAGCCCACGTAGTAGATACGAAACAAGAGGTGAAGGATATCAACGACATTCCCGAGGTGTGCAACTATCCCGATGTATTCCCCGAAGATCTTCCAGGTGTACCCTTCGCACGACAAGTCGAATTCCGAATCGACTTAATCCCAGGAGCTACCCCCGTCGCCAAGGCTCCATACCGCTTAGCACCGGCAGAAATGCAAGAACTTTCCAGCCAGTTAAATGAACTGTTGAGCAAAGGATTTATCAGGCCAAGCTTCTCACCCTGGGGAGCACCGGTCCTGTTTGTAAAGAAGAAGGACGGATCTTTTCACATGTGCATAGACTACCGGGAGCTAAACAAACTCACTATCAAGAACCGATATCCCTTACCCCGAATCGATGACCTCTTCGACCAACTCCAAGGAGCAAGCTACTTTTCAAAAATCGACCTGAGGTCGGGTTATCATCAACTACGGGTCCAAGAAGAAGATATTCCCAAGACTGCGTTCAGAACTCGCTACGGGCACTATGAGTTTGTGGTAATGCCCTTCGGATTAACGAACGCACCGGCAGTATTTATGGACCTGATGAATAGAGTGTGTCGACCTTACTTAGATAAATTCGTGATTGTATTCATCGATGATATTTTGATCTACTCCCGAAGCGAGGAAGAGCACCGTCAACATCTCCGGCTAATCTTGGAAACACTGAGGGCTGAGAAGCTTTACGCCAAATTCTCTAAATGCGAATTCTGGATTAGAGAAGTGAATTTTCTTGGCCATGTGGTTAGCAAGAAGGGGATACACGTGGATCCCGCAAAAATCAAAGCTATCAAAAACTGGTCAGCACCTACAACGCCGACGGAAATTCGACAATTTTTAGGGCTCGCCGGCTACTACCGAAGATTCATACAAAACTTCTCGAAGATCGCCAAACCACTCACCACCCTGACTCAAAAAGGTGTGGTATTTAAGTGGGGAGATAAACAAGAAGCTGCTTTCCAGACATTAAAACAAGCCCTATGCAGCGCACCAGTTTTGTCTCTTCCATAAGGAACTGATGACTTCGTGGTATATTGCGATGCTTCAAATCAAGGCCTCGGATGAGTGCTCATGCAGAGAGGGAAAGTCATCGCCTACGCATCAAGGCAACTTAAAACACACGAAGTTAATTACACTACCCATGACCTTGAATTGGGAGCGGTAGTGTTCGCTTTAAAGATCTGGAGGCACTACCTCTACGACACAAAATGTACCATCTTCACCGATCACAAAAGTCTTCAGCATATCCTCAATCAGAAAGAGCTCAACATGCGGCAACGGAGATGGGTTGAACTGCTAAATGACTACGAGTGCGAAATTCGCTACCACCCGGGCAAGGCCAATGTAGTGGCTGATGCCCTAAGCAGGAAGGAATATTCGGGCCGCCGAGTAAGATCCTTAACCATGACCATCCATTCCCACCTGGCCACGCAAATCAGGGAAGCTCAACTAGAAGCCTTGAAACCAGAGAATGTGGCAGGTGAGGCATTAAGGGGAATGGATAAGAACTTAGAAGTCAAGGATGACGGAACCCGTTATCTCAGTAACCGAATCTGGACACCGGAGTTCGGTGGGATCCGAGACGTGGTCATGAATGAAGCACACAAGACTCGATACTCCATCCATCCAGGGTCAGACAAGATGTATCTAGACCTCAAAAAGTTATACTGGTGGCCGAATATGAAAGCCGAGATTGCTACATATGTGGGCAAGTGTCTGACTTGCGCCAAGGTCAAGGTGGAATACCAGAAACCCTCAGGACTACTACAACAGCCTGATATACCGGAATGGAAGTGGGAACGGATAACCATGGACTTCATAACCAAGCTGCCTAAGACTTCGGGCGAGTTTGACACTATACGGGTAATCGTAGACAGATTGACCAAGTCTGCGCACTTCCTGCCAATAAAGGAAACCGACAAGATGGAGAAGTTAACCAGGATATACATCAAGGAGATTGTGCGAATGCATGGTGTACCAATATCTATTATCTCAGACCGAGATAGTAGGTTCACTTCGAGATTTTGGCAGTCCCTGCAGAAATCCTTGGGAACTAGGCTAGACATGAGTACGGCCTACCATCCACAAACCGACGGGCAGAGCGAGCGCACTATACAAACTTTAGAAGACATGTTGAGAGCCTGTGTGATAGACTTTGGTAAAGCGTGGGATACCCATTTGCCGCTGATTGAATTCTCCTACAATAACAGCTATCACACCAGCATTAAAGTCGCTCCATTCGAAGCCCTTTACGGTCGCAAGTGCAGATCACCCCTATGTTGGGCTGAAGTGGGGGATACTCAGATAGCTAGGGGGCAAGTCCCTAATAGCACCCTCACTGGTCCTGAAATCATAAGGGAGACCACAGAAAAGATTGTTCAAATCCGAGAAAGGCTGAAGGCCTCCCGAGATCGGCAAAAGAGTTACGTGGATAAACGACGCAAACCTTTGGAATTCCAGGTTGGTGATCGTGTGTTACTAAAAGTTTCCCCTTGTAAAGGAATGATACGTTTCGGCAAACGTGGGAAACTAAACCCGAGGTACATTGGACCGTTCGAAATCCTTGCCAGGATTGGTCCTGTGGCGTATAAACTTCGATTACCTCAAGAACTCGATAAGGTACATCCCACCTTTCACGTATCGAACCTGAAGAAGTGTCTGTCCGACGAGACACTTGTAATACCTCTCGACGAGATCGAAGTTAACGAAAATCTCCACTTCGTAGAGGAGCCAATAGAGATTATGGATCGGGATGTCAAAAGAACGAAACAAAGTTGTATTCCCATCGTGAAGGTTCGATGGAACGCTAAACGAGGACCTGAGTTCACCTGGGAGCGCGAAGACCAAATGAAACAAAAGTACCCGCATCTTTTCCTAAACCCTTAAAGTCCTGGCCAAAGCGTAAATTTCGGGACGAAATTCCCTCTAACGGGGGGATGATGTGACAATAGTCAAATTCGGGTCAAGTCTAAGCCGGACAAGGTCAACGAGTCAAACCGGTCAACTCAATTAAAACCTTGTATAATAGGGTTTATATTATGTAATTACTGTATAACTCACTATCTTAATAAGAATACATCACTTGGAAAGTTCGTGTGTTTAAATTTCTTTAACCTTAGTGCTAAACAATGAACAAGAACAATAAAACAATGTTGCATACTCATAGGGAGTGTGTAAGATCCTAAAACATGGCATAACGGGGTCTAAGGACCTTGCATTTGAGAAGCCGGACACTCACATTCGTCACACACGAAACCGCTCTCAATCGTTTTCACTCTATCTCTTCTTATCGAAAATCTCTCCAAGTATGTCAAATCTCTCCCAAATCTCTCCAAGTATGTCAAATCTCTCCCAAATCTCTCTGAGTATGTGGAATCTCTCTCAAATCTCTCTCGAAATCTCTCCCAACTTTGTATAATCACTCGGGGCATCCCGACCCTCGAATTTGACGAAAACAGCCCAAAAACGGAAGTCTACGCGAAAAACGGACCTTAGGAACCGAAACCCCTCTTAGGACCCGAAAGTCCTCTTAGGAACCGAAGGTACTGTTCACACTAACCGAACCTCGCTTAAAAAGGAAGGACCGAACCGAAGGTACTGTTCACTACTGTTCACTACAGCTCCTTCGGTTCTGACTACTCTTCGGACCGAACCCTCGCTTCGCTTCTCGCTTCCGGCTCAACCTCTCGCTTCCGAATCAGCACCATTCCTGACCGAACCTCGGCCTAGGGACCGAACCTCGGCCTAGGACCGAGAGGTCTCGATGGGAAGCCCTTTTCTCCCGGTTTTCGATTAAATTCGCGTTTTAAGCCGTTTTTAATTGTTTTAACATGGGATTTTCACCCAAAACTTTATTTTAAAATATAAGACCCCTAAATTAATGATTTAATCATATTTTAAGGATAAAACCTTATCCAAAAGAGAGTAGGTAAAGTACAAAGGTAGAGTGTTGACTTTACCTTATTTTATGACACAAGCAACCCCATACCCACTCCATGATTAACCCACACTCCTCCCCACCATAACTTGTCACTTCCTTGTACTTTTTACCCCTCTCACAAGCCATCCCCACGTTCTAGGGCTGGTCACTCAACCTCTCTCCTCATTTTCTTCAATCACTCTCATTCCACCAAAGATTCAACTCCAACTTTTTCTCTCCAACTTTTCTCTCTAATTCAAGATCTCAAGGCTGATCATCAAGTGTTCTTCCACTCTTGGTAAGTGTAATCCATCCTCCTTGTGATTTTTACACTTCATTCTACTCAAATCATTGATAGCTTATACAAACTCCATAACTATGATGCTAGATTCTCAAAAATCTTCAAGGCATCTCCAAGTGTTCTTGAGTTAAACACCTCCATTCTTCAACAATTATCTACTGAAAACACTTAAGGTGAGTTCATACCCTCATATTTTCATGTTTTCTCAAGTTTTTAGGGGGGGATACAAGTTAAAACACCAAGAACATAACTACACTTTTCTAACAGCCTTCATCAGAAAAGTTCAACTCCATTCACGGACTGTTTTGGACCATTTAAACATTTTAGTTTTCAAAACTGTTTTAGGTGTAAGTAGTTCCAGTTCTTAGCTTTAAAATGACTACTTGCACATCTCCATACGATTTTTCTACAATTTATGGTGATTTTTACAAAACTGTCTATCATTTCAAACACCAATCCGGACCAGTCTGTGATTATGGACTTTTTCACCCAAGTTGGAGGTCATTAAAAATCATGATAAAAATTATGAGTAAACTAGACACATTTTGGAAACTCTCAGAATTTACGGATTTAGTTTTCAGCTTCGTATGATTTTTCTATGAATTTTCAAAAACAGTGTAGAAAGGTTGAAAATTTGTTAACAGCTTATAACTTTCATAACACTTTGTATTATGTTGAGCAAAGTGTATAACGATAAGTTCCAAATATTGAATGTGTTTCCATGTTAGTTTATCATCATAAACTGAAATATAGTCATTCATGATAAGATTATTCATTCATTTAGAACACGTATATTAAGCTATAATGAGCATAGTTTATGGATTCATAGCATTAAAGCATTCATAAAAGAATTCTTATACATTACAAAGCGTTTTGGATAAACTATAATAGGTATAGTTTATGTATCATTTACTTCTCAAACTTATTTACCAAAGGTTTTCCATTTAGTTCACGTAAATCTGTTAATGAATAAATTTGTGAGTCATTCCCTTCGGGTTGCTTCCAAAGTAACAAAGTCAAAAAGTCCTGTAAATTGTAACCAGAGTCTCTTGTAGGGAGAACGTGATAGTTGTGTATAGATCTATATTGGGTTTCACAAACCCACACCAGAGCTGCTTGCAACAGCTAGAGCGGCAAGTCTGTGGTGACAAGTGTCATTTAACGGCGACGCCTGAAGAACGTCGCATTACGAGGCCGTCTATGTCAAATATGGTTATAATAGCTCACATGTGGTATTAACAATCATAAGATTTACGGGTTCTAACTTTAAATTAGCGAGTTATGTCTATTTAGCTCACTGAAATTACTTTAAGTATGAAAAAATACTTATACGCCTTCATATCAAAAAGGGTTTTATGTCAATTTAAAATCACTTTTTACATCAACAATTACATACTTTATTGTATACTTTCGGTCCTGGTATTTAGGACTACATAACTTTGTAAGAAAATATCGGATTTTCTGGAACAATTATACAATTACATGACAAGCTTTTCATAATTATATACAAAAAACTTATGAACTCACCAACCATTGTGTTGACACTTTTTCAAACTACTTGTATTCTCAGGAAATCGTTAAACAGGTAACAAAGTACTTTTGAGGATGGGACGTTGAGGCGTCAAACTTATCATATTTTGTCAACATATTGTAATTGATTTTGAAACATGTAATTCATACAATGATGTAACTCTTTCAATTATATATATGTTGGTTGTGTTTACTTTCATCACTATTGCCATTGTTGTTATGATACTACACATGAAGTCCTCCACCCCCGGACGTTTCCGCCATCCTTGGTTTGGGGGTGCGACACAATCCCTTGCTCGACATGTTACAAAGGGTATTAAAACTGAATGAAATAACCTTTCTATTTATACACATATCAAATATATATAATTAAAATTTAAACGACATCCGGACAAATAACCGATACCCTAAGTCCACATCCAAACAAAGAAAAGGAAATAAAGCGAGTTATCAGTCCTAAGCCCTTTAAATCTTATATATATATATATATATATATATATATATATATATATATATATATATATATATATATATATATATATATATATATATATATATATATGATTTTTGGGGAAAAATAGAAGTTTATAAAATATTTTAAAGAGTTTAACATTTTGAAATACTTTTGGTGACTTGATGTCATTTTAACACAATTTGAAACCATTTGATTTGAAGATAATTGAAATCCATTTTGTGAGATATTTTGAAACCATATGTTGGTAACATAAAATCCTTGTGTTAGACTTGTATCCCCCCCCCCCTAAAACTATAAAAACTATGAAAATACGGGGGGTATGAACTCACCTTTTAAAGGGTGATTCGATTGATGATTTGATATAGGACATTTTACTCCCATAAGTGAAATCCCGTAGGAAAACAAGTCCTATATTGCAATTTGTATAGTATATATGCAACCAATTACTGAATATAATCATAGGAATGATTAGAAATCGGACTAATTTGTAATTATAACTTACAAATAGGAGTGTTAGAAGCTAAAATGGAGGCTGAAATGGGTTCATGGCCAGGAGGGTTCACGACCCATGAGGTGTTCATGGCTATGAGTTCTTGATGAATGAAGGACACCTGAAGATCCTAAGCAAGTTTCTAAGAAGATTCAAAGGTTTTCAGATGGGTGTTCTTCGTGTTCTTCGCTAAAACTAGTGAAATTAACAGATTTCAGCCTAGTATCTGAAGATTGAAGTATGTTCTTGAAGTGATAACAAGATGAAGAAATGATACATGTTAGATCTTATGAAGAACTAGTGATTATCACTTGAATATGATGAGAAATGATGAATTTATGTAACGCCTGTGTTTCCGGGCTTGCCATTTTTAGCAATGTAATAGTCTAGGTTAACCTTTGTAACCCGTTTTGAAATAGTAAGAATGTATTATTTGAGTATCATGTGTTTTGTGCTTAATTGCTTAATTATGTGGTTTGATTAATTAAGAATAAAAATAAGCGTCAAAATTTAAGTGTAAAATTAACTTAATATCTTTGGTTAATGTTGTAGTAGTTGAAACGAGGTTTCCGAATATATATAGAACGCCCAAATCTGACTTCGTATGAGGAAGTTATGATTTATCGAAGTTTCGACTTAGCGGTATGCAGCCTGAAATACTCGATTTGAGATAGAGTGGTTTTTAGCCGAAACAATCTAAATGAGGATCGAAGGTCTCGTTGTTGGTATCGAAGCGATAAAAAGTTAGGCGAGAACGGACGTCAAACGAAGAAGTTATGAATTTATAACGAAGTTTTTCTGTCACGGCCTATTAAAAATAAATAATAAAAATAAATTCAAAATTTGCCGACGGAGTCTAAATGAAAGTTGTAGAGCGTAGTCTCACCTTTCCGTGGACATAAAGAACGTCGAAAACGGAGTTCGTATGAAAAAGATATGAATTTCCGAAGTTTGATAAATAATTTGTATTTATTTTTAATTGAAAAATTCGGCATTATCCGAAGGGGGAGTCAGCAGTCCGATCCGACGTACGCCCCGCGTACTCCGAAGAGTGTCGACACTTCGGATGACGCATGCAGTGACGACTTCGGAGGCCAGTACGCCCCGCGTACTCCGAGGCTCCAGCCTCCTATAAATAGGATGCGAGGGCAGCCGGCTATTTTGCTAATTTCCTGTCTTCTCTCTCCCATTTTGCATCGTTTTTGCGTGCCAAAAATACCCCGAAGCCCCGGTATTATTCTCGAGCCCCGAGGCAAGTCCCGAGATCCCGAAGATCCCGAGATGTGCGGTTCCCGAGCTGAAGCTCTGCCCGCGAAAAGTTCGATTTTTGTGGAGATCTTCCAGATCTGCTGTGGATTACTACTTCTGCAAGCCGTAGTGCTGTCCGATCATCTTCTGATCAAGTGAGTGTATACTACCTTTCATAAACACGATAATAATACAAGTACGGTTTGAGTGTATTAAGTAAATTGTGGTTTATATGTGTGAGGGTGTAGTTACTTTCTTCTAACGAGTAACTGTGAAGTATTTTATACGATATACTTGTTATGTGTATATTTTGTGATTGTATGCGTGAATGGATATTCACTTTATTCTATCTCATAGATTTGAATTGTCTTCTATGGAATACGTGTTATGTGGTATGCCTCATCTGTTATGTGGAATATATATTGAATGAAAATGATATACAGGTTTTAAACTATGTATGAAAATATATATTTTTATCTACTAATATGTTGGGTAGAACATGGGTAGATAGTTGGTGGGTAATAAACAGATGAGAGGCCTCGATGTTGTTGTTGTTGTTGATCTAGTTATTCAGCGGAGTATGGATAACGACCACGGACTCTTTCTAGACAGTCTAGTGGAACGCTAGCAGGTTCATAACCTGTAGGTGTTGTGAACGATGTGTTCACCGGTGTACTCTATCCCCCTCATGGTTGCCTTTAGGATATCTATTGTTGAGGAAACCCCTTAGCAGTGATGTCCGTCCCGATGAAAATCCTAGATTAGGTCCCTTGAGATAGATGTTATTTTAGGGACGTAAAGTGAGGATAACGGGAATGGGTAATCAGGATAGTGATTGGTTGGTGAAATTAAATATAACTTATTTATTGTGGGTTGAAAACCCTATATGCTCACCAGGCTCCCAAGCCTGACCCACTCAGTTTTATTTGTATTACAGGAAGTGGCACAAGGGCGTAAGATGGATGGATCATCTTGTTGTTTTGTTTACAAGTCTGTATATGTATATATTTGTTGAATGACTTGTAATGTTATCGTTTATGCTTTATGGTCTGTATCGGAACATGACATCCCGAGTTTTGATAAATATTATTTTATCATGTTTTGTTTTGGGAACAAATTCCGCAACTCTTTCAAATCAAAAGGATTTACTCTAAAATTATTTAAAAGCATAAATGAAAATCGGTCTTTCCTGGCCGAGATTTTGGGGATGTCACAGTTGGTATCAGAGCGTTAGTTTAAGCGAACTAGGAATTTGTTGGATTTCTAGACTTAAACTTAGAATGCTAAGTGGAGATTGTGAGTTGTGTGTCTGTTAGATTTCAGACACGAGCACTAGTTTATTTTAGGAAAGTTGCCTAAAATGCTTTATGTGCTAGATGTTATATGTTGCCATATATGATATTATTTGTTCGGATCTACGGTCTGTTGCCGACTGGATCTAGAAACCTTATGTGTGTAAGATTCTAAGCGTGCGTCTACGATATTAGAACTAGCATGTAAACGTTTCGGAGTAATAAGGATGATTTGAATATCTATCGTGAATGAGGATCTAATTTCACCTTATTCGGTGTGTAGA
Source organism: Lactuca sativa (assembly GCF_002870075.4). Taxonomy (NCBI): domain Eukaryota; kingdom Viridiplantae; phylum Streptophyta; class Magnoliopsida; order Asterales; family Asteraceae; genus Lactuca; species Lactuca sativa. The sequence continues at coordinate 98,349,015 of NC_056625.2, read as the reverse complement.
TCAAAATGGTGAGAACAAGGAGTGGCGTTGGAAACGCGGATGAAAACAGGAATCAACCGCCAGTTATTGAGCAAATACCTGTTGTAGCAGCAGCACCAGAACCAATAACAATGGCTGCGGTGCAAGCCATGATTCGGGCTATGCTAGCCGAACAAAGGGAGGAGATGCGACAGATGTTGCATGATAATAGGGACGAACCTATCATACCTATTGAGGAACCCGAATTGATTCCCGAGCAATCGGAGGAAGGGAACAATAGTCGCATGATGAGTCAAGTTGGGACTCAAGGAGAAGGAAGGAACGATCCAGAAAGGAGAAACAATAAGGATGGGCGAATGTACAAGAATTTCTTGGGCCCCAAACCGCCAAGTCTTTCTGGGAGCCCAAAGCCTGTTGAGATAATGGATTGGATCTCCGAAATGGAGATGGTATTTGAAAGTTGCGACTGTAGCAACAAACAGAAGGCCGTCTTTGCGGTTAGACAACTGAAGACTGGAGTCTTGAGTTGGTGGAAGTTGTTGGCAGATACTATGCCATGAGGAGAAGCCCTGAAAATGTCATGGGAGGAGTTCTTGGAACAACTAAGGGTGCAGTATTGTTCAGAGATAAATCTGATTGATCTGAACAATGAGTTCCAAAACTTGAAGAAAGGGAAGATGAGCATAGATGACTATGCTACTGCATTTACTGAGAAAATGAAGTTGTTTCCGTACCTAGTGCCAATGGAACTCTCCAAGATTGAGAGGTTTGCTAATGGACTGCCTGCCGACTTTGGTCCGACAGTCAAGATGGCAACCACTCTGAAAACGGCTGTTCGTGCAGCTAAGAATGTGGAGGCCCAGCAGAAGGAAAAGGTTCTGGAAAGGACAGATGTTGGTGAAAAGAGGAAGTTCGATGGAACTTCAGGGTCCAACAAGAAAAACAAGTTCTCGAAGTCTGGTTCGAGGGGAGGTGGAAGTGAAGCGAAATGGTGCGACAAATGTAAGAAGAAGCATCATGGAAAATGTGAGGTGGCGAACACATGCTACAAGTGTGGAAAGCCAGGGCACTATGCCAATGAATGTACCCTCACTAAGAAAGTTTTCTATGGTTGTGGTGAGGAGGGACATATGTCGAGGGACTGCCCGAACAAGAAGGAGGCAGCTAGACCCAACATTCCGCCAAAGCCAAAGGCAAGAGCATTCCAGATGACACTGGAAGCTGCTAAAGATGAAGCTGATGTCGCTTCAGGTACCTTTCTCATTAACGAATTGCCTGCCCAAATTTTATTTGATTCTGGAGCCAACTACTCCTTTATATCGCATGAATTTGGTAGAAAGCTAGCTTTGCCTGTTGTTAGACTAGATAATGCCTTATTAGTCGAAGTTGCTAGTGGCAAATTTGTACCTGTTAGCCATCGCATGAAAAACATCTTAATTGATCTGAATGGGAATAAGTTCCACGAGGAATTATTGCTTATCGAACTAAATGGTTTCGACATCGTTTTGGGAATGGATTGGCTTAGCGCCAATGACGCCGAAATGTTATGCAAGAAGAAAATAGTCAAAGTAAACCCGCCTAGGAAAGATTCGTTTATGGTGTATGGGGATAAACGCAAAGTAAATTTTGGAATCATTTCATCGATGAAAGCTAGGAAATCTTTGACCAAGGGGTGTACATCATATTTAGCATTCGTGATTGATGCTAAGAAGGAAAAGAAGGTGATGCAGAATATTCCAGTTGTGTGTGATTATCCGGAAGTATTTCCCAAAGATCTTCCTGGATTACCGCCTGATCGACAAGTGGAATTCCGTATTGACTTGTTGCCAGGAATGACGCCGATTGCAAAAGCACCTTATCGATTAGCACCAACAGAGATGAAGGAGCTAATGATGCAACTTCAGGAGTTATTGGACAAGGGTTTCATTAGACCTAGTTCATCACCCTGGGGAGCTCCGGTGTTATTCGTGAAGAAGAAAGATGGAAGTATGAGAATGTGCATTGATTACCGAGAGCTGAACAAGGCAGCAATAAAGAATAGATATCCGTTGCCAAGGATTGATGACCTGTTTGATCAATTGCAAGGTTCGAGCTATTTCTCGAAGATCGATCTAAGGTCAGGATATCATCAGCTAAAAGTAAGAGAGCAAGATATCGAGAAGACTGCATTCAGAACTAGATATGGACACTACGAGTTCTTGGTTATGTCGTTTGGACTAACCAATGCTCCGACAGCGTTCATGGATTTGATGAATAGGGTTTGTAATCCTTTCCTTGATAAATCTGTGATAGTGTTCATAGACGGCATTCTGATTTACTCGAAAAGCCAGGAGGAGCATGGCAGACACTTCCGAGAAGTGTTAGAAGTTTTGAAGAAGGAGAAGCTGTATGCAAAGTTCTCAAAATGTGATTTTTGGATTCGTGAAGTCCAATTCTTGGGTCACGTGGTCAACCAAGAAGGGATAATGGTTGATCCAGCAAAGATTGAAGCTGTAACGAAGTGGGAACAACCGAAAAGTCCCACGGAGATTCGAAGCTTTTTAGGATTAGCCGAATATTACCGAAGGTTTATCTAAGGATTTTCTTCGATTGCTACTCCGTTGACAGCTTTGACCCACAAAGGAGCTACTTATGCTTGTAGTGAGAAGCATAAAGAAGCATTCGAGAAGCTAAAGAAGAAGCTATGCGAGGCACCGATACTTTCTCTACCCGATGGAGTTGAAGACTTTGCTGTTTATAGCGATGCGTCTGGGGTTGGATTGGGTTATGTTCTGACCCAAAGAGAAAAGGTGATAGCATATGCATCTCGACAGCTGAAGGAGCATGAAAAGAACTACCCGACTCATGATTTGGAGTTGGCAACGGTAGTTTTCGCTCTGAAAATATGGAGGCATTACCTCTATGGCACGAAGTGCAAACTTTTCACTTATCATAAGAGTCTCCAATATCTCTTTAATCAGAAAGAATTGAATATGAGGCAACGACGCTGGCTAGAATTACTTAAGGACTACGACTGCGAGATATTTTACCACCCCGGTAAAGCTAATGTTGTTGCTGATGCTCTCAGTCGGAAAGTCAATCTTGAAAGGAAAAGGCCAAGAGCGTTGAGAATTGAAGTCGTCTCGACTATTTTGGAAAGTATAAAGAAAGCTCAGAGCGAAGCTTCTGAGAAGAATGACCGAAAGGAGGAACGTTTGGGCAAAACATTGGTGTTCGGTGTAAACAGTCATGGACTGAAGGTGTTCCAAGATCGGATTTGGATACCTAAGACAGGAGGAGTCAGAGATCTTCTGATGGAAGAAGCTCACAAGACCATGTACTCGATTCATCCGGGTAGCACTAAAATGTATAGGGACTTGAAACCCTACTACTGGTGGCCGACGATGAAGCTTGATGTTGCAAAGTATGTGGCTGAGTGTGTGACTTGCGCGAGAGTCAAGACACAACATCAGAAACCGTACGGGAGTTTAGAACCTTTACCTGTACCTATGGGTAAGTGGGAAGACATTGCTATGGATTTTGTCACTAAACTGCCCAAAACAAAGAATGGTCACGACATGATTTGGGTGGTCGTTGATCGATTCACTAAGAGTGCGCATTTCATAGCGGCCAAGGAGAAATGGTTTATGGAGAAGCTTGCGAATTCTTACGTAAAGGAAATTGTGAGGCTTCACGGTGTTCCGTTAACGATTGTGTTGGATCGTGATAGCCGTTTCACCTCACGATTTTGGAAAAGTCTATAAGAGGAATTGGGTACCAAGTTGTGTTTAAGTACAGCTTACCATCCGCAGACTGATGGTCAGAGCGAACGAACGATACAAACGCTTGAAGATATGCTGAGAGCATGTACTCTGGAATTCCTAGGTAATTGGGATGAACATTTACAATTGGTAGATTTTTCCTATAATAATAGTTTCCACTCGAGCATTAAGATGGCACCTTACCAAGCTTTGTATGGACAGAAGTGTCGTACGCCATCTTGTTGGCTTGAGGCTGGGGAAAAGTAGTTTATGGGACCGGAGATAGTCCATCAAACTGCTGAAAAGTTGAAAGTAATTAGGGAAAGAATGTTAGCGGCTCAGGATCGTCAATGTAACGACCCGTTCCCGGTATGTTAATTTATTGGGCTTTGTTGTGAGTTTTGCAGGAGGAACTCGGCGAGTTCATAGCCTGACTCGCCGAGTAGGGTCGCGGCTGCGAGCACGCGTGAGCCGGGGACTCGACGAGTCCATATTCTGGACTCGGCGAGTCCATCCGTCTGGGTGAAACCCTAAATCCCCGGGTTGCCCACTATTTAAACCACCTCATAGCCCCATTCTCGCCTCCCTCACCCTGTGAACACTGTAAGAAAGAACCCTAATCCTCCCTTGTGTGAGCTAAGTGTTTTGTGCCATTTTGTGAAGGTGTGAAGAAGGAGAAGAAGAAAGAAGCAAGGAGAAGAGTTGGAGTGCAAAGATCCAAGGGCAAATCTGAGTTATTTGAGGTATTTTCGGAGTTCCCTCTTGTTATATGCCCTAAACTTCCATTGGAGCTCTTCTAAGAGCTAATTGATGCTTGTTCCAAGCCTTATGTTTGCATGAATGTCTTAATAAGTCGAAATACCTTTGGATCTGAATGTTGGGGTGTTGTAGAGTCCATATCTTCTGTCTTTTTGGGAGTTACTTTGCATAATAATCATAGATCTACCCATTTTATGCATCTTTTAGCCTTATTTCCCTTATTCATGAGGTTGTGCACGTAAAGTTGGAAACTTTACGTGGTAAATCAGCTTATTGGACTCAGATCTATCTATTGTATGCGTTGGATTCAAGCAAAATCGAGTAAAAATCAGTTGCATGGCGGCAACTCGGCGAGTCGGGAAGAACGACTCGGCGAGTTGGGTCGCGAGTTCCCGAGTCCTTCATTTTGACCAGTGTCGAGTGAATCCAGTGGGTTAGAGAGTGGACTCAGCGAGTTAAGGGTAGACTCAGTGATGAAGGGACTCGGCGAGTTGTTCATACAACTCGGCGAGTCCAAAGCAATCTTCTTAGGATCATGAACAACTCGTCGAGTTTGTTCATACGGCTCGGCGAGTCGGATGAAGATTGTCTGAGTTCTTGGATCAAGAGGGTACTCGTCGAGTCGATGCCACACTCGACGAGTAGCAGCATGTAGAACTGAGAAGTGAGAGTAGGACTCGGCGAGTTGGGTGGCCCAACTCGGCGAGTCAGCCCCAAAAGTAAGTTGACTTTGACCAAGGGTAAAAGAGTCATTTTACCCCAAGTGCAGTGTTTAGTATTTGATTGAGTGTGTTCATGGGCTTGTAGCCGAGGAGATTCAGGAGCAGCAGCCGGTAGCTTTCAGAGACACACACTCAGCCGCCAGTTTACGAGGTGAGTTTCCTTCAAGTAGGGACGGGTCTAAGGCCACAATGCCGGCCCGTCCAGTTAGCAGTAGTTTCCGGACTTCGGTCCGATGTAGCAGCTAGAATGTTTGATGCCTTCGTGGCTCAGACAGGATTTATGTGCTATGTTTTATGTGTTACGTGTTATGGGCTACGGCTCGATGTAGTATGCAGTATATGTGTTCATGCTAGTTGATATGTCATGATATGTTCAGTCAGTTAGTTCCGGACTTCGGTCCGATGCAGTTAGTTCCGGACTTCGGTCTGATGCAGTTAGTTCCGGACTTCGGTCCGATGCAGTTAGTTCCGGACTTGGGTCCGATGCAGGGGACAAGGTCCCAGTCAGTTCCGGATTTTGGTCCGATGCAGTTTCCGGGCTTCGGCCCGATGCAGTGGGCAAGGCCCATTATGTGTTATATGCTATTGTATGGTATGTGGTATTTTGGGGGAGCTCACTAAGCTTCGTGCTTACGGTTTCAGTTTTGGTTTCAGGTACTTCCGCAAGCAAAGGGAAGAGCCCGGGATGATGGCATCGCACACACCACCGCCTCAGCTTTAGCCTGGGATTGATTTAGATGTTTTGATCTGATGTAGTATGATACGGTTTTTCCGCACAATATTTTATTATGTTTTGGAATACATCACGTATGGTTTTATTATATGATGCTCTGATTACAGTTTTGATTATATTAAAAACAAAAATTTTTGGGTCGTATTTTTGGGTCGCTTCAAGTTGGTATCAGAGCCCTGGTTTGAGGGATTCGGATACACTTCCGGGTGTATCTGAACTCAAACTAAGGGGAAATAAAAAGATTTCTAAAAGTAAAATGTTTTCTAAAAGAATTTTGAAAGCACTTAGAAAGAAAGAAATTTTTAAACAAGATAAGGGTGTGGTGCATGCAATCAGCCGAGCTCAAGTAAGTACTCCCAATTTACCCATACAAGTTATGTTATTATTTTCAATATCAGTTTCAGTATCAGTTACAGTTCAGTTTCAGTTCCAGCTTCAGTAGAACAGCATGCTAGAATAGGACTAAGGATCTAGGATGATGCCTTATGTGCCTGCTTTATGTGTTCCAGCTTGATGAGAATTGCATGCTAGTAATGAGTAGACAGTAATAGGATAGCCTGTGTAGGTTATGCCTGATAGTATGAGCTTAGCATTATATGTTAGTGCAGTTTCTTGTTATGAGAATTGTTTTGCCTGAGTATGTTTCCCTTATCTGAATGCTGCTTGCTTTGTGCTTTGTGGGACTCCGAGTGATGAGAGTTAGCCATTAGGTGAATACGTTTCATCACATGTGATCAGGGTTGAATAATCTCAGAGTGCTGGATTTGGCCCTACTGCGCAGCTCTCGTTTGAGTCCAACCGTTGTAGGGACGAGTCTTTTACTTAAAGGATTATCTGAGCCTCGTCATATGTGATGGTATTCAGGTGGTGACTAATTGGCATTACTAGGAGGCCTTCAGCAGCTGAGGACTGTGTGGGTAGAGTCAGAGGTTCCCTAGGGCAAGCCTAGGATGAGAGTAGCAGAGATCAGTAGTAGTAGAAGTGACTTAGTGGAGTCAGGGCAGTTCTTGAAGAAAGTACGGATAGATGTGGAAGGTAGTATGGGCCCGTACTACTGGAAGCAGAGGATCCGTACTCGAATCAAGAAAGGCTGAGACAAGACCAGGAAGCTAGTTGTAGTATCAATGATCCCTCAAGATATTTCTGTTTTCTGATGTGATTGTGATGTGTTTCAGAATGGTGGTTTTGCGTTCGAGACTAGCAGCCGGCAGCGGAGGTGCCGGGGAGGGATCAGGTTCAGGCTCGGGGGATGAGCGCATGGATGAGCAGACCCGAGAGTTTCTTTCTTCGGAGATTACGCGCATCATTATAGAGCAGACTCCTGTGATCTTCGGTTCGATCAAGGAGGGGATTCTAGAGCTGATGGATGAGAGACTGGGCACCTTCCGTGCCGAGGTGGCGGCCATGATGGGGTCGCGCACCCTTACCTTCAGGGAGTTCAGGGCATGTGGAGCCCCGGACTATCATGGGGCGCGGGACCCCATAGCGAGCACCAGATGGTTGGCAGATGTGGCCAACGCTTTCCGTACTAGCAGATGTCCCGAGGGGGACAAGGTCAGATTGGCGTCCTGTCTTCTGAAGGACAGGGCACGAGATTGGTGGGAGGAGGTCGGGCATGCCATTGGGGATGATGCAGCATTGGACGCCATGACCTGGGCTGATTTCTCTACCAGGTTCAGGGCAGAGTTTGCACCAGTCATTGAGGTGCAACAGCTAGCTAGGGAGTTTCAGGACCTCACCCAGACTACAGAGACAGTGGCGGAGATCACCGCCAAGTTCAGGGAGAGGGCTCTTCTCGTTCCTCAGTATGTAGCTGATGAGGAAATGAAGAAGGCCCGTTATCATGAGATGTTGCGGAGCGATATCCGCCAGTTTGTGAGCCGGTCCAGCTGTAAAACGCTGGAAGATATGATTGCTAGAGCTCGGGAGAGGGAGATTGATCTTGAGATGGAGAAGAAGAGGAAACCAGAGGCGGTTTCGGGTTCAGGCAGTTCGGGCAAAAAGCCCAAGGTTTCGGATCACAGATCTAGGAGTCAGCAGAGCCACGGTCGATGTGGCAAGTGTGGGAGATTGCACGAGGGAGCGTGCAAGGCAGGGAGTTCCGGCTGCTACAAGTGCGGTCGGATTGGGCATTTGAGTAGGGATTGTACGGCCCCTGCTACTGCCGTCGCAGCATCAGATCTGATTTGCTTTCAGTGCAATCAGAGGGGACATAAAAAGTCCCAGTGTCCGAGTTTAGCTTCAGCAGGGAAGGTGGCTGCACCTGCCCCTGCTACCTTGAGGATTACAGATGGCCGGCAGGGCCGGGCTGATGCGCCAGTGGCGAAGAGTAGGGCGTTTCAGATGACAGCAGAGGAGGCGCGAGCGACTCCTGATGTGGTGACGGGTATGTATCTTCCCTTTTATCTCTTTATTATTATTGATTAAATGTTGCTTATGGTTGTATGTTTTATTCAGGGTCGTTCTCTGTGAACGGCATTTCTGCTTTGGTATTATTCGATTCGGGGGCTACCCGATCATTCGTATCTCTTGCGCTTAGCAAGAGGTTCAGTAGAGCTCCAGGGGAGCTGGATTGTCCATTAGAGGTTGAGATAGCGGATGATAGGACCGTGAGGGTCGGCAGAGTGCACAGAGGGTGTTCTCTTCAGTTATTTGATGAGCAGTTTTCAGTGGATTTGGTACCTATTCCCCTGCGAGGGAATAAGGTTATTGTGGGTATGGATTGGCTAAGCCCCAATGGGGCGGTGATTGATTGCGAGCTTCAGTTAGTGAGGGTTCGCACTCCCAGTGGGGGAGAGTTGGTGATTCAGGGCGAGAGGCCACAGCGAGGACCGACCTTTTGTTCCGCCGCAAGGGCGAGGCGCTATGTTCAGCAGGGTTGCGCCGGTTTTGTAGCCTACGTTTTGGATGCCCGGGAGAAGGGCAAGTCGACTGTGGATGATGTTCCTATCGTTCGAGACTACCCGGATGTGTTTCCTGAGGATTTGCCGGGGATACCTCCTGAGAGACAGGTCGAGTTCCGGATCGACCTCGTCCCTGGTGCGGCTCCGATAGCCAAGGCACCGTATCGACTAGCTCCCCCTGAGATGCAGGAGTTGTCTACACAGCTGCAGGAGCTGTTAGACAAGGGTTTCATTCGGCCAAGCAGTTCGCCTTGGGGAGCGCCAATCCTGTTTGTGAGAAAGAAGGATGGGTCGCATCGTATGTGTATTGATTATCGGGAGCTGAATAAGGTAACGGTGAAGAACCGTTACCCACTCCCGAGGATAGATGATTTGTTTGATCAGCTTCAGGGAGCGTCTTGGTTCTCCAAGATAGATCTACGCTCCGGATATCATCAGATGCGGGTTAGAGACGAGGATGTGCAGAAGACTGCTTTCAGGACCAGGTATGGTCATTACGAGTTTGTGGTGATGCCATTTGGGCTCACCAATGCCCCAGCCGCGTTCATGGATCTCATGAACCGCGTGTGTAGGCCGATGCTGGATCGGTCAGTGATAGTGTTCATAGATGACATCTTGGTGTATTCCAAGACGCAGGAGCAGCACGAGGAGCACCTGCGGGAGGTGCTAGAGGTTTTGAGGAGGGAGAGACTTTTCGCAAAGTTCTCCAAATGTGAGTTCTGGTTGCGCGAGGTGCAGTTCCTTGGTCACCTCGTCAACCAGAAGGGTATTCTGGTAGATCCGGCCAAGATAGAGGCCGTGATGCAGTGGGGGGTCCCGAAGTCTCCATCTGAGATTCGGAGCTTCCTAGGGCTGGCAGGGTATTATCGGAGATTTATTCAGGATTTCTCCAAGATAGCAGTGCCGCTCACCCGACTGACCAAGAAATCTGTGGTATTTCGTTGGGGTCCGGAGCAGCAGACAGCATTCGAGACCCTCAGGCAGAGATTGTGCGAGGCTCCGATCCTTACCTTGCCCGAGGGAGTAGAGGATTTTGTAGTCTATTGTGATGCCTCACTCACAGGTTTGGGAGCAGTTCTGATGCAACGAGGCCATGTGATAGCTTATGCCTCGAGACAGTTGAAGCCTCACGAGGCTAATTATCCTACCCATGATCTGGAGTTGGGGGCAGTTGTGTTTGCCCTCAAGATTTGGAGACATTACCTTTATGGGGTCCGTTGTACTATATACACGGATCATAAGAGTTTGAGGTATCTTATGGATCAGCCGAGTTTGAATATGAGGCAAAGGAGGTGGTTGGACGTGCTGAAGGACTATGACTGTGAGATCCTTTATCATCCAGGGAAGGCCAACGTGGTGGCCGACGCCCTAAGCCGCAAGGTGACGGCGGCCCCTATCAGGGATCTGTGTATGAGGATGACAGTGATCACTCCACTGTTGGAACGGATCAAGGAGGCTCAGATGGAGGGCCTCAAGGAGGAGAGGCAGAAGTGTGAAAGGATAGTAGGCCGAGTAGCTTCATTTGAGTACGACAGTCGGGGTTTGTTGACGCTTCATGGTAGGGTATGGGTACCGTACTGGGGTGGGGTACGGCAGGTATTGATGGACGAGGCTCATAAGTCTCGATTTTCTATCCACCCAGGAGCGACAAAGATGTACCGGGATCTTCGACCCGATTATTGGTGGCCCTGCATGAAGCGGGACGTCGCCTGGTACGTCGAGAGATGCCTGACCTGCCGGAAGGTCAAGGCGGAGCACCAGAGACCTCACGGCAGGATGCAGCCGTTAGACATTCCCGTGTGGAAATGGGAAAACATTACCATGGATTTTGTCACCAAGCTTCCCCGGACCGCACGTGGAGTGGACTCGATATGGGTAGTAGTGGATCGGTTGACGAAGAGTGCCCATTTTATCCCGATCCAGGAGAGTATATCGGCGGAGAAGTTAGCCGATATCTATGTGCGTGAGATCGTGGCACGTCATGGAGTGCCGGTATCAGTGGTGTCTGACCGAGATGTCCGTTTCACATCCAGATTTTGGAAGCGGTTCCATGACGAGATGGGTACTCGTCTCCATTTCAGCACCGCTTTCCACCCTCAGACCGACGGGCAGAGCGAGAGGACGATTCAGACTCTAGAGGATATGCTCAGGGCATGTGTCCTAGATTTCGGTGGCAGTTGGGATACGTATCTTCCGTTAGCGGAATTCTCGTATAACAACAGTTACCATGCGAGCATTGACCGACCTCCCTTTGAGATGCTGTATGGGAGGAAGTGTAGGACCCCGATTTGTTGGGGCGAGGTCGGTCAGCGAGTCATTGGGAGCACAGAGATGGTGCTCAAGACGACTGAGTTGATCCAGCAGGTCCGTAGTAGACTGCAAACTGCTCAGAGTCGGCAAAAGAGCTACGCCGATAGGAGGCGTTCAGACTTGGAGTTCCAGGTGGGAGATATGGTCCTTCTGAAGGTCTCACCTTGGAAGGGTGTCATCAGGTTCCGGAAGAGGGGCAAGTTGGGCCCCAGATTTATTGGTCCTTTCAGGGTTTTGGCCCGGGTGGGTCGGGTTGCTTATCGGTTAGATCTTCCTGAAGAGCTTAGTCAGATCCACAACACTTTCCATGTGTCTCAGTTGAGGAAGTGTTTGGTGGATGAATCAGCAGTCGTTCCCCTAGAGGATATTCAGGTTGATAGTAGCCTGAATTACATTGAGAGACCGGTCGCGATTCTGGACCGGAAGACCAAGGCCTTGAGGAACAAGGAAATTCAGTTAGTAAAGGTGCAGTGGCAGCACCGGAAGGGGTCTGAGTGGACGTGGGAGGTTGAGGAGGAGATGAGAGAGCACTACCCAGCGTTATTCGCAGATCCAGCCGTAGCAGACTTCGAGGACGAAGTCTGAGTCAAGTGGGGGAGAATTGTAACGACCCGTTCCCGGTATGTTAATTTATTGGGCTTTGTTGTGAGTTTTGCAGGAGGAACTCGGCGAGTTCATAGCCTGACTCGCCGAGTAGGGTCGCGGCTGCGAGCACGCGTGAGCCGGGGACTCGACGAGTCCATATTCTGGACTCGGCGAGTCCATCCGTCTGGGTGAAACCCTAAATCCCCGGGTTGCCCACTATTTAAACCACCTCATAGCCCCATTCTCGCCTCCCTCACCCTGTGAACACTGTAAGAAAGAACCCTAATCCTCCCTTGTGTGAGCTAAGTGTTTTGTGCCATTTTGTGAAGGTGTGAAGAAGGAGAAGAAGAAAGAAGCAAGGAGAAGAGTTGGAGTGCAAAGATCCAAGGGCAAATCTGAGTTATTTGAGGTATTTTCGGAGTTCCCTCTTGTTATATGCCCTAAACTTCCATTGGAGCTCTTCTAAGAGCTAATTGATGCTTGTTCCAAGCCTTATGTTTGCATGAATGTCTTAATAAGTCGAAATACCTTTGGATCTGAATGTTGGGGTGTTGTAGAGTCCATATCTTCTGTCTTTTTGGGAGTTACTTTGCATAATAATCATAGATCTACCCATTTTATGCATCTTTTAGCCTTATTTCCCTTATTCATGAGGTTGTGCACGTAAAGTTGGAAACTTTACGTGGTAAATCAGCTTATTGGACTCAGATCTATCTATTGTATGCGTTGGATTCAAGCAAAATCGAGTAAAAATCAGTTGCATGGCGGCAACTCGGCGAGTCGGGAAGAACGACTCGGCGAGTTGGGTCGCGAGTTCCCGAGTCCTTCATTTTGACCAGTGTCGAGTGAATCCAGTGGGTTAGAGAGTGGACTCAGCGAGTTAAGGGTAGACTCAGTGATGAAGGGACTCGGCGAGTTGTTCATACAACTCGGCGAGTCCAAAGCAATCTTCTTAGGATCATGAACAACTCGTCGAGTTTGTTCATACGGCTCGGCGAGTCGGATGAAGATTGTCTGAGTTCTTGGATCAAGAGGGTACTCGTCGAGTCGATGCCACACTCGACGAGTAGCAGCATGTAGAACTGAGAAGTGAGAGTAGGACTCGGCGAGTTGGGTGGCCCAACTCGGCGAGTCAGCCCCAAAAGTAAGTTGACTTTGACCAAGGGTAAAAGAGTCATTTTACCCCAAGTGCAGTGTTTAGTATTTGATTGAGTGTGTTCATGGGCTTGTAGCCGAGGAGATTCAGGAGCAGCAGCCGGTAGCTTTCAGAGACACACACTCAGCCGCCAGTTTACGAGGTGAGTTTCCTTCAAGTAGGGACGGGTCTAAGGCCACAATGCCGGCCCGTCCAGTTAGCAGTAGTTTCCGGACTTCGGTCCGATGTAGCAGCTAGAATGTTTGATGCCTTCGTGGCTCAGACAGGATTTATGTGCTATGTTTTATGTGTTACGTGTTATGGGCTACGGCTCGATGTAGTATGCAGTATATGTGTTCATGCTAGTTGATATGTCATGATATGTTCAGTCAGTTAGTTCCGGACTTCGGTCCGATGCAGTTAGTTCCGGACTTCGGTCTGATGCAGTTAGTTCCGGACTTCGGTCCGATGCAGTTAGTTCCGGACTTGGGTCCGATGCAGGGGACAAGGTCCCAGTCAGTTCCGGATTTTGGTCCGATGCAGTTTCCGGGCTTCGGCCCGATGCAGTGGGCAAGGCCCATTATGTGTTATATGCTATTGTATGGTATGTGGTATTTTGGGGGAGCTCACTAAGCTTCGTGCTTACGGTTTCAGTTTTGGTTTCAGGTACTTCCGCAAGCAAAGGGAAGAGCCCGGGATGATGGCATCGCACACACCACCGCCTCAGCTTTAGCCTGGGATTGATTTAGATGTTTTGATCTGATGTAGTATGATACGGTTTTTCCGCACAATATTTTATTATGTTTTGGAATACATCACGTATGGTTTTATTATATGATGCTCTGATTACAGTTTTGATTATATTAAAAACAAAAATTTTTGGGTCGTATTTTTGGGTCGCTTCAGTCAAAAGAGCTATGCTGACAAGAAGCGAAGACCGATGACTTTTGAGGTTGGGGATTCAATTTTGCTTAAAGTCTCGCCGTGGAAGGGACTTATAAGATTTGGTAAAAGGGGAAATTTGAGTCCAAGGTTTATTGGACCGTTTAAAGTTCTTCAGAGGATTGGGAACCAAGCTTACAAGCTCGAACTACTAGAAGAACTGAATGGAATTCATAACACTTTTCATGTGTGTTATTTGAGGAAGTTCACGGGAGAAGTTCCCGACATAATTCCAATTTCTGAATTGAGAATTGATGAGAACAAAAGGTTGATTGAGGAACCAGAGGCAATTGTTGACCGAAAGACTAACAAATTGCGACGCAAGATGGTTGGGTTAGTGCTTGTCCAATGGAAACACACGAATGGGCCGAATCTCACCTGGGATACGGAGAGTGACATGATGGGTCGCTATCCGCATTTGTTTGTTGATGAGTGATTCCGGGGACGGAATCATTCTAAGGTGGAGAGAATTGTAACGCCCGTGTTTCCGGGCTTGCCATTTTTAGCAATGTAATAGTCTAGGTTAACCTTTGTAACCCGTTTTGAAATAATAAGAATGTATTATTTGAGTATCATGTGTTTTGTGCTTAATTGCTTAATTATGTGGTTTGATTAATTAAGAATAAAAATAAGCGTCAAAATTTAAGTGTAAAATGAACTTAATATCTTTGGTTAATGTTGTAGTAGTTGAAACGAGGTTTCCGAATATATATAGAACGCCCAAATCTGACTTCATATGAGGAAGTTATGATTTATCGAAGTTTCGACTTAGCGGTATGCAGCCTGAAATACTCGATTTGAGATCGAGCGGTTTTTAGCCGAAACAATCTAAACGAGGATTGAAGGTCTTGTTGTTGGTATCAAAGCGATAAAAAGTTAGGCCAGAACAGACGTCAAACGAAGAAGTTATGAATTTATAACGAAGTTTGTCTGTCACGACCTATTAAAAATAAATAATAAAAATAAATTCAAAATTTGCCGACGGAGTCTAGACGAAAGTTGTAGAGCGTAGTCTCACCTTTCCGTGGATATAAAGAACGTCGAAAACGAAGTTCGTATGAAGAAGATATGAATTTCCGAAGTTTGATAAATAATTTGCATTTATTTTTAATTGAAAAATCCGGCATTATCCGAAGAGGGAGTCAGCAGTCCGATCCGATGTACGCCCCGCATACTCCGAAGAGTGTCGACACTTCAGATGACGCATGCAGTGACGACTTCGTAGGCCAGTACGCCCCGCATACGCCTATACGCCCCGCGTACTCTGAGGCTCCAGCCTCCTATAAATAGGATGCGAGGGCAGCCGACTATTTTGCTAATTTCCCCTCTTCTCTCTCCCGTTTTCCATTGTTTTGCGTGCCAAAAAATACTCCGAAGCCCCGGTATTATTCTCGAGCCCCGAGGCAAGTCCCGAGATCCCGAAGATCCCGAGAAGTGCGGTTCCCGAGCCGAAGCTCTGCCCGCGAGAAGTTCGATTTTTGTGGAGATCTTCCAGATCTGCTGTGGATTACTACTTCTGCAAGCCGTAGTGCTGTCCGATCATCTTCTGATCAAGTGAGTGTATACTACCTTTAATAAACACGATAATAATACAAGTACGGTTTGAGTGTATTAAGTAAATTGTGGTTTATATGTGTGAGGGTGTAGTTACTTTCTTCTAACGAGTAACTGTGAAGTATTTTATACGATATACTTGTTATGTGTATATTTTGTGATTGTATGCGTGAATGGATATTCACTTTATTCTATCTCATAGATTTGAATTGTCTTCTATGGAATACGTGTTATGTGGTATGCCTCATCTGTTATGTGGAATATATATTGAATGAAAATGATATATAGGTTTTAAACTATGTATGAAAATATATATTTTTATCTACTAATATGTTAGGTAGAACATGGGTAGATAGTTGGTGTGTAATAAACAGATGAGAGGCCTCGATGTTGTTGTTGTTGTTGATCTAGTTATTCAGCGGAGTATGGATAACGACCACGGACTCTTTCTAGACAGTCTAGTGGAACGCTAGCAGGTTCATAACCTGTAGGTGTTGTGAACGATGTGTTCACCGGTGTACTCTATCCCCCTCATGGTTGCCTTTAGGATATCTATTGTTGAGGAAACCCCTTAGCAGTGATGTCCGTCCCGATGAAAATCCTAGATTAGGTCCCTTGAGATAGATGTTATTTTAGGGACGTAAAGTGAGGATAACGGGAATGGGTAATCAGGATAGTGATTGGTTGGTGAAATTAAATATAACTTATTTATTGTGGGTTGAAAACCCTATATGCTCACCAGGCTCCCAAGCCTGACCCACTCAGTTTTATTTGTATTACAGGAAGTGGCACAAGGGCGTAAGATGGATGGATCATCTTGTTGTTTTGTTTACAAGTCTGTATATGTATATATTTGTTGAATGACTTGTAATGTTATCGTTTATGCTTTATGGTCTGTATCGGAACATGACATCCCGAGTTTTGATTATATAATGAAAATGCATCTCTTGATGAAATGCTTTGATAAATATTATTTTATCATGTTTTGTTTTGGGAACAAATTCCGCAACTCTTTCAAATCAAAAGGATTTACTCTGAAATTATTTAAAAGCATAAATGAAAATCGGTCTTTTCTGGCCGAGATTTTGGGGATGTCACAATTTAGCATGTTATTGAGGAGAGAGGACGTTTTCGACCATTGCTACTTGAAAGAGAATGAGAGTGTTTGCGGTTGGAGTGTGTCGAATGAGAGAAAAATTAGTCACATTAGTATATATACCTAGGAGTCCTTGGCAGTGAACACATCTCGAGGAGATAAGATCTTCGGGTTCACAGCTGAGAAGGGTTCACAGCCAAAGGCGTTATGCTAGGGTTCATGGTCCGAAGGGTCCACGTCCGTTAAACTCGTTTGCGGCCCGAAGGCTGATCACGGTCAAAACCTGATCACGGCCTCGTTTACGACTGCGAGATTGCGGTCCGAAGGGAAAGAAAGAAGAAAAATGATGTGAATGTTCTCGAATCCCACTTATTCCCTTCTTAACACCTAATATTCTTAGGATTTTAATATGCAAAGGTTATTAATCTAACCTTAATAAAAATCCAAACAACAAAGAGGACTTTAGTTGACCCAAGTTTGACTTTACAAGTAGAAAATAACGGGATGTTACACTTATTGCTCCATATCACTCCCAAGTGCTCTAAAGCTCTTCCAGGTGCCCGTTATGTTTTTTTGATCCATTTCCTTCGTCAGAAATGTGAAATATTTGGTATCATGGGTTTCATCTTTGGAGGAGTTTTCTCAATTGCATGCATCTCATCCCGGTGGCTCCAGGGCTCATCTTTGCCAAAAGGGCGAAATCTATGAGATAGGTGTCTGAAGTGCCGGTTGTGCTTATCGTGGCTTCTATCGTGATGATCTCGGTGATTGGGGCTTACGTGGGAGTTTGCTTCTTCTTGCTTGATATAAGCGTTTGTGACGACCTTTAAGTTGACTTCCTTCCATTCCTCACCTTCGATCTGCCAGAGGTATTTCTCAACATTATATTTGATTTCTTCTCTTGACTGAGGTACCATCCCCTGCATCTTCTTTGACAAAGGACCGGAGAGTAGACCTTAGGCAAAGGCGCCAGTTACAAGGAACTCCTCATGGCTCGGGACATTAAGTATCGGCATCATGAATATATCATAATATGCTCGTATTGAATCTCTTTCTTTTTCCTTGAATGCCATTATAGAGTTTGCATATCCCTTCCATTTCCTTAGTTGCATGAAATTATTGAGGAAAAGGCATCATAGTTGTTCGAAACTCGCTATGTTTCCCGGTCGCAGAGCCTCGAACCACTTTCTGACGTTTCTAAATAATGTAATAGGGAAATACATACACAAGAACCGTTTGTCCATCCTCAGTGATATCATCATCCACTCATAAGTGTGGATGTGCTCGTCGGGGTTAGTTGTTCCATCATACTTGGGGATATTTAATATCATTGCCGAGTGTGGGATTTCATACTGTAAGAGCTCCTGGCAAAAGGAAAAATTGGTGCTTCTCACCGAGTTTTCCATGCGAAAGTATGGAAATCCACCATATATCGTAAACTGTTTAGCGTAATATGGGTTCCCGTATTCTTGATTGTACATTGTTGCTTGCGAGATGTATGGTTGTTGCTGAGAGCTCAATTGTGTGCTTTGTTGCAGTTGTGAGCTTTGATTTGACTGTTGGAGTATGTTCGGAATTGACCCCTGAGGCTGTTGAGAAAATGTGTTGAGTTGCTGCATCGATGACAAGTGAGTGTTAGGCTCTTGTGACGAAGGCGTTTGGTGGATGGATCTGTGCGACTGTTGGAAATAGGGGTTGAACATCAAAGTTTGTTGAGCGAAAAGTGGGATATACGACATTCCTGCTACTAGGGAGAACCGATAGCTTGACACTAGGTATTGTGTGGAGGACAATATGGTCCTTGGGGACCAAGTGTTCGCCCCCACCTACTGTGGTAATGATTGCGGCTAAGAAACCTCTGGTTGTGACTGCCGAGTCTACACTAAGGACTACTAGGTCAGCGGTTGTGACTATTGAATCACTATCAACTAAGGTGATGTGATCGTTGTTGCAATTGGTTTCTCTATTGTGACGGGTGATGGTCGCCATAGGGCGGTGATTATTGCAGATGCGGTTCCCGTTATTAGACATGTCATCCGTGTTTCTGGTGTGTGGGTGGTGGCTTGTCCGTCTCAGGCATATGGTTGTGTGCCTTTCCCTTCATTTCCGACATCTAGGGTCATTTTCAGGTTGTGTAACTCTGAGTACACGCACAGATGGTGCCAAATGTTATGATATGTCTTCGAGCTTAACGCTGTCTGTGGTGGTTTCTCCTTAGTTAAGCTTGGGAATCACAACAAGAAAGAGCTGACGTTAGTCGTCGTCTGGGAGGGGATCCCAGAACAAGACTCCAACGGTTTAGTCAGTAGTTGTATGAAAGAATTAGGGTTTAGTTTGATATGTATGTATATATATATATATATATATATATATATATATATATATATATATAGAGAGAGAGAGAGAGAGAGAGAGATAGAGAGAGGTGATCCCTTCTTCTGGAGAAGAAGGATCTCTTTTATACATGTGGTTGTGGGAGCATGTCCCCGATAATACTTTTTGTATTGTCTAGACCATCAAGATGTGGAGGCATCCTATTGGCGGATCGTGCACCCCTAGCGGTTATTTGCTATTGGTGTAGAACCACTGAAGAGCAGTACTCTGAGCGCTACACTTGTCACTCTGGGTAGTGGTTGGTATTGTTTTGTCCTGATATAGACCCGTGCTAATTGTTCTAAGTTGGACCTTGACGCTAGAATGTCGGGGCCTAACTACGAAAGTGTAAGGGCGTGGAGCCAGGCCTAGCATGTGACACCCCCGACCGAGGCGGCGGAACACGCACAACCTATGTGACTAAGTTCATGGATCACAGGTAAAATGAATATATAGCACAAATACATCAATAAACAAAAAAGCATTCGTGTTCCATCTTGATGTTTAAATACAAGGTTCTTATAATTAATAATAGTACATGAATTGCCTTAACAGATAGGCAAATAATACAACAGCTAGTAACTACGTCACCTATAATCCAATCCGTCTTGAATGTCTCTTTAGTGATTTCCTAAGAGTATATGTAGTTTTGAGGGTCAACACAAGGTTGGCAAGAGTTACATGTTTTCTTCTAACAACAGTAATACTTTTAAAAAGTCTAAAAATTATTTCTTTGTAAGTATAAAAATACTTAAAATTGTATTTGTAAAGAGCTTATGAAAGCCAAAATGTATCTTGGTATAAGTAAATACATACTTAAAACTGTGTTTGTAATGAGTCATTGCAAACCAAAATATATCTTTGTATAAGTAAATCCATACTTAAGACTATGTTTTTAAAGAATCCTTGAATATACTTCAAAACCAAATTGCACTGTTACATAAGTAAATTTATACTTAAAATAGTTTTGAAAGTAACCAAACCCATGGTTTGTAGTGAGAGAGAGATTCAAGTTAATGTTTATAGTGAGTCCTATAACCGAGCTATGTGACTGAATGTACCCACTACAAGGCTTTGTTGGACATTGTAGTAACAAGTGTAAACACTTATCATCCACTTTGATTGATCGGTGAAGGTTGTAGCTAGCAACCGCAGGTGGGGATGTCAACCCCATATAGATCTATACATATGTATCTCGCTATGAAGATTAATGGTTATAGTAGTGTGGGTATGCTAAGTGTTTAAACTCAACTAATGAATATAGTCTCACTAAAAAGCCCTTAACTAAAGTATGTGAATAGCTCTCAGCCCTAACTTAATTGTGGTTAAGTCACTAGACATAATGAATTTTGTTGTATAAAGTTTATAAAAGCCGAGTATGCTTGGTAAGTATGTTAAAAGTGTAATGTACTTGCTTTTATAAAGAGGTATGTTCCAAAGTAATGAATATTTCTACATGTATAAACTTTATGTATTTAAACATATAAATATACGTGCATAGTAATAGCTTGAATCCTTGAAATACAATAACGTTTTATGATGTGCTTTTTATAATATACAATGTCACATAAAAATCATATACTTTTGTATCATGCAGCATTTGTTGTATGTACTAGTTATTTCACGATAAAATAACCATAATATATATACGAAATGTTTATACTAGTTTATTTGTAACAATATGTTAAATTATTAAGTAATATTTTTATAAACTAGATTTATTGTATTTTCACATAAAGGATAATATATTTGTATAAAAAAGTATGTAGGCACATGTATTCCCCCTTTCCTGCGGAAATAATTAAAATTATTAAAAAGGGGCCGTTAGCACACACCCTTGAAGTGTGAGTTTGAGTTGTTCGGGATTCGTTTATTTTTGGGAAGCTTGACGTGAGAAACTGCAAAGCAACGATTATTGAACTTAGAAACACTTTCGAGACCGTTTTGTAACGAATTTACACTATAGGGGTTGTATGGTAACTTAATTAACCAAAGTAGGATTGATTTGGTTAAAATAAATTGAAGGAGGGACTAAAATTGTTTAAATTGAATTAATGTTTGAGGATTGGATTGATTTTGTTAAGAAATCTCCATGGAAGGGGCTGAAATGCTTAATTTAAATCAAAGTTTGAATATTGGGATTTGTTTTGCTAAAAATAACCAAAGGAGGGGCTATTTTGATTAAATGGGTTCAATATTTGGGGGTTGGGACTGATTTAATAAAGTTTTGTCAAGTGAGGGTAAATTTTGTCCATTTTATAAATAGAAAATGATTTTAGGGCTTTTATAAAAAGAAATCTTATGGAGGGACTGTTTTTGTTTAATGGCCCAAACTTAAAAGAAATTAGGGCTTTTGTGCCTGTTGCCATTCGTTGATCGGGCAAAGGAAAAGAGGGAAAGAAAGCAGATGAATGAAGACGGCGAGTGGACGAAGGCAGACGAGCGAAGACAATGAGAAGGAAAGCACGAAGGCTCGCAGGCGGCACCGTGATTCGTCGATCGATTCGCGAAGAGAGATCTTCTCCGGGGTTCGATGAGGCCGAATGGGAGGAAGGGAGAAGCAGCGACGCT
The DNA here is from genome assembly GCF_002870075.4 of Lactuca sativa. Classification (NCBI taxonomy): domain Eukaryota; kingdom Viridiplantae; phylum Streptophyta; class Magnoliopsida; order Asterales; family Asteraceae; genus Lactuca; species Lactuca sativa. The sequence continues at coordinate 98,327,613 of NC_056625.2, read as the reverse complement.
GCTGTGGTCTCGGTAGGTGCAGCGAGGAGCTGCTCAAGCAGCTTCTTGGCTGCCTGCTTGCTTCGGTTCTAGCAACGAGGGACGAAACGGGGTGAACGATTCAATGGTTTTGGATCCAGGGTTCGGTGTGGCTAAGAGGTTGCGAAGGGGAGGTGGCCAGAAAAGGGTCCGACGAGTAGTACGACGTCGGGGTATTCAGTGGGGTTTCCCTTTTTTTTTTTTTTTTTTTTTTTTTTTTGCTTCTGTTTAGACTGAAATCAGTGGAGGAAAATAGATGTTTGGGTTTGATGTTTGACAGGGAAGATAGAAGGAAAAAATCAGTAGGTGTTCTGTTGTTTCATTCAATAGGAAGAAGAAGAAGGAAATGGGGAGTGGTTGTTGTCCCTTTGATGGACTGATTTCACAAGAACAACACCTCCAATGGAGGTGTTCTTGACTGGAACGAAGGAGAAGAAGCAAGAAGACGGGATGTTGTAGTGTTTTGTTGACAACTTTATTTGATGAAGGAAATGAATGTTTACTTTGTGTGCAAGGCAAGTGGAATGGTGAAATAACATTTTCAATTTTGCTGTCAATTTATTTAAGAATAAGAACTGTACTTTGATTTTAATTTGCAAACAATGCTTTGTGTAGTTTATTAGTTTAATTATTTATGTATTTTGTTTGGAATTAGAAACAATGTAATACCCCAATTATTTGTGTATTTGGGTGTGTATTGATGTATTGTACTAGTTATACACAAATATAAGTATTTGGATAATAATATCATACATGTATTTGTGTATGTATTAATGTATTGTTTTAAATAATTTATCATGGATTTTAAGCCAAAAATACGTGGTTGAATATTTGAGTCAAAACTGTATAAGTTAAGGTACCAAAATAGTTAATGTCATGCTTCTTATTATATATATATATATATATATATATATATATATATATATATATATATATATATATATATATATATATATATATATATATATATATATATACATTGAGATTAAAAAATAAAATGGGGATTTTAAGATTCAACTTCAACCACATATTTCATATCTGCCGCACTAACCCTCTGGTGTACCGGTGCGGAAGACATATTATAATCATGAATAATTATATAACGACGTTTGTTCCTTTATCATCCGCCATCATCCCCACCACCACTACCACCACCTCTAACACCATTCGACCCTACTACTGTCATCTCCGTCACTTATATCACCGCCACCTCTGTCATCATCACCTCTTTTGCTACCAACTGTCATTATCATATATGATTACTCAATATGTGAACAAAGATATATGTATAATAATTTATGATTAGGCATACCCCACTACAGCCAGTATGCTGGAGCATTAGAGCGGCAAATGAAAAATATGTGACTGAGATTGAATCTCAAGATCTCTAATTTTTTATAATCTCAAGTAAACTGTCCCCTATACACACACTATAGTTAATTTATCTTCATAAGACACATAAATTGATGTATGGTTTATAAAATCTATAACAACTTATCTATAGTTGATCACATGTTGTTAGTTATGTATCAATATAAATTGTTATACCCGCAAATGAAAATATAATGTTACCTTAAAACTCACATTTGTTGGATGGATAATAATATATTATTTCCAAAATATATTGCCAATAATTGAAATCATATCGAAATCAATAGTTTAAGGTTTTGTGATTTACTGATTCAAAACATCTGATTTTTTACTTCTATAAATATTTTTACTAAAATATTTCCAGTATGAAATTAAATAATATGCTATGATCCGAGTTCAAAAATGTTCTCGAAATTTCCATCTGAGGTATGCAAGTCCCTCAACGGACAGAAACAGTTTTAGCAGTTTTAAGAAAATCAACATTACACTGGTTTTTTATTCTTAAAGTGTCATATCTTTTGCATACGAACTCCATATTTGACGTTCTTTATATTTTCAGAAACTGTGAAACATGTACTATGAGACCAGGGTGTTTGTATTGCTCATAATTTCTTAATACAAAATTTTAGTTTTGCAGATGCATTCTTAGGGTTGCAGTTTGAACAGTTTGATTTGTTTGCCAAATTACACATTTGGAAGTAAGATACCATCTAGTATCCTATAATAGTTTAAATGAACTCATTTATTTTGCAAAAGATCCACTAAAACTCAATGAATCATTTTACAAAGAGATTTACTGTGAATTTGACCGTTCATGGTCTTTGACTTAAATTTCGGGATGTCACATTACCTCCCCGTTAAGAAAATTTTGTCCTGAAATTATTAATCTCTAGGCTACTCTGTTCTATTATTACTTCGTTCCACTAGTGGATGGAGCACTGCCAAAAAATTATGGATACTTTTGTTTCATTTGTTCCTCACGTTCCCAAGTAAACTTTGGCCATCTACGAGAGTTCCATTGGACTTTTACTATATGTATGAGGCTTTTGGTTTCACGATCCGTGATCTCCATCGGTTCCTCCACGAAGTGAAGTTTGGTGTTGATATGAATTTTGTTGAGAGGAATGATGAGGTTCTTATTAAAGAGACACTTTTTGAGTTTACACACATGGAAGGTATCGTGAACTTTATTGAGTTCTCTTGGTAACTTGAGTTTGTAAGCCACCGTACCAACCTTTGTCAGGATTTCAATAGGTCAGATGTAACAGGGATTTAGTTTACCTCGTTTTCTAAATCTGATGACACCTTTCCATACTGCGATCCTTAGTAGTACATAGTCTCATGCTTTGAATTCTAAGGGTTTGCATCTCACATCTGCATACTTTTTGTTGACTATGTGCAGCATTTAATCATTCCTTTATCTGAAAGATATTCTCCATTATTTCATGAATGATATCTGGACCAACGAGTAGAGTATCTCCATCATGCTTTTTAGCTAGTTGAGTATCTCCATATTCTGCACAACATATTGAAGAATGCCATCTACGTTTGTACAAGGCCTCAAATGGAGCGGCCTTTATGTTAATGTGATAACTATTGTTATATGAAAACTTAGTTAACGGAAAGTGAGTATCCGATGCTTTACCGAAGTCTATCGCACAAGCATGAAGTATATCCTCCAGAGTTTATATCGTCCTTTCACTATGTCCATCCATTTGAGGATGATAGGTTATACTCATATGGAGTATGTAGTCTGACTATCTCCTTGAGATGGGTCTTGGTGAGTTTCTCTATCTTTTCAGTTCCTTTGAATGCTAGGAAATGGGAGGATTTGGTCAAACTATCGACCACTAATCAGATACTGTCATAATCACTTGTTTTTTATGGCAACCTCGTTATGAAGTACATGATTATTTGTTCCTATTTCCATTATGGGATTGATGGTTGTTGTAGTAGGTCAAATGGCTTCTGGTACTCCACTTTGACTTTGAAGCAAGTCAAGCACTTCTGATATAGGTTGTGACAACCCGAAATTTCCATTCGGTCAAACCCTAAAAGTCAACCACTTCTTATCATAAGTTAATGTCATTATTTCTTATTTTTAAGAAATTTAAAGTCCGTTTGATTATTTTAATATTATTTTTAAGCGAACGGGTGAAAGAAAGTGCCGTCTCGGGTTTTGATTTAAAAAAAAACCCACAAACACCTCGTGTCTTAGAAGTTCCCGGCCAAACTATTATGTTTGGGTCGAAAAATCATGCCAAAAACGTAAACTCATGCCTTAAGCATGAGTTTACTCCCCAAGACTAGCCATTTGTGTTTAGATGTCTAGTACATCTTTGTCTTTTGGTTAAGGAATAGCCTTTATTATCTGTGCTCTAAGTAGCACTTGTCTGTAAAATATTCCTAACTTTCAGTACTCTAAATAGGAATCTAGGAACTGTCAAACTTTCCGTATGGTATGATGTAAGACCTACTGTTAGGTCGATTTTCCAAGAACTGATTACATCAGTAATACCAGTATTATTGACAACTACCTAATCTATGGGAAAAATCTATACACTTGTGTTTTCCTACTAATCTTCTTTGTTGTGACCTTAAACACTCATTCAACTGTTGGGCTATGGTTAGTTAGTCCATGTGTCACTCTCACCCCACTTACAGTTGATTCTTACCATTGTGTTTATCTTTATAAATATATAGCTGAAAGATGCCTCCTCGCAAATCTCCCAGGCATAATCCTCCACCTCCACCGCCTCCTCCTCCTTAGGTCATCAATACTACAGCCCTGAATGTTGCAGTAGCTGCGGCAGTGGCAACTGCCATGGCTCAGTATCACTCTACTGATGCCAGCAGAGGCGGAACCCCTGTTGACTCTATTCCTGCTGAAATCCCGATGCGCTTGAGAGAGTGCTCCTACAAGGATTTCACCAACTGCAATCCGAAGTCCTTCCAGGGAGCCGGCGGAGTCATTTCCCTCTCGCAATGGTTCGAGAAGACTGAATCAGTCTTCGAAATTTGTTTGTGCCCTGCTGCGAGCAAAGTCAAATATGTTGCATGCACCTTTGAAGAAAAAGCCCTGACGTGGTGGAATGGCCATGTTAAAGCACTGACTCTCGTAGTGGCGAATGACATGGGTTAGGAAACCATGAAGGACCTGATGATTGAGGAATACTGCCCGAGGGGCGAAATCCAGAAATTGGAACAGGAGCTGTGGAGCCTAACCATGAAGGGCTCCAACGTAGTCGCATATATCACCAGATTCAGCGAACTGGTGGCCCTATGCCCCAAAATGGTTCCCACTGAGGGGAAAAAGATTGAGAGGTACATATGGGGGCTAGTGCCTCCGTATCAGGGAAATGTCCTGTCATCAAACCTTGCTACCTTCGACAGTGCCAAGCGACTGGCACAACGACTCATTGACCATGGAGTCAAAGCCCCATCAGCAACAACAACCCTAGCCATCTCGGAACCCTCCAAACCCGCTGACACTAAGCGAAAGTTATGGTATGAGAAGAAGAAACAGCAAGCTGCCAAAAAGTAGCAAATTGTGGCAGTGCATGCCGCAATAACCCCTGCTGCTGCTACTGCTTTGGTGGGGCAGTATGTTGGAAGTTTGCCTAAGTGCAACAAATGCAACTTCCACCACAACGGCCCTTGCCGTGAAATGCAGTGCTCTAACTACAACAAGAAAGGACACACAGTCCGTTTCTGTAAATCTCCGGCGAGGCCGATCACCCAAGTCCTCGGCACTGGCGCGAGCCAGACCTGCTATGGATGTGGCGAGGCGGGCCACTATAAGAGGGACTGCCCCAAAGCAAAGAATGTTGGTAGAGAGGGGAGAGTACTAGCAATAGGCCATGGGGAAGCAGTTGCTGACCCGACGGTGGTGACTGGTACGTTCCTCCGCGATAACTTCTATGCATGCATTCTGTTCGATTGTGGAGCGGAGCGAAGCTTCGTGAACCATAAATTTGCTCGCATGCTTAAACAACAACCACACACACTTAAAGAACAATTCACAGTAGAAATGGCTAATGGAAAAACAGAAAGCACAAATAGCATATACTTAGGATGTACCCTAACTCTAGATAACCATTCATTTCCAATCGACCTTATGTCGGTCTCGATTAAAAGCTTCGACGTTATCACCAGCATGGATTGGTTGAGTCTTCATCACGCCGACATCATGTGCTACGAGAAAGCAGTCCGTCTAAACCTCCTGACTAACGAAACTCTTATCGTCTACGGCGACAAACCCGATGCGAGTCTTCGTGTTATATCAAGTATTCAAGCACAGAAGTATCTACGTAAAGAATACCATGCATTCCTTGCTCACATTGTCGATATGAGCCTCGAAACGAAAGAACTAAAGGACATTCCAGTAGTGAGCGACTTCCCCGACATCTTTCCAGAAGAGCTACCAGGATTACCTCCATAACGACAGGTCGAGTTCAGAATCGACTTAGTCCCAGGAGCTACCCCAGTAGCCAAGTCGCCCTACCGATTAGCACCAACAGAGATGCAGGAACTATCTGGTCAACTTAACGAACTGCTCAGGAAGGGCTTTATAAGACCAAGTTTCTCGCCTTGGGGAGCACCTGTCTTGTTCGTTAAGAAGAAAGACGGATCATTCCGTATGTGTATCGACTACAGAGAACTCAACAAACTGACGGTCAAGAATCGTTACCCTCTGCCTCGCATAGACGATCTATTTGACCAACTGCAAGGGGCGAACTACTTTTCCAAAATTGATCTAAGATCCGGATATCACCAGTTACGAGTGCTAGAGGAGGATGTTCCGAAGACAGCCTTCCGAACTCGTTACGGACACTACGAGTTCGTGGTGATGCCATTCGGATTGACCAATGCGCCCACAGTTTTCATGGATCTGAGGAATAGAGTATGCCGACCTTACTTGGATCAGTTCGTCATTGTCTTCATCGATGACATCCTGATCTACTCCTAAAGTAAGGAAGAGCATGGCGATCACCTGCGACAAGTTCTAGGAACTTTACGAACGGAGAAGCTCTATGCGAAGTTCTCTAAATGTGAATTTTGGATCCGAAGAGTCAAATTCTTAGGACACGTGGTACACGAAGAAGGAATCCACATGGACCCATCCAAATTTAAGGCCATTGAGAACTGGTCAGCACCGAAGATGCCTACAGAAATTCGTCAATTTCTAGGTCTCGTTGGCTATTACCGTAGGTTCATACAGAACTTCTCCCGAATTACGAAACCTCTTACAACACTAACCCAGAAAGGCGTGGCCTTTGACTGGGAAGAGAAACAGGAGAGAGCGTTCCAAACGCTCAAGCGAGCCTTGTGCACCGCATCAATACTATCCCTCCCCGAAGGGATAGAAGACTTCATTGTCTATTGCGACGCGTCAAATCAAGGGCTTGGTTGTGTTCTGATGCAAAGGGGTAAGGTCATCGCCTATGCCTCGAGACAGCTGAAGACACACGAAGTTAACTACACGACCCACGATCTTGAGCTAGGAGCAGTTGTGTTTGCTCTGAAGGTCTAGAGACATTACTTGTATGGAACGGAAAGCACTATCTTTACCGACCACAAGAGTTTGCAACACATATTCGATCAGAAGGATCTCAACATGCGACAACGACGGTGGGTCGAACTACTCAATGACTACGAATGTGATATTCGTTATCATCCAGGTAAAGCCAACGTAGTAGCAGACGCCCTCAGTCGGAAGGAATATTCTGGTCGAAGAGTCAAGTCATTGACAATGACTATCCATTCACACTTGTCTAAGCAAATTCTGGAGGCCCAGCTTGAAGCCATGAAACCTGAAAACGTGACGAGTGAATCCCTTAGAGGAATGGATAAAAATTTAGAAGCCAAGGGTGGCGGAGCCTTATATTTCATGAACCGGATCTGGACACCGAAGCATGGTGGTTTCCGATACATGTTCATGACCGAGGCACACAACACTCGGTATTCCGTCCACCCAGGTTCAGATAAGATGTATTTGGATCTTAAAAAGTTCTACTGGTGGCCTAATATGAAAGCAGAGATTGCTACCTTCGTAAGTAAATGCCTTACTTGCGCAAAGGTTAAGGTCAAGTACCAGAAGCCCTCCGGTTTACTACAACAACCAGATATTCCAGAATGGAAGTGGGAGCGGATCACTTTGGATTTCATAACCAAGTTGCCCAAGACAACGGGTGGACTTGATACCATATGGGTCATCGTCGGTAGATTGACCAAGTCTGCACACTTCCTGCCTATCAAAGAAACTGACAAGATGGAGAAGCTAACGAGAACATACATTAGGGAAATCGTACGACTGCATGATGTTCCTATATCCATTATCTCCAATAGAGATAGTAGGTTCACCTCAAGATTCTGGCAATCGCCACAACATTCCCTGGGAACAAGGCTGGACATGAGCACAGCCTACCATCCACAGACCAACGGACAAAGTGAGAGGACCATCCAAACACTGGAAGATATGTTGAGAGCCTATGTGATTGAATTTGGAAAGGCATGGGATACTCATTTACCCCTTGTCGAATTTTCCTACAATAACAGTTATCACACGAGCATCAAGGCTGCTCCATTTGAAGCCCTCTATGGCCGAAAGTGTAGATCCCTTCTGTGCTGGGCTGAAGTGGGTGATACCCAATTAGCTAGGGGGCAAGTTTCTGACAGTACAGTCACAGGCCCGGAAATCATTTGGAAACGAAAGAGAAGATCGTTCAGATCCGTGAACGATTGAAAGCCTCTAGAGACCGACAGAAGAGCTATGTTGATAAGCGAAGGAAACCTTTGGAATTCCAGGTGGGAGACCGAGTCCTTCTTAAAGTCTCACCCTGGAAGGGCTTAATACACTTCGGTAAGCATGGGAAGCTTAATCCGAGATATATAGGGCCCTTCGAGATTCTCGCAAGAATTGGCCCTGTAGCATACAAACTCAATCTACCCGACGAACTTCGTAACGTACATTCTACATTCCATTCGGTCAAACCCTAAAAGTCAACCAGTTCTTATCATAAGTTAATGTCATTATTTCTTATTTTTAAGAAATTTAAAGTTCGTTTGATTATTTTAATAGTATTTTTAAGCGAACGGGTGAAAGAAAGTGCCCTCTCGGGTTTTGATTTTAAAAAAAAAACCGCAAACACCTCGTGTCTTAGAAGTTCCCGGCCAAACTATTATGTTTGGGTTGAAAAATCATCCCACAAACGTAAACTCGTGCCTTAAGCATGAGTTTACTCCACAAGACTAGCCATTTGTGTTTACTCCCCAAATACCAAAAGAGTAAACTCCAAAATATCCTTTCAAGTATCATCCTAAAACTTATTAAAGATCTTCAAACTTGTAAGTGTTCTAACCATTTCAAGTTGGTATAACACTTAATCTAGTGTCTGTGCATCTATTCATCCATTCATTTATGTATTTTGTCTAGATTTCCAAAAACACCAAGAGCACTAAGAACACACACTAAGTGTTCTTGGACTTTTAGCTCAAATCAAGCTTCCTAATAGTAAGTACTTCCATCCTTGAGTCTTATTAAGCTAGTATTACATATAAACATCAAGAAAATATGCCAAGAACACAAGGTTTAGGGTGTTCACGGTCCAAGAATGTTCTTGGGCCGTAAACACCAAGAAAGGCACCAAAGTGTGCCTAAGTCCCTTATTTAGCCCTAGTTTGATGTTTAAGCCTTACCTTGACATGTTTAAACCTTCCCTTTATGTGTTTAAGCCTTGAAAAACACCAAAGACCGCCATTTTTAGGTGTTTACGGTTTGGGGATCTCCCAAAACCATAAACACCCTAATGTATGTTTAAATGGGTCATATTCCTATTTTTTAAAAACTAACCTAGACAATTACCTTGTTGTGTTAAGGAATTGAAAACATGGAAATACCCTTTTCCATAAGGGTTTATGGTAGTAAATCCAAAGGGAAATGACCATGAGGCCGTAAACTCCTCCAAGGAGTGTTTTTGTTGCCCTAGTCCCTTCCAAAGGCCAAACCACCAAGTAGAAGTGCTTCAAAAGACTTGTAAAACCTCAAAACAACACATGGTTACAAGGAGTAGAGTTTATGACCATAAACCCTTGAGTTTACTGCCGTAAACTCCTTGGGTAAAGGTCATTAAAACCGTAAACTCCAAAGGAGTTTACCCTTGAACCCCAAACACCCTAGCTTTGCCCTACCAACACTTGGATGCAATCCTTATGATCTTTAACACTTGAAACAAAGTGTTTTCATGTTCTAGAGTGTCCTAACTTAAATTATTAGTTATAATTTGGCTAATTAGTTATATATATGTTCATTATATGATAACTAAGCTCGTGGGAGTGTGCAAGTCTCCATTTGTCACCTAGCACCGTATCTGACATTTCAATCCAATCCACTCACCACAAGTGAGTTCATACCCCTTTAACCAACCTTTGAAATGCTTTTAAATGTTTTAAATGCTTTAATGGGGGGTAATACAAGTTGAATACTTATAGTTATTACATCAATCACATGTGATTAATAACTACAAAACCAATGATTTTATTACTATTCAAACTGTTTATCAAACTGTTTTACTTCAAACTCCTTTACAAACTCTTTTACTTATCAATTACTTTTACTTAAAATATTTTATACTTATTATAAATTGCATGCCCATATATGAATATAAACAATGTTTAAAAGACTTAGGAAGGCCACCTGCCCTATTTCCTTTCCGCGCTTGAGATGTGGTCTGGTGGGGTATCGGGTATCCGTCCGAAGGTCGTTTCAATATTAATTATATATCATGTGTACATATATAGTCATAAAAGTTCTTCCATATTCATACGTACCAGTTACATCATTAGTAAGTTACCATCAGGGTAGCACATGATAATACTTATACTATTGCTAGAACAATGAGTCAGTTCATTCATGAGTCAGTACTTATTACTATGAGAACATATACATTACATTACTATGAGAACATATACAACTATACTAGAAGAAGAACATATACAACTATACTCGAAAGAGAACATATACAACTATACTAGAAAGAGGACATATACAACTATACTAGAAGAAGAACATATACAACTATACTAGAAAGAGAACATTTACAACTATACTAGAAAGAGAACATATACAACGATACCAGAACGAGTAACAATACATTACATATACATGAATACGTTAACATAATTGTGATCCACTGTATTGGAGCATGCCTTCAATGTCATGGCCCGAGTTGTAGCCAGAGTCTCTTGGAGGGAGAGCGTGAGTTTGCGTATAGATCTATACTGGATTGACTATCCTACACCTTGCTGCTAGCTACAGCCAGACCTGCAGGTCTGTGGGTGCCAAACGTCATACCTTATTACGACCTACATCGTCGTGTTACCTAGTCGATAGTATGGTACAATTTATCACATAATACCTTAATATAAATCCGGTTTAAGGTTGTTAGTACAACAGTAGTTCCTATAATACAACACTACAGTACTACATTAATTTACCCTTTACATATATTTGGTGATCATTTCACTTAAACATTTATGTACAAACTATATTTTGTTAATGATAGTTACACTTGGGAAAATTACACACTTTTACAATAAACGAACATACAAAACAGTTACGCCTTGGTAGAAGGCTACTTTTAATAGAAAATATAGGTTTTTCTGAGGGATTCAAACTTTTACAAACACTTACAAACATTCACATACTTTTATCACCAATGTTTACAAACTCATACTTAAAACCACGTTCAAACGTTTTGATACAAACACCGACAGTAAAATACTTATAAACTCACCAGCTTAATGCTGATAAACTCTTTCAAAATAACTTGTATTCTCAGGTCATCAGTAGACAGGTACCGAGGCCAGCTTTTGAGAAGATGGAGCGCATCCAAGACTCATCATATTATTTTGATTTACTTTTTGGTGTCTATAACTGTACGGAACACGCTTGTATTAAAATTATATATTTAATGCAATGGATGATGTTGTTTGCTTGTTTACTATTATATTGTGTTGTGATAATTTACATGACGTACTCCGCCCTAGAACGTTTCCTCCGTTCTCGGTTTTGGGGTGTGACAGATTGGTATCAGAGCATTGTTTATAGTGAATTGAGTATAACAATCCCCGACCAGCTTTCCCAGGTCCCACACCAATGTTTACAAACTCATACTTAAAACCACGTTCAAACGTTTTGATACAAACACCGACACTAAAATACTTATGAACTCACCAGCTTAATGCTGATAAACTCTTTCAAAATAACTTGTATTCTCAGGTCGTCAGTAGACAGGTACCGAGGCCATGATCACTAAATATATGTAAAGGGTAAATTAACGTAGTACTGTAGTGTTGTATTGTAGGAACTACTGCTGTACTAACTACCTTAAACCGGATTTATATTAAGGTATTATGTGATAAATTGTACCATACTATCGACTAGGTAACACGACAATGTAGGTCGTAATAAGGTATGACGTTTGGCACCCGCAGACCTGTAGGTCCGGTTGTAGCTAGCAGCAAGGTGTAGGATAGTCAATCCAGTATAGATCTATACGCAAACTCACGCTCTCCCTCCAAAAGACTCTGGCTACAACTCGGGCCATGACATTGAAGGCATGCTCCGATATAGTGGATCACCAATGTTTACAAACTCATACTTAAAACCACGTTCAAACGTTTTGATACAAACACTGACACTAAAATACTTATGAACTCACCAGCTTAATGATGATAAACTCTTTCAAAATAACTTGTATTCTCAGGTCGTCAGTAGACAGGTACCGAGGCCAGCTTTTGAGAAGATGGAGCGTATCCAAGACTCATCATATTATTTTGATTTACTTTTTGGTGTCTATAACTGTACGGAACACTCTTGTATTAAAATTATATATTTAATGCAATGGATGATGTTGTTTGCTTGTTTATTGTTATACTGTGTTGTGATACTTTACATGACGTCCTCCGCCCCAGAACGTTTCCGCCATTCTCAGTTTTGGGGTGTGACATAGGTGGAAATCTCTTCCTTCATGTTGGGCCACTAATAAAGCTTCTTAAGATCGAGATACATTTTATCTGATCCAAGATGTATTGAATATCTTTACTTGAGAGTTTCATCTAGAACTAGACTCCTGACTTTACCAAACTTTGGGGTCCAAATTTTGTTCATGAAATATCGCGTTCCGTATTCCTTGAGGTAAAACTTTTTTTCCATACGCACTACAAGAAAAATAGCCTTTTACGACGCGCAAACCACGACACTCATTGATTTATGTTACGCAATGGAGAGTGACGTTAAAAAGGTGTCATCTCTTCAAAAAATTTAAGGATAGAAGACACGCATTATTGCGCGCCCTTAAATTAGTGTCTAAAAAAAAACACGGAGGGCACTTATAATAAATTGCGCGTCGTCTAAGGATGTCGCTTTATAATTTTTAATGGAATGCGCGTTCCATCCTTTAACAGTAGGGGGAAATGAAATTCTGAAAAAATTAAAAATCCCGCCTTCCTTTTTTTTCTCCTTTCCCTCTTGCCCAAATTATGGACGCTCCTTCCTTCCCCCTCCTGCTGCCTACTTCTTCCCTCACTTCTACCTACTGGAACCACCATATCTCCCACTCGATGTTGAAATTGTTAGAAAAAGCCCTAATTATACTCTCAAGTCTAAATACAGAAAAAATAGAAGATGGTGAAGAAGTAGCAGTAGAGGAAGTGGAGGATGAACAGTCGAAAATGGAAGGAATGACATCAATAGCGTTGTTACTAGATGGCAGCCATACGGAGGTCAACATTCTTTTCTTCACAAATTTCTGCCCTTGGGTCATCTTTATTTCCCTAATAGCGTGCCCTAAGAGTTATAACTATTACTATGGTTTTCAGCCATTCGATGCTTCGTCTCTCCCCCATTCTCCTACACTCCTCCATCTTCTCCGAAGGTTCGCCTTCATGATTCTCTCACCCCACATTCAAGCGATTCTCTCCAAAAAATACTAGGTAAAACTTAATTTCATGATCTTGTGAACAAGAAAGTCAAGTCGTCGCCGTCTTCTTCTTCTTCTATACCATAGATATCGTTCATAGTCTCTCTCCTAAAACTGATGCCACATGGCTTTAGTTTCATATGGAACCAAACATACTGATGCTATTTGACTGCTCATGTATCATTGACTCATTGCTCTGTTGATCTTCATTTTCTATTTAGATCAGTGGAAAAGCTTCTATACATGCCTATGCATAAAACAACTATGTCAATTTGAGTATATTGCATCAGCCATGTAAACAGTTCTATTCTTTATTTTATTTTTGCATCATGTCGATTTGAGTCTATTCTTATCTTGATAGGTAAGAACTGTGAAGGTTATCAATGTTTCCTTAAGTGCTTCCGAGCAAGACATCAAGGAATTCTTTTCGTTTTCTGGTGATATTGAATATATTGAGATGAAAAGGTTATTTCCCATTTTCTTAGGGTTTTTAAACATAGGTTTTTCTTTTTCTATAAATTATTCTAAAGAAAATCCATGTCATAAACACCATTTCAGTGAGAATGAGCGAGCTCAAAATGCATTCGTCACTTTCAAGGAGCCTCAAGGTGCAGAGACTGTAGTTCTACTCTCGGTATATACAAATCTTGATTATCTTGTACACAATTCTTCACAATTTATAAGAGTACACTCTTCCACCTTCTGGTTTTGATGATTTCAGGGAGCAACTATAGTTGACCAATCTGTTACCATTGTTCTTGCACCAGAGTACACTCTCCCTCCTTTTACAACTACACTTTCAGATCAACAAAACACCGTATGTTCTTTTTGTTATTTTATCATCAAGAATTCGTGTAAATGCTTTGTTATATTATCTGATATTGATATAATGTGGTTCATAATTTAGGCAACAGGGGGGCAAGGTGTGGGAGGTGCTGAATCTGCTGTTCAAAAAGCAGAAGATGTCGTGAGCAGTATGTTGGCAAAAGGTTTCATACTGGGAAAAGATGCAGTAAACAAAGCCAAATTGTTTGATGAGAAAGTCCAGTTTACATCAACAGCTGCAGCAAAAGCAGCTACAATAGACCAGAAGATTGGTCTAACTGAGAAAATCAACCTGGGGACAACATTAGTGAATGAGAAAGTGAAAGAGATGGATCAGAAGTTTCAGGTGTCTGAAAAGACAAAAACGGCCTTTGCGACTGCAGAGCAGACTGTAAGTGTTGCGGGATCTGCCCTTATGAAGAACCGGTATGTGCTGACTGGGACCGCCTGGGTCGCCGGAGCTTTCAGCAGGGTGACGAAAGCCGCCGGAGAAGTGGGACAGAAGACCATGGAGAAGGTGGCGGTGGAAGAACAGGCGGCTGGAACGGGAACCACCAGGACTACTCATCAAGAACCACCGCCTACTTCTACACACCCTGCTACTAGTTGAACAAGAGCACCACATGATCAGGTCTTGTTGCTTCAGTCAAGTGTTAGGCTGTAGATTATGCAGGATTTATGGATTTTATTATTATGAATTTTCTGTTTTTTTTCATGGTTTTATTGGTTTAGGAGTTGATATATGACCTTTCATTTGTGATGTGAAGGCAAAGATTCAGAAGAAAGAGGGGATTCCATGGCATCAACAGATTTTGATCATTGATGGAAAGATCCTCGAGGATGGTAAGACTTTAGCAGATCATCACATCCGAATTGGATTTAGATTGGAGTTGGTTGTGAGTTTGGGAGGACCATAAAGTTGTTGTGTACAATCACCCTATCATGTCCCAAGCCGATGTCTCCTACAGGTATCTACATCGATCATGATTCGAATCTTATTCGATCACTTCTCATTTCAATTGTTCTACACAAATACCTGTGTCGATTGACTTGATTTTCATTTGATCACACATAATTGACTGATCTTTGTGTGTCCGTATTAGTTTACACCAGAGTTTCTTAGGTTTTGTTCATTCATTTCTGTATCTGATTTGGCCAAGTTTATTTTAGGTAAAATCGTGTTATTAAAAAGTGTATCCTTGTCATTTTGTTATTCTCTTCCGGCTTTTACTAATCTGGAACACACAACTAGGATGATTCAAAATCAATCAGTAACTTCCAATTACTTTCATTTATATTACACACTATTAACTTAAGCTCTGTATTTTCCTAAATTCCTATTTATTGACTGAAAATTTAGCTGATTGTCAGTTGTTGAATCATATATGCAAGTTTTTGTTAAGACTTTGACAGGGAAGACAATAAAGTTGGAGGTGGAGAGCTCAAAGAACATTGATACTGTGAAGTCAAAGATTCAGGACATAGAGGGGATTCCACTGCATCAGCAAATGTCTTCTGCCTATTCTTTCCTCTAAATGGTGTACCACCATACAACATCTCATATAATAAAATACATGAAATAAAAAAAAGAATATAATAAAAAGTTAAAGTATTGAAATGGGTAAAAGAAGGTAATTCAAATAAATGGTGTATATTTTAAAGAAAAATTTTAATTCATGAAAATTAATAAGCTTACCCACTGCCCACCAATCAATAGCACTGGAGTGGCCAGCTCCTGTTATGACTTCCTGAAATATCATCATAATTTCAAAGGGTAAAATAAAGAGACCATAAATAAGTGAAATTACGTAAATGCCCTTTGAGTACTTTTCATACCAGAGGTGGTGGTGAGCCCTCCTTTTGTGTTTCTTACCTCTGCTAAAAGTGAATTGAGGCCTGAAATCCAAGTTGCAGCTCAAAATTGTTGGGTTAAGAAGGGTGGTGCATTCACTGGTGAGGTTAGGTATGTTTCAAAGTGTCATTTATCAAATTACCATCCTTTTTTTTTCTAAAACTTTTCAATTTCCTATGTCTGATTTCTTCTTCTTGATTCTTACTAAATACTGAAGTTGGTTTTCTATATTTACAGTGCTGAGATGCTTGCCAATTTGGGTGTCCCTTGGGTCATCCTACGTCACTCTGAAAGGAGATCCCTATTGAATGAAACTAATGAGGTACCCTTTTCCTTGTGTAGATTTTACTCAGCCTATTCAAATCAATTCACACTTTTCCTTGTGAACATCTTAATCAGTGTTGTATGCAAGTTACTGAAAAAGTTTTTTTTTCTTTTTCTTGTTTCATTCAGTTTGTTGGAGACAAGGTTGCATACGCACTATCTCAAGGTTTGAAGGTTATTGCTTGTGTTGGGGAGACTCTTGAGCAACGAGAAGCTGGAACCACCATGGAAGTTGTTGCTGCACAAACCAAAGCAATTGCTGGTAATTATTTTAAAACTAAACTTGCTTCTACTGTATGTCAAAAATCAAAAATCTTGTTTTATCTTTGATATAATAAGTAACTTGCACACAAAAGTTATGATTTTGGTGTTTAATGCAAGAAATCACAATATGCCTTTTCTATGTGATTCTGATTTTGGTAATTTTTTGTTGCAAGAGGAAAAGAGGAAAAGAAAGCTCAAGCCGAAAGAGATAAGATGCTACAAATGCAAGTGTTGCATTCTTCATTTCAATTGTTAGTATGAAACACAGAGTAGATGGGCCAATGTAAACTTCTTATCCATATAACATCTGTTTGGAGCATTAGTCTTAAAGAATTATGAAAGGCAAGATACAACTTTACTTAGTTGGAATTTGATGTAGAGAGTAGATTAGATGCAAATTTAGATATTGTAAAAAATAGAATTGTATGACATTAAATTTTATGCAATGGATTGTATTTTTTGTATATGATATTTTATTTCTATTATGAGACATTAAATGCAAATTTAATTTAAAAATTAATAAATATATAAATATTTTTTTAGAACATTTAAAATTATGATACGCAAAAATGTGTGTCATCTTCATTTATGACATGGCCTTTCTTGACAGGGGCTTCCTTGATACGCATTGCGTGCCATAAACACGCGCGTCGTAAGGTTACGACACGCAAATGCGTGTCGTCTTCCTTTATGACAGGGCCTTCCTTGATACGCATTGCGTGTCATAACCGCGCGTCGTAAATGCGCGTCGTAAATGCGCGTCATAAATGCGCGTCGTCTCTCTTTATGACAGGGCCTTCCTTGACACGCATTTGCGCGTCATCTGAGCGTTTTACGACGCGCAATGAGCGTCGTAAAAGGCCTTTTTTCTAGTAGTGACGTCACAGGTTTTCTTCTATGATATTCTCTGGTTTGAGTGCATCCAGCTGAGCATCTCGAATTTGGGTGGTGATATTGGAGTGTGTGGTTAGGGTTAAGGCTTTTTCACGAAGTGTCTTTGCTTGGTCTTTCCTGGGTAAAGCGTCTACTACGACATTTTCTTTAGTAGGAGGATAACAAATTTCACATTCGCAATCATTTAGCATTTCGACACACCTTCATTACCTCATGTTGAGCTCCTTCCGGTCAAAGCTGTGTTGGAGGCTTTTGTGGTCGATGAACACGATAAACTTAGTTCCATAGAGGTAGTGTCTTCAAATCTTTTAGGCAAACACTACGGATCCCAACTCTAAGTCATAGGTAATGTAGTTGGCCTCATTCGGATTAAGTTTTCTGGATGCGTATGTAATGACTTTATTCTTTTGCATCAGCACTCATCCTAATCCTTGGTACGAGGCATCGCAGAATACTACGAAGTCTTTTGTTCCCTTTAGAAGAGACAAAATTGGTGCATTACACAACAAATTTTTTCAATTTCTGGGAGATAGACTCTTGTCTGTCTCCCCACTCAATTTTCTTGTCCTTCTGGCTTAGAGCGGTGAGAGGCTCAACTATTTTGGAGAAATTCTCGACAAATCTCTGATAATAGTCTGCAAGCCCTAGGAATTGGTGTACTTCGGTTGTCTACATTGGTCAGTACGAATGACATAACCAGAAACTAGTAGTGACTGTACCGAGTCTTGCATCTCGTCTTTGGAATGGCTGCTTCTTGAACTCTGAGTTGATGATAGTTAGATCTTAGATTGGTCTTTGAGTAGTAACGTGATCCTTGTATCTGGTCAAACAGGTCATCGATCCTCAGGAGTGGATATCAGTTCTTGATGGCGAGTTTTTCCAATTCTCGATAGTCGATGCACATCCTAAATGATCCATCCTTCTTTTAAAAAAAATATCGGAGCTCCCCATGGAGAGAAGCTTGGCCAGATAAAGCCTTTGTCAAGAAGTTCTTGGAGTTGACTGGATAGTTCTTCCATTTCCGATCGAGTCAGATGATAAGAAGATCTTGCTACTGGTGCTATGCCCGAGATTAGGTCGATTCATAATTCTACTTCTCTGACTGTAGGTATTCTATACAGATCCTCTAGAAATACATCCGGGTAATCGCACACTTGCAGAATGTCTTTGATTTCCTTACCCTTCTCTTGCATATCCATCACGTAGGACAAGAAAGCAAAGCATCTCTTCTACAAACACCTTCTTGCCTTCATGCAAGAGATGATTCTTAGATTCTATCCTGATTTATCTCCATAAATCAAGAGAGTTTCATTATTGGGTAAAGGTAGTCGGATGACTTTTTCATAACATAAGATCTCTGCTCGATGAAGTGATAACCAATCCATTCTGATGATCAAATCGAAACTTCCAATTGTCATAGGTATTAGGTTGACGTGAAATACGTGGTTATTTAGGGTGAGAAGGAAATTAGTGAGTATTTATAAGGTGCTTTCTAACTAGTTGTTTGCTACTTCTACCATGTAAGATTTGTTAAGTTTGCATGAGTTATAGTTAATCATGCTTCCAAACTTATGGGAAAATAAAGCTTCTATCGACATGTAACACCTTAAATTTCAAAACAATTTTTCGCATTTTATAAAAACATAATTCATTTATTATTCATAAAAAAACATCATTGTTTAAAACTCAAATTCATAGCATATAACAATCCCAAGATCTCATAACATAAAAATCCCGTGTGTGTACTGATCAGGCCGGCACCTTCCCGCGATCCTCACTAGTACCTGAAACAAATAACACCAAACACTGTAAGCACAAAGCTTAGTGAGTTCCCCAAAATACCATATATATATAACACATATTAGCCACTCGAGGCTATAACCCTTTGGGTCCGTGCACCCAACTCTATGAACCCTCAGGCTCTATCTCTGTGAACCTTCTTGTTCTAGCTCTGTAGCATGCACAACATAAATCACATAGAAGAATGCAGTGCAACACATAACACATATATAGCATACAACACGGTATCACATAACTCTAATTACCTACTCAAGGTAAAGTATAGTGAGAAGACTCACCTCGCGTATCTCGGTAACTCGTAAATCCCAGAAATCACTAGTGCTCGATCTCCCTAGCTATAGTCCTCCTATAACACAAATATATATCTAATTAACACTTTCCCAACTAGGGTTGACTAACTCTATCAAGTCAACACCGGTCAACTCTAGTCAATGGTCAACGGTCAACCCAACTCGCCGAGTCTGGCGTGGACTCGCCGAGTCCCTATGGGGACCCGATTCCTCTGAATCCCTTCCGACTCACCGAGTCACTCACCTAACTCAGTTACTCAACCCCTGGTTCGAAAACACGGAACAACTCGCTCCAACTCGTCGAGTCTGCCAATGGACTCGACGAGTGCATTCCATGCACAACCCCAAACGACCTTTTAAGGTCAGATCTGTTCCACTAACTCATAGATCCAGTCTTTCAAAGCTTATTTATCACGTAAAGTTTATGTCTTGGCGCTCATATCACACCTATTGACTCATAAATGGTGTTTTAACCTCAAACACAATGATCCCAAACCAAAACATCCATAGACTCATATAAAGCTTGGACAAAGAGGCACTCTGGACCTCGATGGGTCCAGATCCAGAACCTAACTCGCTTAAGGGACCATGGGAGCACTAGATCTAGTCACAAAAGGGCTCAATAAGCCCTAAATCAACATGAACATCACCTCAACAGAAAATGGTTTGAAAATAGTACCTCAAACGTGATGTTCTAGACCTCAGATCTTCAGGAAGTTAACCCTTTTGCTTCCTCTTGGCTATAGCTACCTTTCCCTTGCTAGACAACACCTCCAAGGTCGACAATGGCTCCTTCTCTCACTCCAAACGCTTAAGCTCACTAGGGTTTCGCTCTGGGGGCTGGTGAGCACAAATGACGGCCATAAGGCCCTTTAAATAGGCCCCAAACTCGAGAAATTAGGGTTTCATTAAACAGCGCGGACTCGCTGAGTCCACCAATGTGACTCGTCTAGTCCGGTCATTAATCCGGGTGAGAAATTGCGTCTCTACTCGGCGAGTCTACGCACCAACTCACCGAGTTCTTCCACAAAACTCAAAATAAAATGAATAAATATAATACCTGAAATTCCGGATGTTACAATTCTCCCCCACTTGAATCTGACTTCGCCCTCGAAGTCTCATCCCTAAAATAGCTCTGGATGCTACTCCTGCATCTCACGCTCTGGCTCCTAGGTCAACTCTGATCCTTTCCGATGTTGCCACTGAACCTGTACCAGAGGCACCTCCTTGTTCCTCATAACCTTGATCTTCCGATCCACAATCGCAATTGGTCTCTCCGCATAGTTCAGGCTCGCATCCACCTGAATGTCCTTTAGCGGCACTACTGCCGAATCGTCGGCTATACACTTCCTCAACTGAGACATGTGGAAGGTATTATGAATCCGCTCCAACTCTACAGGTAGCTCCAAGTGATACGCTACCCTGCCCACTCTCGCGATCACTCTGAACGGCCCAATATACCGAGGCCCTAGCTTGCCCCTCTTCCTGAATCGAATCACTCCTTTCCAAGGAGATACCTTCAGGAGAACATAATCACCGACCTGGAACTCAAGCTCGGATCGTCGTCTATCCGCATAACTCTTCTGGCGGCTCTGAGTGGTCAACAATCTCTGCCGGACCCGCTGTATCTGCTCTGTCGTCTGAAGCACAATCTCGGTGCTACGCATCACTCGTTGCCCTACCTCTCCCCAACAAATGGGAGTACGACACCTCCTCCCATACAACAGCTCAAAAGGCGGCATGCCAATGTTCGAATGATGGCTGTTATTATAGGAGAACTCTGCTAAGGGAAAATACGTGTGACAACCCGAAATTTCCATTCTGAACAAACCATATCAAGCCAATAGAAGTTAGAACAGTTACAATGAAATTCCAGACTTCGGGTATAAGTTTGGCAGTTTTTCAGGATTTACACTTAAGGAGATATCAGGAGAGTGGATGCACTAGGGTTTTGTGCAACACTGTTATTCCAATACTCTAGGATAGTAGAGTTCATTCCGGGAATAAAAATATTTTTGCCAAAAATCTCAGGACTATATATAGAAATTTGAACCAAATAATTCATTGGTTACATTTCCAATTAGAGAAAAGCCAAATTTTCTCTCACGGATCTTCGGGTTTTTATCCCAAATCATGAGTACCTTTCTCTAGTTGTATTATATGGCTTATAATGTGCTTAATAACATCAATTTCATAACAAAACAACTAGATTCGGGAGTTTACCGCCCAAGAACACCTTGGGGAGTAAACTCCTAAATAGATGCCTAGTCCTTCCCCCGTGATTTGTAACTACCTTAGGCTTGTATGCTAGTGTGTATATGACTAGAAAACATCAAAATCGGATCAAGACCCGAAGATTTGGGAGTTTACCGCCCAAGAACACTTGGGGAGTAAACTCCATTTTAAGGGCCAAAAGTGTCCCAATGCCCCTCAAAGCCTTAGAACTCAACATAGGGACTACCATTACATGTTTAGACCACTAAAACAATTAAGAATCAAGGGTGAAAGTGAGTTCACAGCCAAGGAAGTTCTTGGGCCGTGAACTCTATTTTTATGTGCCAAAGTGCCCTAAAAACCCTCCTTAAGCCAAGAGACTAAATTGGACATGTACCTAAATGAGTTTAGGACTAGCTAACACAATTAGAACACCAAGAGTAAGGTGTTCACGATCCAAGAGGTTCTAGGGCCGCGAACTCCATAAAATTGTGCCAAATGGTGCCATAAACTCTTCCAAAGCCTAGTACAAAAGCCTAGTTTAGTTCCTAGTTAATTTAGGGACTTGAAAACACCATAAACATCCTTCCAAGGGAGATTACGGCCGTAATCTCCAAGGGATACGGTCCCAGGGACGTAAACTCCTAAAAGGAGTTATATTATGCCCTAAACTTTTCCATAGACCAAGCCATTAAGTAGAAATGCTTATTAGGGCCTTATAGAGCATCAAACATCAAATGGTAACCTAAGTATGAGCTTACGGCCGTAAACTCATGAGTTTATGACCATAAACTCATTTGGTAGTGTCTTTAGGGTCGTGAACTCCCTTATGGAGTTTTCCTTGAGCCCTACACACAATAGCTTCCCCTACAAACACTTAGATGCAATCCTAGAGGCTAATAACACTTGATAAAGGTGTTTAGCATGTCCTAGGGTGTCTTGACTTGTTTATTAGTTGTTTATAGACTAATTTGTTACATATATGTGAAATTATATGTTAACTAGGACCATAGTGTGTGTTCAAGACTTCACTTGACACCTAGCAGTCCTACCTCTTCAGTTCATCCGTATCACCCACAACAGGTGAGTTCATACCCCTTAATCAATGTTTTAACTATTTTTAAATGTTTTATGGGGGGATACAAGTAGAATCATGCTACTTATTATATCAATCACATGTGATTAATAAGCAACATTTATATGATTTATCTATCCACCTTGTATCCTTTTTCTCGATTTGGATGTGGGCTGATAGAATATCGGGTACTTGTCCGAAGATCGTTTAAATATTAGTTATATATCATGTGTACATATATAGTCATAAAAGGTCCTTCTAATTCATCCAATGCCCTTGGGTAGCAAGGGTATACATCCATGTTCATACGTCCCAGTTAGATTACTAGTAAACTACCATATGGGTAGTTTAGGAAGATACTAGAACCATTGCTAGAACGCGATATCTTACAATGAGTCAGTTCATTCATAAGTCTATACTTGCTAGGTAGAGAGCACGTATATTATAGCTAGAACATTATAGTATATTACTATACTTGCTAGGTAGAGAGCACGTACATTACAGCTAGAACAGTTCATTACATTACATATATATGAATACGTTAATTATTGTGATCCACTGTATCGGAGCATGCCTTAAATGTCATGGCCCGAGTTGTAGCCAGAGTCTCTTGGAGGGAGAGCGTGAGTTTGCGTATAGATCTATACTGGATTGACTATCCTATACCTTGCTGCTAGCTACAGCCGGAACGTCATTCCTTTTTACGACCATTCTTATGTCGTTGTTACCAGTCAATAGTATGGTACAATTAATCACATGATGCCTTAATATAAATCCGGTTTAAGGTAGTTAGTACAACAGTAGTTCTTATAGCGCTACATTTTAGTACTACATTAATTTTCCCTGTACATATATTTAGTGATCTTTTCACTTAAACTATAAATGTAAAAACTATATTTTGTTAATGATAGTTACACATGGGAAAATTACACACTTTTACATGAAACGGACATTTAGAACAGTTAAGTCTTGGTAGAAGACTACATTGAGAACAGTTAGGTCTTGGTAGAAGTCACACTTATATAATAGTAGGAATCATAGGGATTTCTAGAGTTTTTCAAACGTTTACAGTTTTTTTACAAACATTTTTATACTTACAGTTCATAAACTTACAAATTCTTACATACAAATTAAGCCACTAAAATACTTATGATCTCACCAGATTCAAAGCTGATACTCGCTTTCAAAATTACTTGTATCCTCAGGTCATCATAGACAGGTACCGATGCAAGGATTAGGGAAGATGGAGCTCGTTGAAGACTCACCTTTCATTTTGATTTATGCTTTAGTGTATATCAAAATTTGACAGAACACACTTGTATAATAATTATATTATTAATGCAATGGATGATGTTGTTGCTTGTTTACTACTTTTCTTTGTTGTGATACTATACATGACGTCCTCCGCCCCAGAACGTTTCCGCCGTTCTTGGTTTTGGGGTGTGATGGATTGGTATCAGAGCATTGTTTATAGTGAATTAAGTATATCAACCCATAAAAGATTAATAACTATAAATACATAAGGGATTAAAAAAAATACTCTGACCAAGAGTTTATACTTTAAATAATAAAATATTTAATAAAGTATACGTGCCTGCATTCATACTAAAATCAGAGTCACTAGGATAGTACAAAAGAATTACGATTGTTGGGCAACACAGATGGACTTAGAGACATATGGTCAAAACTGGGAAGATATAGCCTGATCACCTATATTATCTGAGGGTTGACTAGCATGTGCCTAAGTGTAGTTGTGTGGTTGCAACAAGTCTAAAATCTTACCAACCCTACCACAATGAGAACAGTAGAACATAACATTAAAAATTAAAATACTATAGGAGTATTTGTTGTTACTATAAGTACTTTATACTTGAGAACTAAAACGAGATCTTCATTACTAAGTTGATAGTTGCTAAGTGGATACACTAAGGCTATATGTAATTAGGATGTTATAGACTTAGAATCTGTGAAAATTTTACTTCACCCCTATTCTGTATGAATATGGAGTTAAGGTCACTTATTCGAAGGCCTATCCTGTTACGATTACATATAACTGGTATGCACTTCACAAATAGCGATGTAACTGATGAAGATTTTCTAAATAATTATCTAGATAGTTCATCTAATAATTATTTTCTTACCCCCAATTCTCACGTAGATAACATGGCTGGACTCCATCCCCACAGCAACCAGTACCTCCCGAATGAGGTCATTGCTGGTTGGATTGGAGAAGAACCAGAGAATGATCATCCTATGCCTTTGAATGATCACCAAGATGAAGACCTTTTGGACGGTGCTAATTCCGAACCAGAGGTTGAGAACCTACCCCAAGCAGCTCCCTTTCCAACTCCAAACCCTCGTCCGACTTTTCATGGCCCGGCGCCTGAGTGGGTGGAATGCTTGGAAACATGGAGCCAAGGACAAGATCAGCCCATGCCATTTAATGGTGACCAAATCTTTTATGACCTAAGTAATGGGGGCTCAGCAGACAGAACCTTGCCAATCTTGGTCCCCAGAGTGGCCCGAAATGAGATTCAAGGCAGGACAGCCCTACATCAGATTACCAAAGTTGTCGCCGATGCAAGAATACATACCCTCCGCACCATTCGTCTAGAAGATGCTCGCGAGAGATCAGAGAGAAACCATGAAGCCCTGCTGCAAGCACTGGATGAATCGCGAGCCGAAGTCATAGAGCTCCGAGTACGCCAGAGGGTATACGAAAGACCACCTACTTGACATGGAACGTCAACTGGCTGAACTGAGAGTTCACCAGAGGGATGACCGTCGCCAGTAGTAGACGCTTTACTTTATTGTTCTTGTTAGAAGGAATCGTTTTCCTGTCTATGCTCGATGTGGCATTTTTTATGAAATTATCTTGTACTGTAAGTACTTTTGGTTAGGTCCCTATGCTGTCAAGAACTATCTTCTCTGGATATGATGTAAGACCTTTACAAGGTCATTTTCCCGAACCTTACGTCGTGAATATCAAAGATATTGACAGTCGGCTAACTTCTGTGTCATTTCCTTTATTCAAGTACTCTCATCATGCTTTCATTGGAGTCTATCTGAAACCTGCTTTAGTCAAGTCATTGGACTATAGTAATTTAGCTCCGGAGACATTTCCAAGTCTCTTTTAGTGGTTGGATCTTGTTATTCACCAACCCACGATACCTCGGCTTGAACGACAAACGTCTTGAGACCATTCTACAAACTCACTTCCATTCCATACTAGGACTGCATCATAGGGATGTAGGTCGAACCTTTGCGATCATACCTCCAATCCGTACTAGGACTGCATCATAGGGATGTAGGTCAACCTTTCAAGAACATACTCTTAGTCTTTGATTGAGCAATTGAAGTACATCTAGGGTCAGCCAGAATCGCTCACAAATTTATTTTCTTTCCGTGAAACAGAATCATGTCGTCATCCAGAAACGATCAGCCGAGCACCAAAACCCCAACCCTCCATATCGACACCGCTACATTACAAGCTGCAGTAGCAGCTGCTGTGACAACTTTCCTTACACACATCAACTCAGGCAACACAAACAAGACTGAAAAAGGAGTCGAGAGTTCCGATGGTAGTACCAAACCGGGAAACCAACAAATGGCAACAATCATGGACTTGCGAAGCCTAAAGACCGAAAGGAAGAGACGATATCATAAAGCCCTAAAGGAGCGCAAGAAAGCCCAAAGACTTGCCATGCCACAGCCACCAATGGCAACTCCGGCAGAACGCTTTAGGAAGCAATTTTCAAAGTGGAGTAATGAGGAAGGCACTCGTGTCCACATAACACTGGCTAAGCACCGCAATCCCGTCACCAATGCAAGTACTAGCCAGTCATGCCACCAATGCGGTGAGATAGGGAACTTCAAGAAGGATTGCCCTATAGAAAAGAACTCTGACGTAGATGGGAAGATTCTCAGGATCACAGCTGCAGGAGAGCCTACTCCGGAACCCTCGTTAATGTAATTTAGGCGTTTCGTTGTATCAGACTTATAAACTATCTGAAACTAGTGCAACTAGAGTCTTACCTTTTACGAGATCCTGTCCATATAGGGATTCTCGTGTTGCGTATACTTGTCTTTTGTAGTATACCTTATTCGCAACAATGGTCTTGTCGTAAGTCTAAAGTACTGTAACTCTGTTCGTGGTTGCACGGTTGTGTATTGTCTGTAAACGTCTTATGTTCAAATCTAATGTCTTTAAGTTTTAGTATGGTCACCAGCTGCTGCTCGGGACCAAATGTTCAAATCTAAACGTCTTACGATGACACAGACGTCCCCCATCGCAATCGGGACCAAATCAATAGGAAACTCTACATCGAAGATCTCAAGTACACACCCTCGAATCACCTCCGTGGCATACAATGCTCTCTCATCGGCGATGGAGACTCTCAGAGGTCGAATCAACGCCTCCCGACTAATACTGATGCGCTGACGAAAAGCCAACGATACAAAAAGATCGACTCGCACCCGAGTCAAATAACACCAAAGCAGGTACAGAACTCACAAGAAAAGTACCTACGCATAACATAAAATAAGCACAAAATCTCAAACATTACAATAAATACATGAAAGAATACATACCAGCCACGACATCGGCCGCTGCGCGGACCTCCTCCGCAGTCAACTAGAAGGCTCTCCCTCAAGCCTTCGGCGTCTCGGTCTTCACCGGCCGACTATCCGAAGCTCTAATCGCAGCAGGGGCAGTCCCCTGAGAAGCTCCATGTGCTGACCCCCGCAACAGCGGACACTCGGCCTTCCAGTGTTCGGTCTGGTTGCAATGGAAACACACTGCAAACCCCTTGGGCAGCCCTTGGCCTTATGCCCCTCCTTGCCACACTTGTAGCAAGATCCAGCTCTACAAACTCCATCATGACCCTTGCTGCACTTTCCACAAGTGCGAACCTTCTGGCTCCCTGCTTTGGGATCAGTGGGGCTTGGCCCGCTTGGCTGCCGGTTGGGACCGTGCTGGTCGCCGATCCCTCCCTTGAGACTCCGCCTCCTCCCTAGCCTGAGTCTCTAGCTCAATCTCCCTCTTCCGGGCATTTGCCTAAAGCTCGGCAAATGTACGGTACAAGGAGTTTGCCACGAACTCCCAAATATCTCTCCTCAAAATACTCAAATAACGGCTCATACGTGCCTGCTCAGTAGACACATGCTCAGGGCAGAACATCGCCCTCTCATGAAACATCCTGGTAATAACCATAACGGACTCCGTACCCTGCTTGAGGGTCAAAAGCTCATGTGCCAACCGATCCCGTTCCACCGGGGGAACTTACTCATCACGAAACATGGTCATGAACCTCTCCCAGGTCACCGCTGCAAGCTCTGCTGGAGAATAGTGTGCTGTCATGAACTTCCACCAATCCTTCGCCCCCAGGCGAAGCTGGTTCAGCGCAAACCGAACCCTCAAGTGCTCCGGGCACGAGCATGTATAGAAACACCCCTCAATCTCTGATACCCATCTCATTGCTGCAATCAGATCCTGCGTTCCATCAAACTCTGGTGGCTTCGTGTTGCTGAACTCCCTGAACAACAACGAGTCACCCCCTTGCGGCCTAGCAGCAACAATGGCTGCGGTGGCCGCTGCAACAGCAGCGTCATAAAGAGCGGCATAACGCTCGTCAAAAGTCTCAATCAGCATGGTCTTGATAGACCCGAACATCTCTGGTATCTCTGCCCTGATGGCCGCAGCCACCTCCTCATGGATGATCTGGCAGATCTCCTCATCACTGGTCTCGCTGCTCTCTGGCGCATGACGTGTCTTCACTATGATCTACCTCTGAAAAACAACATACGATATATTAGAAACTGACTCGAGCATACTCGCACTCGATAACTCGTCCCTCCTTGATCCCCGGCATCCCGAAGATTCTTACTTGAACTGTACACCGTCCCGGTGTTTTCAGTAGTACGGGCCCAATACTACCTTCCACACCGCGTCAGTATACAACCCAAGTCCTCCTCCTAGGATCCCAAGTCCCAAGTACTCTATTATGCAAAATCCTTTCTCTAACAGATCTCTCATAAGCTCCACACTGCTACCTACTCACTCTCAAGTATCTCATAGCATCTCACCTTTCCCTAGGCTAAGGTATCACAAATCAGGCCACTCTAGTCCTAATAGGAGTACCTAGCCCACTCTAGCACGAGAATACATCATATCAATATCATAAGCATATAACATAAAGGTATCTTGGGAAATCACCGTTCGGGCGCTGACTGATTGTACACACGACTCTGCTCTGCGTTTTTCAAAAATCTTTTACTCTTTTTGAAAATATTTCTCAAATCCTCAGTTTGAGTTCAAATATGCCCGAAGGTGTACTCGAATCCCTCAAACCAAGGCTCTGATACCAACTTGTAACACCGTAAATTTCAAAACAATTTTTCGCATTTTATAAAAACATAATTCATTTAGTATTCATAAAAAAACATCATTGTTTAAGACTCAAATTCATAGCATATAACAATCCCAAGATCTCATAGCATAAAAATCCTGTGTGTGTACTGATCAGGCCGGCGCCTTCCCGCGATCCTCACTAGTACCTGAAACAAATAACACCAAAAACTGTAAGCACAAAGCTTAGTGAGTTCCCCAAAATACTATATATATATATATATATATATATATATATATATATATATATATATATATATATATATATAACACATATTAGCCACTCGAGGCTATAACCCTTTGGGTCCGTGCACCCAACTCTATGAACCCTCAGGCTCTATCTCTGTGAACCTTCCGGTTCTATCTCTGTAGCATGCACAACATAAATCACATAGAAGAATGTAGTGCAACACATAACACATATATAGCATACAACACGGTATCACATAACTCTAATTACCTACTCAAGGTAACGTATAGTGAGAAGACTCACCTCGCGTATCTCGGTAACTCGTAAATCCCTGAAATCACTAGTGCTCGATCTCCCGAGCTATAGTCCTCCTATAACACAAATATATCTCTAGTTAACACATTCCTAACTAGGGTTGACTAACTCTATCAAGTCCACACCGGTCAACTCTGGTCAATGGTCAACGGTCAACCCAACTCGCCGAGTCTGGCATGGACTCGCCGAGTCCCTACGGGGACCCGATTCCTTTGAATCCCTTCCGACTCACCAAGTCACTCACCCAACTCGGTTACTCAACCCTTGGTTCGAAAACACGGAACAACTCGCTCCAACTCGTCGAGTCTGCCAATGGACTCGACAAGTGCATTCCATGCACAACCCCAAACGACCTTCTGAGGTCAGATCTGTTCCACTAACTCATAGATTCAGTCTTTCCAAGCTTATTTATCACATAAAGTTTATGTCTTGGCGCTCATATCACACCTATTGACTCATAAATGGTGTTTTAACCTCAAACACAATGATCCCAAACCAAAACCTCCATAGACTCAAATAAAGCTTGGACAAAGAGGCACTTTGGACCTCCATGGGTCCAGATCCAGAACCTAACTCGCTTAAGGGACCATGGGAGCACTAGATCTAGTCACAAAAGGGCTCAATAAGCCCTAAATCAACATGAACATCACCTCAACAGAAAATGGTTTGAAAATAGTACCTCAAATGTGATGTTCTGGACCTTAGATCTTCAGGAAGTTAACCCTCTTGCTTCCTCTTGGCTATAGCTTCCTTTCCCTTGCTAGACAACACCTCCAAGGGCGACAATGGCTCCTTCTCTCACTCCAAACGCTCAAGCTCACTAGGGTTTCGCTCTGGGGGCTGGTGAGCACAAATGACGGCCATAAGGCCCTTTAAATAGGCCCTAAACCTGAGAAATTAGGGTTTCATTAAACAACGCGGACTCGTCGAGTCCACCAATGCGACTTGTCGAGTCCGGTCATTAATCCGGGTGAGAAATCGCGTCTCTACTCGGCGAGTCTACGCACCAACTCGCCGAGTTCTTCCACAAAAGTCAAAATAAAATGAATAAATATAATACCTGAAATTCCGGATATTACACGACACTAGTATAAAATAATACGGGATCATAAGTAGTGCTAATTGGTAACGTACCTGTGACCATAGTTAGTTCCTAGCGACCGTCTCCAACACCTATCATGAATGCTCTTCCTTTGCCACTCTAATCCTTCAGTTCCAGGCAAAAATGACCTAGTTGATTAGATTCGAAGCAACTTCAGTTTCCTCCTGTAGCAGTGGTTGAGATTGTATTGTTTGGGATCTTTCTGCAAAACTTCGAGGCATGAATTCTCAAGTTACGGATGTTGCTGACCATACAATTTTCGACATGGTGGAAATTCCACTTAGTGTTGTGGGTAACTTCCCAAAGTAGATCTTTGATGGGGGTGGGAGTGTTTATAATTGAGGCATACACAAACACATGTTCATGATTGGGTTTGTGATGCTTGAAGATCCCTTTTGACTTTCCATGGAACTTCCTTTCTGTACTCCCAGCGTAGTTCTTTTCAGTTTGTGGGGTCATGATACACTGACGAATACACTACTTAGTCAATTGATAGGCTAATTGTTTGGCACTATCAAAGGTAGTGAGTCTGGATGTAGTAACCAAACCTTGAACTAGTGAAGCTAATCCCCATATGTGCTTTCGGTCTCTTTGTATTCCATGTTCGTCATTCCTAGGAACATGTTTTCAAGGTCGTTAAATCGAGAGGTGTAAGCAGTTACCTCTAATCCTCTCGTGATAAGGTTCCCAATTATAGAGAGTGATCGATTCCATAAATCCTATATGTTTCCAAATTATAGAGAGAGAATTGAAATCCTACCAATTTCAAATGATAGAGAGAGAAGTTTGGAGACTACTGAATGATCAATTGGGAACTATGAGTTTCTCTACTATGATGGTAGCGGAGCTATTGGTTCTTTGTTCTACTTCGAGTTTAAGTGAACTAGGAAAATCTGAATGTTATCCTATATTTTTAAGTATTTAAAATGTATATGTTGTTTTGGGGTTGATATAAGGTTTCTAAGGTACTAGGTTTCTGTAGCGAATCTTGTGAACATCCTTCAATCTCTAAAACGTTTAACCATTGTATTCTGTCAAACTCTTGCTTAAGGTTGGTTGTGCACCAGCCTGACCATAAATAACATATGCATATGTTCCAAGTTTATTTATGGTATGGCTTATATACGGTACTAACTTTATTCTAGGCATTTGACCTGAAGGGTTGAGTTGGTAGTTTTAGTTAGAGGTATTTTAGAGTTTTATTAAGTGTTCGCATCGCGGGTCAGAGTATCTATAACTCTTATATATTGTTGTTGGTGGGGTTTGTAGTATTATTAAATTTTGTTTTGTACTCCAAGACTACCAAGTACAGACAAGGGTCAGACAGGAAACACCAGAGGGCATTACCATTTTAGCAATTAAACCGTTCTGAAATCCAACAACCATATGTGGCCCTTCAAACTAGATTCCACATACCGTAAGTAGCCAATAAATAATGTAATTAATAATAATACTTTTATTAGAAGCTATTTGCTATAGTTGTATTCATATTTCGACGATATGAGTTCTCTAGAGCCAATTTAGCTTTGATACTAATCTGTTACACCCCTGGCTGAGGCGACGAAACATGATGGCCTGTGCGACTAAGTTCATGGATCACAAGTAAATAGAATACATAGCACAAGTATAACAATAAACAAAATAGCATTCATGTTCCATCTTGATGTTTAAATACAAGGTTCTTAAAATTAATAACAGGACACGAATTGCCTTAACAGACAGGCAGATAATACAACAACTAGTAACTATGCCACTTGTAATCCATTCCATCTTGAATGTATGTTTAGTGATTTCCTGAGAATATATGTAGTTTTGAGGGTCAACACAAGGTTTATAAGTATAACAATACTTAAAATGGTATTTGTAAAGAGCCTTTGAAAGCCAAAATGTATCTTGGTATAAGTAAATCCATACTTAAAACTATGTTTGTAATGAATCCTTGAAAACCAAAATGTATCTTTGTATAAGTAAATCCATACTTAAGACTGTGTTTGTAAAGAATCCTTGAATATACTTGAAAGCCAAAATGTATCTTGGTATAAGTAAATCCATACTTAAAACTATGTTTGTAATGAATCCTTGAAAACCAAAATGTATCTTTGTATAAGTAAATCCATATTTAAGACTATGTTTGTAAAGAATCCTTGAATATACTTGAAAACCAAACTGTATAGTTACATAAGTAAATCCACACTTCAAATAGTTTTGAAAGCAACCAAGCCCATGGTTTGTAGTGTGTGTGTGTTAGAGAGAGAGAGAGAGAGATTGCAATTAATATTTATAGTGAGTCCTATAACCGAGCTATTTTACTGAACGTACCCCCTACAAGGCTTCATTGGATGTTGTAGTAACAATTGTAGACATTTATCACCCACTTTGATTGATCGGTCGAGGTTGTAGGTAACAACTATTTATGTGGGGATGTCAACCCCTTATAGATCTATACATATGTATCTGACTTCGAAGATTAACAGTTATAATAGTGTAGGTATGCTAAGTGTTTAGACTCAACTAATGAATATAGTCTCACTAAAAAGCCATTAAGTAAAGTATGTGAATAGATCTCAACCCTAACTTAAATGTAGTTAAGTCACTAGGCATAATGAAGTTTGTTGTATAAAGTTTATAAAAGCCGAGTATGCTTGGTAAGTATGTAAAAATGTAATGTACTCACTTTAATAAAGAGGTACGTTCCAAAGTAATGGACATATGTACATGTATAAACTTTATGTATTTAAACATATAAATATACATGCATAGTAATAGCTTGAATCCTTGAAATACTATAAAGTTTTATGACATCCTTTTTATGATATACAATGTCACATAAAAATCATATATTTTTGTATCATGTAGCATTTGTTGTGTGGACTAGTTATTTCACGATAAAATAACCATAATACGTATACGAAAGGTTCATACTAGTTTATTTGTAACAATATGTTAAATTGTTAAATAACATTTTTATAAACTAGGTTTATTGTATTTTCACATAAAGGATAATATATTTGTATAAATAAAGTATGTATGTGCATGTATCCCCCCCCCACCCGAAATAATTAAAATTATTAAAAAGGGGATGTAAGCACACACCCTTGAAGCATGAGTTTAAGTTGTTCGGAGTTTGTTTATTTTTAGGAAGCTTGACGTGAGAAATAGCAAAGCTACGATTCTTGAACTTTAATACACTTTCGAGACCAATTTGTAACAAATTTACACTATAGGGGTTGTTTGGTAATTTAATTAACCAAAGTAGGATTGATTTGGTTATAATAATTTAAGGGAAGGACTAAAATGTTTTAAATTGAATTAATTTTTGACGATTGGATTGTGACAACCCGTAATTTCAATCCTGTAAAAGTCAAACTTGAGTCAACTAAAGTCCAACTTATTATTTGGATTTTCATATTAAGGTTGGTTTGATAACCTTTATTTGTTTAAAAGCTTTTTATTTGAAGTATTGCTTAAATTAGACGTGTAGTTCTAATCTGAGAAGTCTCGCATGATCAGTAAGCCTTCGGACTATAAACGGCTTCCGAGCCGCAAACCCTTGTTACTTCTTCTTCTTCTTTATTTTCTTCTCTTTGGAGTGCAAACGAAGGGAGCCGCAAACCGAAGAGGGATGCAAACTGTTTGCAACCGTGAACTCCTCCCGCAGTTGCAAACCAAGGATCTTATCTCCTCGGGAAACGTTTACAGGTACAATCTCTTATGTATATATATATATATACATGTTTGACTGATTTTTCCCTTAATTCTACACTTCTCAACTGAAAACTCAAGATTCTCACTCAATTATCATCAATTGAAAACCTCCTCTCTCCTCAAGAACATGAGAAACTTCTTCCTTTCTTGAATTTCATGTGAAATTCTTTTGAATTCAACTTAGAATCTTGCAAGGATCATACCTTGATCTTGTAATCAACTTAAAAACACTTCCAATCTCCATAATTTGGGTCGAAAACCATTGAATCTTCTTGGTTTCACCAAGAACTTCAACCTCTTCTGGCCGTAAACTCCAATCAGCTTTCCATGTTGCTTCTAACACTTCTTTTGTAAGTAATTATTACATCCTAGGTTGTTTCCTTAACACCTTTGAAGCTTTATTCACTAATTTCATGCCAATATGTCGCGTGAATTGCTATTTAGGACTTGGTTTTGTTCCGGGAGCTAACTAGTGGAAACAACCATCCTATATCGAAATTCCATCGAATCACTCACTTAAGGTGAGTTCATACCCCTACAATTTACCTTTTTAAATGTTTTTAGGGGGGGGGGGGAATACAAGTAGAACACAATATAATTGTGTTAATCATTTACATGTGGAAACAAACAAACAAAAGGATTTCTTATGCTCAAATGTTGTTAAAATCACTTTAAAACTCTTTTAAACTATTTTTAGACATCTGTTTATATCAAAATTATATTTGTGTACATATTTATGTATAAGTATGCTTTAGCGGACTTAGGACTGTTGCTAAATACCATAACTCATGTTCCTTGTTTGGTTGTGGGCTTAGGGTAGGATCACTAGTCCAACTGTCGGTTAAATCATAGTTATACTTGCTAAATATATGCCTGAATATTAAACCTCATTTTCAAGGAATATACTTAACCCAATTGCATATGTTGGGCAATTGAGTATTTTCTCCAAATTAGTAACAGTTCAAGGAATATACTTAACCCAATTGCATATGTTGGGCAATTGAGTATTTTCTCCAAATTAGTAACAGTTAAAACAAACATACGAGTAACTATAATTGGTATAGTTTAGAGGATCACTACGTACTATTTCTAGAACAGAGAAACAATACATGACTCAATACATACATACTATTAATATTCATTACAAAGTATACTATTCATTTACAAGAACAAGAAGGAACTTACATACTATAACAAGAACAAGATAGCTAAAATGTGAGATACTATTTCATGGCATAACAATATTCTTGCTATGTCACGTTTTGTAACCGGAGTCTCCTGGAGGGAGAGTGTGAGTTTGTGTATAGATCTATACGGGATTGACCATCCCACACCTTGCTGCTAGCTACAGTGGGACCTGCAGGTCTACAAGTGACAAATGTCTTATCATTTTCGATGCCTGAAGAATGTCGTGTTTTATACTAGTCTATCAAGCATGGTTATAACCTATTCACATTTTAACCTTAATTAACAGTTTGGTTTCAAGGTAGTTAATGCATCAATAATGTATTTTATACAATACTACTGTAAATCTTCATTTTCCATTACATTCATACAATGATATTCTCACATAAGAAATGCACACTATTTTTCGTGTAAGGATAATTTTACCAATATAGAAAACATACATTTATACTATTTCAAGTACAAACATACATTTTACACTATTTTTAATAGAACATAACATACACATAGTTGAGTCTTAGTAGAAGACTATTTTTCATTTAATGCAGATAATATAGGATTTTCTAGGAAAGATACAGACATTTTCAGTAGTCAGATACAAACTTTTTCACTAGTCAGATACAAACATTTTCAATAAAAACAAATACAAACATTTTCATGAAACAAATGCAAAAAATTGACACTAAAATACTTATGAACTCATCAACTTAAATGTTGATACTCTCTTTCAAAATAACTTGTATTCTCAGGGAACCAATAGTCAGGTACACTGGATCAGGTTTTGAGAAGACGGAGCATGTTCAAGACTCATCTTTTATATTTTGCTTTACATTTTTGGTGTCATACTACTATTCACAAAACACACATGTATTAAACTATTCTATTAATGCAATGGATGTGGTTGCTTGTTTTAGTATTGTGCGTTGTTATGATACTGTACATGACGTCCTCCATCCCCGAACGTTTCCGCCGTTCTCGGTTTGGGAGTGTGACATGGACTGATTTTGTTAAGAAATCTCCATGGAACGAGTTGAAATGCTTAATTTAAATCAAATTTTGAATGTTGGGATTTCTTTTGCTAAATATAACCCAAGTAGGGGCTATTTTGATTAAATGGGTTCAATGTTTAATTGTTGGGACTGATTTCTTAAAGTTTTGTAAAGTAAGGGTAAATTTTGTTGATTTTGTAAATACAAATTGATTTTAGGGCTTTTATAAAAAGAAATCTCTTGGAGGGACTGTTTTTGTTAAATGGCCCAAACTTAAAAGAAATTAGGGCTTTTGTGCCCGTTGCCATTCGTTGATCGGGTAAAGGAAAAGAGGGAATGAAAGCAGAAGCATGAAGACAATGAGTGAATGAAGGTAAATGCATAAAGACGGTGACAAGGAAAATACGAAGGCTCGCAGGCGGCACCATGTTTCTTCGATCGATTCGCAAGGATAGATCGTCCTCGGGGTCCGATAAGGTCAAATAGGAGGAAGGGAGAACCAGCGAGGAGTTGCTCAAGTAGCTTCTCGACTGCTTGCTTCGGTTCTAACAATTAGGGAAGAAACGGGGTGAGCGATTCAATGGTTTTGGATCGAGGGTTGGTGTGGCTAAGAGGTTGCGAAGGGAAGGAGGCTAGAAAAGGGTCCGACGTGCTGTACGATGTCACAAGTGGGGTATTCGGTGGGATATGGTCAATGGAAGAATCAGTGGTAACAGGTGAGTGAATGGGGCTGCGTTCGGCAGTTTCCATTGTAACGACCCGTCTCCGGTATGATAATTCCTTGGTATTTATTTTGAAGTTTTGCAAGAGGGACTCGGCGAGTTCATAGCCTGACTCGCCGAGTAGGGTCGGGATTTCGAGCACGTGATTAGCTGGCGACTCGGCGAGTCCATATTCTGGACTCGGCGAGTCTGTCCGTCTGGGAGAAACCCTAAATCCCCGGGTTGCCCACTATTTAAGCCACCTTATAGCCCCCAATCTCGCCTCCTTCACCCTCTAAAGCTGTGAGAAAACCCTAATTCGATCTTGAGTGTTTGTTTTAGTGATCTTGTGTGCATTTGTGAAGGCTTGAAGAAGGAGAAGAAGAAAGGAGCAAGGAGAAGGATTTCAGAGCAGAGATTCAAGGGAAAGCAAGAGCTCTTTGAGGTATTCTTCAGTTTTCCCTCTCTTTTATGCCTTAAAACCCTTCTAGATCTTGTTAATGCCTTTCTCAAAGTTTTATGTTGATATGGAAGATCTCTTATGCCGAGATAACCTTAGATCTGTTCATTTAGGAGTTGTAGAGCCCAGATCTATTGCCTTTATGGAGCTATTTTGCATATTAACCCTAGATCTATCCCTTTTAAGCATCTTTTAGCCTTTCTTCCCTTGATTCATGTGTTTGTACACGTAAAGTTGGAAACTTTACGTGGTAAATCAGCTTATTGGACTCAGATCTATCATTTGTATGTATTGGATTCGAGCAGAATCGAGTGTAGAATAGTTGCATGGCAGTGACTCGGCGAGTCGGAAGAACGACTCGGCGAGTCGAGTCACGAGTCCCTAATTTCTTCCTTTTTGAGCGGTGTCGAGTGGGACCAGTGAGTAGTGGAGTGGACTCAGCGAGTTTGAGGGTAGACTCAGTAATGGAGGGACTCGGCGAGTTGTTCATACAACTCGGCGAGTCCAAGGCAATCTTCTTAAGCTCAAGAACAACTCGTCGAGTTGTTCATATGACTCGGCGAGTCGGATGAAGATTTTCTGAGTTCTTGGATCGAATGAGTACTCGTCGAGTCGATGCCATACTCGACGAGTAGCAGCGAGTAGGGTCGAGGAGTAAGAATAGGGACTCGGCGAGTTGGCGGCCCAACTCGGCGAGTCAGGTCAAATGTGGGTTGACTTTGACCGAGAGTTGACTTTGTATGAGAGTTGACTTTGACCAAGGGTGAAAGAGTCATTTTACCCAATGCAGTGTTTAGTATTTGATTGAGTGTGTTTATGGACTTATAGCCGGGGAGGCACCGGAGCAGCAGCAGTTAGCCCTCAGAGCTATTCACTCAGCAGCCAGTTCACGAGGTGAGTTCCTTTTCAGTAGGAACGGGTCTAAGGTCACAGCGCCGACCCGTTTAGCTAGCAGTAGTATCCGGATTGTTATCCGATGCAGTAGTTAGCACGTTTGATGCCTTCGTGGCTCAGACAGGATTATGTGTGTTCATGTTAAGTGATGCGTTTATGTTATGATCAGTCAGCTTCGGACTTCGGTTCGATGTAGGGGACAAGGACCCAGTCAGCTTCGGACTTCGGCCCGATGTCAGCTTCGAACTTCGGTTCGATGTAGGGGACAAGGTCCCAGTCAGCTTCGGACTTCGGTCCGATGTCAGCTTCGAACTTCGGTTCGATGTAGGGGACACGGTCCCAGTCAGCTTCGGACTTCGGTCCGATGTCAGCTTCGGTCTCCGGTCCGATGTAGGGGACAAGGTCCCAGTCAGTCAGCTTCGGACTTCGGTCCGATGGAGGGGGCAAGGCCCCAGTATGTGTTTGATATATTATTGTATGGTATGTGGTAATTTGGGGGAGCTCACTAAGCTTCGTGCTTACAGTTTCAGTTTTTGGTTTCAGGTACTTCCGCTAGCAGAGGGAAGAGCTCGGGATGATGGCATCGCACGCACCACAGCTTCAGCTTTTATCTTGGGAGTTGATTTAGTTCTTGATATTTATATGACATGGATATGATACAGTTTTCCGCACAGTGTTTTATTATTATTTTGAGATACATCATGTATGGTTTTATGATACGACACTCAGATTATGGTTTTCGGTTATGTTGAAAAATGAAATTTTTGGGTCGTATTTTTGGGTTGTTACAAGTTGGTATCAGAGCCCTGGTTTGAGGGATTCGGATGCACTTTCGGGTGTATCTGAACTCAAACTAAGGGAAATAAAAAGATTTTTCTAAAAAGGAAATGTTTTCTAAAAGAATTTTGAAAGTACTTAGAAAGAAAGAAATTTTTTTTAAAATAAGATAAGGGTGTGGTGCATGCGATCAGCCGAGCTCAAGTAAGTACTCCCAAGTTACCAATACAAGTTTTATTATTATGATTAATTGTTCCAGCTTCAGTAGAACAGCATGCTAGTATAGGACTAAGGATCTAGGAGAATGCCTTATGTGCCTGCTTTATGTGTTACAGCTTTATGAGTATTGCATGCTAGTATTGACCAGACAGCAGTAGGATAGCCTGTTTAGGTTATGCCTGATAGTATGAGCTTAGCACTGTATGCTAGTACAGTTTCTCGTTATGAGAATAGTTTTGCCTGAGTATGTTTCCCTTATCCGAATGCTGCTTGCTTTGTGCTTTGTGGGACTCTGAATGATGAGAGTTAGCCATTAGGTGAACACGTCACATCACATGTGATCAGGATTGAATAATCCCAGAGTGCTGGAACTGGCCCTATGGCGCAGCTCTTATTTGAGTCCAACCGTTATAGGGATGGGTCTTTTACTTGAAGGATTATCTGATCCTCGTCACATGTGATGGTGTTCAGGTGGTGGCTAACTAGCATTATAGGGAGACCTTCAGCAGCTGAGGACTAATTGAGTTGAGTCTGAGGTTTTCCTAGGGAAAGCCTAGGATGAGAGTAGCAGAGATTAGCACTTGTAGAAGTGACTTGGTGGAGTCAAGGCGGTTCTTAAGGAAAGTACGGATAGATGTGGAAGGTAGTATGGGCCCGTACTACTGAAAGTAGAGGATCCGTACTCGAATCAAGGAAGGCCGAGACAAGGCCAGGAAGCTAGTAGTAGTATCAATGATCCCTTGAGATATTTCAGTTTTCTGATATTGCTATGATGTGTTTCAGTATGGTGGTTTTGCGTCCGAGGACAGCAGCCGGCAGTGGTGGTGCCGGGGAGGGATCATGATCAGGCTCGGGGAGCGAGCACATGGATGAGCAGACCAGAGAGTTTCTTTCTTCAGAGATTACTCGTATCATTTTAGAGCAGACTCCTGTGATCTTCGGCTCGATCAAGGAGGGGATTCTAGAGCTGATGGATGAGAGATTGGGCACCTTCCGTGCCGAGGTGGCGGCCATGATGGGGTCGCGCACCCTTACTTTCAGGGAGTTTAGGGCATGTGGAGCTCCGGACTATCATGGGGCGGGAGACACCATAGCGAGCACCAGATGGTTGGCGGATGTGGCCAACGCTTTCCGCACTAGCAGATGTCCCGAGGGGGACAAGGTCAGACTGGCGTCCTGTCTTCTGAAGGACAGGGCACGGGATTGGTGGGAGGAGGTCGGACATGCCATTGGGGATGATGCAGCATTGGACGCCATGACCTGGGCTGATTTCTCTACCAGGTTCAGGGCAGAGTTTGCACCGGTCATTGAGGTGCAGCAGTTGGCTAGGGAGTTTCAGGACCTCACCCAGACTACAAAGACAGTGGCGGAGATCACCGCCAAGTTCAGGGAGAGGGCTCTTCTCGTTCCTCAGTACGTGGCTGATGAGGAAATGAAGAAGGCCCATTATCATGAGATGTTGCGGAGCGATATCCGCCAGTTTGTGAGCCGATCCAGATGTAAAACGCTGGAAGATATGATTGCTAGGGCTCGGGAGAGGGAGATTGATCTCGAGATGGAGAAGAAGAGGAAACCGGAGGCGGTTTCGGGTTCAGGCGGTTCGGGCAAAAAGCCCAGGGTTTCAGATCACAGGTCCAGGGGACAGCCGAGCCACGGTCGATGTGGTAGGTGTGGGAAGATGCACGAGGGGGCGTGCAAGGCAGGGAGTTCCGGATGTTTCAAGTGCGGTCGGATTGGACATTTGAGTAGGGATTGTACGGCTCCTGCTACTAATGTTGCAGCATCAGATTTGATTTGCTTTCAGTGCAATCAGAGGGGACATAAAAAGTCCCAGTGTCCGAGCTTAGCCGCAGCAGGGAAGGTGGTTGCACCTGCCCCTGCTACCTTGAGGATTACAGATGGCCGGCAGGGCCGAGCCGAGACGTCAGTGGCGAAGAGCAGGGCGTTTCAGATGACAGCAGAGGAGGCACGAGCGACTCCTGATGTGGTGACGGGTATGTATCTTCCCTTCATCTCTTTATTATTATTATCGTTTGAGTACTGCTTATGATTGTATGTTTTATTCAGGGTTGTTCTCTGTGAACGACATTTCTGCTTTGGTATTATTCGATTCGGGGGCTACCCGATCTTTCGTATCGCTTGCGCTTAGCAAGAGATTTAGTAGAGCTCCAGGGGAGCTGGATTCTCCATTAGAGGTTGAGATAGCAGCAGATAGGACCGTGAGGGTCGGCAGAGTGCATAGAGGGTGTTCGCTTCAGTTGTTTGATGAGCAGTTTTCAGTGGATCTGGTACCTATTCCCCTGCGAGGGAATAAGGTTATCGTGGGCATGGATTGGCTAAGCCCCAATAGGGCGGTGATTGATTGTGAGCTCCAGCTAGTGAGGGTCTGCACTCCCAGTGGGGGAGAGTTGGTGATTTAGGGCGAGAGGCCACAGCGTGGACCGACCTTTTGTTCCGCCGCAAGGGCGAGGCGCTATGTTCAGCAGGGTTGCGCCGGTTTTGTAGCTTACGTTTTGGATGCCCGGGAGAAGGGCAAGACGACAGTTGATGATGTCCCCATTGTTCGAGACTACCCGGACGTGTTTCCCGAGGATTTGCCGGGGATACCTCCTGAGAGACAGGTTGAGTTCAGGATCGACCTCATTCCTGGTGCGGCTCTGATAGCCAAAGCACCGTATCGACTAGCTCCCCCTGAGATGCAGGAGTTGTCTACACAGCTGCAGGAGCTGTTAGACAAGGGTTTCATTCGGCCGAGCAGTTCGCCTTGGGGAGCGCCGATCCTATTTGTGAGGAAGAAGGATGGGTCGCATCGTATGTGTATAGATTATCGGGAGTTGAATAAGGTAACGGTGAAGAACCGTTACCCACTTCCGAGGATAGATGATTTGTTTGATCAGCTTCAGGGAGCGTCTTGGTTCTCTAAGATCGATCTACGCTCCGGTTATCATCAGATGCGGGTTATAGATGAGGATGTACAGAAGACTGCTTTCAGGACCAGGTATGGTCATTATGAGTTTGTGGTGATGCCATTTGGGCTCACCAATGCTCCAGCCGCGTTTATGGATCTCATGAACCGCGTGTGTAGGCCGATGCTGGATCGGTCAGTGATAGTGTTCATAGATGATATCTTGGTATATTCCAAGACGCAGGAGCAGCACGAGGAGCACCTGCGGGAGGTGCTGGAGGCTTTGAGGAGGGAGAGACTTTTCGCAAAGTTCTCCAAATGTGAGTTCTGGTTGCACGAGGTGCA
Organism: Lactuca sativa; assembly: GCF_002870075.4. NCBI lineage: Eukaryota > Viridiplantae > Streptophyta > Magnoliopsida > Asterales > Asteraceae > Lactuca > Lactuca sativa. The sequence goes on along the minus strand of NC_056625.2, from coordinate 98,284,512 downwards.
GTTCCTTGGTCACCTCATCAACCAAAAGGGTATTTTGGTAGATCCGGCCAAGATAGAGGCCGTGATGCAGTGGGAGGTCCCGAAGTCTCCATCTGAGATTCAGAGCTTCCTAGGGTTGGCAGGGTATTATCGGAGATTTATTCAGGATTTCTCCAAGATAGCAGTGCCGCTCACCCGACTGACCAGGAAGTCAGTGGTATTTCGTTGGGGTCCTGAGCAGCAGTCAGCGTTTGAGACCCTCAAGCAGAGATTGTGCGAGGCTCCGATCCTTACCTTGCCAGAGGGAGTAGAGGACTTCGTAGTCTATTGTGATGCCTCGATCACAGGTATGGGAGCAGTTTTGATGCAGCGAGGCCATGTGATAGCTTATGCCTCGAGACAGTTGAAGCCTCACGAGGCTAATTATCCTACCCATGATTTGGAGCTGGGGGCAGTTGTGTTTGCCCTCAAGATTTGGAGGCATTACCTCTATGGGGTCCGTTGTACTATTTACACGGATCACAAGAGTTTGAGGTACCTTATGGATCAGCCGAGTCTGAACATGAGGCAGAGGAGGTGGTTGGATGTGCTAAAGGATTACGATTGTGAGATCCTTTACCATCCAGGGAAGGCCAACGTGGTGGCCGACGCCCTAAACCGCAAGGTGTCGGCGGCCCCTATCAGAGATCTATGTTTGAGGATGACAGTGATCACTCCGTTGTTGGAGCGGATCAAGGAGGCTCAGGTGGAGGGCCTCAAGGAGGAGAGACAGAAGTGTGAGAGGATCGTGGGCCGAGTAGCCTCGTTTGATTATGATAGCCGTGGTTTGCTGACGCTTCACGGGAGAGTGTGGGTACCATACTGGGGTGGAGTACGGCAAGTGTTGATGGATGAGGCTCATAAGTCTCGGTTTTCTATCCACCCAGGGGCGACGAAGATGTATCGAGATCTTCAACCTGATTATTGGTGGCCCTGCATGAAGCGGGACGTCGCCTGGTACGTCGAGAGATGCCTGACCTGCCGGAAGGTCAAGGTGGAGCACCAGAGACCTCACGGCAGGATGCAGCCGTTAGACATTCCCGTGTGGAAATGGGAGGACATCACCATGGATTTTGTCACCAAGCTTCCCAGGACCGCACGAGGAGTGGATTCGATATGGTTAGTAGTGGATCGGTTGACGAAGAGTGCTCATTTTATCCTGATCCAGGAGAGTATATCGGCGGAGAAGTTAGCCGATATCTATGTGCGAGAGATCGTGGCACGTCATGGAGTGCCGGTATCGGTGGTGTCAGACCGAGATGTCCGTTTCACATCCAGATTCTGGAAGCGGTTCCACGACGAGATGGGTACTCGTCTCCATTTCAGCACCGCTTTCCACCCTCAGACAGATGGGCAGAGTGAGAGGACGATTCAGACTCTCGAGGACATGCTTAGGGCATGCGTCCTAGATTTCGGTGGCAGTTGGGATACGTATCTTCCGTTGGCGGAATTTTCGTATAACAACAGTTATCATGCGAGCATTGATCGACCTCCTTTTGAGATGTTGTACGGGAGGAAGTGTAGGACCCCGATTTGTTGGGGCGAGGTCGGTCAGCGGGTCATCGGGAGCACAAAAGTGGTGCTCAAGACGACCGAGTTGATCCAACAGGTCCGTAGTAGGCTGCAGACTGCGCAGAGTCGGCAGAAGAGCTACGCCGATAGGAGGCGTTCGGACTTGGAGTTCCAGGTGGGAGATATGGTCCTTCTGAAGGTCTCACCTTGGAAGGGTGTCATCAGGTTCTGGAAGAGGGGCAAGTTGGGCCCCAGATTCATTGGTCCTTTCAGGGTTTTGGCCCGGGTGGGTCGGGTTGCTTATCGGTTAGATCTTCCTGAGGAGCTTAGTCAGATCCACAACACTTTCCATGTGTCTCAGTTGAGGAAGTGTTTGGTGGATGAGTCAGCAGTCGTTCCTCTAGAGGATATTCAGGTTGATGGCAGCCTGAATTATATTGAGAGACCGGTCGCGATTCTGGACCGGAAGACCAAGACCTTGAGGAACAAGGAAATCCAGTTAGTGAAGGTGCAGTGGCAGCACCGGAAGGGGTCTGAGTGGACGTGGGAGGCTGAGGAGGAGATGAGGGAGCACTACCCAGAGATATTTGCAGATTCAGCCGTAGCAGACTTCGAGGACGAAGTCTGAGATAAGTGGGGGAGAATTGTAACGACACGTCTCCGGTATGATAATTCCTTGGTATTTATTTTGAAGTTTTGCAAGAGGGACTCGGCGAGTTCATAGCCTGACTCGCCGAGTAGGGTCGGGATTTCGAGCACGTGATTAGCTGGCGACTCGGCGAGTCCATATTCTGGACTCGGCGAGTCTGTCCGTCTGGGAGAAACCCTAAATCCCCGGGTTGCCCACTATTTAAGCCACCTTATAGCCCCCAATCTCGCCTCCTTCACCCTCTAAAGCTGTGAGAAAACCCTAATTCGATCTTGAGTGTTTGTTTTAGTGATCTTGTGTGCATTTGTGAAGTGTTGAAGAAGGAGAAGAAGAAAGGAGCAAGGAGAAGGATTTCAGAGCAGAGATTCAAGGGAAAGCAAGAGCTCTTTGAGGTATTCTTCAGTTTTCCCTCTCTTTTATGCCTTAAAACCCTTCTAGATCTTGTTAATGCCTTTCTCAAAGTTTTATGTTGATATGGAAGATCTCTTATGCCGAGATAACCTTAGATCTGTTCATTTAGGAGTTGTAGAGCCCAGATCTATTGCCTTTATGGAGCTATTTTGCATATTAACCCTAGATCTATCCCTTTTAAGCATCTTTTAGCCTTTCTTCCCTTGATTCATGTGTTTGTACACGTAAAGTTGGAAACTTTATGTGGTAAATCAGCTTATTGGACTCAGATCTATCATTTGTATGTATTGGATTCGAGCAGAATCGAGTGTAGAATAGTTGCATGGCAGTGACTCGGCGAGTCGAGTCGAGTGGGACCAGTGAGTAGTGGAGTGGACTCAGCGAGTTTGAGGGTAGACTCAGTAATGGAGGGACTCGGGGAGTTGTTCATACAACTCGGCGAGTCCAAGGCAATCTTCTTAAGCTCAAGAACAACTCGTCGAGTTGTTCATATGACTCGGCGAGTCGGATGAAGATTTTCTGAGTTCTTGGATCGAATGAGTACTCGTCGAGTCGATGCCATACTCGACGAGTAGCAGCGAGTAGGGTCGAGGAGTAAGAATAAGGACTCGGCGAGTTGGCGGCCCAACTCGGCGAGTCAGGTCAAATGTGGGTTGACTTTGACCGAGAGTTGACTTTGTCTGAGAGTTGACTTTGACCAAGGGTAAAAGAGTCATTTTACCCAATGCAGTGTTTAGTATTTGATTGAGTGTGTTTATGGAGTTGTAGCCGGGGAGGCACCGGAGCAGCAGCAGTTAGCCCTCAGAGCTATTCACTCAGCAGCCAGTTCACGAGGTGAGTTCCTTTTCAGTAGGAACGGGTCTAAGGTCACAGCTCCGGCCCGTTTAGCTAGCAGTAGTATCCGGATTGTTATCCGATGTAGTAGTTAGCACGTTTGATGCCTTCGTGGCTCAGACAGGATTATATGTGTTCATGTTAAGTGATGAGTTTATGTTATGATCAGTCAGCTTCGGACTTCGGTTCGATGTAGGGGACAAGGACCCAGTTAGCTTCGGACTTCCGCCCGATGTCAGCTTCGAACTTCGGTTCGATGTATGGGACAAGGTCCCAGTCAGCTTCGGACTTCGGTCCGATGTCAGCTTCGAACTTCGGTTCGATGTAGGGGACACGGTCCCAGTCAGCTTCGGACTTCGGTCCGATGTCAGCTTCGGTCTCCGGTCCGATGTAGGGGACAAGGTCCCAGTCAGTCAGCTTCGGACTTCGGTCTGATGGAGGGGGCAAGGCCCCAGTATGTTTTTGATATATTATTGTATGGTATGTGGTAATTTGGGGGAGCTCACTAAGCTTCGTGCTTACAGTTTCAGTTTTTGGTTTCAGGTACTTCCGCTAGCAGAGGGAAGAGCTCGGGATGATGGCATCGCACACACCACAGCTTCAGCTTTTATCCTGGGAGTTGATTTAGTTCTTAATATTTATATGACATGGATATGATACAGTTTTCTGCATAGTGTTTTATTATTATTTTGACATACATCATGTATGGTTTTATGATACGACACTCAGATTATGGTTTTCGGTTATGTTGAAAAATGAAATTTTTGGGTCGTATTTTTGGGTTGTTACATCCATGTTCTTGTTTTTTCCCTTTTGTTTAGACTGAAATCAGTGGAGGAAAATGGATGTTTGGGTTTGATGTTTTACAGGGAAGATTAGAAGGAATAAATCAATAGGTTTTTTGTTGTTTCATTCAATATGAAGTAGAATAAGGAAATGAGGAGTGGTTGTTGTCCCTTTGATTGACTTATTTCACAATAACAACACCTCCAAAAGAGGTGTTCTTGACTAGAACGAAGGAGAATAAGAAAGAAGACGGAATGTTGTTTTCTGGTGTGTTTCGTTGACAACTTTATTTGAGGAAGGAAATGAATGTTTAATTTGAGTGCAGTTTTGTCTAAAATGAATGTTTACTTTGTGTGCAAACTTAGGCAAGTTGAAAGTTGGAAGCAATATTTCCAATTTGGCTGTCAATTTATTTAAGAAGTGTTCTCTGATTTTAGTTTTACTTTGTGTGCAAACTTAATATAACGCTTCTTATTATATATATATATATATATATATATATATATATATATGTATATATATATATATATATATATATATATATATATAGGGTTAGGTTATTTTGTTTTCACTATCTATTATGTGCATGTATGACTGATTCTGGACCAATCATTTTAGTTATTTTAAGAAAGTAATTAATGCATATTACATGTTAAAGATATTATAGGTATTAATTACATCTTCAGCATTTAATAAGCATTAATTAGTTTCTTAAAATAACTAAAATGATTGATCCAGAATCAATAATACAGGCACACAATAGATAGTGAAAACATTTGAACCTAACTATATATATATATATATATATATATATATATATATATATATATATATATATATATATATATAGAGAGAGAGAGAGAGAGAGAGAGAGAGTTAATTTTATGTTCATTAGACACATAAATTAATGTATGGTTTATAAAATCTATAATAACTTATCTATAGTTGATCACATGTTGTTAGTTATGTATCAATATAAATGGTTATACCCACAAATGAAAATATAATGTTACCTCTATCGTTAAAACTCACATTTGTTTGATTGATAATAATATATTATTTCCAAAATGTATTGTCAATAATTGAAATCATATCGAAATCAATAGTTTAAGGTTTCTTGATTTACTGATTCAAAACGTCTGATTTTTTACTTCTATAAGTATTTTTACTAAAAAAATTAGTATGAAATTAAAATAATAGGCTATGACCTGGGTCCAAAAACGTTCTCGAAATTTCCACCTGAGGTGTGCAAGTCCCTCAACGGACAAAAACAATTTTAGCAATTTTTAGAAAATAAGTATTATATTGGTTTTGGATTGTTAAAACGGTCGTATCTTTTGCATACAAACTCCATTTTGGACATTCTTTATATTTTGGAAACAGGGAAACATGTACTACGAGACTAGAGTGTTTATATTGCTCACAATTTCTTAATACAAACTTTCAGTTTTCAAACACATTCTGAGGGTTGCAGTTTGAGTTGTTTGATTTGTTTGTCAGATTACACATTTTGAAGTAAGATACCATCTAGTATCCTATAATAGTTGAAATGAACTCATTTATTTTACTAAAGATGAACTAAAACTCAATGGATCATTTTACAAAGAGATTTATTGTGAACTTGACCTTTGACAGTCGTTGACCTAAATTTTGGGATGTCACATAACACTTAAGTTGAGTAGCGACCGTTAGCTAGGTCGTCCTTTAGATAACCATCCCATTATCTTTGACATATTCCTAGAGGGATGCGTTAACAATTCGTAATTTGGATTTTAAATTCTTAGCCTACTTCTGATATGGTTTATGTATTAATATTTAGAGAAATCGGTAGGCAAGAATGTTGATATTATGTGTTGTATATTGTTATTACCGGCAAGAAACTTAGTTATAGTTTAAAATTAGAAGTTTTTTTATTGGTAAGTATGTTGCTATAATTTGTAAAAAAAATCACATGGCTATTGATAGATAAAAAGAAACGTATGTTGTTATTCCAGTTTGTAGAGGTTGGTAAGGATCGAGTCCAAGTTAATAGGTTAAAAATTTAATATGAAAAGTTATACATTGTTGTTTTTTACTTAATCTAGACTGAATGACGTAATATGTTAAGCCAAAAAACATTAAGTGATGTTTTATGAGATTTCAAAAATAGAAACATAATTTTGTTAGTCAAGGAAAGCAATCTTTAAAAGGTTGTATTTACTCTATAGAAACATATACAAATTAGAATAATTATAGTTTAATCCTTTTCTGGATTAATTTGTTTATAAAATCCATCCTCTAATAGTGAATAAAAGATGAATTAAAAGAGGCATTTAAAACACGAAAAAATCACAAGAAGCTACTGTTAAAAATGGTATAACAATGTATTTTAAAAGTACATTTCTAAAATGGTATAATATGAAGTTATTATATTTGACAATAAGGCCAGAAATAGTAACCAAGTTGAGGTAATCAAACAAATAGATGTAGTAGTAGCAACCAATTTGATCTATTTTTAAATTAAATTACCGATTTACCCTTCTGATGAACATTATACATACTAAAATAATAATTTACCCTTCAGATAAAAAGGAAAGTATCATGCTAAAAGAGTCATTTTAGTACATGTGACATCTCAATATCAGCCAACAAATTAGGATATTATGTACAATAAAAAAATAGTAACCAAATTAAGATATCAAACAAATAGAAATAGTAGCAGCTCACGATTTGATCCATGTTTAAATTAAATTATTGATTTACCCTTCTGACGAACATTGTACATACTAAATTAATGAATTACTCTTCTGATAAAAATGGAAGTATCATGCTAAACGAATACACAAAAAAATTAACTACCATGAACAAGAAAATGGGTAGGGGTGCATTTGTCATTCCATCAAAGTACGTTGTTATAATGTGTTTTAACTGGTTTCAATCAAAGTACATTATTATCTTTTTTCTGGATTAAAGGTACGTAATATCTTTTCCTATTTATTTGAAAAGTTTATGAAAAATAGTTAACCGATTTCATGTAATTTGTGACAAATAAAATCGAAATATATGAATACATATATTTGATATAGGAACAAAAAAATAATTGAAAACATTATAAAACCGAAAGAAGGTACTAACCTTCTAGTGCACAACAATGAAGGTTTAAAGCAGAGAATGATGATGGAAGTTATAAGCAATAAGAATGATGTTGCAGGAGAAGTTTTGAAGAAAAAAACAATTGAAAATAAGTGTGAGCCGTTGATTCAAGGATGTATGTGATAACATGAATTTGATTTTTTGGTATTAATGGTTTCCTTATAAAAATGTATTTTATAAAAATGTATTTTATATTAACAGTTATTAATATAAACGAACTTATATTACTGGTTGATATTTAATGCCTTAATTGAAATGGTTTTTAGTAATATGTTTTTAAAGTTAACCATATTAACACCTTTATAACTTGAAATTCAAGATTTAAAATCTGGGAAGCTTTTATTGGAATTAAATACATTCCCTTTCAACAACGAATGTAAGTTAATTTTGTTTGACAATTGGAAAGATTTTATTGGAACTAAATACATTCAATTTGGGAAGATGATGTTAGCAATTTAATCTAAGGATGAAAAACATAGGATTGAAATACAATCAAGGGTCCAGATTGTTCAAGATGATGTCAAAAGGTTTCTGTTTTAATATATAAATTGAAGATTGACAAACTACATATAATTGTATTAGCCAATGCATTATGTGCATCCCATGGGTGGCATTCCTGACATTCATCATTGAAATCCTTAAAGTTACAAGTCATAAACACTAAATCTCCATTGACCTATAATAGATGGAATCGAATAATAAATTAAAATGGAATAAGAAAGGTAGTGAAATGATTCATTACATTCTATGATCATGTTTGAAGTAAACACCAGAGAACATGAAGCATAAGAAAACTCTACCTCATTAAGCTTTCCCATACCAAATTAGGTTGACTAACTGTTAGATGCCATTTTATGCATTGTGTAGGATTAGTTTTAGTAGTATTTTGCATAATATTTTATGTTATTTCATGTGCATAAGCTTAAATAATGTTCAACTCATGTCTTTCGTTAGAATTCATGTACTGCTCATGCTTTTTATGTCAATTTAAGATAGTTCAACATGAGCAGTTAGATGCGTGTTTGAAGCTTAAAATGGAGCTTGGAACTTATGAAGGATTCTGAGGAATGCTTGGAAGATGTTTTGGTCAAGAAACGTTCGATTGAATTGATCACATGAAGATAGATTCTACAATTTGAAGCTAAAGGATGTTGCTGGTAGCTTTGACCCACTGTCAGTATTTTCGCCATATCTCATGAACCGTAACTCTGGTTGACCAGATTCAAAATGTTTTGAAAACTAGACGAAATTTCGAAAGACTTGTGAAAAACATATGATTGCAACTCTTGTCCATACGATCACATGGAGCCTTTATGCAATCGCATGTATGCTCGCAACCTGTCTTCGGGGTTTTTTCATGCCAAAATTCATCTGGGAGAAAAAAAAATGAAAAGATGCGATCACAACTACCCTTCATGTGATCGCAACTTTGCCAAAAAGTTTCAAAATAGCCTCCAACTTCATTAAAAAGGTCTGAGACGCGTTTTCTTCAATACATGCGATCGCATGTTATCATATTCTTGCTCCAGAAGATTCCACCTTGAGTATACATACAACCCTCATCATCAATTGTAAAGGTTGGACGATTCCAGATGAAGAAAACCACTTCAGAAGGTGATTTTTGAATTTTTTCAGCAACTTTTGAATACCCGAAGACTACGAATCATCTCACATGTTTAGTTTAGAAGATTTATCAGTAAGTGTTTCTTTTATCTAGTTTAATTTCATTTTTGTCCATGTTTGGCTAAACTTTAGTTTTCAGTTCTGCATAGACTAGTACTTCTCATGTGATTAGTTTTCAGATCTGATTTTCGTTTTGTGTTTCTATCAAGATTTTTCAATTTTGAGTTTAATGAACGTTTGGTTTTAAATTCTTGTTACTATGATTACCTAGCTAGGGTTTATCATTCCGGTTAATCAGTTAGTAGAAACTGTAATTGTTCTTGTCGACTGGTAAAAGTAATAAGTATCATATTGGTTCCATTTTGGGATTTAACTATGGTATAAACTGTAAAAATCATACATTTACGCTTCCGAGCTTATGAGAAGTATTGGGTATTACTGGGAATTTTACACATAACTTAATGCAACTTTTGTGATTTAATTAAGAGCTTGTTTAATTGAATAGTAAAAAGTTAGGGTTAATTCAAAGAGCTTGTTTTGATTAACTAGTTTTGTAACACCGTAAATTTTCAAATAAAATATTCATTTTAAAACACAATTATCTCATTTCCAAAATCACAAAAATCTCACAAACATCAAGTTATCAAAACACATGTCCCAAAACTGTTTATAACATAAATCAAGGATCCTCCAAAAACATATCTCAAAATCGGGTGTGTGTAAAATCAAGCCAGTGCCTTCTCGTGATCCTGAGGAGTACCTGAAACACATAACACATAACACGGTAAGCACGAAGCTTAGTGAGTTCCCCAAAATACCATACACATCACATTAGCCACTCGAGGCTAACTCAATACGACCTTCCGATCAATGTGTCTCAGTGGAGACCCTCCGGTCCCACAACTCGGGTAGACCCTCTGGTCCTAACTCAATAAGCTCATAATAATAATACTCAACATAAATCACAAAGACATAATGCAAAATATCACAACACACAAGTAAGCACATAAGACACCTCGGTCACACAAAGATACCACTAATGGTAAGTATAGTGAGAAGACTCACCTCGCAAGAAATTAGATCACCTCGAACTCAAAATTACCAGTCTAGCTTCCGCCTAACACATACGATAATTATCCCTAATTAATAACGGCTCTCAAAGCAGCTAGACCAACCCTTTTACAAACTCACAGAAGGGTAAAATACCATTTTACCCCTCTATGGCCTTAATAGTCCACAAATTGACCAAACCCTAAAAGTCAACCAAAAAGTCAATGGCAACGCGTACGCAACACGTACAAGTTCTCTATGTTGGGCATACTCCGATGTCATGCATGCATCGGGGTTTCTCGACCCTACGTTGTGCGTATTGGGATTACGCTTGGTGTACGCCCCAATTTTGCTCTTCGCACTCGTTTGGTATTAATCAGTTAAGACCATAGCTCATATCATAAATATGGACTCCCTAGAGGTTCTTACTCCATAAAGTTTGTGACTTTAAGCCTTTTCATGGCTGATGAAGTCACGAACACCCAAAACTCTCATTCTCTTATCTCAAAATGCTCATATCTCATGCATGGGTTGATTCCAACGTCCAAGTCTCGATTTTTATGACACTACACCACTAAAGATACTCAAAGGAGCTCATCATAGTCTCTGGAGCTCAATATCTCATAAAGCATCCAACTTTGGGACCAAAACCCTAAAATGATCTACATGATGCAAAAATCAAAAGAGTGAGAAATATTTGAGCTGTATACCTTAAAATGAAGCTCCAAACTTAGATAAGCTCAGATGCAAAGCATGGAATCCTACTCCTTCTTCTTCAAGGCTCCTCCTTCACTCCAAAGAAACACAAGATCACTCAATAGATCACAAATGGGCACACAAGCTTAATGGATGAGTATTTAGGGTTTGAGAGGGTTGTTTGTCTGAGGATGGTGGCCAGGAATGAGGCCATCATTTCCTTTATATAAGGAAACACCCCAAATTAGGTTTTTCACTCTGGGCCTAGTACGCCGAGCGTACCCTCTGGTACACCTAGCGTACTAGGTGGCTTTCGCATCAAAAACACGCATATGAGTATGCTGAGCGTACACACATGTACGCCCTACGTACCCATTTACCACCTTTTCTCACATATGGGCCAAACTTGACAATTACCAAAAGAACAAGGGCTTATGAGGTATACCTGGTCTTGGGTTATTACAATTATCCCACGATAGAATCAGAATTCACCCTCGAACTCAGGCTCCGAAAATAACTCTGGATACTGCTCATGCATCTCGAACTCTGGCTCCCAAGTGCACTCGGACCCCTTTCCGATGTTGCCATTGGACCTGAACCAGAGGCACCTCCTTGTTCCTCAGAACCTTCACCTTCTGATCCAAAATTGCAATTGGAGTCTCAATATAATTCAGGCTCGCATCCACTTGAAAGTCCTCTAATAGTACCACTTCCGTCTCGTCGGATACACACTTCCTCAACTAAGACTCTTCCTCAACTGAGACATGTGGTAGCTCTAACCGGTAGGCTATCGTACCTACTCTGCTGATCATTCTGAAAGGGCCAATGTATCGAGGCCCCGACTTGCCCCGTTTCTTGAATCAGATTGCCCCTTTCCATAGGAATACCTTCACGAGGACAAAATATCCAACCTGGAACTCTAACTCGGATCATCGCCGATCCGCGTAACTCTTTTGACGACTCTGGGCTGTCAGCAACCTCTGTCTAACCTATTGAATCTGCTCAGTCGTCTTCAACACTATCTCAGTTCCACTCATCACTCGCTGCCCTACCTCTCCCTAAAAAATGGGAGTCTGACACCTCCTCCCATATAAGAGCTCGAAGGGAGGCATGCCAATACTGGAATGTGGTTGTTGTTGTAAGATAACTCAGCCTAGGGAAAATAAGTGTCCCAACTTCCTCCGAAGTCCATAAAACATGCACACAACATGTCCTCAAGTGTTTGAATCATCCGCTCGCTCTGCCTGTTTGTCTGCGGGTGGTATGCGGTACTGAAATGAAAATGGGTACCCAAATCCTCATGAAATTTCTTCTAGAACCTGGAAGTAAAGCGCATGTATCGATCTGACGCTATTGAGGTTGGCACCCCATGCCGTGTTACCACCTCTCTCACATAAATCTTGGTTAGTCTCTCTGCAGAAGAGCTCTCAATGATAGCGAGGAAGTGAGCACTCTTCGTCAGCCGGTCCACAATCATGCATATCGCGTCAACCCCACGTGCAATCCTCGGTAACTTGGTGATAAAGTCCATAGAAATCTGTTCCCACTTCCACTGGGGAATCTCTAGATGTTGTAATGGACCATGTGGACACTGGTGCTCTGCCTTAACCCGACGACAGGTCAAGCACCTCTCAACTACCCATGCCACATCCCTCTTCATACAGGGCCACCAATAGTCTCGCTTTAGTTCCAAATACATCTTAGTGGCCCCCGGGTGGATCGAGAATCTCGATCTATGTGCCTCCTCCATCAATAAACAACGAGCTCCACCTATATATGGCACCCAAATCCGCCCATGGAAAGTCATAAGCCCACGACTGTCTGTTACAAACTCAGAAACCTGCCCAATCACACGCTCTCTCTTGTGGTTCTCTGGTCTCACAGCCTCCACCTAAGCCTCTCGGATGATATCTAAGACTGGAGTCATCACCGCCATCCTCATACACACATCCCAGATCGGAGCGCTCTTGGCTCTGCGACTCAAGGCATCAGCTACCACATTAGCCTTGCCTGGGTGATATAAGATCTCACAGTCGTAGTCCTTCACTACATGCAACCATCTCCTCTGTCTCATATTCAGGTTGGGCTGATCTATCAGGTACTTTAGGCTCTTGTAGTCCATATATATGGTACACCGAACCCCGTACAAATAGTGGTGCCATATCTTGAGGGTGAACACCACCGCCCCCCAGCTCTAGATCATGGGTGGGATACCTCGTCTCATGAGCCTTCAAATGCCTCGATGCGTATGCTATCATGTGCCCCCTCTGCATCAACACCACACCCATCCCTGATATGGACGCATCACAGTAAACTACAAAGTCCTCCACCCTCTCGGGAAGGGGTAACACCGGGGATTCGCACAATCTCTGGCGAAGAGTCTCAAATGAGGTCTTCTGCTCTTGCCCCCAAGCAAAAGTAACACCCTTCCGGGTCCACCTGGTGAGAAGGACGACAATCTTGGAGAAATCTATGATAAATCTCCAATAGTAGCCAACTAAACCCAGAAAACTCCTGATCTCGGTCGGCAATCTCGGCACCTCCCATCTCATAACCGCCTCAATCTTGGCCGGGTCGACCAATATCCCATTCTAATTAACAAGGTGTCCCAGGAACTGGACCTCTTGTAACTAGAAATCACATTTGGAGAATTTGGCATATAGCCTCTCCGCCCTCAATACTCCAAGAATCTCTCGAAGATGCTCCTCGTGCTACTCTCTGGATCTCGAATACACCAGGATATCATCGATGAACACGATCGCCGACTGATCCAACAAAGGCCTGCACACCCGGTTCATGAGGTCCATGAACGCTGTCGGTAAGTTGGTGAGCCCGAAAGGTATCACCATAAACTCGCCTATAACGAGTCCAAAAGGCCGTCTTCTGGATACCCTCCTTGCAGACTCTCATATGATGATATCCAGACCTCAAATCAATATTGGAAAACCAAGACACCCCCTGCAACTGATCAAACAGATCGTCAATCCTCGGTAGTGGATAATGGTTCTTGACTGTCAACTTGTTCAACTCCCAGTAATCAATACACATTCGGTGTGAACCATCCTTTTTCTTGACAAAAAGGATCGGTGCTCCCCACAGTAAGCTACTCGACTGATAAAACCATTCCCCAGCAGCTCGTGGAACTATAAGGATAACTCCTGCCTCTCTGGTGGCGCAAGGCGATAAGGTTGTTGGATTAGTGTCTAAGTCCATAACTATATTTGGTATGTACTTGACCCGACCCGCCATGGTTCATTTGGGTTGCACTTCACCGGCACAATTTATATGGATAGTCTTTTGAGAATAGAATATTTATGATTTATATTAATATATTATAAGTTCTAATATATTAATATATAACCATTATATTTAATTAGTATTGATCAAGACTTAATTTATAATTAATTAAGTGATCAAAAGGAACTAATTAAATATGGTCTCTTAGATATATATGTAGTGGGCCAAGTTCATTTAGGTTGGGCTAAGTCTTCATGGATAGTCCATGGAGCTTTAACCCATGGATCCTAGGAAATGAAAGGTCATGGGTATTAGAGTTTAACCCTAATCCTCCACATTATATAAAGATGTCCTTGGTTGGTGAAATTGGCACTAGTGTGGGTACACTAAGAGGGCTAGCCGATTTCACTAGAGATAACCAAAGAATTCTTATTCTCAAAGTCTTCCAAGGTGTTTTGGTGATTTGTGATTCCACTTGAGGCTTCCACACTATTGGGGCTAAGCTCTTAAAGCTTGAAGACATCAAGCTACATCAAAAGGTATGTCATCTAACTAGTCTTTGTAGTATAGTTGCTTCATAGTATGCTAGTTAGGATTAAAGCCTTGGAAAGTTCATATTTTCATGTATAATAGAGAAAACATAGATCCAAGGTTTATAAGGTTACATGTACACCATAGGAGTGTTAGAATGCTCAAAACCCAACAGTGGTATCAGAGACTAGGCATGTTTTCTTGTTATACTTGCAAAATCGGCTGAAAAATCGAGTTTTTATGCTGTCTGCTCAGCAGACTCGCCTAGTCCACTGATGGACTCGCCGAGTCCAAGACAAAATGCATCCAACTCGCTGAGTTGGTTTGTGCACTCGATGAGTTGGACCCCCAGACAGCATATATTCGATTGTTTTGGCTGGAGTTGGACTAGGAACATTACCCTAAGATGTTTTTGGACTTATAAACTTGTTTTTGATGTGGTAATGTTCATGCTAAATTAATCTCAAAGATAATTGTCAATAGATTCATGTTTTGTATTAGTTTAAAGTTTAGACTAATTACATGAAAAAGTTTCATTTGATTTATCTTGTTCATATGAGTTGCATAGATTAATAGAAAAGTTAATTGAATAGTTGTTTTCAATCCATTTTAATCTAAAAGTTGATTCTAAAATGTGTTTGTGTAACTTGTCCTCAAGTTACATGAGAAGTCACATTTAAGTTTCTTAAAACTCATAAAATTTATCATAGGTTACAAAAATGAAGGGTCTTGTTCTCATTAAATGATTTTATGACTCCATAACTTGTCCTCAAGTTGTGGAGGTTCAATAGTCTCTTCATTAAATAAAAATATGTGTAACCTTAGTTAAACTCATAAAGCTTCCATAAGTTATGAATTATGAAGAGTCACTTTCTTAATTAGTTTAAAGTCTTCCATAACTTGTCCTCAAGTTATGGAACTTGAAGAGTTTTTTTTAATTAAAACTACTTTAAACACATAAGTTATGGAATTGAAGAATTTTGAGTAGTTTCAAAATTTGCCCTCAAGTTTTGGAATTTGAAAAGTTTTCACTTATGAATACTTTAATTCCAAGTCAGCCCTTAGAATCTTAAAAGTTAAAATTCAACCCTTATACTTTATAATATTATAAGTTAATAATATATATATATATATATATATATATATATATATATATATATATATGTATGTATATATATATGTATGTATGTATATATGTATGTATGTATGTATGTATAAGAGCAAGTCAGTCTTACCGTTAGTAGGCCTCATTCACGAAGCCGGTCTATAAGGGGGGTATAAGGTTACTGCCTATAAAATGGCAGTTTAATGGGTGTTCACTCTCACCCACCGCTTCCTTGATTGGTGGAGGATTGCTAGCCAAACGGGTAGGACAAAGACTATAAATTCTCCCTTCATTAAAAGTATTAATGATAAATACTAAGTAACTAAACCTTTTATAAATACCCAATCTTAGTTACTTAGGAAAATGTGAATAAGGTGCTAATCCATGAAATTACACTTTACACTTTGTTTAAGTCGGTTAGCGGAGCGTGTGTGGTTAACCGGCACACTAACTCGTATTTAACAAGGTAGGAAAAGGGTAACATAATTTTTATCATAGTATCGATGGAGCGTGTGTGGTTAACCGGCACATCGATTGAAGGGTAAACACTTAAGGGTACCAAGTAATTTGCATGGTTACTTCACACCTTGTTTTGTGATCCTCGGCATCCCAGCCACAAAACCTGAAGGGAGCACTCGAGATTGAAACATGCCATTGAAAAGTTCAATGAATCTCAAAAGAACTAGGAGTTTCAAACCAATTAAAACCTAATAATTTATTTCGTTTTTCATGGTGGAAATTGGTGAATCGTCATTCTACCTACCTTCAAATATTCTACAACTAGGATTACGGCATCCCTCTTCCAAGTTATAAAATAGTTTGTTGGGTCCTAGCCTTAATATTGATGGGTTTTAGCCATAAGAACTTTCCTATGTGCGCATGCAAAACCCTAATGCTTGGATCTAGGCTTTCTAATTAAACATGCTTTGAATCCAAGACTTCTAATGACTATTTAGGAATAAGAACAATGTTAAAATAGATCTAGAATCATACCTTTGAATTCCTTGTTGATCTTGTTGTCTTGGACCTTCTAGAGTCACAATTGTCACTCCTCTAATGGCTTACAAACACCAAATAGCAAGGAGGATGATTTGGGATAGAGGAGAGGGGAGGAATTCGGCCAGGGCTTCTCTACTTTAGGTGAAGTACCGAATTCCCTTAGCCATGGGGTCTATTTATACTTGTAGACTCCTTAAGGGTTACAACCTAAACCCTAATTGGATAATCTTCTCTTAAGGCTATCCAAATCCTTTCCTTAGATAAGCAATGGACGATTTGAGCTATCCTTTAGCTTCTAGAATCCGTCCAATCCATATCTATATGGATTTACAGTCTAAAGTTTAACTATCAAACAATTGACAGTTTATACCCTCTAATTTAATTAATCTCTTTAAGTCACCAAATTAATTCCAATTAATTCTATGACTTATATTAATCAAATAACAATATTATTATTCTTTATATTATTCTCATAATATATTAATAATATTTACTCTCTCTTAATAAATCATCCTATCAAGTTGCTATGGTGAAGGCAACCCAAAAGGACCATGCACAACCGGGTCAAATACTTGCCTAATATAGTTGCAGCCTTAGACACTATTCCAATGGTCTCCCACTTGGATAAGTCTAGTAACTATATGCACAAGTACAATTCGGTTTGCAATCGTAGCTCTCAAAGACGCTTTCAAACTCTGATCTAATCAATCTTGTCCTTTAGATAAGGGATCGTACAGTCCGTTGTTAGATATCATGCTGACAATCCTATGGAATGGTTAGTCAAGCATTTAGGTTTCTCGATCTTTGATTTATTTGACATAGAACTTAATCGAACACATCAATTCAGTTCTGACCAGGCCCGACACATAAGTCAAATCAAATCATCGAGCGGCCGAGATATCGCTTTTACCTTCTTAGATAAAAGTTACAGATAAACTTCGACTTATATGCATTTACTTATTCATTAACCAACTATACACAACAATGCGTTTTATAACACCGAGTTACTGATGCGTTTTTGCATTATCAATGTACAATCAATTAACAAATAGCAAACCATATATCTAGGTTTTAAGACTATATTATCGTCTTGCGATCACCCTTTTATATCATATTCCATAAGGTGATTCCAGCAAGCGCGAGTTTGTTCCAATGCTCAAAACTAGTTCATAAGCACTCATGAATGTTGCAGCAACACTTTGCTATGTCTAACACCATTTAGAAAATCTACACACCAATTCATCACAATCTTCATTCTACTTCCAACATATGAACGATTGTGGATAATTTGAACAATTCGATTATTCCTAATAAACTCAATTATTCTGGAAGTCAAAACATGCAAAGTGAAACAATAGTTAAACAATTAACATAAGATAGTAACATTACTCATGAGTAAAACTCCTTTATTTAATCATCAAATGTTAATTACATTTATCTATTACACGTTTCTAATACTATCTAATCTATGCTAATATCATCCTTCAGCCCAATACTCCTAGCATGCTGCAAGTGCTTAACCCTACTCAGTCCCTTCGTAAGCGGATCTGCTGGGTTATCTTCTGATGATATCCTCTTCACTACGAGTTGTCCTTCTTCTACATGATGTCTAATGAAGTGATATTTTCTTTCGATATGTCTTGATCTACCATGATCCCTCGGTTCCTTGGTCAAGGCAACCGCTCCTTCGTTATCACAGAAAATTTCCATGGGCTCCTTTATGGCAGGTACAACTCCAAGATCACCGATGAAGTTCTTCAGCCATATTGCCTCCTTCGACGCTTCGCTCGCTGCAATGTACTCTGATTCGCATGTTGAATCAGCTACGGTTTCCTGTTTGGAACTCTTCCATGTCACTGCTCCTCCATTTAGGGTAAAGACCTAGCCCGACTGCAAACGGTAGTTGTCCCTGTCGGTCTGAAAATTGGCGTCACTATACCCTTGCACCTTCAAGTCATCACTCCCTCCGAGGACTAAGAACCATTCCTTCGTCCTCCGAAGGTACTTAAGGATATTCTTCACCGCAATCCAATGTGCTCTGCCAGGATTCCCTTGATATCTGCTAACCATGCTCAAAGCGAAGGCTACATCAGGGCGAGTACAGGCCATAGCGTACATGATTGAGCCAACTGCGGAAGCGTATGGTACTCGGCTCATTTCTGCTATCTCAGCTTCGGTACTCGGACTTTGAGTCTTACTCAACTTGGCATTACTTTGTATCGGTAATTCTCCCTTCTTCGAGTTTTCCATACTAAAACGTTTTAGTACCTTCTCTAAGTAAGTATTCTGACTAAGTCCAATTAGTCTCTTACTTCTTTCTCTTACTATCCTTATTCCCAAAATGTAAGAAGCCTCTCCGAGGTCTTTCATAGCGAAGCACTTCCCGAGCCAGGACTTAACTTCCTGCAGAGTCGGGATGTCGTTTCCTATGAGTAATATGTCATCGACATATAGAACGAGGAAGCTAACTACACTCCCACTGGCTTTGACATATACACATGATTCGTCTTCACTTCGTACAAATCCAAACTCTTTGACTTTCTCATTGAAGAAAAGATTCCATCTGCAAGACGCTTGCTTAAGTCTATAAATGGACTTCTCAATCTTACACACTCTATTCGGATGCTTCGGATCCACAAACCCCTCTGGCTGAGCCATGTAAACATCCTCAACCAATTTTCCGTTAAGGAAAGCGGTCTTGACATCCATTTGCCAAATCTCATAATCATGAAATGCGGTAATAGCTAGCATCACTCTAATAGATTTAATCTTTGCAACTGGTGAGAAGGTCTCATCATAGTCAACTCCGGGAGTTTGAGTAAAGCCCTTCGCAACCAATCGTGTTTTATATGTGTGTACGTTTCCATCCACGTCGGTCTTCTTCTTGAAGATCCATTTGCACCCAACGGTCTTACGTCCGGGCACATAATCAACCAAATTCCAAACTTGGTTATCATACATGGATTGGATCTCGCTATCCATTGCCTCTTTCCATTTCGCAGACTCCGGGCCTGCCATGGCTTCCTTATAGCTATTAGGTTCATCAAGATTTATTAGTGTACCATCACTAATATACGTGTCCCCTTCAGTAGTAATATGAAAACCATAAAACTGGGGATGAACTCTAACTCTATCGGAACGTCTAAGAGGTAAGGACTCGTCAATCGGTTCAACCGGAGTTTCCTCCTCGGGTTGAGTGCCAGCGGTAGAGGTTCCTTCATCTATCGACTCTTGAATTTCTTCAAGCTCGATTTGCCTCCTACTGTCTCCTTGGCCTATGAGTTCTCGCTCTCAGAAAACTCCTCTCCTCGCAACAAAGACAACATTGTCCTTCGGTCTATAGAAGAGATATCCAAAGGATGTTTGTGGGTAGCCGATGAAAATACATCGCTCACTTCGAGGTTCGAGCTTGTCGTGAGTATCTCGTCTTACGAAAGCCTCTCAACCCCAAACCTTGATATGTGCCAACGAGGGAGCTTTCCATGTCCACATCTTGTGAGGTGTTTTGGCAACCTTCTTAGTAGGGACTCGGTTAAGGATATGGGCGGCAGTCTCTAAGGCATACCCCCAAAAACAGATAGGTAGTGAAGCACGAATCATCATAGAGCGAACCATATCCAATAAGGTTCGATTATGCCTTTCTGCCACACCATTCAGCTGCGGTGTCCTAGGAGGCGTCAATTGCGAAACTATTCCACACTCCTTGAGATAATCGTGGAATTCAAGACTTAGGTACTCTCCTCCTCGTTCGGATCGAAGCATCTTGATTTTCCTGCCCAATTGATTCTCCACTTCATTCTTGAACTCTTTGAACTTTTCAAAGGTTTCTGACTTTTGCTTGATTAAATAGATATACCCATATCTACTATAATCATCGGTAAAGGTCACGTAGAAGTGGTTCCCATCCTTCGTGGTTGATCTAAACGGTCCACATACATCGGTATGTATTAGGTCCAATAGACCCTCACCCCTTTCACACATACTCGTGAAGGGTGACTTAGTCATCTTTCCAAGTAAACAAGACTCGCATGTGTCATCTTCCCTAAGGTCAAATGACTCCAACACTCCATCCTTTTGGAGTTGGGCTATGCGTTTTTTGTTGACATGTCCAAGACGACAATGCCACAAGGATGCTTTATCCATACTAGTGGAAGAATCTATATTCAAAACATCATTTCCTAAGTTATCAACAATCATAATAGTTTCATAAATTCCATTACATGGTATAGCTTCAAAGTAAAAGACACCATTTAGATAAGCCAAAATAGAACCATTCTTATTATTAAAAGAAAATCTAAAACCTTGTCTGTATAAACCATGAAATGAAATGATGTTTCTAGCCATTTCTGGCGAATAGCAACAATTGTTCAAATCTAAACATAAATTATTCCTAAGCACTAAAGAATACACTCCAATCTTGGTCACAGGCGACGATCTTCTGTCCCCGATGATTAGATTGATCCTTCCTTGCTCCACATCCCTACTTCTTCTTAGTCCCTGCACATTAGAACAAATGTGGTAACCACAACCGGTATCAAGAACCCAAGAAATAGCATGATTAGAATCGTTAGATTTAATTGTGTATATACCTACAAAAGATGGCTTGATCTTTCCTTCCTTGATTGCTTGCAGGTACTCTGGGCAGTTTCTTTTCCAATGTCCTTTCTTGTGGCAGTGGTGGCACTCTACCTCCTTAGGGTTAGGGCAGGAGTTAGCGGGATCAACTTTGGTCCCACTAGAAGAGGCACCATCTCGGGCTTTAACCTTGCGATAGTTCTTTGACGAAGCCTTCCTCTTCTTTCCCTTTCCTTGACCAATAGCCAAGACAGGAGCAGCGGGTGGATTGGGAGTTGGTGCAACAGACTTGTCTTTGAAGTTGCTCTCAGCGACCCTCAAGAGACCTTGGAGTTTGCTTAGGGTGACCTCCTCTTTGTTCATGTGGTAGGTCATCCTAAATTGATTGTACATCGGAGGCAAAGAGTGAAGCACCATGTCGATCGCCAAGTCTTCCCCAAAGTCAACATTTAACTTGCGAAGGCGGTCGACATACCTTTGCATCTTTTGCAGGTGCACGGTAAGAGATTCTCCGTGACCCATCTTAGCGGAAATCATGTTGGTGAAAATCTCATATCGCTCTTGTCTCGCGTTCTGGTGGTATCTCTCCAATAAGTCTTGGTGCATCTCGTACGGGTACATGTCCTCGTAGGACTTTTGGAATTCGGAGATCATGGTGGCTATCATGATGCAATGTACCTTCGTTGCATCTCGCTCATGAGTTTCAAAAGCGGTAATTTCAGCCGGAGTAGCGATTTCAGGGTTGATCTTCTCGAGCTTCTCATCGAGGACATACTCCTTATCCTCATAGCGAGCAATAGTGCGAATGTATCTTATCCATTCTCTAAAGTTTGTTCCATCGAAGGTGACCTTTTGGCAAAGGCTCATCAACGTGAAAGAACTAGCAGCAGCGTTGTTTGCATTCAACATCTACAAAAGAAAAGGAAAAAGATAGATTAGAATAAGAATCCCTAATTATCACCCAATAAGAAAAATTAGGGCTAGGATCCAACAATAACATTTACATATCAGAAAAGGGATGCCGTAATCTAACATGCAAATAAATTGAAGGTAAGTGAATGACGATTCACTAATTCTCCATCACAAAAACTTAACTATTAGTCCTAAGTGTTTTGAGAATTCCTAGGTTCGGATGAGATTCATTGAAACTATTCAATGGCATGTTTAAATCTCGATATGCCCCTCTTGTTTGTAACTGGGATACTGAGGATCACAAAGCGAATGTGAATTACCATGCAAATTCACATGGTGCCTTCATTGTAACGATCACCTATTTGATGTGCCGGTAAACCACACACGCTCCATCGAAGTATGATAAACAATGAATCACCCTTTGCTACCTTTGCTTAGAACCAATTAGTGTGCCGATAAACCACACACGCTCCACTAACTTCTTAGCAAGGGTGCAAAGTGTAATTTCATGGGATTGCGTCAATTCACTTTTCCTAAAGTAACTAAGATTGGGAATTTTAGAAAAATGTATAGTTACTTTGTATTACTATTATACTTTTAATGAAAGGATGAGGTTGCCCTATCCTACCCATTCGGCTAACGACCCTCCACCGATCAAGCAAGCGGTGGGTGTGAGTGTACACCCATTAAGCGTCATTTTATAGGCCGCAACCTTATACCCACCTTATAGATCGGCTTCGTGAATGAGGTCTACTAACGGTAAGACTAGCATTTTAGTTATATATATATATATATATATATATATATATATATATATATATATATATATATATATACATATATATTATCCTTGTAATATTATATTAGTATAGGGTTGTATTTTAAACCTTTTAAAATCTAGAGTTTGAAATTTAAATTGTCTAAATTAAAACTTTTAATCACAAAGTATAAATTTCAAAACTTGAGGACAAGTTTTAAACATTTAAAACATGGAGGATCAAATAACAAATAATTTCAATTAACAATTAATTTCCTAATTATCTATATTTGATTTATTCAAGATTTCTTTCAAGATAATTACCAAAATAATCAAAATAATTAATTAATTATCATATAAGGAAATTAAATATTTTATTAGTTGATAAATATCTTTAATTAGATCAAGATTATTGTCATATATATCAAAAAATTGGATTAGGGTTGATCTAATATGATTAAGGTAAGTTTCCATAAGATAATTATGAAGAAATCCCGAATCTGGCCATTCCTGACGCTTGGCTCGCCGAGTGCACAAAGGGACTCGCCGAGTCCACTTTGGAACTCGCCGAGTCCATGACTCAGAAACACAAAAATCGAATTTTGCAGTTTAGTTTCATACAAACAAGCAACAATTTAATGAAAACCAAGCTAGTCTCTGATACCACTGATGGGTTTTAGCCATAAGAACTTTCCTATGTGCGCATGCAAAACCCTAATGCTTGGATCTAGGCTTTCTAATTAAACATGCTTTGAATCCAAGACTTTTAATGACTATTTAGGAATAAGAACAATGTTAAAACAGATCTAGAATCATACCTTTGAATTCCTTGTTGATCTTGTTGTCTTGGAGCTTCTAGAGTCACAATTGTCACTCCTCTAATGGCTTACAAACACCAAATAGCAAGGAGGATGATTTGGGATAGAGGAGAGGGGAGGAATTCGGCTAGGGCTTCTCTACTTTAGGTGAAGTACCGAATTCCCTTAGCCATGGGGTCTATTTATACTTGTAGACTCCTTAAGGGTTACAACCTAAACCCTAATTGGATAATCTTCTCTTAAGGCTATCCAAATCCTTTCCTTAGATAAGCAATGGACGATTTGAGCTATCCTTTAGCTTCTAGAATCCGTCCAATCCATATCTATATGGATTTACAGTCTAAAGTTTAACTATCAAACAATTGACAGTTTATACCCTCTTATTTAATTAATCTCTTTAAGTCACCAAATTAATTCCAATTAATTCTATGACTTATATTAATCAAATAACAATATTATTATTCTTTATATTATTCTCATAATATATTAATAATATTTACTCTCTCTTAATAAATCATCCTATCAAGTTGCTATGGTGAAGGCAACCCAAAAGGACCATGCACAACCGGGTCAAATACTTGCCTAATATAGTTGCAGCCTTAGACACTATTCCAACAAATATTTCATATTGGGTGTTATATTAAGGACTTTAAATCAGCTATCTTGAATATCTCCCAAAAAGATATCTAGTTCAGACATCTATGATCTTCCCAAATCTCTTGGAACTTCACTTCCTCTACCTCCTCCAAATTCTCCCTAACCCACAAGTTCAAGGTCACTTAAGCCCTATTGGCAAGGCAAGGTCTAGGTGTGAACACATCTTGGAGATGAAGTCACATACTGACAAGCCGGGTGAGTTGGGTGTCAAAGTCTTGAGAAATTTAGTGGTTCAATCACTTTCTAAGTCACATAGTGAGTTCCTTTGGGACTCCTATGAAACAGACTATCACAAGACCCTTAATGATCTTATATATTTGTTTGGTACTGCTGAATCAGTAATGATTTGGAAGGCTAGTGAAGCAAATTTTCTTACGAGATCAACTTCCCAAAACTTTATGGACAGGGACAATAGTGACAGAGGAAATCCTGAAAAGCATTCTCTTCCCAATGGAAAGGGATTGGCCATAGTCAACTTGGTTAACCAAATGGTAAAGAGAAAGGCTAAGTCTGAGATAGTCCCATGTACTATTACCTAAGGGTCCATATGTTTCTATTGCCAAAGGAAGGGGCTTTTGTAACGCCCACAGATCCGGGCTAGTCAATTTAGAGGCAATAAGTGTCGTAAATGACTTTTCGGCAAAAGATTATTTATAATAAATAGTCTTAAACAAGTTGTAGTGTATGTCACAAGGTTTTCGTACACATAAAGAACGCTGAAATCCGAGTTATAATGAAGAAGTTATGACCCGTCGAAGTTTCGCGACGGAACCGGCACGGCACCGGGAAGCGTAAATAGTGAATTTACAATAGAGCGAGTTTTAGCCTTAGCGATATAAATGAAAATCGTAGATTATGTTAAACTAAGAACATCAATAAAAAAAGAACGCCCAAATCTGACTTCGTATGAAGAAGTTATCATTTTTCGAAGTTTCGGATTAGCGGTGTACAGCCCGAAATTCGAATATTAGATCGACTGATTTTTAGCCGACATGACCTGAACGAGAATCGAATATCTCGTTAAGAGTAGTGTAACGAGAAAAAGATGGGTGAAAACAGACGTCGGATGAAGAAGTTATGAGAATTTAACGGACCAATCCTGTCCCGGCCTGTTAATAATATGAAATTTGAAATCGAGTCAAAATTAGTCGAAGGAGTCTTAACGAAAGTTGTAGAATACGTTCCCACCTTCGCGTGGATATAAATAATGTCAAAAACAGAGCTCATATGCGAGAGTTATGAATTTTTGAAGTTGAAGTAGGAAATCTCGAAGGCTGTGCGAAGGGGTACACCCAGCGTACCTTCAGACGCCCCGTGTTCGCATAACGCCCCGCATACGCAGCTCGGAACGCCCAGCGTTCTCCTCTCTTGTGCGGTCCGAAGTATAGCCACTTCGCCCCACCCGAAGCGAGACACCTGCCCCTACGCGCAACGTACCACCGAGGGTACGCCCAACGTTCCGAGGAGGCTTGCGCCTATAAAAACCCTGCGAGGCCAGCCGATTTCTCACACCATTTCTTCAATACTTCTCTCACTACTTTCTCTCTCTCTCTCTCTCTCTCTCTCTCTCTCTCTCTCAGTGCCCTAAACCCCCCCCCCCCTAAACCCTAGATAAGGCCCCTAGCACCCTAAGGAAGCTCCGAGGCTCCCGAAGACCCGAGAAAAAGAGTCTTTCGGTTTCGAAACGCTGCTCCAAATAAAGTTTCGGTTTTCGATAAAATTCGCTGTAAGTGAGTTATGCTTACGCAATTTTTAATATAGCTTCCAAATAATTATAGTAATGTTATTAGGTCCTTAAAATAATTATTTGGGCTATTATTATGAGTTATATCGAGTATTATTTAACGCTTATATAATAGTAATAATAGTTAGACTATTAATTTGTCGCGGTTATCATTAGACTAAACCCTAATGGTGTTGATACTAGGTTTTATCGAAGGAAAATTGTTTCGAGAGTATCGAAGTGCTGTCCGAGTGCTAAGTCACCACCTTTCAGGTGAGTTCATGGTCCCCTTCAACTTACACATAGATATGAAGTATTTACTACATGCTATGTGTGCATATTGTCTGTTTACTTGCTGTCTATGCTTGGTGAAAGATTTTATACATGTTTTAAATGATTTAAACTATATATGTATTTTATATCTACGAAAATGTTGGGGTAAAACATGGGTAGATATAATAGATGAAATATGAGTTGGACGATGAGTTGAGAGGTGATATAGACTATTAGGTATGGGTAAGAGGTGTACGATGTGAGAAGCCTTTTTCCCAAACGATGTCCTCGTCATTCAGCAGAGTATGGATGATAACCACAGACTATTCTAGACAGTCCAGTGGAACACTAGCAGGCTCGCAACCTGTAGGTGTTGTGAACGATGTGTTCACCAAGTGTACTCTAAACCTTGGTGACCATGTAGACTTGGTGCCTAAACCTTGGTGATCATGCAGACTTGACGCCTAAACCCTGGCGACTATGCAGACTTAGTGCCTAAACCCTGGCGACTATGCAGACTTAGTGCCCGTTGTGTAAACCATGGCAACGATGGACTTCGTGCCGATTCCTTTGGATGATCCTTAGGAATGAATGAACGAGGAATAGCTGATTCTTAGGGTAAATCCTTAAGAATGGAGAGTATAATGGGGATGGGTAATGGGGTTTAATTGCTTGATTGTTTAAACATAATAATTGTATTATTGTGGGTTGAAAATCCTATGTACTCACCAGGTTTCCCAACCTGACCCACTCAGTTTATTTATATCACAGGTGTTGATATGAAGTCACATTACACTGAGAGATTTAAAGAGATGTAGATCACTAGTGTAAATAAATGTAAGTTATGTTTATGCTTATGTTTCTGTATTAACAATGACATCCCATATGTTTTAAAATGAATAAAAATACTTTCCTTCGAAACGCTTTGATAATGTATTTATCATGTTTTACTGGGAACAAATTCCGCAACATTTTTATTAAAACAGGTACTCTGATTTTTATAAATCATAAACAAAATCGGTCTTTTCTGGCCGTGAAAATGGGGATGTCACATCTTTGGTTACGAAGCTGCCAAACTTACCTAAGGATGGTAAAGTCAATAAGTTTGATTTTATTTCAGGTAAAGTCCATTGTCTAACTCTATTAAGTTCCTACTTGGAGATTCTTATTACATGATGTGACTGGGTCACATGTTGATGTTTTAAGAATCAAAGAAAAGTAAAGAAACTTAAAGGAAGTATATGCTGATTCTGATTGCGAAGATGGATTTCGATCACATGGTTCAGTGATCACAGTGGCGGATCCTGTATAGGGCCAGGGGGGCCCTGGCCACCCCGGTTTTTTCCTTACTAATACCAGTTGTATACATGTAACAAATCCAAAAAGAAAAAATCAATCTCATGGCCCCTGAGGCATTTGAAATATATGTATCCAAGAAAATCAAATAAATGAAGAACTCAAACCAGGTTAAAATAGTTAGGAATAGAATCAGTTACTAACAAACAACCAGAAATTAAGGAAAGAATTAAAGACGAATCCAAATAAAAAAAAATAGGATATTAAGCTCTATAAGAATCAAAGATTATTCACTTAATCTTTATAAAAATACAAAACTCTGAAAAATTATCTCTCCCACTAGACAAATCTCACCGGTAAATCATATCTTACTCACCTCCGCTGTTCACCGAACCATAGATCTTAGCCTTGGTGTGAGCTCTGTCTGTTCTTCGCCTTTGCTGCTCACGTATGTTTCGCCTTTCTGTGTGCATTCCACCCTTTTCTGAACTACTCATCATCTCCGATCAGCAACCTCTATGTTCATTTCATTCTCCTTTTCACTGTACGTGTTATTTTTCCTCTTTTTCTCTCTTTTTATTTTCTCTTTCTCTCACTAGTCATTCTCTTTCACTTTTTTGATTTCTTCCGCTAGTGACCAGTCAATGATAGATAAACTAAACATGTGAATAGAAAACAGTCTTCTGACTTTATTTGTTTATATACTAACTTATCAAAATTGAACACATATACTTTATTTTATTTTATATAAAGAAGTTATCTAACAAATAGTTAAATATAAAATTTAGTATAACCATGTTTATTAAATATGTCCATTTATTTAGTGTTATTTTATTTTATATGAAAATATATGTTAGATTGTTAGTTAAATTCATCATTATTGGTTATAATAAATACATTTAATTTTTCATAATACAATTTCACTATGAACAAAATAATTAGTTTGTTAATTTTGTGGTTAATTTGATATTTATACAATTATTTTTTTTGAAAATTTAATTTTGGCCCCCCTACCAATAAGGTTCGTGTTCCGCCCCTGAGTGATCAGAATTATTGAGCTGTTGCTTAGGAGTTATGACACATTGCTTAGGAATAGATAACAACAACGTTATCATTTCCACTGTAACGATAAGTTTTTCCGCAAAGCTTTTAAAATAAAAGGAAAATATTTGATTTTATTTAGTTTAAGGATCCTTACAATGGCATCTGTGAAAAAGTGTTGCTTATATGATTCCATTGATAGCAATATTGGAAAATGGATTTGATTCTTTCGTTTGTGGTAATATCTAAATTTACCAATTAAGGAAAGTTTCTCATCACCCAAGTTTCAATTGGACCGAAACTTGGAATCATGCAAGTTGTATAGTATGATGAATGAGAACTTTCAAGCATTGGAAAATTAAGACTAATTACTTGTTCACATGGATGTGTGAGTCAAGTAGAGGACTAAGGGATCGAGTACACATTCATGTGCACTGATTAAGTCCACCACATAAGATCGATAAGACTATTCATCATCATTTACTAAGGTTTAGTAAATATGATTATACTTACAAGCTTAAGTATAATTCTGAAACATTGGAAAATTTCAATGTATGACAGAACGAATAAGAAGAATCAAATTAGGCAGAAGGATAAAAGTTTCTCAAATCTAAAAAGATGGGAGAGTACTTTAGTATCATGTTATATGATCATCTTAATGATTAAGTGACCTTATCACAATTCATCCTCTATGTGCATTTTGATAGCTAAAAAGAGGAGCTATGAATTGTTGAAGTGGTTAAATCAAGAAGATGATTCATACTTCGTTCTAAAAACAATTCGTAGAGTTATACTTTAAGATTGGAACTTGAGTGACATGTCTTAAAGAAGGTTTAAAACACTAGTCAAATGTAAGAGTAAAAGTTTTCTACTCTTGTACATTTGAAATTGGTAAGTTGTGATGTTTTGGATAAAACAAAGACCAACTAAGGCTAATTGTGTTAAGTGTCTGTCTTGATTAGAATCCACACTATCTCTTGAATATTTGGCAAGAAAGTCTTATAGGTCAAGGAGACAGTGGGAGTCTAAAAGATCCTGAAAGGGTTTCAAGAAGTAATCAAGAATAAAAACCTGTATTTCATCACTAGCACACAACTAGAGGTTTATAACCTATCGTGTTGACATTTCTGTGCCCATTCTAGTTAAGTTGGCTATACATTTGAGTTCTACATGTTCTCAATTGTTTGCATAACTACTTGGAAGCAATGGCAGGCCCTTGAGCACATATACCATAAAATCTAAGTGTCATAAGGTTTCTCTTCGATTCATGAAAATGATGGTAAGGAAACTCTTTCACTAAGTAGATTTTAAGTAGATAGCAATTGTGATATTTGCAGTTCTCAAAGTCGTTAGTGGAGCGTGCGTGGTTAACCGTCACACTAACATTGACTTATGAGAAATGGAAAAAGGTCTAAACAATTTAGACTATGATTCCGACATCCCTTTTCGTAGTTCTGAAATTGTTTAGACACACCTGTGAGCTATCTAAGATGCGTTGTATACTTTTGATAAAGCCTTATCAAAGCAATCTAGTATCAGAAATCTGAACTTTGGTAAGAATGTCAATAAAGTATTGACTTCTAGAGGTCTAGCTGATTTCTAAGTACATGTCAAAGCTAGTGGGAGCATAAGTGTTATGCTAATAATCTGTTGGGTTTTGAGCATTCTAACACTTCCTAAGTGTACATGCAACCCTAAATACCTTGGATCTATGTTTTCTCTATTATACATGCAAATAAGAACATCCAAGGTATTATCCTAATCTAGCATACAAAAAACTATGAATGTAACAAGATAGAATACATACCTCTTGATGTAGCTTGATGTCTTCAAGCTTTAAGAGCTTAGCCCCAATAGTGTGGAAGCCTCAAGTGGAATCACAAATCACCAAGACAACTTGGAATACTTTAGAGAATATGATTACTTGGTTCTCTCTAGTGAAATTGGCTAGCCCTTCTTTAGTGTATCCACACTAGTGCCTATTTCACCAACCAAAGACATCTTTATATAGTATGGAGGATTAGGGTTAAACCCTAATACCCATGACCTTTCATTTCCTAGGATCCATGGGTTAAACACTCCATGGACTATCCATGAAAGCTTAGCCCAACCTAAATGAACTTGGCCCATTCCATATATATAAGAGTCCATATTTAATTAGTTCCTTTTGATCACTTAATTAATTATAAATTAATTCTTGATCAATACTAATTAAATAATATGATTCCATATTAATATATTAGAACTTATAATATATTAATATTAATCATAAACATACTATTCTCAAAAGATTATCCATATAAATTGTGTCGGTGAAGTGCAACCCAAATGGACCATGCCGGGTCGGGTCAAGTACATACCAAATATAGTTATGGACTTAGACATTAATCCAACAGTCTCCCACTTGGATAAGTCTAAAACTATTATTGCGTATGACTTCAAACCTAACTGGCAATCGTAGCTCTTAAAGCTGCTGTCGAACTCTGATCTTGTCAACGAACTTGTCCATTAGATAAGGGATCATATATTCCTCCATTCTAGATATCATATGGACTGAGACATGGATTATAATCATTCTCTCTGTCCATTTGTTGTTTCCCGATTTCCGATTTATGACGACTGACTAATTGAACAAATCAAATCAGTCCTGGCCTGGCCGAGCACTTCCATTTGTCATCATCAAATCATCGAGGGGCCCACAGATATCGCTTTTATCCCGAAGGTAAAAGGAATGGATAAACTTCGACTCATATGGCTTGTTCTACTACTTGTTGAATCATACACAAAGGCACGTTTTATAGCACCGAGTTACCAAATGCGTTTTCGTGCAATCAATGTACAACCAACTCATAGTAACAACTCATATCTCTAGGTTTGAAGAATATAAGATATTATTGTCTCATGATCACTCGTGATAAAATCCATGAAGTGATTCCAATGAGCGCGGGTTGAATCCAATACTCAGAACTTATGAGCACTCATGAGTGTTGTAGCCCTTTGTCCAACGCCTTAGACCTCTACAAGCCAACCCATGACAGTCTTAATTCATATCTACTTCCAACATATGACCGACTGTGGATGTTTGAATAACTTAGTCATTCAGGAAGAATAACCCAGTTTATTCGGGAAGTCAAAACATGCAAAATAAAACACAATAATAATTGAATCCAATATGGTATCAACCCTTTGAACATAAATAAAACACCTTTTATTTATCACCATATGATTACACATTATTCATTGTATACTGTTTCAGCTATCAACTTTATTCTTGAATTTAAAACAATAGTTGTCCCATGCTCCAAGCATGTACACTATGTTTTCTTAAACACTAGTCATGCCACACACCAAGTATGCATACTATGTTTGTCTATGATCTTTATTTTGTGAACTAGATCAATTGAACATAACTTCAATGATTCTCTTTTCACACTCCCAAATCCTTACCGCAAATGCAAGAATTCCAAATTCATGCCATTTACTGAAATCTGTTAGATTCTAAACTTATATGCATTGATCCTCTCGTAATGATTATGCACAAAGTCATAAAGACTTGGCAACAATCATTACAGAGTATTCCAAAGGAGATCAACTCCTTGGAAATATCCTTCTTGCATTAAGTTTCCTTAATCTTACACAGATTGAAAATTCTAACTTTGAAACATTTCCAGATTCCATTTTGACTATCACTTCTGAACAAGAGTTGCCTCCTTACAGATTATGTCAATATGGTCCTTCCAGAATTATCACTATACTTCCAATTGTCCTTGAGTAACCAATCTTTGGTAAACCTTAGATTGTCCTCGACAATTGTTTAATCCTTTTAGTCATATCCAGTTCTAAACCTTTTCCCTTCTTAATGCCCCAGGCATTTTGGAAAATTTTAGAACGGATGAATATAGCACATGTAATCGATCCTATATCCGAAGCATATGGGACACGATTCATGATGTCTTACATAAAGACTAAACCAGTCTTTTGCTATAATATTTCCATTTCAATTTGCCAAGTTCTCATAATTCAGATTATGAAAAGGGATGCCGTAATCATAATCGAATTTTAGAACGCAAATAATGGACCCATATACAGAATTTCCTTATGTTGAGCCATTCCAACATGAAATTCATATATATCCTTGACTAAATGCTTAAAACCTCACGATCTAAGCTTATAGATTTGAGATGAAGCATAATTTCCTCTCCCTTAATTATAGCAAAACAACTTTTTCCCAATTGAAACTTTTGTTTTCTATAATTAACATTGCTAACTTGCAATACTTATCATAATTATCATGCTCCCACTAACATGATGATTATTAGCATAACACTTATGCTCCCACTAGCTTTGACATGTACTCAGAAATCAGCTGGACAGTCTGAAATTTAGATTCACACACCCTTTCCGTAGATAGCTCACCTGTGTGTCTAAGCAATTTCAAGAACCATGAAAAGGGATACCGTAATCATGGTCTCAATTGCTTAGGCATTTGCCATTTCTCACAAGTCCATGTTAGTGTGCCGGTTAACCACACGCGCTCCACTAACGACTTTTGAAAATGCAAATAACACAATTGATATCTTCGTAAAATCTACTTAGTGAAAGTGTTTCCTCACCATCATTTTCATGAATCGGAGAGAAACCTTATGACACTTAGATTTATATGGTGTATGAGTTCCTACCCATATGAATTTGTCAAACCATAATCACAAGACAAAGATAATGACAAATCCAAAACCATATGGATTGAACTCAATCTTAACTTCTTGCCACCTGGCAGCTCAAGGGCCTGCCATTGCTTCCAAGTTGTTATGCAACAAACTGAGAACTCTAAGAACTCATATGCAAAGCCAACTTTAACTGGAATGGGCATAGATATGTCAACACGATAGGTTATAAACCTCAAGTCGTGTGCTAGTGAAGAACTTCAGGTTTTATTCTTGATTATTTCTTGAGACTTTCAAGACCTTTAAGACTCCCACTGTCCTCTTGACATATAAGACTCCCTTGTCAAACATCCAAGAGATAGTGCGGATTCTAATCAAGAAAAACACTTTACCAATTGGCCTAAGTTGGTCTTTGTTTTATCCAAAACATCACAACTTACCAATTTCAAATGTACAAGACTAGAAAATTTTTACTCTTACATTTGACAAGTGTTTTAAACCTTCTTTAAGACATGTCACTCAAATGACAATCTTGGAGTATGACTCTAAGACTTGTATTGGAACGAAGTATGACTCATCTTCTTGATTTAACCATTTCAACAATTCAAGTTCCTCTTCTTAGTCATAAGAATGCACTAAGATTTCCTTAGAGAACTAATTTTGATATGGTTTCTTAATCATTAAGATGATCACAAAACTGATACTAAAGTACTCTCCCATCTTTTCAGATATGAGAAACTTTTATCCTTCTGCCTAATTTGATTCTTCTTATTCGCCCTGCCATACATTGGAACCTTTTCCAATGTCTCAGAGTTACACTTAAGCTTGTAAGTATAATCATATTTACTGAGCTTTAGTAAACTATGACGAATAGTCTTATCAATCTTTTGTGGTGGACTTAATCAGTGCACAAGAATGTGTACTCGATCCCTTAGTCCTTTACTTGACTCACACATCCATGTGGCCGAGTAATTAGTCTTAATTTTCCAAAACTTGAAAGTTCTCATTCATCATGCTATACAACTTGCATGATTCCAAGTTCCGGTCCAATTGAAACTTGGGTGATGAGAATCTTTCCTTATTTGGTAACTAGACATTACCACAAATGAAAGAATCAATTTCATATTTTCCACTCTTGCTTTTAATGGAATCATATAAGCAACAATTTTTCCTCAAAAGCCATTGTAAGGATATTTTAAAATAAATAAAATCAAAAAAATTTTCTTTTATTTTAAAACTTTGCGGAAAAACTTATCCTTACAATCCATATGAAAACTTGTTGTTATCTATTCCTAAGCAATATCTCATAACTCCTAAGAAGTTGCTCAAGAATCCGATCTTCAAACTATGCGATAGAAATCCATCTAAGCCATCAGATTCAACATATTCTTTCTTTAAGTTTCTTCACTTTTCTTTGATTCTTAAAACATCACCATGTGACCCAGTCACATCATGTATCAGGAATCTCAGAATAGAAACTTAACAGAGTTAGATAGTGGTTTTTACCTGAAGTAGAGTCAAACTTATTGACTTTAACATCCTTAGGTAAATTTGGCAGCTTCGCAACCAATGCCCCTTCCCTTGGCAATATAAACATATGGACCCTTTGATAATGGTACACGAGACTATCACAGACTTAGCTTTTCTCTTTACCATTTGGTCAACCGAGTTGACTATGGCCGATCCCTTTCCATTGGGAAGAGAATGCTTTACTGGATATCCAATGTCATCATTGTCAATGTCCATAAAGTTTTAGGAAGTTGATCTTAGCAAATAGATAAGATCGTTAAGGGTCTTGTCATAGTCTGTTTCATAGGTGTCCCAAAGGAACTCATTATGTGACTTAGAAAGTGATTGAACCACCAACTTTCTCAAGACTTTGACACCCAACTCTCCCGGCTTGTCAATATGTGACTACATCTCCAAGATGTGCTCACACCTAGACCTTGCCTTGCCAATAGGGCTTGAGTGACCTTAAACTTTTCAAGAACTTGTGGGTTGGGGAGAATAATTGGAGGAGGTGAAAGAAGTATGATTTCCAAAGGACATCATCTTCATTTAGGAAACCTTGTTTCACTAGATTTGGGAAGATCATAGGTGTCTATTACAGACATCTTTTGGGAGATATTCAAGATAGTTGATTTAAAGTCCTTAATATGACACCCAATATGAAATATTAAGGCTAGGACCCAACAAACTATTTTATAACTTAGAAGAGGTATGCCGTAATCCAAGCTATAAAATATTTAAAGGTAGGTGAATGACGATTCACCAATTTCCACCAAGATAAACGAAATGAATTATTAGGTTTTAATTGGTTTTGAAACTCCTAGATCTTTGAGATTCATTGAACTTTTCAAAGGCATGTTTCAATCTCGAGTGTGCCCTTCAGGTTTTGTGACTGGGATGCCGAGGATCACAAAACAAGGTGTGAAGTAACCATGCAAATTACTTGGTACCCTTAAGTGTTTACCCCTCAATCGATGTGCCGGTTAACCACACACGCTCCACCGATACTATGATAAACATTAAGTTACCCTTTGCCTACCTTGTTAAATACGAGTTAGTGTGTCGGTTAACCACACATGCTCCACTAACGACTTAGACAAAGTGTAAAGTGTAATTTCATGGGTTAGCACCTTATTCACATTTTTCCTAAGTAACTAAGATTGGGTATTATTAAGAGTTTAGTTACTTAGTATTATCATTAATACTTTTAATGAAGGGAGAATTCTAGTCCTGTCAAACCCGTTCGGCTAACGACCCTCCACCAGTCAAGCAAGCAGTGGGTGAGAGTGGACACCCATTAAGTTGCCATTTTATAGGCAACAACCTTATACCCACCTTATAGACCGGCTTCGTGAATGAGGCGTACTAGCGGTAAGACTGACTTTACTCTTATACAATATATATATATATATATATATATATATATATATATATATATATATATATATATATATATATTATTAACTTATAATATTATAAAGTATAAGGGTTGAATTTTAACTTTTAAAATTCTAAGGGCTAACTTGGAATTAAAGTATTCATAAGTGAAAACTTTACAAATTCCAAAACTTGAGGGCAAGTTTTGAAACTATTCAAAACTAATTAATTCCATACCTTATGTGTTTAAAGTAGTTTTAATCCAAAAACTCTCCAAGTTCCATAACTTGAGGACAAGTTATGGAAGACTTTAAACTAATAAAAGAATTAACTTTTCTTTATTTTATAACTTATGGAATTAATTAAGGTTACACCTTTTTTTTATTTTATTTTATTTTATTAAATGAAGAGACTCTTGGTCCTCCATAACTTGAGGACAAGTTATGGAGTCATAAAACCATTTAATTAGAACTAGACTCTTCATTTTTGTAACCTTTGCCAATTTTTATGAGTTTTATGATTCTTAAATGTGACTTTTCATATAACTTGAGGACAAGTTACAAAAACACATTTTAGAATCAATTCTTAGATTAATTTGGATTAAAACCAACTATCACATAATTTTATTCATTAATCTAAATTCACTCATAAAACAAGGTAACACAAAAAACTTTTGGTGATCCATAACTTATTCTTAAGTTATGGAATCCTTTAAAACATTAACACCAAATTTTGTAACTCCAAAAAAAAAACTTTGAATCAAATTTTTTTTTAAAACCTTTTCATATCCATAACTTATGGAGGTTTCAAAAAATAAAACTCTTTAGATCAAACTTTTAAAACTAATAAAATAATCATATTATTTTATCTTTTATTAAATTTGACCTAATTCAACTCATAAAGCAAATTATTCAAATTTTACAAATAATTAGTTTTTCACAAGAACAAGTAATTATCTTAAAATTTGACAAACTTCATGTTTTTTTTTTCAACTTTGAAAATAAAATATTTGCATCAATATAACAGAAAACAACCCGTGGCTCTGATACCACTGTTGGGTTATGTGCATTCTAACACTTCCTAAGTGTACATGCAACCCTAAATACCTTGGATCTATGTTTTCTCTATTATACATGCAAATAAGAACATCCAAGGTATTATCCTAATCTAGCATACAAAAAACTATGAATGTAACAAGATAGAATACATACCTCTTGATGTAGCTTGATGTCTTCAAGCTTTAAGAGCTTAGCCCCAATAGTGTGGAAGCCTCAAGTGGAATCACAAATCACCAAGACACCTTGGAATACTTTAGAGAATATGATTACTTGGTTCTCTCTAGTGAAATTGGCTAGCCCTTCTTTAGTGTATCCACACTAGTGCCTATTTCACCAACCAAGGACATCTTTATATAGTATGGAGGATTAGGGTTAAACCCTAATACCCATAACCTTTCATTTCCTAGGATCCATGGGTTAAACACTCCATGGACTATCCATGAAAGCTTAGCCCAACCTAAATGAACTTGGCCCATTCCATATATATAAGAGTCCATATTTAATTAGTTCCTTTTGATCACTTAATTAATTATAAATTAATTCTTGATCAATACTAATTAAATAATATGATTCCATATTAATATATTAGAACTTATAATATATTAATATTAATCATAAACATACTATTCTCAAAAGATTATCCATATAAATTGTGTCGGTGAAGTGCAACCCAAATGGACCATGCCGGGTCGGGTCAAGTACATACCAAATATAGTTATGGACTTAGACATTAATCCAACATAATCATCATGTTAGTGGGAGCATGATAATTATGATAAAGGTTGCAAGTTAGCAATGTTAATTATAGAAAACGAAAGTTCTCAATTGGGAAAAAGTTGTTTTGCTATAATTAAGGGAGAGGAAATTATACTTCATCTCAAATCTAAAAGCTTAGATTGAGATCTTAATCGTATTTAGTCAAGAATATATATGAATTTCATGTTGGAATGGCTCAACATAAGGAAATTCTATATATAGGTTCATTATTTGCGTTCTAAAATTAGATTATGATTACGGCACCCCTTTTCATAATCTGAATTATGAGAACTTGGCAAACAGAAATGGAAATATTATAGGAAAAGACTGGTTTAGTCTTTATGTGAGACATCATGAATCGTGTCCCATATGCTTCGGATATAGGATCGATTACATGTGCTATATTCATCCTTTCTAAAATTTTCCAAATGCATGGGGCATTAAGAAGGGAAAAGGACTATAATTGGATATAACTAAAATGATTAAGCAATTGTTGAGGAAAATCTAAGGTTTACCAAAGATTGGTTGCTCAAGGACAGTTGGAAGTATAGTGTTAATTCTGGATGGACTATATTGACATAATCTGTAAGGAGGCAACTCTTGTTCCGAAGTGATAGTCAAAATGGAATATGGAAATGCTTCAAAGTTAGAAAGTATTCAATCTGTAAGATTAGGAAACTTAATGAAAGAAGGATGTTTCTAAGGAGTTGATCTCCTTTGGAATACTCTGTAATGATTGTTGCCAAGTCTTTGTGAATTTGTGCATAATCATTACAAGAGGATCAATGCATATAAGTTTAAAATCTAAACAAATTTCAATAAATGATAGGAATTTGGAATTCTTACATTTAAGACAGGGAATTGGGAGTGTGAAAAGAGAATCATTGAAATTATGTTTAATTGATCTAATTCACAAACAAAAGGATCATAGACAAACATAGAGTGCATACTTGGTGTATGGCAAAACTATTGTTTAGAAAACATAGTGTACATGCTTGGAGCATGGGACACCTAGTGTTTTAATTCAAGTATTAAAGTTGATAAAACCAAAACAATAAATAATGAGTAATCAGTATGGTGATAAATAGAAAGTGTTTTATTTATATTAATAAGTTTTGATACCATATTAGATTCATTTATTCTTGTGTTTCACTTTGCATGTTTTGACTTCCATAATAACTAGGTTGTTCTTCCGGAATGACTAAGTTATTCAAACCATCCACAGTCGATCATATGTTGGAAGTAGATATGAATCAAGACTATCATGGGTTGGCTTGTAGAGGTCCAAATTGGTGGACAAAGTTGTGCTACAACACTCATGAGTGCTCATAAGTTCTGAGTATTGGATTCAACCCGCGCTCATTTGAATCACTTCATGGATTTTATCACGAGTGATCATGAGACGATAACATCTTATATTCTTCAAACCTAGAGATATGAGTTGTTACTATAAGTTGATAGTACATTGATTGCACGAAAACGCATTGGTAACTCGATGTTATAAAACGTGCCTTTGTGTATGATTCAACAAGTAGCAGAACAAGCCATATGAGTCGAAGTTTATCCATTCCTTTTACCTTCGGGATAAAACTGATATCTGTGGGCCCCTCGATGATTTAATGATGACACATGTGAGTGCTTGGCCAAGCTAGGACTGATTTGATTTGTTCAATCAGTCAGTCGTCATGAATCGGAAATCGGGAAACAACAAATGGACAAAGAGAATGATTATAATCCATGTCTCAGTCCATATGATATCTAGAATGGAGGAATATATGATTCCTTATCTAATGGACAAGTCACTGACAAAGGTTAGAGTTCGTTGACAAGATCAGAGTTCGACATCGGATTTAAGAGCTACGATTGCCAGTTAGGTTTTGAAGTCATACTCAATACTAGTTTTAGACTTATCCAAGTGGGAGACTATTGGATTAGTGTCTAAGTCCATAACTATATATGGTATGTACTTGACCCGACCTGGCATGGTCCATTTAGGTTGCACTTCACCGACACAATTTATATGGATAGTCTTTTAAGAATAGAATATTTATGATTTATATTAATATATTATAAGTTCTAATATATTAATATATAATCATATTATTTAATTAGTATTGATCAATAATTAATTTATAATTAATTAAGTGATCAAAAGGAACTAATTAAATATGGACTCTTAGATATATATATATGTAGTGGGCCAAGTTCATTTAGGTTAGGCTAAGTATTCATGGATAGTCCATGGAGCTTTAACCCATGGATCCTAGGAAATGAAAGGTCATGGGTATTAGGGTTTAACCCTAATCCTCCACACTATATAAAGATGTCCTTGTTTGGTGAAATTGGCACTAGTGTGGGTACACTAAGAGGGCTAGCCGATTTCACTAGAGAGAACCAAAGTATTCTTATTCTCAAAGTCCTCCAAGGTGTTTTGGTGATTTGTGATTCCACTTGAGGCTTCCACACTATTGGGGCTAAGCTCTTAAAGCTTGAAGACATCAAGCTACATCAAAAGGTATGTCATCTAACTAGTCTTTGTAGTATAGTTGCTTCATAATATGCTTGTTAGGATTAAAGCCTTGCAAAGTTCATATTTGAATGTCTAATAGATAAAACATAGATCCAAGGTTTATAGGGTTGCATGTACACCATAGGAGTGTTAGAATGCTCAAAACCCAACAAAGGTGCCTTGGGAATAGGAGTCGCGCCCAGAACTAAATCAATCCAGAACTCCACCTGCTTCTCGCGAGGTACACCTGGTAACTCCTCGGGAAAAACATCTGGGAACTCGCACACTATCGGAACCTCGAAGATAGAACTTGGCCTCTATGAAACAAAATGCGTATCCATCACGTACGCCAAGAAGCCCAAATAACCCTGCTGTAAACTCTGCCTCGCCCTGGCAGTAGAGCAGAAAGTTGACCCATATTTGGTACCATCGCCATACATTGTAAGCATTCCCACTCTAAGGTCTCGTATAGTCAGCAACTGACGCTCGCAGTCGATCACTGCTCCAAAATGGCTCAACCAATCCATGCCCACGATGACACAAACATCACCCATCGCTATCGACAGCATATCTATCTGGAACTCGACACCAAAAATCTTCAGCACACATCCTCGAAATACATCAGTAGCAAAAACCACATGCTTGACAGCTATGGAAACACTCAGAGGTCGACTCAACGCCTCATGTCGGATACTGATGTGGCTACTAAAAGCTAAAGACACAAAGGATTGACTCGCACCCAAGTCAAATAACACCAAAAGAGGTATAGAACTCACAAGAAATGTACCTATATACAGCACAGGATAAGCACAATAAATCTCAAAATACATAAATAAGGAAATACGTACCGGCCACGACATCAGGTGTTGTGCGGACCTCCTCCGTTGTCAGCTGAAAAGCTATCCCATGAGCCCTCGGAGCCTCGGCCTTCACCGGCCGACTATCAATAGCATGCAAAGCAGCATGAGTGGAACCCTGGGCTGATCCATGAACAAGCCGAGGGCACTTGACCTTTCGATGGCCGATCTGATTGCAGTGAAAGCAGACTACAAATCCCTTAGGGCAATCCTTCACTATATGCCTATCTTTGCCACATCTATAGAAAATCCCCGCCCGGAAAGATCCCTCATGAATCTTGCTGCACTTGCCACAAGTGCAGCCCTTATGGCCTCCTAATCTCGAATAAATGGGCTTAGCCCGCTTTGCTACCGCCTGCTACTATGTCGGTCTACGGTCTCTCCCCTGAGACTCTGCCTCCTCCCTGGTCTGAGTTTCCAGCTTGATCTCCTTCCTCCTAGCATTTGCTTAAAGCTCGACAAATTTCTGATAAGACGAGTTTGCCACGAGCTCTCAAATATCCCTCCTCAGAATGCTCAAAGACCGGCTCATGCGTGCCTGCTCAGTAGACACGTGCTTAGAGCAGAACAACGCCCTCTTGTGAAACATCCTCGTAATCTTTGTTACTGACTCTGTCTTCTGCTTGAGAGACAGAAACTCCTGGTCCAACCATTCCCACTCCACCGGGGGAACATACCCATCTCGGAACATCAACCTAAACCTTTCTCATGTCACTACAGTATGCTCTACAGGAGTAAAACTAGATGTCACAAACTTCCACTAGTCATTCGCTCCTAAGCGAAGCTGGTTTAGCGCGAACTGAACCCTCCAATGCTCTGGGCATGAACAAGTGTAAAAACATCCCTCAATATCAGAGATCCACCTCATAGAAGCAATCGGATCCTGTGTCCCATCAAACACTGGTGGCTTCGTGTTGCTGAACTCCCGAAATAGCAACGAGTCACCTCCCTGTGGCCTGGCAACAGCGACAGTCGCGGTGGCTACAGCAGCAGCCGACTGGGTAATAGCAACATATCGCCAATTAAATGTCTCGATCAGGGTGGTCTTAATAGACCCAAGCATCTCAGGAATCGCCTCTCAAACGGTTGTAGCCAGCTCCTCGTGAATCATCCTGCGAATCTCATCATCACTAGTCCCACTGCTCTCGGGGTTGTGGCGTGTACTAACCATGATGTCTCCGACACACAACATAAAAATCGGCAGAGACTAGATCGAGTGTACTCACACTCGACTACTCATCCCTACTTGCTTTCTGGCATCCTAAAGATTCTTACTTGGGCTGCCCATAGATCCGGTGCTTTCAGTAGTATGGGCCCAATACTACCTTCCACACCAACCTGTAGTCACCCCAAGTCCTCCTCCTAGGATCCCAATTCCCAAGTACTCTACCTCTCACTAATAACAGTCTACTCTCTCAGTAAACCCCTCACAAGCTCATCTAGGTATCTCTTCTATATTTTCTCTCGACTCAAAACTCTCTCTAGGTAATTCTTGCTAGATATTCTCACTCATCTCATACTCAAAGCACATAACAGATAGCATCAACTCCTAGGCTAAGGCATCACAAATCAGGCATCACTAGTCCTAAAATATGAAATACCTAGCCTATCCTCTAGCATGCATAACTAATATCTCATAGATATCTCATAACATAAAAAGTAAGGGTATTTTGGGAAATCACCGTTCGGGCTTTGGTTGATTGTACACACTGCTCCAACTCGTTTTCTCTTAAACTCTTTCTCATTTTAGAAATATCATTTCTTTTTGAAAATTTTTCTCAAATCCTCAGTTTGAGTTCGAACACACCCGGAAGTGCATCCGAATCCCTCAAACCAAGGCTTTGATACCAACTTGTAACACCGTAAATTTTCAAACAAAATTTTCAATTTAAAACACAATTATATCATTTCCAAAATCACAGAAATCCCACAAACATCAAATTATCAAAACACATGTCCAAAAACTGTTTATAACAAAAATCCAGGATCCTCCAAAAACATATCTCCAACTCGGGTGTGTGTATAATCAAGTTGGTGCCTTCTCGTGATCCAAAGAGGTACCTGAAACACATAACACAGAACACGGTAAGCACGAAGCTTAGTGAGTTCCCCAAAATACCACACACATCACATTAGCCACTCGAGGCTAACTCAATACGACCCTCCGATCAATGTGTCTTAGTGGAGACCCTCTGGTCGCACAACTCGGCTGGACCCTCCGGTCCTAACTCAATAAGCTCATAATAATGATACTAAGCATAAATCACAAATACATAATGTAGAATATAACAATACACAAGTAAGCGCATAAGACACCTCGGTCACACAAAGATACCACTCATGGTAAGTATAGTGAGAAGACTCACCTTGCAAGAAATCGGATCACCTAGAACTCAAATCACCGGTCTAGCCTCTGCCTAACACATACGACAATTATCCCTAATTAATAATGGATCTCAAATAAGCTATACTAACCCTTCTACAAACTCACAGAAGGGTAAAAGACCATTTTACCCCTTCATGGCCTTAATAGTCCACAAATTGACCAAACCCTAAAAGTCAACGGCAGTGCGTACACTGCACGTACAAGCTCTCTACATTGGGCGTACTCTGATGCCATGCATGCATCGGGGTTTCTCGACCCTACACTGCGCGTATTGGGATTACGCTCGGCGTACGCCTCATTTTTGCTCTTCCTA
Source organism: Lactuca sativa (assembly GCF_002870075.4). Lineage (NCBI taxonomy): Eukaryota > Viridiplantae > Streptophyta > Magnoliopsida > Asterales > Asteraceae > Lactuca > Lactuca sativa. The sequence continues at coordinate 98,240,448 of NC_056625.2, read as the reverse complement.
CTCATTTAGTCTTAATCAGTTAAGACCTTAGCGCATATCACAGATCTGGACTCCATAAAGGCTCTTACTCCATAAAGTCTGTGAATTAAAGCCTTTGCATGGCTGATAAAGTCACAAAAACCCAAAACTCTCATTCTCTTATCTCAAAATGCTCATATCTCATGCATGGGTTGATTCCAATGTCCAAGTTGCGATTTTTATGACACTACACCACTAAAGATACTCAAAGGAGTTCATTATAGTCTTTGGAGCTCGATATCTCATAAAGCATCCAACTTTGGAACCAAAACCCTAAAATGATCTAACATGATGCACAAATCAAAAGAGTGAGAAAGCTTTGAGCTTTATACCTCAAAATGAAGCTCCAAACTCAGATAAGCTCATATCCAAAGCCTAGAATCCCACTCCTTCAAGGCTTCTCCTTCACTCCAAAGAAACACAAGATCACTCAATAACTCACAAATGGGCACACAAGCTCAATGGACGAGTATTTAGGGTTTGAGAGGGTTGTTTGTCTTAGGATGGTGGCCAAGAATGAGGCCATCATATCCTTTATATAGGGACACACCCCAAATTAGGGTTTTCACTCCGGACCTAGTACACCCAGCGTACCCTCTGTTATGCCCATCGTACTAGGTGGCTTCCGCGTCAAAAACACGCATATGAGTACGCTGAGCGTACACACTCTTACGCCCCGCGTACCCATTTACTACCTTTTCTCACATAAGGGCCAAACTTGACAATTACCAAAAGAGCAAGGGCTTATGAGGTATAATTGGTGTTGGGATATTATAATTTTAGGTAAAAGAGATTATACTAGAGCTTGTTAGTTTTTCTCAATGCCAGCTTAGATAGAATGCATCTCAAATAATCAGATCTGGGCTAGTTGCATGATTAGGAAAGTCGCAACAAAAATGAAATCGTTTGTAATATTGATTTTCGTTTAAATTTGATATCATTGCAAATTATAGTTTATTTAGTTTAATTCAAAACCCCCTTCTTAATAATTTATGTTTTGACTAGTATGTGCCTGATGAAAAATGGCATTAACTTTTAGGCTGTGTCCCTGAGGATTCAACCCTGCTTCCCTATGCTATATTTTTAGTGCAACCAAAAGTGATCATTTTATTTGTTTAAATCGGGTGCGAAAACTGGTCCTAACACTAACATACTGTCACTCTGTACCTAAAAGGTATAGTTCACCCTCAAACTGCACATAACTTCATCATTTTATAAATCCACAAAATATCAACCTTTACAGAAACAAAACAGTTGACTTTTATTATAAACCAGCGTTAAACATTGTTTTGAAATTTTTATTCCGAAAAAAACACAAAAAATTCACTTTCTTTTAGACCTTCCTGCAATGAAATAACCTGAAACCATAAAAAATATCTATTATCTACAACAAAAATAGAAAGTATGCATCCGTTAATACATAATACATACCTGTATATAGTCAACTGACTAGCACTATTCTTCAAAATTATTACTGATCAATTCCCCTTATTGAAATAAAAAAGAAGAAATAAATGAACTGATTTCTTTAAAGCAAATGTTAAAAAAAGGACCTAAATAAAGTGATAACCTCTTACAATGTTTTGGAGTAATACCATCTCTTCCCTTGTCCACTTTTTTTTTTGCTAAAACCACCTCTCCTTCATGCATAGGATCTTCGCTCTCCATATCATAATTTACAGTAATTGTTTCCTGTAAATGTTCCTCACCTTCATAAATCGGTTCACTTTCATCAACACTTAAGGTCAACGACTTTGACTCATCAATTGTAGAAATTATATCCTTTCATTTTATATCCAATGTCTCACGAACGTTTTCAACATTTCCTACTATATTTACATCATTTACCATAAGAAAATAGATGTGTAGCTTTTCATTCCATGTATTATCATTATGCACAACTTCATCTCTACTTTCATCTTTTTCAGCTAGTGGCACAATACGACTATGGATTTTTTTCATTGTCCCCTTGGCAAGAACAACAAAATTCTTGAAATAGAACTATTTCTAAAGTTAGATCATCATAGGATTTGTTCATTCCATTGTTTGTAGAAGTTTTTGTTAGCTAGACTCATTGTTTTCACCAGTATGTACTTCCACCGGAATCACTGATTCCTATTGGATCAGAATCCTTGTTATTTTGAACTTATTGGCAAGTCCTAACATGTTTAAAATTCCAATTACATTTGTCTTGATTTTCTGTTTGAGATTACCAAAAGCCATAAAATAAAAAGATTAAGCAAGAATGAAAAATAATTTTTCATTCTATAATATGACTTGGGTCTTGATTAAAAGAAAGATATATGAACATGATTATGATTGTATAAAATTAGGGAAGCGGGACAAGCAAGATGATATATTTGATCCACCTCAATCAGCGATGGCTTTGTTACATGAAACCATTAGCACACATCTCATATCAAACCCTTCTAATTTATGGCAAAACAAAAACAACTATAAAATGTAAAAATAACATCATACTAACTAAATAACAATCTTTGGAAGATCCAATTTTTAACTCAAATGACCTAAAAGCTCTTAAAATTGTACTAAAATCCTAAGTTCCTAACTTTTCCCTCAACCGTGAGCTCAAATTTAAAACGATACAACTTCTAACTAAATATCTGATCAAAGAATTCAAATCAACATTATTAAATTTTGCTACCAACTAGACGATGAATCTTTACAATTACACATAACATATCAATGAAAGCAAAGTTATAACGAACTGTGGAAGGATCATTCTCACTTAATAGTTTACAGATCTAAATCTAATTAATAACTGACAAACAATATATATTAAAAATTGGGTTATGAGCTTAAAATTGGGAACTTATCTGGGATTTATACAAAGAGACAAAAAATAATGTTGATTCCATAACAATCAACAAGCTATATAAGTTAGTTTCATACAGTAAACTTTAGGGCTTATATATGGGCCTTCATGGTGGTTCTAGGGAGGAGTATGGTCATTTACTCCAATTGCTCCTCATCTCCCTCCTAACCGAATAATTGAATCGAACTAGAGAGTTCTTGCAGAAAACTAAATTTGTTTCCTGACTAAAGAATCAGCAACCAAAGACTCAAAGAGTAAAGATAGAATTAATGGACTTGGTGGTAGTTTGTCAATCGAAGACGAAAACTGAAATCAACAAAAAATTTCTAAGTACTTCCTCCATTTGTTTTTGTAGAATCCACATAAGGTGATTTTGAAACCGATTAAACGAAATAAAATTATGAAATACGAAGAAGTGTACCTTGATCTCGCAATTCCGATGATGGCAGAGCAGCTAGAACAGGGAGGCTGTAACACTTGGTTTACATATCGGATCGATTTGGGGCTCCGAGGAGTCAAAGACATGGTTTTTGGGTAAAACCATGGCTCACGACGTGACCATAGAGAGGTCACGACGTGAGTAGTGATCAACTAAGATTCTAATTAAAACTAAGCTCATGACGTGAGCATTAGGAGCTCACGACGTGAGATGCGCTGCAGCCCAAGCTCATGATCTTTTTGGGTTTCGTTCGTATTTAAACCCCATAAACTTCATTTTAGGGTTCCAAACACGGCCTCCTTCATCCCTAAGCTTAGTAAAACCCTAACTCTGGCCTCTCATTGTGACTCTTGAGCTTTTTGGTGGCTTGGAGAAGAAGAGATCACCAGTGAAGCATAGTTTCAGCTTGGAAATTTCCATTTGTAACCTCTAGCTACACTTATGGACCATTATGAGTAACCAAGACCCAAACTTTATGTTTCCTTGTTGCTAGATCTAAGGTTTTAGGCATGTTTAGCCATGGTTTAAGAGTTAGAGTGTTGGGACTCCATAAAGTTGGCAAATTTATGGGTCTAAGGGGTCCTTTGGTACTTATATCTTATGGGTCTGAAGTTTGGAGGATGTTTGAGTCCATGCTTTAGAACTTAACTCTTTTTTCTTCATAAATGACCTAGTTTGAGCTCAAGTCTTGTATTGAGCATACAAGACCTTAAAGTATCAATTTTTATGATCCTAGAAGTGTTAGGAAGCCTCCTAGAAAAGATAGATTAGTGGCTTAATGGATTAATAAGTTTTTGGATCAAAATGGCACTCAGATGGATCTCATGATGTGAGGAGATGCATGTCACGTCGTGAGGGTTGTAAGGCTCGACTGTTTTATCCTGTAACGGCTCACGATGTTAGCCATAGATGGTCACGTCGTGAGGACGGTTGACTGTTGACTTTAGTTGATCATTGACTTTTTGGCCAAGTTTGACTTTGGGTCAAACTTGAGGATTTTGGGCTTAATTGAGATCCTACCTGGTTTTTAGTGATTAGCGAATTTGCGGGCGCAAGCAATGCTTAAAAGGGATCGTATCGTAGTGTTTCAAAATTCTTTGATTCAGGTGAGTTTTCCACACTATACTTATGGATCAAAGGCACCAAGGCCGACCCATTGGATTGGATATCCTGCTCTGTGATAGTATTTCATAATGTTGTAGTGATCTGTTAGATTTGAGTCCTGGTATATAGGATGTGAGTATGCAGTAGTGATCTGTAGATCTGTCTAATAGTTTGTTGGTCGGTTATATGTTTATTTGTTATATTTGCACATGTTTTGATTTGTGGTTGAGGCATTACTGCTATGTGCGTAAGCCAACAGACCGGGGGCATTCCAACCTGATGGTTTATTGAGCCCGAGGGTATTCCATCCCGAGGATGACTGGACCTATTGTATATTGGCATTCCCACCTAGGGTATTCCATCCCAAGGATGACTGGACCCGGAGGTTGACTGGGCATGGGGTATTCCAACCCGATGATTGATTGGACCCAAAATGCTTGTTTATATATGTTAATTGTTGTGTGGTGGTATTTTAGGGGAAATCATTAAGCTTTGGCTTACAGTTTTAGTTTATGGTTTTATGTACTTTTGATGATCACGAAAAGACGAAGGCGTGACCATACACATCTTCCTGTCTGATGACATCATGATTTTGGGACACTTTGATATTCGATAAACATTTTGGAAACATTTTTATAACTAAGGGTTGTTTTTGAAAGTTTTAAATTGTTATGATTTTTGGGATGTTACAAAGGTGCAATCGAAGCAAGACGAGCATCGTGGGGCGGCGATAGGTAAAGAATAGTGAGGGATTGCCGAATTGTCATTATCAATCAGTGAGATATACATCGATTATGTTTTTTTTTTCCCTTTGAAAATTTTGGACCAAAAGGCGGGTTAGAAAGGATGACACGAGAATTGATCCTAAAATGAGTAAAATCTATAATATACTATGGCATATTAAATCTATGGCGGCATAAAATAGAATTTTTTAAGTTACAATAAAATATTTAGTAGCATATAATAATTTATATTATATAAACTTTATAATTTTCAGAGGTAATTTGAATTTTAGTGCCATTAATTACAATAAAATATTTAGTAGCATATAATAATTTATATTATATAAACTTTATAATTTTCAGAGGTAATTTGAATTTTAGTGCCATTAATAAGTATGAATATTAGTGTCACAAAATATTAAGTGCCACTAAATTTATTAATTCGCATATAAAATATGTCATTATAAATATAGTATAGTAGTACAAAAATAAGTGTATGACATTAAATCTCATTTTGTAGTGATTCATTATAATTCAGATTTCTGAATAATGGTTATGAAGAGATTATTTATCCTGTAACTTTATTAAAAAATGATTGGTATATTATTTTAAAAATTAAAAATTTAGTCTGGGTTTTTAGGATGTTACAAAATAAAATAAAATAGAATTTTGTACAAGTATTCTGCTTTTATAAAATATAAATATTATTTTCCTTTAAGCAGTATTATATATTTTATTTTATAAATAATCCTGATAATAGAAAAATATTAGGGTATTTGGTTAACTTAAGAAGGGGACAAAACAAAGAGCAAAACAAGGGAAAGTGTCTGTCGTTACATATATATATATATATATATATATATATATATATATATATATATATATATATATATATATATATATATATATATATATATATATATATATATATATATATATATATATATATAAGTATCATGGTTTGATTTTTTTGTGAAACAGAAGCACATTTTATTACTTTAATGATTTTATAATTGTAATTAAGAATGTCCTTACGCGAATAATTATTATTATTAGTGTGATCCAGACGTATAATTCATAAGTGATGATTGACGAACAATGTCCGTACTATTATATTTATTTTATGTGTGAATTTATGGTAACAATGTGTATATCTTTGCTGTATATATATATCTCAAAATTAACGAGAAACAATAAGAACAAAAACATGGACGGTAATAGGTTTGACTCAATCATTTTGTCTCTTAATTAATAGATATTATAAATCTATATTATTAGTATATGGTTATCAAAAATATAAATATTTTATTTATTAAGAACTGCAAATCGAACAAAATACATATATACCAAATATTGTTTAAGTTTAAAAAAAAACGTTTGTTTTACGTTGTCATCCTAAGCTATGTCTTAAAACCCGGGTTTATCTTGTTGGTAGGATTGATTTGACTGTGACCTAGTAGTGAAAGAACGGGTTGAACGAGTTTTTACTTATTTCTGACTGAGATTGAACTAGCATGGTTTCAAAACATTGTTCATGTATAATCTTTTGTGAAATGGTGAAGTTTGTCACGTTATATATAACCTAACAAACCTCATCATTTCACAAAAGATTATGCATCAATGATATATATATATATATATTTGAATGGATAACACACACCTCTAAATTCTAATCCTAACTACTCATTTATCAATAAAAATACTTGAACTTTCAACCTCTTAAAGGATAAACACATTTTCAAACACATTAATATCGTTAGGTCAAAGACGTGTTAGTGTTTATATAATGTTAGTGATAAAGATTTAATGGGTAATGGTGAAATTGATTATAATCACTAAATATTGAACAATAACCTTATAAAACAAAAGTCTAAATTTGAATACATAACCACTAATCTTCCCTCGTGTAACATGAGGTTATGTAGAATAATCATTGATTATTTGTAAACAAACAAAAAAGCAACAATCTTATTAAACTACCAAAAAGCAAAGAAAAAGAAATGATATATAGCTAAGGGATAAAAGAAGCCGTCATCAAAGGCTTTGACACCCGTTCTGAACCATGTTTAAGAAAGAAATTAATTTTACACATGCTAAATATCCATAAAAAAAAAAAAAAAAAAAAAAAAAAAAAAAAAAAAAAGAAAAAAAACAATTTTATGCAAGTCATCATTCAGGGAAGGTATCAAGGTCTCTTGGCTAGAAACAAACCCTGTTATAAAATTTTCATATAATTCAAAACTAAACTTTGACGACCATGTTGATGTATAATATGTGAAAGTGTTTCACATAAAACGACTCGGCCATCGCCAAGTTCTATCAAGTTGATGTCAAATGATTAAACGATCAATATGCCACCATCCACATATATTATCCTAAAAAGAGTTAGTCGTAGAACACAAGATAAAAAGATGAGTCACACTCAATGTCTCCATTGTAGATAGGGCACCTGACAGAATGAAGTTCGATACCTCAAAGATCAAGGTCCACTCAGTTGGAAGCCAATCGTTATCAATTTTGTTGGTGTTTATTTTGAACAATGTGGTTTTTGGGATCACCAAAAGAAAATTTGATTTTCGTAAGAGCATAAAAATCATTGTCCGAATTTTATATTTCACCTTTCTGTATGGATTTCCACGAAATTCAAATTATGGATACAATCCTACAAGGAACAACTTTGATTCTATACACAAAAAGAAAGTCACGAAAACTAGAGGATTATAGAATATATGTATTCTTCGTTCTCACCAAATGTGTTGTCAATGAGTATAAATACCCAGTACATCCAAATTAGAGAAGCATGATAGTTATGGGAAGCTGCTAGAAGTTAATAGGAAGCTTTATGTCCAAATCAAATAATTAATGATGTCAAAAGAAGGCTCAAACCAAACAGCCTCAAGGCAGTTTGAGTTGCCTTTTTACCTTTCATATATACTACATAAGTTATTGGATCTGCTAGGGGCGTTGCCCCTAGGAACTTGCAATCCATTGACCCACCATTTTGGTTGCACCAAGAACAATTTCGTCTTATATAATGTGTACTTTGTGCCTTCTAACTTATATAAAATCAAAATTTTAACTCCATTGGCAATCTTGCAAATTTGATTACACTAAAATGGCTTGTTGATACTAAAATGACAAACAATACAATATAACAAATTTATTTATAAATAAAAATGTTGAATCGATTGAATTTTCATATTTGTATATTACACATTTCAAAGATGTGAGAATCAATGTGTCCTAAGGATTGAACTCGACAAACCATTTAAATGATTGGAGATAACATAAACACAAATTTTAAGAAACCATCTAGTAAAATAAAACATGACACTATTATCAATTTGTATGTCACAATTCATTCTTGATTGTATAAAAGTCAAGTCCCAAGCTTTTCGAAGTGCTACTACACTTCATGATCATATAAGTAATTCTTTTATTCATGTAATTGATTAAATTTTATCAAAGGAATTAATAAGAATATAAATTCAATATTTTCTACCACACGTCTGAACATACTAACTTAAGATGTTTTACTATGTTTGTTACATTCATAAAGTGTGAGATTTCCTCAGAAGTCCCAAGCTTTTCGAAACGCGACTATGCTTTATGATCATATAACTAATTCTTTTATTCATGTAATTGATTACATTTTTGCAAAGGAATTAATAAGAATATAAATTCAACATTTCCTACCATAGGTCTGAACATACTAACTTGAGATGTTTTAACTATGTTTGTTCCATTCCTAAAGTGTGAGTTTTCCACAGAATTCGTTGCTAACATGATATTAGAAAGGGCTTATGTGTCTCACTATTATGGATTTATATGGATTCTAGTCTCATCCCTATGATGTAATTGTGTACTAAGTCTCGGGCCAAACCTCTTGTCAAATGGTTTGCCAAGTTATGTTGCAGTCTTACAAACTCCACTAAAATTACATCATTAATGATTAAATCCCTAATTATGCTATATATAACACCCAAGTATCTAGATCTACCATTATAAAATCCAATATAAGCTTAAGCCAAAGTGGTAACACTATCACAATGGATAGAAATAAGCAATCAACTTTGACCACGACAAAATCGCATAAACTAAAATCTTTATCCACTTTGCTTCTTTACTAGTTGGCGATAACACAATAAAATCATATTCATTTGTGGAGTTTGTGATGCAATTTTGCTTTTTATAGGCCAAAAAATTAATACCTCTCCCAAAGAACTAATAAACCATGTATGGAAGAGTGATCCTCTAGTTTACAAATCCGACTTGCATTAAAATATCCTTCTAACACTTAAGGGTACCCATTAAAATATCCTTCTAACAATTAAGGGTACCCTAGATATAAAAAATAAAAGTACTAAAAATAAAATTATTGTTCTAAGTTATTTTAGGAAAATGCGAATAGTTGCTAATACATGAATAACCCACATTATTCTTTATTATCTGCTTATAGAGCGTGTGTGGTTAACCGACACGTAAATTTGAGACGTGATATGAAGATGATGTCGCACTTGTGGTTGTAGTTTGTTAGCCGATCATATGTAGTTAACCGATACGTCAAATATAGAACCATGACATAGTCAAGGGGTCATTCATTTTTCTGTGGTTGATTCACAATCTTATTTGTGAGGCCTCTGTGTCCTAGGCACAAATAGAGTAAATCCAAGATTCACATGCCATTGAATAGTTTCACGAATCTCAAAAGATCTAGGAATTTCATAGTGATTGAAATTGGTAAAGTGTATTACCTACCTAAGATAAATTCGTGATATGATTACGACATCCCTCTTTATAAATTGAATTGAAATTTTTAATCCTAGCCTTAAAATAAATTGGGTAATAATTTAAGGATTAAAATCGAATAACTAAATTATGTCTTTCTTTTTAGATGTCGTGTATTAATGGTATTCCTCTCCCACCTCTTCCACTCACTGATTCTAACTTCCCCCTCATTTTTGTTCTCCAAAGAGAAAAGCTCACTTACGGGGTTAACTATCTCGATTGGATGAGAAACCTATGGATCATAGTGAGGTATGAAAACCATGAATATGTGCTTGATGAACCTATTCTAGAAATCGATAATAACTCAACTATTGAAAAATAATTTTCTCACACCAAACACGTGGATGGCTCGAATAAGGTATCTTGCATCATAATTGTTGCCACGTCCATGAACCTCCAGAAGGCTTTTGAGAACACTTGGTCGTATGAAATAAACTTGCAACTGGTTGAAATGTTTCAGCAAAAGGCAAGGAAATAATGATTTGAGATTGTCAAAGCCCTAACGTTATGCAAACTTAAAGAAGGTGGATCGGTGTGTGCTCATGTTCAATAAATGAAGAGCTACATATACCGACTTGAGAACCTTGATGTTGTCTTTGATAAGAACCTAGTTATGGACCTAATCCTTGGTTCTCCCCCTAGTTCATATGATAATTTCATCATGACCTATCAAATGAATAGTGTGGAAAAGAAATTGATGGAACTCTACGGCCTCCTCCAGGAAGTTGAAGTCGGTGTAATGAAAACTCATGGTACACCTCAAGCTCAGGTACTCATCATTCAGAATGGTGGTGGACACATGGAAAAGCATTCTAATCCAGAGAGCAAAGGGAAAGCAATGGTTTCACATTCCCATAAAGGAAAGAGTGATACTTTTATTCCACATGTGAGTAATACTAAAGAAGCATTTTCTTTCTACTATGGCGTTACGGGTCATTGGAAGCGAAGCTGCCCTAAGTACTTGAAAGATATCAAGGATAGAAAAGTTCAAGAGACCGGGTCTAGTTCAAGTAATTATATTATCAAATTTCATAATACTACTACCTCTAATTCACGGGTTCTTGGTTTTCACATATGCACTGTATTGCAGGGACTAAAGGAAAGAAGGAAGCTTAAGCATGGAGATTTGAATATAATCATGGGGAATAAACGAACATCGCACGTCTCGATGGTTGGAGTGTTCGAGCTGAAACATGGTAGTGGAGTTTTGATTAATTTAGTTGATTTTTGTTACTCTTCCGATATGTCTAGAAACATTATTTCTTTCCATGCATTGTATAAACAAGATTTTTAGTTTTCATTTGACAATGCAAAGTGTGATATTTTAGTTTATAAATATGGTTGTTTTATATTTAAAGCTTCCCCTTGAAATGAATATATGAAAGTGTTGTGTGTGTTTCTAATAATATCAATGTTAACAAAAATATTGATTCTTCTAATATGTTAGATAAATCATGCTTATGACATTGTCGCATTGGCCATATAAATAAGAAACGCATCGTAAAGCTCCAATCATAAGGAACCTTGGAATTATTCGACCTAAAATCGGATGATGTACGCGAGTCTTGTTTGTTAGGCAAGATGACTAAGTCACCATTCACATGGACTTGTGAAACAGGTGAATGATTGTTGGATCTCATACACAGTGATGTGTGTGGACCCTTCAGATCTACCATAAGGGACGGTAAACACTACTACACTATATTTACTGATGATTCCAGTAAACATGGTTATGTTTATCTGATTAAACATAAGTCAGAAACTTTTGAAAAGTTCAAAAAGAGTTTCACAACAAAGTATAAAATCAGTTGGGAAAGAATATAAAGGTTCTCCGATCCGAAGGGAGAGGAGAGTACCTTAGTATTGAGTTTAATGATCATCTTATAAATTATGGAATAGTTTCAGAATTGGATCCTCCAAAAAACACCACAACTTAATGTTGTTGGTGAAAGGATAAATTAGACTTTATTGGACTTGATTCAATCTATGATGATGTATGCTGCATTACCAATTACGTTTTTGGGACATGTACTTGAAAACAGCCCCCCATATCTTAAACTGTGTTCCATCTACGAAGGTTCAAAGATAGCTCATGAGATCTGACCGAAATAGTTCCTTCACTCAGTCATATTAAGGTATGGGGTTATGAGGTCTTCTTTCGACGCGAAACCCAAGATAAACTTGAATCCATATATATATGAGAAGTTTCATTATTTCAGTTATCCATAAAAGGCTTTTGGATATTGGTTTTACAAATCAAGTGAAGAGGTGGTTTTTGTAGCTCGAAAATGAGTGTTCCTTGAGAGAGAACTTATATCTTAAGAACTTAGTGGGAGTCAAATTGACCTTGAAAAAATTCAAGAGCCAACTGACAATGAACCTATAGTTGACTCTAGTTCTCAACAAGAGGTTGGGAAACCCATTGAGCCTAATGACATATCATTACCTCTTCACAGATCCGACTAAGTTAGCAATCCTCCCGAGTTTTATGGTTTCCATATAACGATGAAAGGAATCATGTTGATTAGTGATAGAACATTGGTAAATATGGATGAGCCGACTAATTACAAGGAGGCAATGAGAGACCCTAAGGAAGCCTAATGAAAAGAGGTAATGGACAACGAAATTCAGTCCATGATGGATAACCAAGTTTAGAATTTGGTTGATCCAACACCTGGTCTTAACACAGTAGGTTGTAAATGGATCTTCAAGAAGATACCTGCATGGATGGGAATGTACACACACTTAATGCTGGGTTGGTGGAAAAAGGTTACACTCAGACTCAAGGAATTGATTATGAGGAAACATTCTCATCGATAACTAAGATAAATTTTATTAGGATACTTGTTGCCATAGTTGCCTTTTATGAGTATGAGGTGTGGCAAATGGATGTTGAAACGACTTTCCTTAACGAGAAACTTTTTGCGGATGTGTACATGACACAACTTGAAGGGTTTGAACATGTTTGGTATCCGAATAGAGTGTGTAAGGTTGAGAGGTCCATTTATGGACTTAAACAACCGTCGCGAAGCTAGAATATGTGCTTCTATGAGAAAGTCAAAGTGTATGGTTTTTTGAGAATTCCATATGAGACTTGAGTGTATGTAAAAGCTAGTGGGAGTATCGTTTTCTTCCTAGTGTTGTGGGAGTATCGTTTTCTTCCTAGTGTTGTATGTGGATTACATACTACTCATAGGAAATAGTGTTCCAGAGTTGCAAAGTGTAAAAACTTGGCTTGGGAAGTGTTTTGCCATGAAATACTTAGGAGAAGTGGAATATATACTTGGTATAAGAATCTATAGGGATAGATCAAAGCGTTTAATAGGACTTAAAGATTAAATATGACAAATTACAAGAAAGGAAGTATCCCTATGAATTATGGGATTCAATTGAGTAAGACTCAGTGTCCTAATACAATTGATGAACATGATAGAATGACTCAAATTTCATATGCTTAAACTATAGAATCAATCAAGCATGCTATAACATGTACTTGTCTTGATGTATCGTATGCTTTGATCATGGAGAGTCGGTATAAGGAAAGTCCGGGAATAAGTCATTGGACGACTGTCAAGAACATCAGATTATTTGAGAAATACTAAAGACATGTTGCTTGTGTATGGTGGTGAACAAGAGCTTGTTATTAAGGGCTATAGTGATGCGAGTTTCCAAACATACATACATACATATATATATATATATATATATATATATATATATATATATATATATATATATATATATCTATATAATTCAAAGTCACGGTCTGGATGGGTTTTCGCTTTGAGTGGTGGTGTAGTGACATGGAAAAGTTCCAAGCAGGAGATGGTGGCACACTCTACATGCGAGTCTAAATATATTGCTACAAGTGAAGCATCCAAGGAAGCTACCTGGATCAAAAACTTCATAAGGGCGACCTTGGAGTTGTTCCGAGTAACAAAGTTTCATTGGAGATATTTTGTGATAACGAAGATGAAGTCGCTTTGACTAAAAAGCATAGGGATCATGGAAGGTCAAGGAATATAAAGAGAAAATACCACTACATTTGAGATAGAGTTGAGGATAGAGATCTAGTTGTTAAGTGAATCATCATAGGAGAATCCAACTAATCCATTCACAAAAGGGTGACCAAGGAAAAACATAGTATGCATGCTAGGAGCATCTACATGAGAGACGATGTAAAGTTTAGTAGTTAGTTGATTGTTTTGAAATATTTTAGAAAAATGAATAAATTTTGTAATTATTATGATGATTAAATAATGGAGATTTATTTATATTCAAGTTTGTTACCATTTAGTCATTTCCAATTAATTTATTGTTCTGTTTCGTTTATGCATGTGTAGATCCCCACTTCTCGAGTATTAATTTACCCAAACTCCCTAATCGGCCATGCTCTTGGGAGTAAGTATTGAATTAATATTGTCATGAAGTGTTAGTAGATTGTATATAGTGATTACACATAACATGGAGATTATGACTAATGCTCATGAGTGCTTTATAGAGATTTAAGTATTGGAGAAACCAAATGTAATATCCTGTTTTGAGAAGTTTCTTATTTCGGTATTGTGAACAATAAATGGATCAAGTAAAGGCCTTGGGCTTCCATGGAATAGGATTTAGATCCTCTTGGATGTTGATAATAATGGTTATGTGATACAAGCCCTTGGTTTATGTTTTGGAGTCGAAGGGTAAAATGGGAAAAATGATGTTTTAGACTTCTTCCATGAACTAAGGATTTTAGTTCAGTATGTTGTAACTCAAAAGTAATTATATAAAATTGTGGGGCTCTTTAATACCTTTTTGTGCATATAAAGAACACAAAAAACGAAATTGAAACGAAGAAGTTATGGTTGGTTGGAGTTGAAGTAGAAATTGGGGGTTTTGTCCTACGCAGGGCGTAGGAAAATTACGCAAGGAATAGGAAAGGTGTAAATGTTGAAATATTAGACACAAGTTTAATAACCTATGCATGGCATAAGTTATGCTACGCAGGGTGTAATCACGGCAGATCAAAACCCTAATTTTTCGGTTTTGAGACCTATTTAAGGGCTCTAACCTATGTAAAACCCTCAAATGACCAACCTCCTCTTACTTGTTTTTTGAGCCTTGACATCATTTATAAGCTTATTTCTCCTATGTAAGGTTGAATCTTGAAGAGGAAGGTGGTGTAAAAGTGTATAGAAGAAGGGTTCAAGTATAGATGCAACAAGGTTACTTCATTCCTGGACCATTGTAAGTAAAAATCTTCTAACTTGTTCATTGGTTTCATAGATCTACTTATTTGTAATATTTGTCACTTTTTGATCCCTTGAGCTAATTTTTTGGGAGTTTTAAGAACTTCATCACCTTTTAAGCTATATGGAACACTCTTAGGACTTATTGGACTTGGAGAATTGTGCTTTGGTGCTTTTTCATTAACCCATGCAAACTGTGTTAGCAATTTTGGTCATTTTAGTGCATAAAGTTTAGATCTTAAGAGTTTGTGACCTTGTTATGGATAAAGTTGGAAATTTTATCCATCTAAACATCATATTGATTTAGATCTGAAGGATGGAGACTTGGACTTAATGGATTAAGTTAAGAAAGATGCATTTTTGGTCCCTTTGAGACTTAAAGACTAGATCTTGCTTATTTTGACCATCCAAATACATAAAGTTGGAATCATTATGCATTATGAAACTATTAGGACCAGATCTGAGCTTTGAGTGAAAGGTATTAATGTATTAAGTGCTTAAAATGAAGTTTTGCAACATACACTGTATGTGGGGTGTAATTTGGGCTACGCCCAGCGTATCATGATTTTCACTTGTTTTCTAGATAAGGCTCTACGCCATGCGTAGAGCTAGGTGTACGCCGCACGTAAGTCAACAAAAGGTTGACTGTTAACTTTTTGATCAGTTTGACTTTTGATCAACTGTGAGGGGTTGAGGACTTAGAAGGGCAAAATGGTATTTTGCCCAAGTGAGGATTTATCTTGGTTTTTAGACTTATAAGTTGGGGTATTTACCTTAATTTCTAATTAGGGTTTTGTTTGTGGATATGTTTAGTGGCGGGGACATTAGCACCAGTAGCTCGTGTGAGAGATCTATTCGTTTACGGATCAAGGTGAGTCTTCTCACTGTACTTGTGGGTTGAAGGCACCAATGCCGATTCATTGGATTGTGTTATGTAGAATGCTAGCTGTCTTTGTGAATCTTGTATGTATGAATGGGTTGTAATACACCCAAGGGATGGGCCCATTTTTGTATGTTTGGGTTGAAATAAACCCTAGGATTGGGCCCATTATTGTATGTTCGGGTCGAAATAAACCCCATGGTTGGGCCCATTATTGCATGTTCGGGTTGAAACATACCCCATGGTTGGGCCCATGATTGTATGTTGGGTTGGTATATACCCAAGGGCTGGGCCCATTGATTAGTATGGTATGTGGTATTTTGGGGAACTCACTAAGCTTTGTGCTTACAGTTTATATTTAAAATGTTTCAGGTGCTTTTGGTTTCAAAAGGAAGGGCCCGACTTGATCACACTGCATCCCCTGGAGATTTATTATGCACTGAATGTTTATGAATTACTCCGATGTTTTTAGAATACTTTGACTCTGATTGTCTTTTGGGACAATGAGTGAATGGTTTTTGACTTATTTATAAATGAAATTCTTACTCGATATTTTTGGGACGTTACACCAAAGCTCGGAGACATTACTTCATGGATTCAATCACGAGTAATTATGAGAGATAATATCTTTTATTCTTAAAATGGAAAGACATTGAGTTCTTTGCGTACGAGTTGGATGTGTATTAGTCTTACTCTACCGCTATCTATAACTAGTGGCCATAACTGGTAAGTCTATGCATGATTTGATGAGTAGACAAATACTATGTAGTCAAAGTTTATTTATTCCTTTTCACCTTAATGAGAAAAGCGATATCATGGGACCCTTTGTGATTTTATGATGATATTCATGTGCATGGCCAAGGTCGGACTGAATTGATGTGTTGAATTTGTAGTCTAATTTGATCGTCATAAATCGGAAATCTAGAAACATAATGATAAACTGTTAGGTTGATTCATTATCCATGACTCAATTCATAATGATATCGTGTAGAAACAAAGTAATAATTGATCACAGATCTAAGGGATGATACTTGATGAGATCGAAGTTTGGAAGTTGTTGTGGAATGCACACTTTGTTGGTTATTCGAAGATTATTCGATCAATAGTAGTTAATGACTTGTCTAAGTGGGAGACTGTTGGAAATAAGTGTCAAATGTCATAACTAATTGGTGTAATTTTGAGAATAATAAAAAAGTCCTTTTGGGTTACTCCAAAGAGCTAAAATAGCGAGAAAATGATTTAAGAGAGTGAGATAAATATTTTATTAATTTATTATAGGTTAATAAATTAATTAGAAACTAGTTAAAATTAACTATAATTAATTAGGATTTAATTAGAATTAATCTAGATTTATTTGAAAGGTGTTGGTACTAATTGTTAATTATTCAATAGTTGAGCAAGAGGAACATTCTGGATCCTCATAGAGGTGGCCAATTTTGGGAAGGTTCCAGAAGCCTTCTAGAATCTATCCAGGTAACATATAAGGTAAAGATTTGAATCATGATTAAATCTAATTATTTAATTGATTGAAATCAGATTTATTTGCAAGTTACCACAACTATATAAAGATCCTTATAGGCCTTCATAAATCCGATTTTACCTTCTACAAGGTTGTGATTTTTGAATCTCATAAGCCTCTCTCCTCTCCCCTAAAATTTCTAGGGTTTTAGTATTTTGGGTGTGAGCCATTAAAGGCATTCATACTTTGGGTGCTATATCTTCCAAGAGAAATTAAGTAATTCAAAAATCTTCAAGTTTTTAATAGTAAAATACAACTTTTTCATAAGGTTAGTAGTTCTATCTATCTTGTAGCTTTAAATTCATAGTTCTGAATGTACATTGTCATAATAGTAAAACCTAAATCTAGGGTACATATACACGTACGGTTTATATTCAAAGCTTTCGTTGCCTAAATTTTGTGTATAGATGCATAGAAAACCCTTCAATACTCATGGAAGAGCAATCACTATAATTTTTTTTTTCAGAATTTGCTCAACATAGTGTGATTGTATTATTGTAGTTCCCTTGTTTACTCGGTTAATCCCAACTCCAAGGAACATTCCAGACTCTCCCATGTCATTTGTAGAAAACTTTGAAGATAACAACCTATTTGTTTCATCAACTTGAAGTTGATTAGTTCCAAAAACCAACATGCCATCAACATAAAGGTAAATAATCACATTGACACCGGAAGAATCAAACCGGCAATAAACACATTTTTTATTGGTTCAAAATGAATCTACTTAACATAATAACCTCATGAAAATTTTGATGCCATTTTGTAACACCTGGTTTTTCAAGTATAAGTTATGTGCCTTGTAGTATTATGGTGTTGGTATTTTCCCATCACCACGACGTGATAGTCATTTAATTACCACAACATGGTAAGAACCTTGCCACAGTGTGGTGGCAGCTGGGCCCAAAACTCTAGATCTCATGCCTTTGGCTTATCTAAAGGGTGTGATGGATATGGTTTAGCCTCCATTACCCTCTTAAGTCCAGAGAGCAAACCCTAATCCTATATTTCCATTCTTGAGCTCATTTTGGTGCTTTTGGTGATCTTTGAAGAAAGAATGAGAACATTTTGGAGCAAGGAACCTTGTGGCAAGTTCAAGGGTTTCATTTAAGCAACTTCTGGACCATTGTAAGACTTCTTATCCAAATCTTGTTGGTTGGTTTCTTGTAGAAATTAAGATCCATGCTTATTTGGCCTATTTAGTGGAGTTTGGGTGGTTCGTTCCATTAAAGTTTGCAACTTAATGGATCTGTGAGGTACCAAATGCTTTATATATTCCATATATGACCTTCAAATCTATATTGATGCCATGCATGGGGTTTTGACCTTATTTATCACCTTTGTGACCTAATTTGGGAGGAGAAATGCACGTATTTAAAGAAAGGTTTTTATGAAGCTTTTGGGTGCTAGGAAGCTTCTTAGAAAGTATGAGTGTTGAGTTTAATGGATTAGGAGCTTAATCCATTACGTTGTTTTGGTCAGATCCCGTAGCGTGGGGAGTAACTCACCATTGTGTGGTGGCAGGTTTCATATGCGTTTGTTTTGACGTGTGGTTGCCACGGTGCAGTTAGTGGTTATCCACAAAGTGGTGGCTAACCATTAACCGTTGGCTTTTTTGACCAGGTTAACTTTTAGGCAATTTGTTAGTTTTAGTTAGTAGACTAAGGCTTGGCCTTCTGTGATTCATTAGGTGATGTGTAGTACCAGCTTCCTGACCGTGTGAGATATGGCGTAGTCTACTTTGATTTGTGAGGCGATTCTTCTCACTATACTTTGTAGAGTGCTAGATTGTCTTTGAGACTCTTACATGTATGTTGGGTGGGGCCTGTTATGCATTTTGGGTGGGGCCCTTTAAGCATGTTCGGCGTGGCCCATAATGTATGTTTGTCGGGGCCCATTATGCATGTTGGGTGGGACCCGTTAGGTATGTTGGGAGGGGCCTATTTTGGTATGTGGTATCTTGGGAAACTCACTAAGCTTCGTGCCTACATTTTAAAGGTTACTTGTTTCTAGTACTTCTAGTAGAAAGGGTAAAGAGTCGGCTTGATTGCACTACATCCACCAATGGTTTCCGCACTTTGTGATTTTGGGATTACTCTGATGTTTTCATGAAAATTGCAACTTATGTTTTGGATTATTTGAATTATGAAATTTATGGAATTTTTTATTACTTAAAAAAAGTGAAAATTTCTTAGTATTTTTGGGATGTTACACATTTTTTTAATGTGTGTGCTTCACCTTATACAAAGATTTCATAAGCATACACATCTTATGATCGTCTTCGGGCATAACATAACCTTTTGGTTGTTTCATGTAAGCATCCTTGTCAAGCTCACTATTCAAAAATGATGTTTTGACATCCATTTGATAAAAATCAAATTGTGAATAGTCGTCAAGAAATTAACATTATAATCGTAGATATACCTGTTAATGATGTGTATTTGTCACAATAATCAATACCATGTTCTCTAAACCATTGAATGACTAACTGGGATTTGAACTTGTAAATAGTTTAATATAACCTTCATCTTTCTCTTGAAGATCCATTTTCAAACTTATGATTTGGAATCTATTGGTAAATCTGCCAACACACAAGTGTTGTTATCTAAAATCAATGACATTACATCGCCAGTAGCCTCCTTTTAAAAGCCAATGTCTCATGGGGATCCATAGCCTCTTTAAAGGTATTTGGACCATCCCCAACGTGGTTGCAATATGAATATTATAATGTCACTTCGTTCCTTGCTTCTTCCACAAAATATTGGAAGTTGGAACTAAAATCTTTAGTAATTTGACATCTTTTGCTTTTACGGACCTGATGTGTTTCTGGGACAAAAACATTATCTAAACTTTTTGAAATTTTCACCTTTAATGGTAGGAATTAGGTCCTTAGGCCTTTGTATAGATGAAAGAAGCAATAAAAATTGCATTATGAAATTCAATAATGGTA
This sequence comes from Lactuca sativa, assembly GCF_002870075.4. Lineage (NCBI taxonomy): Eukaryota > Viridiplantae > Streptophyta > Magnoliopsida > Asterales > Asteraceae > Lactuca > Lactuca sativa. The sequence goes on along the minus strand of NC_056625.2, from coordinate 98,219,961 downwards.
TTAACGCACATGATCATTAGTCTTTATAACATAGAACATGTAGGATTTGGAATTTTTTCATATCTAATGAAAATGCAATCAATTCCTTTTTCTCCCACATTCGCTCCTTTGGGCTCAGACAATTTTACAATCGCTAGACAACCCTAAACCAAAAAATACCTCGAGTTTAGAGCTTTCATGAACGAAAGCTCGTATAAGGTTATTTGTTTTCCATTTATCTGAAAATCAATTTAATACATACCATGTCGTAATACCCAAAATGTCTAACTAAAACCTGAAATAAGAGAGTATCAAGTATACCATATTCTTCAAAACTTGTTTTTTGTTCAGCCACATCATTTTTTGTGTTGTATATGGATTCGTTGTTTCATGGATGATTCAAACTAATTGTAAATAATTAGGATCCATATACTCCCCCTCCTTAGTAAGTTCTAATACATTTAATTGAATTGTCCAATTACAGTCCGTTTTCGGTTTTGTTTATATTAAACTTTTTGAACGCTTCATCTTTAGCATGCAGTAAATACACATAACATAACCTAGTTGAATAATTAATAAAAGTAACCATATTTCTTTTTTATTTCCAAGAGAAGATTTAGAGTGGAAAATACATAAACCACTATGTATCACATTCAAAACATGCGAAATTCTAGTAATATTAGGGTACGGTTGTTTTGTGATTTTCGTAAGCATGAAAGTCTTACACTTTTCAACACTACTTTCTGAGTTCGGTTAAACCTAACTTTAGACATTTCATGTCCCCTTTTAAATTTAATATGACCTAATCTATTATGCCAAAATATAGGATTATCTAAATTTGAAGTAGAACCACAAATATATAATTACCACTAGATGTCAATTATTTAACAACATATAAACAGATTATTATTTCATAATAATATCCAAAACCTACAAAAATACCACATTCTCATATATACTTATCCAACTCCATAATTTGTGTATATCACATATGATATAACAAGCCACTCGAAGCAACATTCATTCGAATCTTTGGCACAAGCAAAACATTAAATATAATAATTGTTTTCCTAACAGTGAAAATCAAAATAAAAATACGCCTTCATAAAATTGGCTTCAATGAGTCATCTCTCGTGCATAAAGCGGGTCCTTCTTCAATTGGTTCAAATTCCTCAAACCATCCTCTATTTCTACACATGTGATTAGTAGCAACCAAGTCAATCTATCAAGAGTTATCACTACTATCTTTTGCATACGAAACTTTTGGATTGGTGAATCATAATTTGGAACTTATTAATGAAGATAATTTTAAGGTTGGCCTTTCAACTCTCCTTAGTCTTTAGACCCACCTTGTCTAATCCATTACTTTCGAAATCATTATTGGTGAGTTTCGCATGAAAAACACGCTTAACATGTCCAATTCTGTGATATCCAAGAAACCAAGTCCTTAGGTTTCTTGTTGGGTTTGGCATGGTCATTATACTTGCATTTCTTGCATTCCCTTTGTTGTTTTGACTATTTTTCTTCTCTTCTACCATGTGGACATCACCCTTTCCAACATCAAACTTTCCTTTTTTTTGTCACATTCTTGAACCTATAGTGATTTCTCAATCTGTATATGACTCCTGAGTTATACCAATGATATTTCCTTCTTTTGATGTCTTAATGTATGCTTAAAATCCTTTCGACAACATGGTAACTTGAAAATCACACTCGACACACTGATTCTTTTCGCCCATGTTCACCTTGTGAAGTGTAAGTTGACCTAGACTATGAAGATTTCGTTTTATTGCTCTGTAACCAATATTCATTCTATTATCTTGTAATTATGAAAATCACTCACTGAGAACTTTTTACTCAAATCATCTTGAACAATATATTTAGTCTCAAGAGAATTCACAATTCTATTGCACTCTCTCTATATGTCGAGATCATTAGACAAAACGTTGAGAATATGGAATTTGCAGATGTAGCCACCATTTTCACCGCTTGCTACACCTACTTGTTTGTTCCAACGTCCCCTCTTCCATAATCTCATGGATCAACATACTCAGAATGTAACCAACCTTCAATAGCATAAGAAGAAAGGTATCTTCTTTTTCTAACAGTAGAAAACATTTCATTTGAATTTCTCCAACTTGTTAAAGTTGGATTTCGTGTCTTTAATAAATTCACTCGCACTCATTATTGTAGAAACAATAAATATCAAATTTGATTCCTAATGTTTAGTTTAAATGAGGTGATTTTTGGAATCACAAAAGATCCTGAATTTCTTGTAGGATCATTTAAATCAGTATCCGAATTTGATGTTCCGCTTTTGTGCCTCGTTTTTTCAAAAAATACAAACTATGAGGATAATTCTACAAGGAACAAATTTATTTCTATTGCTCTTGTGAACTCATAGTGCAACTTTTCTTTAGATTTGAACCCGTAGCATGACATTTCCCATGGCTTGAATCTATTTTGAGTGTGAATATGAAAGTTGTGAAATGTGATGTTGTAAAATGAAAGATTTACCACATATTTATATGGTTTTTTTTTGAGAAAAAGTTAGGCATTAGGGAGTTTTAGCCTTTTGGCACCGGTTACAAGGGGGCTCGGGAAAACAACCTAAAAATGAAAGATTCTCGCCGAATTCGAAGTGTTCGAATCTGTGTTCCCAGTGGGAGTGTAATTACCAAAGATCTTTCCTAAAGGCATCTCCAACCTACCAAATATCATATTTTCCACCACACTTTTGCCTTCATTCACCTGCAAAAATCAATAATATTATTCCAAATATGGAGTGACACTATTCATTTCCCTATATAAAACGGAGTTGAAGTTTCAATTTTTGATTGTAGTCCCTTGTTTTTATGTTTATACATTTTTTAGTTTATTTTTTTATGTTAATTAAAATTTAAATGTAATATTTAATATTTGCAATATCATGTTATATATTAAATTATATTAACTAATCATTAATCATAAATATGAAGTTTAATCTTTATATATTGAATCATATAAAATTTAGAATACTCACGACAATATATTTTAGAAAAACATATACACAAAGCGTTAGTTGATCATTCATGAGAAATTTATTCCAAAATATAAATATTTACTAGTTTTTTCAAATATGTGTATAATATTTCTATAAAAAAATATATAATATATATTTAAAGTGACTATCCAATTAGTTTTGCTTCAATAAATTTATAAATAATTCAAATTAAATATATATAAATAATTTATTTTGTTATAAGTTTACGATATAATATTATTGTAATATATATATATATATATATATATATATATATATATATATATATATATATATATATATATATATATATATATATATATATATATATATATATATATATATCAAAAGCTAATAAGTACAAATCAATGTAAGTTACAAATGTAACATACTAGGAATGAGTTTAATATTGTCTAAGCTCACACCTCATCACCACTAACCATCACTAAATATATAGGATACGTACCATTAAACACATCATTCCATCTTATTTATTTGATTAAATTTAAATAAAAAATACATAAAAACCATATAACTTTTTTTAAATACTACTTTTTCATTAAATTTAAATACCAATTTATATTAAATAAAAATTACATTAATTAAAAAAATAACATTAAAAAGAAAAATTACATTAATTAAAAAAATAAAAAAATAAAAAATAACATTAAAAATAAAAAACCTAAAAATACCAAGCATAACTAACATAAACTGCCCATATTCTTACGGCGTGTTCTAAAAGACTTTCTCATCGTGAGAAAAAGCTCAAAATCTTCGCTGTCGAGGTCGTCTACTTTCATTTCCAAGATTTATTCATCGGTTTTTGTTTGAAGTGTCGCTTATGCCTCTTGAAATGACGTTTGCGCTTCAATAATTTTTTTGTTCCACTGATTCAGAATCTCGACCTTGTTCTCTTGAACTTGTACATATTGATCAAATTTATCTCCAAAATGATCTATAACATTAGATCCCATAGACGTCGACCCCGATTTTTTTGCTTAACTTCTTCCAACGGGCCGATAAAGAGGTTGCTCGTTTTCAAGATCGAGCGGATCATCATTGATGTCGATATGTGTTCATCCGCCTGATTGGTGGGAAGTTGCATCTGAGTTTCTTGAACTCTTTGAACCGGAAGAGGTTTTTGAAGTTCCTTCCGTTTGTTGTATCCATTTTGGAGCGTATTTCAATTTTAGCCACACTTTCACATATGGAAAAGCTTTGCGGGTTGGCATTGTTTTTTCAAATTGGTCCAAGGCCGCCATGAAGACATCAAAATCGTTTGACCAGCTTTTGCGTATATTTTGGAGGTGGTTGTAAATGCCTCTAAAATTCCGTGCATTTTAGTCGAATATCGCGCCACTTGGAACTAATTTGATCGTGATTTCGAGATTCACTTCCAGATAATGCATAAAACACTTTTCAACCTTTCTCCCCAAAACAATTGAAGGTTTGATTATCTCCTTCAATTGGGTCTTGGGAAACCAAAACCCACGCCTCCGCTAGCTTTGCTTCTTCCTCTTTTGTCAATGGCACCCTTTCTTGGGTAGTAGTGGGTCGCGCCAGTTTTTTTTCCTTTATTCTTTTTTGGTTGAGGTGGTGGCGAAGGTTGTGTTTCTGAAATGAAATCCGGAAAATGAGGTGGTTGTGATGATTATGGATTGAATTGTTGTTGGAATTGTTGAAATTGTTGTTGAAAGGCCGGGAAAAGTTGGTATTGTTGTTGGAAAAATGGTGTTTGTTGGATTGGGGAACCTATTTCAAAAAAATTGACAAAACCACCTTGATGTCATTCCATGGTCGGGAATTGACAAGGGTGGTATCTAATGCAAAAAACGTTATCGGGTTTACGATTTCTAAAGTTGGGGGGGGGGGGGGGTATTTTGGTTGGGATCCATTTTTGATGGTTGTGAAAATGTTGTGTGTATTTTGTGTATAAAGAAAGAAAACAATGGTGTAAGAAATGATGATTAAAAGTTCATTATGTATAGATATAAAATGTTTGTTTAAAAAAAGAATTAATTTTTTTCTAAAAAAAATAGCCGTTCAACGTCTAAAACCATTCCAAATCGAGGGAGAGGCCTGATTGACCATTTGTGTTTGTTGACCGGAGCACAAGCCACAACGACCACGCCCGACTACGAATGGTCAAAATAGTGTGCACGACTCGTTTTCGTGGCCACGTAGTCCACGGATCGTTTTGTGGTACCTATAGCCGTTCAACGTCTAAAACCATTCCAAATCGAGGGAGAGGCCTGATTGACCATTTGCGTTTGTTGACCGGAGCACAAGCCACAACGACCACGCCCGACTACGAATGGTCAAAATAGTGTGCACGACTCGTTTTCGTGGCCGCGTTGTCCACGGATCGTTTTGTGGTACCTATACCATTTGGCCTAACTAAATAAACAAGTAAAAATGTAATTATCCCTTTGTTTTGTTAGGTCACGAAACCTAATTGCCAATTTAATCATTTCGTCCATAGTTATAGGTATATTGTGATAATAGTTATAGGTTTATTGTGATATCTTACACTAGTTTTTAAAGACGCTTGGAAGTAGTATTAAAAAATCATGTAATTTATCCGTAGAAATTTTATTTTTTATGATCTACTTTTTTAAATGAAAATCTTTTTGATACATGTCACGCTCTCATTGATTAAATTACACAATATGACATTTTGTGGTTTTTTTCCATTTTATTAAATTACACATAATATTTAAATGTAATAATTGCAATAAATGTAATAAAAAATATATATTAATATCATTAATTGATATTTTTCTAATTTCAAAATTTCTAAATTAAAGTCTCGTTATCTTCTCATATTTATTTATCTAAATTATTAGTTTAAATTTAAAATAAAAAAAAACTTTAATTTTAATAATTCAATATTTTTTTAATTTTTATTAAAAATTCAAAATTTTCAAATGTTAAGAGTTTTATATTTAATTTTTCTCTTTAATAAACTCATATACTAAATGGGTCTTATATCTAGTTATATAATATATATTTAATGATACTTTTAAATTATATGAAAATTTGAATATCTCTAATTAAAATAAGAATTTTGCGTTGAGTTGTTTGACTTTAACCAAAAAGGTTGTGACTAGAGTAATAATTGTGATCATTTTTCCTAGAGAACGAACAATCACTAGGGTTTTTTTTTTCTTTACAAATTGATACAAAAAGTCAAACAACCGCTTCCACTTTTTTTTTTTTTTTCTAAACATGTCCAGGTCGATGTTTTAAAAGAATGGGCATGAGGAAACATCCCTTAACTAGTTCATTATATAAATTAAATTTAATTAAAGTAACGAACAAATGTAAGTGGGATCAGGTATGTATTATAGAAGTCTTCAGTTTTTAATACATAATTGAAAAAAATCTTAACATTTTTTTATTACTGCGATGGTCACAATTTTCTGGTAGAATTTTCATCTTAGCCCACTTAACGAATTTTACGGTTAACTATGTTATCCTTTTTGCAAAATCAGTCATAAACTTGAGTTTAAAGTTCAAATTTGATCCCTATAGTTTGCAAAAAATTAAACAACAAGGTTTATTAATTTTTTTTTCTGTTTTATATATATATATATATATATATATATATATATATATATATATATATATATATATATATATATATATATATATATATATATATATTGTTTTTAATTTTATTTTTCAGCAATTTGATTTTTTTTTTTACTTTTTATTTTCTATTTTGTTTTTCAGTTTTACTTATTTATGGTTTTTCTGATGTTTTTATTTATTTTAGTTCAAGTAATGAACTTCAGTTCAATTTAAAATATTATAACAAGTTTTTTTTATAGAAACCGACTATTATTATTTACTTTGCTTAGTTTTTAGTTTATAATTAAATTGAAAAATATTATCTTGAATTTTAACTATTGATATTACATATAGTAATATGATTTAATTTCCAAGTTATATCACACATTGAAACATTAATTCTCAATAAATAAGTTGTTTGTGTTTTTTTAATTTTCATTTATTCGTAGCATAAATATGATTGCACTAAAGAACAAAAAAAATATAAAGCAAATAAGTTGGACCGAAATTATAAATATAAATAGATCTTTTTATTTACTAGAATAAAAATAAAAAAATTACAAAAATTATAAATTACAAAAATTGTAGTATACTCAAATATATTAATATATTTTATACTTTTTGAAAAAGGTCAAGAATAATTAAAAATACGAAAAAATAAAAACATATAATACGAATACAAATACAAAAACAAATACGAAAACAATGAAAAAATTAAAAATACAAAAAACAAAATAAAATATAATACGTAAAAAAATATGAAAACAAAACTAAAAAAATATAAAAATTGTATAAGTGTATAAATATGTTAGAGTAAATAAAAAACTATAATAAATAAAGTATATATATATATATATATATATATATATATATATATATATATATATATATATATATATATATATATATATATATATATATATATATATAGGTTTAGGTTCTATGGAAAATAAAAAAACCTAAAAAAAACCCTAAAAATCATAAAAATGCATAAAAAATACTTAGAGATCACAAAACTTTTTTTTTTTGACTTTATAAATGAAAAAAATGTAGTTTTTTCTTCAAATTCGTTGAAATTTTTTTTGAAAAAAAAATCAATTTTTTTAACGATTTTTATAAAAATAAAACCTACGATATTTTCATATATAAACTCAAAAAAAAAAGTTTTGCGATCTATAAGTATTTTTTATGCATTTTTATGATTTTAGGGTTTTTTTTATTTTCCATATAATCTTTTCTTATATATATATATATATATATATATATATATATATATATATATATATATATATATATATATATATATATATATATATATATATATATATATATACGGGATCGTTCAATTGAGAACATTTCTTCTCGCGAGAACATTTGAGAACAAATTTGAAAAACACAATTTTTTTAATTAAAATTATAAAATAATATTCATATAAATATAAAAAATGGTTACAAATAATTAAAAAACCTACTAACTAACACCACTCATCATCCAACCAACACCACCCACCACCACCACCCGCCACCACCACCCATCACTAACCACCACCACTAACTACCACCCACCACCACCACAACCACCAACCACCACATCGCCTCCACCACCCACCGCCACCACCCCCACTCCCACCTACAAAGATTTGTTATTGTGTTTTTTATACTTTAGATTTTCTCTTGTATATAATCACATGTGATTATATGTATCGAGTCACATGTGATTATATGTATCGAATCATATGTGATTTATATGTTATTTAATACATATAATCACATGTGATTAAATACACGTGAAATACATATGATTATATGTATTTAATCACATATGATTTACATGGAGAATATTTGTTTTCATTTGTTAATTCAATAGTTGTTCTTGTGTATTTAATCACATGTGATTATATATATTTAATTACATATGATTCATATGGAAAATATTTATTTTTACGTCGATTCAATAATTGTTGTAATATATTTAATCACATGTGATTATATGTATTTAATCACATTTAATTTATGTGGACAAGATTCATTATTTCTTTCTCAATTCAATAGTTGTACTCATGTACTTAAGAACATGTGATTATATGTATCAAATAGCATATGATTTATATTGATAATATTTCATGAGTCAATATTTTTTCTTATGTATTTAATCATATGTGATTGTATGTATTAATCACATATGATTAGTGTGGAAAAAGAAAAACTATTTTATCAAAAACGCAAAAATGAATCTTGTGTACAGAAATCATATCTGACTAAATGTACAAGAACAACTGTTGAACAAGAATGTGAAAATGAATATTGTTCATATAAATCATATCTAATTGGATACATATAATCCATGTAATTAATCACACAAGAACAAAAACTGAATCGAGAGCGCGAAAATAAATATTTTTAGATACAAATAATCACATGTGATTATATGCATTTAATCACATATGATATATGTGGACAATATTTATCTTTATGTTCTCGATTCAATAGTTGTTCTTGTGTATATAATCATATGTGATTATATGTATGTAATCACATATGATTTATTTAGGCATCATTATTTTGTCAATATAAATCATATTTGATTAGATATATATAATTACATGTGATTATATGTATTTAATCACATATGATTCCAGTTGACAAAGAACAATTACTGAATCGAAAATATGACAATGAATTGTATCCACATAAATCATATATGATTGGATACATATAATCACATGTGATTATATGTATTTTAATCAGATATGATTTATGTAGACAATATTTATTTTTGCCGTTTCGATTAATAATTGCTTTTGTGTATTTACTCACATGTGATTATATGTATATAATCACATATGATTTGAGGTAGACAAGATTCATTTTTGCCTTCTCGATTCAATAGTTGTGTTCATCTACTTAATCACATATGATTATACATATAATCACATGTGATAAAATACATGAAAACAACTATTGAATCGGCAAAGCGAAAATGAATTGTTTCCACATAAATCATATGTGATTCGATTCATATAATCACATGTGATTACATGTATACATATGATTACATGTATACATATGATTATATGTATACATATGATTTATATGGATACGATTCATTTTTGTCTAAATAAATCATATGTGATTAGATACCTGTAATCACATATGATTAAATACACGAGAATAACATAAAAATGTATATTATCCACATAAATAACATGTGATTAGACATATATAATCACATCTGATTATATGTTTTAATCATATATGATTAAAGTGAACAACATGCATTTTTGCGTTGTTGATTCGTTAGTTGTTCTCTTATAATTAATCACATGTTATTTATATTGACAAGATTCATTTTCACATTTTCTCTTCAACAAAAATTTTTATATTTTTAATCACATGTGATTAAGATTCATTTTTTTTCATATAAATCATATGTGATTAAATACATATAATCACATGTGATTATACAAAAACTATTGAATCGAGAAAGTGAGAATGGATTTTGTCCACATAAATCTTTTGTGATTAGATACGTATAATTACATATGATTATATGTATTTAATCAAATATGATTTATATGAACAGTATTCATTTCCACGTTTTCGACTCAATATTTAGTCTCATGTATTTAATCACATGTGATTATATGTATTTAATCACATATGATTTATATAGAAAAAAATATTTTCGCATTCTTGATTCAATAATTATTCTCATGTATATAATCACATATGATTAAATGTATCTAATAACATAGGATTTATATGGACAAAATTCACTTTCAAGTTTTAGATTTAATAAAATTTTCATGTATTTAATCACATGTGATTAGATATATTTAATCGCATATGATTAATTTAGATAATGATTTGTTTTTGTGTTCTTGGTTAATATTTGTTATCATGTATATAATCACATGTGATTGTATGTATCTAATCACATATGATTTATATAGACAATATTCATTTTTTCCAAATAAAATCATATGTGATTAGAATTATATAATCACGTCTGATTAAATGTATTTAATCACGTATGATTAAAGTGGAAAAAACAATTATTAAATCGAGAACGCGAAAATGAATCTTAGCCATATAAATCATATGTCATCTGATACCCATAACCACATGTTATTATATGTATCTAATCATATATGATTTATGTGGACAATAATCATTTTCATGTTCTCGATTCAATAGTTGTTATCGTGTATTTAATCACATGTGATTACAAATATCTAATGTAACTCACCACCTTAATATGAGAGTTAATGTAACTCACCTCCTTGAACTTGAAAATCAGCTAGCATAAACAACATGGATCATTTTCTTTCCGAAAATCTACATAACAGTTATAACATTATTTATCTTGTGCTTTGGTTTACTACTTTTATAAAACTTATGTATATATTTTCTTATTTTCTCTTTGATTGTAGTGCGCTTTTGGGGATCTGTTTTCTTACATTTCTATGCATTCTTAAATTTTGATAAAATAATATTGGTAAATTTCCCCCTTTTATCTTTTTATAAATATAAAATCTTATTCTAATGATTTTTGGTTGATTTTATATTAAATTTACAAGTTAGTAACTTGAGGCTGTCAGTTTCTGGACCACTCAACACTCTTGGAATAAACTATACCAATCTACTAAGAATTACATCAGTCCCTTTATATGTGGGAAACTATACATCCATATCTAATTATAGGATTTGGAATTTTGTCATTTGGAGTTTTAATGAATTTATTATGATTTTTTGAAGACAATGCATGAAATCTGTGACAGCATGGACCAGCCTGAGAGGCTTGCCAATTTTACCCCTCAAGGAGTTGGAATTTCAAAATGTTATTCAAAGTTTCAAGAAACTAAACAAACTAATATTTCTAGAAAACTAAGTCTCATGATTTATAGATGTTCTTATTGACCTATACGAATTTTAGAAGTTGGAGGACAGATTTCGGAAAATTGATCATAATAGCTTTTAAATCACTTTTGGTGCTCTATTAAGGACTTAATGGTTAAGCATTAAGTTTATCACTTTTTATATGATTGTTGGTTACTTATTAGGCTATTAAGATGTGAAATTCAATGTAACCTAAGGGTCTTAATTCTTGGCTTTATGAGGGTTCAAAGTTAAGCATTTTCACATAAAATGCTACTTTTTCATTGAGGCATTTCATTGAACACTTGGTGTTCATAAAAAATATATACAAATATCAACTTTACTAGCTATTGTTATTGTGTGTGTGTGTGTGTAATTATAGAGATAAGAGTGACCACCTGCAACGTTGATATACTCTACAAATCCATTCCAATGTATTATGTGTAGATAATATATTGAGTTATTGATGGGTGCTAAGGTCTAAAGTGGAATAAAACGAAAAGGAGAAGACAGGGATTTCATATTCTTGTTGTAACATCCATAAATTTTACGCCAAATTTAAACTTTTTAAAATCATAAATAAAATCAAACAACGTTTGTTTACAAAAATGTTTTTTAATCAGTATCCATCAAAGTGTCCCAAAAATCATAACATATGGATGAGGAGCAATACGGTCACGAATTCACTTTTCCATGATCTCCTGAAATACCTGAAACAATAAACTAAAAACTGTAAGCCTGAGGGTTACTGAGCTACCCCCAAAATACCAATACCACACTGATAATACCATATCAGTAATAATCAATCAATCAACATCCATACTGGGCCATCGGCCTGACTGGACCGCCCTACAGGGCCTACAGTCTATCTGGATCTATCCCAAGCCTTCGACATGACTGGTTCGCCACGTGGGCCTATAGTCTCCCCGGACCGCTCATAGGGTGTGTTGGCCTACATCACAAAGCATATCCACCTCAACCCAACCCATAAGCAAATATTATGTGCGCATAACTATCATATACTGGCATATATAAAAATCAAGCATATTTATCACTGGTCATCATTCATAGAATTCTCTTGTAGCTAGCGTACCGACCTAACAGGTCACTAATATACCAATCCCTACAGATCATAAGAGCATACCATACTGTCTACCCCGATTCCGATCTAACGGATCATAACCACATATAGCATACCATAACAACAACAACTAAAGGGCCGACCTTGGTGCCGTAGACCCTATCGATATAGTGAGGATAACTCACCTCGTAGATTTCGACTCGGAAGGTAAGCTCTAACTCTCGGATCACTTGACACAGGCTCCACCACCTATAGCACAACATGCTCGTAAGTCTTTAACCTTATAAGGTACTCCATAACCCACTAGTCAAACCCTGATCAAAGTCAAAGCCCTCAGTCAAGGTCAACAGTCCATGTTGACCTCGACTTGCCGAGTACCCTCAGCTACTCACCGAGTTCCTTGAAGCACATTCCAACTCGTCGAGTCATAGGGTGACTCGTCGAGTTCTTTCGATTCTCGGTCAAACTTTAAGGTCACTTGTCGAGTTCCCTCCTTGCAACTCGACGAATACACCCGAATACATATCCAGGAGAAAACTCATCTGACTCGCCGAGTTGTTCTTCAACTCATTGAGTCTATGGAAATCATCATCAGACTCGCCGAGTTGTTCATCCAACTCGTCGAGGTTACGGTCATCTTCATGTGACTCGTCGAGTCGACCTTGCGACTCACCGAGTCCATTCAGTCCTTTTTCCATACACACCTATTTTGAGCCATGTAGCGGCTCCAACTCACAGATCGAAGCTTCTTGGGCATCCTTATCACGTAAAGTTGCAAACTTTACATGCATGCATGGCTTTAAATGCTCCAAATGCCATATCTAAGCTCTTAATGGGGTTTCATGCCCAAGAGGGACCTCAATCACAACCAAAAGTGCAACTTTATGCTTCTAGAATCCGAAGAGGGTCCAAATCTGAAGTTACAACTTCAGATCTAGCCCATTGCTCATCATACCAACTTGATATTCCAATAAAACCCTAAAACTCAACCAATATAGGAGATCTATAAGGAAAATGACGATTTAGGTACCTCTGGAAGGTGATATCTGAGATGAATGTTGATTTCCATACTCTAACTGCTCCAACCTCCTTCTCCTCCAAGTCTTCTCCTTCCAAAAATCTTTTTTTCAAGCTTTAACACATACACAAGGCACACACACACACATAAGGGCTCTCAAGGACTCTTTAGAACTGTAAAGAGGTCCAAGGGAGGCTAAGGCCCTTTAAATAGGGGTATAAACCCCGGTATTTAGGGTTTCATCTGCCAGCTCCTACTCGTCGAGTCCCAATATGGACTCGTTGAGTAGGTCACTTAACATGCGATCCCACCCCGTTGCTACTCGACGAGTTGGGCAATCAAGTCATCGAGTAGAGCTTACCCCAATACATCTTGTTTAAAACAATACCTGAGAATCGAGGCATTACAAATCTCCTTCACTTGAACTAGACTTCGCCCTTGAAGTCCGCTAGAATGAACAAGGCCGGGTAATGCTCGCGCATCTCCGCCTCCAACTCCCATGTCCACTCGGATCCCCTTCGATGTTCCCATTGTACCTTTACCAAAGGTATTTCCTTGTTCCGCAGAATCTTCTTCTTCATTTCCAAAATAGCCACAAGCCTCTCCACATAGCTCAGGCGCTCATCGACCTGAATGTCATCCAACGATACCACTGCCTCCTGATCCATAATGCATTTTCGCAATTGCAAAACATGAAACGTGATGTGGATCCGGCTGAGCTCCTCCAAAAGCTCTAGCCTATAAGCCACCCTGCCGACCCTGGCAACAATCCTAAACGACACAATGTAATAGGGACCCAGTTTTCCCCTCTTCTGAAGTGTATCACACCCTTCCAAGGTGAGACTTTCAGGAGGACCATGTCACCCACCTGAAATTCCAGCTCAGATCGACGTTGATCGGCATAACTTTTCTGCCGGCTCTAAGCAGTTTGCAGTCGCGGTCTAATCTGCTGTGTCATCTAGGTAGTTTGTAGAACTACTTCTGTCCGACCCATTACCCTGTGCCCAACCTCACCCCAGCAGACTGGGGTCCTACGCTTCCGCCCATACAACAGCTCGAAAGGCGGGGCGCCAATACTGGAATGATAGTTGTTGTTGTAGGCGAACTCTGCAAGCGGTAGGTGGGAATCCCAACTCCCACCGAAATCAATGACGCACGCCTTCAACATGTCCTCGAGGGTCTGAATTGTCTGCTCACTCTGCCCATCAGTCTGCGGATGGAACGCCGTGCTAAAATGCAGTCTCGTACCTAGTTCCTTGTGGAACTTCTGCCAAAAACGGGAAGTAAATCTGACATCCCGATCAGACACAATGGAAACTGGGACCCTATGGCGAGAGACAATCTCGCGGACGTATAGGTCGGCCAAATTCTTTGCCGAAGAACCCTCCCATATGGCTAGGAAATGGGCACTTTTGGTCAATCGATCCACGATGACCCATATAGCATCGAACCCCTTTGCCATCTTCAGAAACTTCATGATGAAATCCATCGCGATCCGTTCCCATTTCCACATGGGAATCTCCAGAGGTTGCAGCTTACCGTGCAGCCTCTGATGTTCGGCATTGACCATCCTACAGGTCAAGCACCTCTCAACAAACCAAGCGATATCTCGCTTCATACCAGGCCACCAATAAATCAATTTCAAATCACGATACATCTTGGTGGCTCTCGGGTGAATAGAAATCTGAGACTTATAGGCCTCTTCCGTCACGGTCTGTTGGACCCCTCCGGACATTGGAACCCCAACCCGACCGTAATGGGTCAACAATCCGCGGCTATCCTGAACAAACCGGGTGCTTTCTCCCTTAATCCTTTCCAACTTCCAATTCTCCGGCCTCATACCCTCAATCTGAGCATCCCTGACTAAACCCACCAGCGGGGAATCCACCGCTATCCTCATACACTTGGCTGGGGTAGAGGACCCAGCCGACTTGCGACTCAGAGCATCCGCAACCACGTTCGCTTTACCAGGATGGTAAAGGATCTCACAATCATAGTCCTTGACCACATCCAGCCACCTGCGCTGCCTCATGTTCAGGTTAGGCTGATCCATGATATGTCTCAAACTCTTGTGATCTGTGTATATAGTACAACAGACCCCATACAGATAGTGCCTCCAAATCTTGAGAGTGAAGACCACCGATTCCAACTCAAGATCGTGCGTGGGGTATCTTGTCTCGTGCGACTTCAGCTGCCTTGATGCATAAGCTATCACTCATCCCCACTGCATGAGGGCTACCCCCAAACCTGTGATAGACGCATCACAAAACACCACAAAATCCTCAACTCCCTCGGGGAGTATCAGCACTGGCGCCTTGCATAAACATTGCCTCAAGGTCTCAAATGCCCTTTGTTGCTCAGGGCCCCAACGGAAATCTACCCCCTTCCTCGTTAGACGAGTGAGGAGTACGTCAGTCTTGGCGAAATCACGAATGAATCTCCGATAATACCTTGCTAAACCCAAGAAACTCCTGATGTCTGAGGGCGATTTCAGAGTCTCCCATTGCATAACTGCCTCCACCTTGACCGAATCGACCAAAATCCCCTCCTGTTTAACGAAATGTCCGAGGAACTGGACCTCTCACAACCAAAACTCACACTTCGAGAACTTGGCATACAACCGTTCTCGTTGCAGAACCTCCAGTAGCTCCCTGAGATGCTCTTCATGCTGCTCTCGGGTCTTGAATACATCAAGATATCATCTATAAACACAATGACCGAGCGATCAAGCATCGGTCTGCATACTCGGTTCATTAGATCCATGAACACTGTCGGCGCGTTGGTGAGCCCAAACGGCATCACCACGAACTCGTAATGACCATAACGAGTCCGAAACGTGGTCTTCTCCACGTCTTCCTCCCTCAACCTTACTTGGTGATATCCTGATCTCAAGTCAATCTTGGAAAACCAAGATGCACCCTGCAGCTAATCGAAAAGATCGTCTATCCTTGGGAGTGGATAACGGTTCTTCACCGTTAATTTGTTCAGCTCCCTATAGTCAATGCACATCCTGTGCGAACCGTCCTTCTTCCTGACGAAAAGGATTGGTGCTCCCCAGGGTGAACTACTCGGACGAATAAACTGCTTACCCAACAGCTCCTGCAATTGAGATGACAGCTCCTGCATCTCAGTCGGTGCCAATTGGTACGACGCCTCGGCGATAGGGCCGCACCTAGCACTAGGTCAATCCTGAACTCAACCTACCTCTCCGGAGGCACTCCGGGTAACCCCTCTGGAAACACATCAGCAAACTCCCTCACCACAGGGACCTCAGAAACTGAGAGCTGCTCTCTAACCCGCGTATCTACCACATACACCAAATAACCGGCACACTCGTGTTGAATATACTGTCGAGCCCTGGCTGCCGAATAAAACCCTGATCCCAACTTGGTGCCCTCACCATATACTACAATTTCTCCCCCACTTTGTAACAGCCCGAAATTCAGGTAAAATTTATGACCCTTCTATTTTGGAGAGTTGGCATTTTGGTCCCTTAAAGTTATATGTTGGATTGGTGATTACGTTGGGCGTACTGAGGCGTACGCCACGCGTACTCACGTGCTTAAATTGTACGCGGACTCGCCCGGGTACGCTGGGCATACCCAGGGGTTACGCTGGGCGTAGTGAGCCCAGATGGAAACCCTAATTTCTAGCTTGTGCACTATAAAAGGAACATGTAGTCCTTTGCCCTAGCCACCACAACCCCTTGAGTGGGTCCTTTGAGAGCTGAGATCCATGCTTTAGCTTGTGTGTGTGTTTTGAGCTTGAAGTTATCCTTTCAAGGTGAAGAAGGAGAAGGAGGAGCCATTGTTGGAGCTAGAAGTTGAAGAACAAGTGTAGATCCAAGTTCTACAGTGGTTGGAGATCCCTTCTGAGGTAAAAAGCTCAAAGCTTTCCTTGTTCATCATAAGTTTTTCTTTTTGGACCATTTTTAGGGTTTTTGGTTCAAAGTTGTAGACTTTGTGTTCAAAGAGTCTCCATGAGCTTAGATCTGACCTTTTCTAGTGTATATGGTGTTGAAGATTCATAAAATCCAGTCTTGGACGTGGATCTTGTGTCATGCATGAGTTATAGTCTCATTATGGAAAGAGGAAAGGTGTTTTGAGCACAAAGTGACCTTTACAGCTATGCAAGGGTTAAAGGTTTCAACTTTATGGATTATGTCATATTAGAGGAGTCATATCTGAATTTTGGATGCAAGTCTTAACCGATTAAGACCTGAATGAGATGGATAAGGAAGCTGGGTATTACACTGAGCGTAATCCCAGTACGTGCGGCGTAAGGGGCCCCGTACACCGATTCTGTGAAGGCTCCGGGTACGCCCAGCGTACACGTTTAGTACGCGCAGCATAACCCGAAAGGTTGACTTTTGTCGACTTTTAGGGTTTGGTCAACTTTAGTGTATTTGAGCCAAGTAAGGGGTAAAATGGTCTTTTACCTTTCCTGAGAGTGATTAGAAGGAATGGTCTAGCCTTGGGAAATATGTTGTTGACGAGTGTTTATTTCATATGATTAGGCGGAGGCTCGGTCTTACTTCACTGAGTCCGGGATTTCCGAGTTACCAAGTTACACGAGGTGAGTCTTCTCACTATACGTTACCTAGAGTGGTATTATGTGTTGACCAGAGGGTCTTATCTGTTATGTGTGAGATTATGTGCTATGTGTTATATGTATGTGTTGGATTAGTGTCTAAGTCCATAATTATTTTGGTATGTACTTGACCCGATGGTGCATGGTCCTTTTTGGTTGTCTTCACCAAAGCAACTTGTTAGGATGAATTATGAATAGAAAGGATTAATTATGATTTATTAATATATTATGAGAATAATATATTAAAGTAGAAATCATATTGTTTAATTAATATTAGTCAAGAATTAATTGATAATTAATTTTGTGGCTAAAAGAGATTAATTAAACTTAAGGGACTGGAACTGTAATTATAAGATAATTTCATTTGGGCTATGGATCACCTTGGAATAATAGGTTGGACGAATTCTATGGGGAAACCCATTAGAAATCGTCCAAGGGATATTCTAAAAGGGTCCATGGGCTGCTTAGGGCTTAAGCAGTCAAATTAGGGTTTCCTAGTTGAAAACCCTAATAGCCTACATGTATATATAGTACCCTTAAACCCCAAAAACGTTGCTAAGAGTTCCACTAGGGTTTCTGGATGTTTTTGGGCAGCCTCCTCTATGCTTATTCTTCATCCTCTTGCTCTTGGTGTTTGTGAGCCATTAGAGGAGTGACACTTGTGACTCTAAGTTTTCTAAAGCCATTACAAGGAGGATTTGAGATTGTTATTGCTACATAACAATCAAAGTAAGATCTAAACCCCATTCTCATGTTAATATGATTAATAGTATGCTAGATCTAGGGTTTAAAGTCTTGGATGAATTGCATGTACAATAAAGAAACCTAGATCCAAGCATTAGGGTTTGCATGAGCACATAGGATGTTCTTATGGCTAAATCACATTAGTGGTATCAGAACCTTGATTTTTTTCTATTGTATTGATGCCTAGTATATTCATTCTTGTTGAAAAAACGATTTTTTGCCCCCCTGACTGATGAACTCGGCGAGTTCGAGCGTCAGTTAGAGCAGATTTCGGGATTTTTACCGATTTTGACTTAAGATAAATGCCATAATTGTTTAAAATTAATAAAATACGAATTTTATTGATTCCTTATGATTATCTTTGTCAAAATAAAAGATTTTGGTCATCTAATTAGATAATTATTACCTTATTTGATAAATGTTAAATTATTTGAATTATTTGATCATTATCTTGCAAGAATTTGAATTAGATCTAATTAGATAACCACCAATTAATTGTTAATTGTCTTATTTGAATTATGTGATCTAGAATATTCTTGATAAAGTTTGGAAAAGTTTCAAATTAATCCCTTTAGGATTTATAGTTTAAATTTGAACTTAAAAGTTTTGTTTTTGAAATTTAAATTAGTTAAACCCTAATGTTTTGAAATGTTTCAAAACTTGCCCTCAAGTTTTGGAATTTAAAAGTTGATTAAAAGTTTAATTTAGAAATGTTAAATTCTAAAAACCCTAGTATTTTGAAAAGTTCAAATTACACCCTTATGGTTTTAATAATTAATTAAGGTGTGTAATTAAAATAGATTTAATAAACCCATAAAGTTTTGGTTTACATTTAATTAAATTAAAAGTATAATTTATTAAATTAGAACACCTAGTATTTTAAAAGTGTAAAATACACCCTATACTATATATAACATTAAAAGTCTAGTATTATATATGTATGAGTAAACAGTTAGTCTTACCGTTAGTAGGCCTTATTCACGAAGTTGGTCTATAAAGGGTGTTTAAGGAAATTGCCTATAAAATGGTGATCGAATGGGTATCCACTCTTACCCACCGCACTCTTGACCAGTGGAGGGTCGTTAGCCGAACGGGTAGGATACGACAGAAACCTTCCGTTATAAGTATAATGAAGTATAAAGTAACTAAATGTTTTACAAAATTCCCAATTTAGTTACGTTAGGCAAAAGTGAATTGATGCAATTCCATGAAATTACACTTTGTGCCATTGCGAAGACGTTAGTGGAGCGTGTGTGGTTAACCGACACACTAAATGGTTCTAAGCAAAGGTAGCAATGGGTGACTCATTGTTTGTCATAGTTCGGTGGAGCGTGTGTGGTTAACCGGCACATCGAATAGGTGACTGTAACATTTTGGGGCACCATGTAAGTTTGCATGGTTATTCACACCCTGTTTTGTGATCCTCGGCATCCCAGTCACAAATCGAGGGGCATATCGAGATTTAAACATGCCATTGAAAAGTTCAATGAATCTCAAAAGATCTAGGAATTTTCAATAAATTTAAAACTTAATTTTGTTTTGTTTTTCATGGTGGAAATTAGTGAATCCTCATTCACTTACCTTCAAATGTTCTACAATTTGGGTTACGGCATCCCTCTCCCAAGTTGTAGAGTATTGAGTTGGGTCCTAGCCTTAATATCTCATTTGGGTGATTTATTAAGGACTCAATCAATCAACTAACTTGAATTTTCTCCCGTTTTGTAGATGTCAAAGTATGACAACTATGGTCTTCCCAAATCCCGTGGAACAAGATTTTCACATGAAGATGATATTCCACGATTCAATCGAGGAACACGAGATCATGCTTCGCTTCCTCCACCTCCTCCTATTGCTCTCCCTAACCCACAAGTTCAAAAGATTGAAAAGTTCAAACTCACTCAAGCCCTTTTGGCAAGTAAACATGAAGAAGGATAGTTAGTGTGTGCACACGTCCTAGAGATGAAGTCACACATTGATAGGTTAAGAATGTTGGGATTTGTTGTCTGTAAGGAGCTGGCTGTTGACTGGGTTCTTCAGTCATTTCCTGACTCATATAGTGAGTTCGTAAGAGAGTACTATATGATGAACCATGACGTAACCCTCATCGATCTCACCAATATGCTTATTGCTGCTGAATCAGCGATGATTTGGCACACTGGAAAAGCAAAGTTGATTGGTGGATCTGCCTTCCAGACCTCTATGGATATAGGCAATGACAACGAAAGGCATGCCATGATCGAAAAGTTTGATCATAAGAGAAAGGCAAAGTCAGAAGTAGTTCTGTGTGTTGTTCCAAGAGAGTCAATTTGCTTTTATCGCCAAGAGAAGGGGCATTGGAGACGAAGTTGCTCTATTTACCTAAGAGATCTAAGAGATGGGAGAGTCAAAATGTATGGCTCTACTTTAGGTAAAATCCATTAACTAACTCTTTTAAGTTCCTATTATAGATTCTTAATACATGATGTGATAAGATTACATTTCGATGTTTTGTAGGATCGAAGAAAAGAGAGGAAGCTTAAGGGAAGAAGTGAGCGGAATCTAATCGTGAAAAAATGGATTAGAATCTTAAGCTACTACTTGGAGTTAGAATAGATTGCTTAGGAATATGTAACAACATAGTTTTTTAGTTGAATTGCATTGTAAGGACAAATTTTTCCGCAATAAAATAAATTTTGATTTTATATTATTTATTTATCCTTACAATGGCGTGTATGAAAAATTGATGTTTGTAAGTTTCTATTATTAGCAATAATGGATTTGATTCTTAATTATGTTATTTGTGGAAAGGTCAAGAATTTACCAAATAGGGAAAGTTTCTCATCGCCCAAGTTTCAACTGGATCGAAACTTTGAATCATACAACTTGGTTGCATGATGAATGAGAAATTTCATATTTGGAAATTACACTAATTTGTTGACAAAGTGTCAAGTGAAGGACTAGGAGATCGAGTACACAAGCTTGTGTGTTGATCAAGTCACCACAAGAGTGACAAAGATATTCGTCATGATTTACTAAAGGTTAGTAAATATGATTATACTTATAAGATGAAGGGTAATTATAAGTTGATTGAAAGAGTTTAAATCAATAATAGAACGAATAAGAAGAATCAAGTAGATAGAAAGATAAAAGTTTCTCTATTCTAAGAAGAAGGGATAGTACCTTTTATTATGTTTTATGATAGGTCTTAATGATTAAGAACCATATCTCAATTGATCCTCTAAGTGAGTCTTAGTTCAATTGTATGTCTAAGAAGAGGAATCAAGAATTGAAGAAATGGTTAAATCAAGAAGTCAATCATACTTCGTTCCAAAAACAAGTCTTAGAGCTAAGATTGTGAATTGAGTGACAAGTCTTAAGAAGGTTTATAACATTCATCAAATGTGGAATTTGAAAAAGTTTTTTATTCTTGCTCATTTGAAATTGGAAAGTTGTGATGTCTTGGATAAGACAAAGACCAACTAGGACCAATTTTGTGAAGTGTTTTGTCTTGATAAAAGCTACACTAACTCTTGAATATTTGTTTGTCAAGAAATGTTTATTGACAAGAGAGTCTTATATATCAAGGAGTCAGTGGGATTCTTAATGGTCTTGAAAAGTTTCAAGAACTAATCAAGAATAAACCTTATCGATCATCACTAGCACACGACTTGAGGTTTACAACCTATCGTGTTGACACTATCTTGTTTCTATGCGGTTCCAGTTGAGTTAATTATGCATGTGAGTTCTATAAGTTCTCATTTGAACGCATAAAAGGCAAGCACTTTGATCAATGAAAAGTACATTGATAGAAAAGGGTGAGCTGCTTAACTACTTGGAAGACATGGTGGGCACCCGTGTTACCATAAGGCAAGAGATCAAGATTGAGAAGGTTCGGTCCATATGAGTTTGGATTTGTCGGAAACTTTGGTTTTGACAAATTCGTATGGATAGGAACACATACACCATTAAAATCTAAGTGTCATAAGATTCCCTCCTTCATGAAGATGACTGTGAGGAAATGCTTTCACTAAGAGACATTTTAAGAAGATAGTGATTGTGAAATTGTATTCTCAAATTCGATTATGGTTACGGTATCCCTTTCCATAATCTGAATTGTGAGATTTGGCAATTAGTCTAAATTGTTTGGACACACATATGAGCTATCTAAGGCAAAGGTGTATAAGATTAAGAAGCTTAGATAAAAGATTATCAAAGCATTAGGTATTAGAAATATGAACTTAAGAAATTTAATAGGTATTGTTTTTTGGAAGTTTAGCTGTTTTCTGAATACATGTCAAAGCTAGTGGGAGCATAAGTTTTATGTTTATATGATAATAATCATCATGATAGTGGTAGCATAAAACTTGTTCTTGTATGATTATTAAGACAAGTATTGCAAGATTAGCAATATTAATTATAGAAAACAAGAGTTATACTTTGCAAAGTCGTAAGGGTTGAATAGTTGTTTTGCTATAATTAAGGGAGAGAATATTTTGCTTCATTTCACATCTAAAGGCTTAGGTTGTGGAATGTTAATAAATTTAGTCAACGATACATAGTGTGTTCTCAAATTTCGATTATGATTATGGCATAGTTCGAATTGTGAGAACGTGGCACATAAAATATTATGGCATAAGGTTGATAAAGTATCAGATCTTTATGCATCGTGTCCCATACGCTTCGGGTAAAGAATCAATTGCACATGCTATAATATTTGACCATTCTAAAATTTTTCCAAATGTCTGGCGCATTAAGAGGGAAAAAGGACAAGAATCGGTTTTTGAATAAGATAATTAAACAACTATCAAAGGACGATCCAAAGCTCGCTAAGGATTGGTCGCTTGTGAGTAGTTGGAAGTATGGTATTGGATGGAACATATCGACATTATTATGAATAGATAAGATTCTATTAATAATGAGTTGTCATATGGCAAGTATGGAAATGTTTCAATATTAGGAGTTGGATATTGAGAATCTATGTCTAGATTAGAAACTTTTATGCAAGAAGGATGTTCAAAGGAATGTACTTTGAGTGAGAGACATCATATCTATAGAATTGTTTTTGATAGAGACTGGCCAAGTCTTGATGATTTTGAGCTATGACTTTACAAAAGAATCATTGCATAAAATGTTAGAATCTAGCATAAGTAACAAGAATTTGATATTCTTATACTTATGATAAGAATTGGGAGTTCTGAAATGAGTATGATTGGAAATGTGTTCATTTGATCTATTTCACAAAGTAATGACCGTAGGTAAACATTGTGTGCATGCTGAGAGCATGGGACAAGTGTAGTAATAATTCAAGTAAGAAGTTGATTACCCGAAACAACAAATAATGAGTAATCAATATGGTGATTAAATAAAATGTTTTATTTATACCCAGAGTTTGGGGCCATATGGGATTAGTATTATTCTTGTGTTTCACTTTGCATGTTTTGACTTCCCGAATAATTAAATTGGTTCAGAACAATCAAATTATTTGAACGGACCACAGTCATTCATATGTTGGAAGTAGGTATGAATGAAGACTGTCGTGAATTGGTGTGTGGATTGTCTAAAGTGTATTAGACATAAGCAAATGTTTGCTGCAACGTTCACGAGTGCTTATGAATATGATTTGAGCATTGGATTAAACCCATGCTCACTTTGATCACTTCATGGATTTTATCACAAGTGATTGGTGAGACGATAACATCTTATATTCTTGAAAGCGAGATGTGTGAGTTGTATCTTGTGAGTCGGTTACACATTGATAATATGTAAACGCACCAGTAACTTGGTGTCATAAAACATATTGTTGTGTGTGATTCGGTGAGTGAGTGCAAGCAAGAATTGAATCAAAGTTTATCCGTTCCTTTTATCCAAAGTGGAATGAAAGCAATATTTGTGGGCCCCTCGATGATTTAGTGATGGCACCTAAGCGCTTGGCCAAGCCAAGACTAATTTGATGTGTTCAAATGTAGTCTGTTATCAGTCGTCATAAATAGGAAATCGGGAAACAGTATAGAGAGAATGATTGAAATCCATGTCTCACGTCTATACGATATCTAGAATGGAGGAATATATGATCCCTTATCTAAAGGACACGATTCTGATAGGATCAGAGTTGATAGCAGTTTTTAAAAGCTACGATTGCAGATCAGGATCTGAAGTCATACACAGAATATTTATTAGACTTATCCAAGTGGGAGACTGTTGGATTAGTGTCTAAGTCCATAACTATTTTGGTATGTACTTGGCCAAATGGTGCATAGTCCTTTTGGGTTGCCTTCACCAAAGCAACTTGATAGGATGAATTATGAAGAGAAAGGATTAATTATGATTTATTAATATGTTATGAGAATAATATATTAAAGGAGAAATCATATTGTTTAATTAATATTAGTCAAGAATTAATTGATAATTAATTTTGTGGCTAAAAGAGATTAATTAAACTTAAGGGGCTGGAACTGTAATTATAAAATAATTGCATTTGGGCTATGGATCACCTTGGAATAATAGGTTGGAAGAATTCTATGGGGAAACCCATTAGAAATCGTCCAAGGGATATTCTAAAAGGGTCAATGTCACACCCCCAAACCAGAACGGCGGAAACGTTCGGGGGCGGAGGACGTCATATTCAGTATCATAACAGTTTATAGAAAGCAAAGTACACACCACCATATATAAAGGTTTTAAAAATGTTTATATCATTGTATTCATTACATGTTCAAAAGATAAATGCATAAACATCTTTCAAAAGAAGTAAATAATGCCAGCGCGTTATTCACCAAAGGTTGATTTCCAAACCTGCTTAACGATTCCCTGAGAATACAAGTTATTTCAAAGAAAAAGTGTCAACAATTAAGTTGATGAGTTCATAAGTGATTTAGAAACATTGAATTCCATTCCAAAATGAGTGTATATTTTTCCAAGAAAATCCCATATTTCCTTATAAAAGTGTGAAATGCATGAGAATGTTGGTACAAAAAAAACGTAGATAGTTGAACCAAGAAAATCCCTTATTTTCCTAATAGTTGTTTGTTTAATGTCCAAGACTAACATTTTGAAGCAATCCACATGCTTTAGAAAAGTTTTAAACATAGATTTATATAATAAACCTATTAGAAGATTTCAGTTTGTTAGATAATGAATAACCGTAGTAACTACTTATTCATTATTCAAAAGTACTATAATAGTTGTATATCCGATGAGTTTTATAACCATACTGAACATAATATGCCTGTAGCGACGTTCTTCAGGCGTCGTATCGTTATGAAAAACTGTCACCCCAAAAGACGGACTGTAGCTAACAGTCAGGGTGCGGGATCATGACTTCCCGTATAGATCTATACACATTTGACACGTTCTCCGAACGGGAGACTCTGGTTATAGACATGACTTGTAGCGATACCTTTTATCTAAAAGGCAGTGTTTGAAGATATACACGTCTCATGGATTCTCAACTAAGTCTGTATTAAAGTGATAGTTTTGTATGCAAAGTTTATCCTTTTTCACAATGTTTGACCAACATAAATCACAAGTTTTTAGAATATATGAAACGGTTTAACAACGAAAGATGCTTTGGTGTTACTAAATACTTTGTATAAATCTATTGCATGCAAAGTATAACAAGAGTTTTCGCATAATAGAACTAAATCACAAGTGATTCATTTGATAGAAACGAGTAAATGAGATTTTTACGAAATACACGATAATAACGGTATGTTTACTTGTATTCCTCCCCTAAAAGAGTATAAAAGCATTTAAAATGTATTTAAAGAGTGTTCGAAGGGGGATATGAACTCACTTGATAGTTTGAAGATAGCGAGATGGAAAACCGGGCAGAGTTTCGCCTCGGGAAACGGACTTTTCTCGGGATTCTCGGGAATCTCGGGAGTAAAATCGACCCTCGGGACTTGAGCAAAAATGTCCAGGGCTTCGGGTTTGAACAGGCACAGAAATCGAGGCAAGATCGTGAGAGAAAGTAGAGAAATGAGCATTTTTTTTCGGAAAGCCTCGCATTCTATTTATAGGGGGGTCTGAGAAGCCTCGTACGCGAGGCGTACGCTCGTACGCAGCGCATACGCGTACGTCATGCATGACCGAAGCCTCGACTGCCTCGGCTTCGGATGGGATGGCGGGTCGGACGGGTCGGTCGGACGGGCGGGTCGGACGGGTCGATAGCCTCGCATAGGGCGACGTGGACGATCTGAGGCCAAGGCCCTCGGGTACGCAGGGCGTACAGGGATACGTGGCGCGTACCTCGGATGAGGACGATGACTCCTCTTCGGATAATACTTGATTTTTGAATTAAATAAATATATAATTTATTTAATAAACTTCAAAAATTCATATCTTCTTCATACGAACTCCGTTTTCAATGGGCATTATATCCACGCGTAGGTGAGACTACGCTCTACAACTTTCGTTTAGACTCCGTTGGCAAATTCCGAAATTATTTTTATTATTTATTTTATAACTCATCGTGTTTAAGGAATTTCTTTAAAAATTCATAACTACTTTATCTGACGTCGGTTTTTGCCAGACTTTTTACCGCTGAAATACCATTGTCGAGACCTTCGATTCTCGTTTAGGTCATTCCGGCCAAAAGTCGTTCGATCTCCGATTCGAGTTTTTAGCTGTCTGCTGCTAAGCCGAACTTGGAAAAATCTTAATTTCAATATACGAAGCCGGATTTGAGCATTCTCTTTAAGTATGATCCCGGTTTAATGATATTACACATAATAGGAATTTAAATAGATACTTTTTGGGGCATTTTATTCTCAAAGTAAATTTTATTACCCCAAGATGGTTACAATACTTGACTTTTTAGGTCAATACAAAGAGTTGAAATATCGGGTTGTTACAGTCAATGGGCTGCTTAGGGCTTAAGCAAGCAAATTAGGGTTTCCAAGTTGAAAACCCTAATAGCCTACATGAAT
The DNA here is from genome assembly GCF_002870075.4 of Lactuca sativa. Classification (NCBI taxonomy): domain Eukaryota; kingdom Viridiplantae; phylum Streptophyta; class Magnoliopsida; order Asterales; family Asteraceae; genus Lactuca; species Lactuca sativa. The sequence continues at coordinate 98,192,170 of NC_056625.2, read as the reverse complement.
ATATAGTACCCTTAAACCCCAAAAACGTGGCTAAGAGTTCCACTAGGGTTTCTGGACGTTTTTGGGCAGCCTCCTCTCTCCTTATTCTTCATCCTCTTGCTCTTGGTGTTTGTGAGCCATTAGAGGAGTAACACTTGTGACTCTAAGCTTTCTAAAGCCATTACAAGGAGGATTTGAGATTGTTATTGCTACATAACAATCAAGGTAAGATCTAAACCCCATTCTCATGTTAATATGATTAATAGTATGCTAGATCTATGGTTTAAAGTCTTGGATGAATTGCATATACAATAGAGAAACCTAGATCCAAGCATTAGGGTTTGCTTGAGCACATAGGATGTTCTTATGGCTAAATCCCATCAGTATGTTGTATGATTTTATAGACCGGACCGGAGGGTCCAACGATACAGACCGGGCCGGAGGGCCCAACGAGCTATGACCGAACTAGAGGGTCCAATGAGCTACGGGACTGGAGGGTCCCGCTGAGACACATCGACCGGAGGGTCATGCTATAGCCTCGAGTGGCGTATGTGTTGTATGCAGTGTTTTGGGGAACTCACTAAGTATTTATGCTTACAGTTGTTGTGTTATGTGTTTCAGGTACTAGCGAGGACCGTGGGGAGGCGCCGGCATGACTCATACACACTAGAGAAGGGATTTGATTTTGTGATCTTGGGAAAATGTTATGTTTCGATAACTATTGTTGAATACTTTTGAGAATATTTTTATATAAATTTGGTTGCTGAAAAATGAAAAAATTGTTTTGGAAATTACGTTGTTACAAGTTGGTATCAGAGCCTTGGTTTGAGGGACTCGGATGCACCTTTAGGCGTATCTGAACTCAAACTGAGGATTTGAGAAATTTTCAACAATAAAAACTAAATTTTCTAAAAGAGCAAAGGAGTTTTGAGACAACCAGAGCAGAGTAGTGTGTACGGTCAGCCAGCGCCCGAACGGTGAATCCCTAAAATACCCTTACATTATGTGTTATGAGATATGCTATGTTATGTTATGCATGCTAGAGTAGGCTAGGTATTCAAATTAGGACTAGAGTGGCCTGATTTGTGATGCCTTAGCTTAGGAGATTTCTGCTGCTATGAGACGCCTTGAGAGCGAGTAGGTAGCAGATAGGAGCTCATGAGAGGTCTATCAGAGGGTAGCCAATGCTTACTTAGAGTAGAGTACTTGTGATCTGGGATCCAAGGAGGAGGACTTGGGGTGAATGTTGATGCGGTGTGGTCAGTAGTATAGGGCCCGTACTACTGAAGACACAGGATCAGTGAGCAGTACAAGTAAGAATCCTTTGGATATTGGAGGACGAATAGGGTTGCGTTATCGAGTTCGAGTATGCTCGATCGAGTCTCTGATGTTTACATGTTGTATTTTAGAGGCATCACGGTTGGGACATGACACACACCTGAGAGCAGTGGTGTCAGCGACGAGGAGATCCGTCGATTGATTCATGAGGAGGTGGCTGTTGCCATCCGGGCTGAGATTCTAGAGATGTTCGGCGACATAAAAACCACATTGATTGAGACCTTTGACGAGCGATATGCAGCAGTGACTGAGGCTGCGGCTGCTACAGCTACTGCTGCTGTTGCTGCTGCCAGACCTTAGGGAGGTGACTCGTTGTTGTTTCGGGAGTTCAGCAACACGAAGCCACCAGAGTTCGATGGGACGCAGGACCCGATTGCTGCGATGAGATGGATCTCTATCATTGAGGGATGTTTCTATACATGTTCTTTTCCAGAGCACTTGAGGGTACGATTCGTTCTGAACTAGCTCCGCTTGGGAGCGAAGGATTGGTGGAAGTTCGTGACGGAGAACTTCACTCTGGCAGAGATTTCTGAGGTGACCTGGGAGAGATTCACCGCCATGTTCAGAGACGAGTATGTTTTCCCGGTGGAGAGGAATGGTTGATTCAGGAGTTCTTGACCCTCAAGCAGGGTACTGATTCTGTTACAGTTATTACCAGGAAGTTTCATGAGAGGGAGAACTTTTTCCCTGAGCAGGTGTCTTCTGAGCAGGCTCGCATGAGCCGGTATCTGAGTGTTCTGAGGAGAGATATTCGGGAGTTCGTGGCGAACTCGACTTACCGGACATTTGTTGAGCTCCAGGAAAATACCCAGAAGAGGGAGATTGAGTTGGAGACTTAGGCCAGGGAGGAGGCCGAGTCACAGAGGATGGATCGGCGGCTGGCTCAGTCTCAGCCGGCAGCCAAGCGGGCTAGACCCGCTGATTCGAGATCCGGGAGCGCGAAGGGCCGCACTTGTGGGAAGTGCAGAAAGAGTCACGAGGGGTCGTGCCGGGCAGGAGTATGCTACATGTGCGGGAAGGAGGGGCATATCGCGAGGGATTGCCCCAAGGGATTTTCGGTTTGCTTCCATTGCAACCAGACCAGCCATCAGAAGGCCGAGTGCCCTCAACTACTTCAGGGATCAACACAGGGATCTGCGTCTACTGCTAGGGCTACTGAGGTTCGGCCAGTGAAGGCTGAGGAACCAAAGGCTCGTGGGAGAGCTTTCCAGTTGACTGTGGAGGAGGTCCGCGTAGCGCCCGATGTTGTGGCTGGTATGTATTCTGTATTTATCTTTTATTTGAGTTGAGATATTGTGCTTATATGATGATATGTGTAGGTACTTTTCTTGTGAGTTCTATGCCTGCTTTGGTATTATTTGACTCGGGTGCGAGTCGGTCATTTGTTTCCTTAGCATTTAGTCAGCACATTAGTATCCATTGAGAGGCGTTGAGTCGACCTCTACGAGTTTCCATAGCTGACGAGCGAGCGGTGTTAGCTACGGATGTGATTCGAGGATGTATACTTGAGATCTTCGGTGTAGAGTTCCCGATAGATCTGGTCCCGATTGCGATGGGGGACGTGTGTGTTATAGTGGGAATGGATTGGTTGAGCCGATTTGGAGCTATCATAGACTGCGAGCGTCAGTTGGTGACGATACGAGACCCTAGTAGGGGGTACTTACGGTGTACGGCAAGGGGACCCGATGTGGGTCAGCGTTTTGCTCGGCTGCCAGGGTGAGGCAGAGTTTGCAGCAGGGCTGCAGCGGATTTGTAGCTTATGTGATGGACACGCGAGTGGCCGCTGGGAGGCCAAGTTCGATTGATGAGGTTCTGATAGTGTGCGAGTTTCTGAATGTTTTTCCTGAGGAATTGTCGGGTGTGCCTCCCGAGAGGCAAGTGGAGTTATGTATCGATTTGGTTCCGCGGGAAGCACCTATCGCCAAGGCGCCTTATCGCCTCGCACCGCCTAAGATGCAAGAGTTATCCTCGCAACTTCAGGAGCTGTTGGGGAAGGGGTTTATTAGACCGAGTAGCTCACCTTGGGGAGCGCTGATCCTTTTTGTCAAGAAGAAGGATTGTTCATACCGGATGTGTATTGATTACCGAGAGTTGAACAAGCTGACGGTCAAGAACCGTTATCCGTTACCGAGGATCGACGATCTGTTCGATCAGTTACAGGGAGCGTCTGGGTTCTCCAAGATAGACTTGAGGTCGGGATATCACTAGATGAGGGTTCGGGATGAAGATATCCAAAAGACAGCATTCAGGACTCGTTACGGCCATTACGAGTTCGTGGTGATGCCTTTCGGGCTCACCAATGCACCAGCAGCATTCATAGACCTCATGAACAGGGTGTGCATGCCTATGTTGGATCGTTCGGTGATCGTATTCGTTGACGATATCTTGGTGTATTCAAGATCCAGAGAGCAGCATGAGGAGCATTTGAGGGAGATTCTTAGAGTTGTGAGATCGGAGAGGCTTTACGCCAATTTCTCCAAGTGTGATTTTTGGTTACGAGAGGTCTAGTTCCTAGGGCACCTCGTTAACCAGAAGGGGATATTGGTCGATCCGGCAAAGATCGAGGCGGTGATGAGTTGTGAGGTGCCGAGGTCACCTACCGAGATCAGGAGTTTCCTTGGGTTGGCTGGTTATTATAGGAGCTTTATCAGGGATTTCTCTAAGATCGCCGTGCCACTCACCAAGTTGACTCGGAAGGGGGTTACATTTTCTTGGGGTCCGGAGCAGTAAACCTCATTTGAGACACTTCGCTAGAGATTGTGCAAAGCCCGGTTCTCGCACTCCCAGAAGGGATGGAGGACTTTGTAGTGTACTGTGATGCATCTATATCAGGGTTGGGAGCGGTGCTTATGCAGAGGGGGCATGTGATAGCATATGCATCGAGGCAGCTGAAACCTCATGAGTCAAGGTATCCCACCCACGATCTGGAGTTGGGGGCAGTGGTGTTCGCCCTCAAGATCTGGGGTCACTATCTGTACGGGGTTCAATGTACTATATACACGGACCACAAGAGTTTGAAATATTTGATGGATCACCCCAACCTGAATATGCGCCAGAGGAGATGGCTGGATGTGGTGAAGTATTTCGACTGTGAGATCCTGTACCACCTGGGCAAGGCTAATGTTATAGCCGATGCCCTGAGCCGTAGGGCGGAGGGCGCCCCGATACGAGATGTTTGCATGAGATTGACAGTGATGACTCCGGTATGGGACGCCATTCGAGGGGCCCAGGCGGAGGCCGTGAGACCGGGGAACCGCAAGAGGGAGCGAGTGATTGGGTAGGTATCGGAGTGTGTTACCGATAGTCGAGGACTTATGACATTCCAGGGTCGGGTTTGGGTACCGTTTGTGGGCGGAACGCATACCATCTTGATGGAGGAGGCGCATAGATCGAAGTTCTCGATCCACCCCGGGGCCACTAAGATGTATTTGGACCTGAAGAAGGAGTATTGGTGGCACTGTATGAAGAGGGATGTTGCATGGTTCGTAGAGAGGTGCTTGACCTGTCTCAAGGTTAAGGCTGAGCACCAGCATCCGCATGGTAAGTTGCAGCCGTTAGAGATTCCCGAGTGGAAGTGGGAACAGATCACCATGGATTTTATCACCAAATTGCCGAGGACTTCCAGGGGTTTTGATGCAATTTGGTTGATTATGGACAGGTTGACGAAGAGCGCTCACTTCCTTGCCATTAGTGAGAGCTCTTCCACGGAGAGGCTGGCAGAGTTGTATGTTCGGGAGGTGGTATCGCGGCATGGAGTACTGATCTCGATCGTCTCAAATTGAGATGTGCGTTTCACTTCCAGATTCTGGAAGAAATTTCATGAGGAACTGGGTATGAGGCTGCATTTTAGTACCGCATACCACCCACAGACCGACGGGCAGAGCGAGTGGACGATTCAGACGCTCGAGGACATGCTTCGGGCGTGTGTGTTAGATTTCGACGGGAGTTGGGAAACGTATTTGCCATTGGCTGAGTTTTCCTATAACAACTGCCATCACTCGAGCATTGGTATGCCACCTTTTGAGCTGTTGTATAGAAGGAGGTGTCGTACCCCCATTTGCTAGGGCGAGGTAGGGCAACGTGTGATGGGTAGTACGAAGATAGTGCTTTAGATGACATAGCAGATACGGCAGGTCAGACAGAGGTTATTGACCACTCAGAGTCGCCAGAAGAGTTACGCGGATAGGCGACGATCCGAACTCGAGTTCCAGGTCAGTGATTTCGTGCTCCTGAAGGTATCTCCTTGGAAAGGAGTGATCCGATTCAGGAAGAGGGTCAAGCTGGGAACCCGGTATATTGGGCCGTTTATAGTGATCACGAGGGTGGGCAAAATAGCGTATCGCTTTGAGTTACCCGCGGAGTTGGACCAGATTCATGATACCTTCCACGTGTCGCAGCTGAGGAAGTGTATTGCCGATGAGTCGGTAGTGGTACCATTAGAGGATATCCAGGTGGATGCAAGTCTGAATTATGCTGAGAAGCCGATCACAATCTTGGATCGGAGGATCAAGGTTCTGAGAAACAAGGAAGTGCCCCTGGTTCAGGTCCAGTGGCAACATTGGAGAGGCTCCGAGCTGACTTGGGAGCCAGCATCGGAGATGCGGGAGCAGCATCAGGAGTTGTTCGCGGCATCAGACTTCGAGGGCGAAGTCTGGTTCTAGTGGGGGAGAATTGTAACAGCCGGATATCCAGGTAAGCTTTATGACCCTTCTATTTTAGAGAGTTGGCATTTTGGTCCCTTAAAGTTGTATGTTGGATTGGTGAGTACGTTAGGCGTATTGAGGTGTACGCCGTGCGTACTTACGCGCATAAATTGTACGCGGACTCGCCCGGGTACGCTGGGCGTACCCAGGGGTTACGCTGGGCGTAGTGAGCCCAGATGAAAACCCTAATTTCTGGCTTGTACACTATAAAAGGAACATGTAGTCCTTTGCCCTAGCCACCATATCCCCTTGAGTGAGTCCTTTGAGAGCTGAGATCCGTGCTTTAGCTTGTGTGTGTGTTTTTGAGCTTGAAGTTATCCTTTCAAGGTGAAGAAGGAGAAGGAGGAGCCATTGTTGGAGCTAGAAGTTGAAGAACAAGTGTAGATCCAAGTTCTACAGTGGTTGGAGATCCCTTCTGAGGTAAAAAGCTCAAAGCTTTCCTTGTTCTTCATAAGTTTTGCTTTTTGGACCATTTTTAGGGTTTTTGGTTCAAAGTTGCAGACTTTGTGTGCAAAGAGTCTCCATGAGCTTAGATCTGACCTTTTCTAGTGTATATGGTGTTGAGGATTCATAAAAATCCAGTCTTGGATGTGGATCTTGTGTCATGCATGAGTTATAGTCTCATTATGGAAAGAGGAAAGGTGTTTTGAGAATAAAGTCACCTTTACAGCCATGCAAGGCTTAAAGGTTTCAACTTTTTGGATTAAGTCATATTAGATGGGTCAGATCTGAATTTTGGATGCAAGTCTTAACCGATTAAGACCTGAATGAGATGGATAAGGAAGCTGGGTATTACGCTGGGTGTAATCCCAGTACGCACAGCGTAAGGGGCTGTGTACCCCGATTCTGTGAAGGCTCCGGGTACGCCCAGCGTACACGTTTAGTACGCGCAGCATAACCCGAAAGGTTGACTTTTGTCGACTTTTAGGGTTTGGTCAACTTTAGTGTATTTGAGCCAAGTAAGGGGTAAAATGGTCTTTTACCTTTCCTGAGAATGATTAGAAGGAATGGTCTAGCCTTGGGAAATAAGTTGTTGACGAGTGTTTATTTCATATGATTAGGCGGAGGCTAGGTCTTACTTCACTGAGTCCGAGATTTCCGAGTTACTGAGTTACACGAGGTGAGTCTTCTCACTATACGTTACCTAGAGTGGTATTATGTGTTGACCAGAGGGTCTTATCTATTATGTGTGAGATTATGTGCTATGTGTTATATGTATGTTGTATGATTTTATAGACCGGACCGGAGGGTCCAACGTTACAGACCGGGCCGGAGGGCCCAACGAGCTATGACCGGACCAGAGGGTCCAATGATCTACGAGACTGGAGGTTCCCGCTGAGACACATCGACCGGAGGGTCATGTCATAGCCTCGAGTGACGTATGTGTTGTATGCAGTGTTTTGGGGAACTCACTAAGCATTTATGCTTACAGTTGTTATGTTATGTGTTTCAGGTACTAGTGAGGACCATGGGAAGGCGCCGGCGTGACCCGTACGCACTAGAGAAGGGATTTGATTTTGTGATCTTGGGAAAATGTTATGTTTCGATAACTATTGTTGAATACTTTTGAGAATATTTTTATATAAATTTGGTTGCTGAAAAATGAAAAATTTATTTTGGAAATTACGTTGTTACACACTTGGGGTTCGAACCACCACCTGCTGTCCCTCACAGTCGATCATGGCGCCAAAACGGCTAAGCCAATCCATCCCTACAATCACACATACATCCCCCATGGGGATAGGAATCAAATCTATCGGGTAGGACACCCCAAAAATCTCCAACTTGCATCCCCGGTAGACCAAAGAAGCAGAAACTCCGTGCTCGTTGGCGATTGAAACTTGCAACGGGCACTCAAGATCACCCATCGGCACACTGAACCCTCTAGAGAAGGTCTGAGATACAAAAGATCGAATCGTCCCTGAGTCAAATAATACCAAAGCGGGCAAAGAATTTACTAAAAACGTACCTAATCATAGGTACAATCAATAAGCATAACACAAATACAATAACTGAGATAGAGAATAGAAACATACCAGCAACCACATCTGGTGCTAACTTGCCTCCTCGGCCGTGAGCTTGAAGGCGCGACCCTGAGCCTTCGGAGGCTCCACCTTGACTGGCCTCCCATCTCCAATCCTCACAGTAGCTGGTGCGGAACCTTGCGTCGGCTTGGCGGCAAGCTGCGGACAGTTGGTCTTCAAATGACCAACCTGATGTCACTGGTAACAAATCCTCATATCTGTTGGAGGGGCGGATTGACGACAGTCTCTGGCATAGTGCCCCTCCTTGCCACATTTGTGGCACCCACCTCCTGCTCGACAAACTCCCGAATGAGCCTTGCCACACTTTCCATAAGTGCGGCTTTGATGGCCTCCAGACCATGTACTAGCGATCTTAGACCACTTAGGCGCCGAATGAGACTGTGCCAGTGCCTAATGTTGTTTCTTCATCTACAGCTCTATCTCCAACTCACGCCGCCTCGTGGCTTCCTGAAGGTCTAGGAGGGTATCACAACGCTGTGTAGCCACAAACTACCGTATATCTGTCTTGAGCATACTCAGATAACGAGTCATCTGAGACTGCTCTGACGCAAACTCCGGGAAAAATATAGCCCTCTCAGTGAACATCCGGGTGATCTCCATCATAGACTCCCCATCCTATCTCAATGTCAACAACTCCTGAGCAAGCCGCTCCCGTTCCACACGCGGAACGTAGCGGGTGCGAAACATATTCCAAAACTGCTCCCAAGTAATAGCAGCCTGCTGATCATTAGAATATGAACCTGTCGTCAATCTCCACCAGTCCTTTGCCTCGAGCCTAAGCAGGTTTAGAGCACACCTGACCTTCTGGTCAGCAGGACATGAACACGTGAAGAAACAACCCTCCACGTCAGACAACCACCGTATAGCCCTGATTACATCCTGTGTACCATCAAATGTCGGGGAATTCATATTATCGAAGTCCCAGTACTGGAAATCCCTGCCGGATCCTCCTCCAACCCCTGCCGCAGTTACAGCTGAAGTGGCTGCAGTGGCAGCTGTCTCTGCTAGAGCTGCATATCGCTCATCAAAGTACTCCACCATCGAGGTCTTAAGCGAACCAAACATCTCTGGAAGCTACGCTCGAAACGCAGCAGCAATCTCGTCGTGCATGATCTCCCGGATCCTGGCATCTAACTCCTCAGTCCCTATCTGAACCACGAGCTCAGGTGTTATCGGCACCTCCAACCCTCCATCTCCCGACCCCGATCTTGATCCTGATCTGGATCCCGAAGCAACACATCTCGTCACCACCATACTGAAATATATATACAAGTCATCAGATAAATAACATAATATCGGGAGACCAAAACCCACAAACCCTAGGGGTGGTGATTTCCTTGCTACGCATATGGGTCCTATGCTTTCAGTAGTACGGGCCCATACTACCTTCCACACCTACCCATATTTGTCTCAAGTATCACCACCATGCCCTAACAATATCATCAACATTGGAAATGCGCTCAACCCTTACTTCTAGGGGAACACCAAATATCTCGCATCTAGTCTCACCACTTATCATGACTCACACATCCATGAAACTTCCATCATCCCCTGCAGCGCCAGTGCATGCTAGCTGCACATTACGCTAGACCCAATAGACTTTCGAATATCCAATCCTACCCGACGGCCGAATCAACATTCTCAGGCTATAAGGTCTTTATTATGCACAGCCGTGATGCATACACTAAACATCTACAGTTATGATGTCAATTTCACGTACAAGAAACCCTAGGCTACTAGGCATCATGTAATCAGGCAAATCTATCATATGATTCCCGAAGATCCCTAGCCTAGCATTGGCATGTTGTTCTAACGTATCAGAATATCAAATAACTACATGGTATTTTGGGGTTTACTTACAGGCTCCAACTGATCGTACCTTTTGCATCCTCCATCCTTTATTTTGGAAACCATTTTAAAACTTACTTTCCGAAAATCTCCTTGATTTGAGACTGGATTCATATAAGTGTTCCTCCAATTCACTCAAACCAAGACTCTGATACCAACTTGTAACATCCATAAATTTTACGCCAAATTTAAACTTTTTAAAATCATAAATAAAATCAAACAACGTATGTTTACAAAAATGTTTTCAAATCAATATCCATCAGAGTGTCCAAAAAATCATAACATAAGGATGAGGAGCAGTACAGTCACGCATTCGCCTTTCCATGATCTCCTAAAGTACCTGAAACAATAAACTGAAAACTGTAAGCCCAAGAGCTTACTGAGCTACCCCCAAAATACCAATATCACACTGACAATACCATATCAGTAATAATAAATCAATCAACATTCATACTGGGCCATTGGCTTGATTGGACCGCCCTACAGGGCCTACAGTCTATCTGGATCTATCCCGAGCCTTCGGCATACTGGTCCGCCACGTGGGCCTACAGTCTCCCTGGACCGCTCATAGGGTGTGTTGGCCTACAACACAAAGCAGGTCCGCCTCAACCCAACCCACAAGCAAATACTATGTGCGCATAAATATCATATACTAGCATATATAAACATTAAGCATATTTATCACTGGTCATCAATCATAGAATTCTCTTGTAGCTAGAGTACCGACCTAACAGGTCACTAATATACCAATCCCTACGGATCATAAGAGTATAGCATACTGTCTACCCTGATTCTGATCTAACGGATCATAACCACATATAGAATACCATAACAATGACAACTAAAGGGTCGGCCTTGGTGCCGTAGATCCTATCGATATAGTGAGGATAACTCACCTCGCAGATGTCGACTCGGAAGGTAAGATCCAACTCTCGGATCACTTGACACAGGCTCCACCACCTATAGCACAACATGCTCGTAAGTCTTTAACCTTATAAGGTACTCCATAACCCACTAGTCAACCCCTAATCAAATTCAAAGCCCTCAGTCAAGGTCAACAGTCTATGTTGACCTCGACTCGCCGAGTACCCTCGGCTACTCGCTGAGTTCCTTGAAGCACATTCCAACTCGCCGAGTCATGGGGTGACTCGTCGAGTTCCTTCGATTCTCGGTCAAACTTTAAGGCCACCCATCGAGTTTCTTCCTTGCAACTCAATAGATACACCCGCATACATATCCAGGAGAAAACTCATCCGACTCGCCGAGTTGTTCTTCAACTCGTCGAGTCTATGGCAATCATCATCGGACTCGCCGAGTTGTTCATGCAACTCATCGAGTTCACGGTCATCTTCATGTGACTTGCCGAGTCCATTTAGTCCTTTTTCCATACAGACCTATTTTGAGCCATGCAGCAGATCCAACTCAAAAATCCAAGCTACTATGGCATGCTTATCACGTAAAGTTGCAAACTTTACATGCATGCATGGCTTTAAATGCTTCAAATGCCAAATCTATGCTCTTAATGGGGCTTCATGCCCAAGAGGGACCTCAATCACGACCAAAACTGCAACTTTATGCTTCTAGAATCCAAAGAGGATCCAGATCTGAAGTTACAAATTCAGATCTAGCCCATAGCTCATTATACCAACTTCATATTCCAAGAAAACCCTAAAACTCAACCAATATAAGAGATCTATAAAGAAAATGATGGTTTAGGTACCTCTGGAAGATGATATCTGAGATGAATGTTAATTTCCACACTCTAATTGCTCCAACCTCTTTCTCCTCCAAGTCTTCTCCTTCCAAAAATCCTCTTTTTAAGCTTCAACACATACACAAGGCACACACACACGAATAAGGGCTCTCAAGGACTCTTTAGAACTGTAAAGAGGTCCAAGGGAGGCTAAGGTCCCTTTAAGTAGGGGTACAAACCCCCGGATTTAGGGTTTCATCTGCCAGCTCCTACTCGTCGAGTCCCAATATGGACTCGTCGAGTAGGTCACTTAACATGCGATCCCACCCCGTTGCTACTCGACGAGTATGGCAATCAACTTGTTGAGTAGGGCTTACGCCAATACATCTTGTTTAAAACAATACCTGAGAATCGAGGCGTTACGCTTGTAAAATACCTAAATCTGATTGCGATTCAGATAGAATGTCTCTTATGATATGAGATTAAGTATCTTCCAACGCCTGATTTATCTTCCAACGACACCTTCATCTTTGGTGGCTTCCTCCACCTCCGACTATTTATTCTCCGACTAAGCTGGGGAGTCAAATCTATATTGCAGCAGCAACAGGATGTTTGAAAGCAGAAAATAACTGAATTAATATTTTCTCTTTTGATACAAATATGTTAAGAGATGGAGATCGTGACAGACCTCGAGAACTAAAAATTGACATTCTGATCGAATTGATCCAATCCTCCTTCTCTTTCTCTGAATTTACGATAAAGTGTAGTAGATCTGGTGGAGAGCTCGAACATAATTACTTGTTAAGGACATCTTCAACTCCTTTCACAGTAAGACAGGCGGCCATTAGAATCACACCAGTACTTGAAATCGTCATAGTCGTTGGTGTTGGGCGGTAAATCGTCATTACAAATCGCCATAACGTAGCCATCTGAGTTGCCGATGGAGATTACAAATTGTGACTTGTGAGGGCTCGATTTGGTGATGCTCGTGACCTGATGGAAACTCGTGTTTGTTGTAGGATGGAGTGAGGCGGGAGGGGACGATATTGGTGCGGAGGACCAGATCGGAGATAGGTGTCAATGGTTTTTGCGTGAATAAGTGTATCAATTGGAATAGTTATGTTAAATAACACATATGCCCCATCTAAATTAAAACTTACACGCATTTTTTTTCATCCGATTAAGATTTGTTCTCAAATGTTCTCAATCTAAAAAATGTTCTCATTTAAACATAACTCTCTCTCTCTCTCTCTCTCTCTCTCTCTCTATATATATATATATATATATATATATATATATATATATATATATATATATATATAATGAAAATGAATAAAGTTAATAAAAACGAAAAATAAAGTTAAAAAACCAGATGACGTAATTTTTTGCAAACTAAAGGGACCAAATTTGAACTTTAAATCCAAGTTTATGACTGATTTTGCAAAAAAGATAACATAATTAACCATGAAACTCGTTAAGTGGGCTACAGTGATAATTCTGCAAGAATGTTGTGGGCATAGTAATAATAAAAAAAATGTTAGAGCTTTTTCCAACTACGCGTTAAAAACTTATGATTTTTATGATATTAGTCCTATGGATTAATGCAAATGAAGATGATATTTTTTTTTCTGTGTCTGTAAAGGCGAATATATTTTTCATAAATTTAATTATTTATTTTCCTTGACTTTTTACACAAATGACAACCGATCCATTATCAATCGTGAAAAAAATATATGGTCTCATAAAACAATTAATTTAAAGAAAAAGTTCATTTATTACGAATGTTGTGCTCTGAAAAACTACACGGTATTCATATCTTTTATCAAATTATTTTGAAGTTTGTATTTATTTATTTTTGTAGATATTTTCAAAATGTATTTGCAGGAAAATGATAAAAAAAAATGGATGTAAAATAAAGAAATTAATTGAAACAAAAAGTTAAATAGGGTGAACCGGTTTTTAGAAGTTTCAAATTTCCGAATATGCCACGGTACAAAATTAGTGGTCAATTTTGTAACAAACTATGTGATACTTTAACAAATGTTGTACCGTTTTATCCTTTTATAAGATTTTCTTTACTATTGATGACTATGTTATAAAGCATATAAATTAATAACCAATGTTATATACTGAATGTTATTGTGTATTATCGGTGATATAGCTATTAGGAGGGGGCTAATTATGGTAAATATCGTGGTAATTAGTTTAAGAAAGTTGATTTGTATAAAACTAGATTATAGCACGCATTAAACGCGGGAAACGCATAAAAAAACATACAAGCATTTATAGATATTTTATAATGATTATAAAAAAATATATGGTTATTGGTATTATTGAAATGTGTAGAAAATACATTGAACACGATAAATATATATAATCATTGAAAGATCTTTTTGTAGACATCATTTTTTGTTTTATTAGTTGAACGACTTTCCTCGTCTCATATAGTTATGATATTTATATATTTATAAGCATTTTAATTAGACGTTCATTGCATAATAATGTTACCTAATTTAAACATATATTGATAACCAATATACTGTTTTTTCTATTGCATTAAATATTGACATGTATTTCATTTATTCAAATAAAGTTATGCAATATAATTTATAAAATGTTAAATGTTATATAGATTTAATTTTAGTATATCATCAATGAAGATTCTTTTCTAAATCATGATTGGTTTATTTTAAATTGATTATAAATATAAATGTTAGCTTTTATGTTTGTTCTTATTTATTTGGTGTTCGCAAAAATTTTGCATTAGTTTTTGCGCAACTTTGAATAATTTTAGTATATCATCAGTGTAATTTGATATATCTTTCAATTATATGAAATATCAAATAATGACATTTCATTACTATTGTGATAACTTAGTTTATATATTGTATTTTCAATAATCTTAACGGTTTTATTTTTTCTAATAACCGTAACGCTTTTAGTAAATGTACTTTTTACAAATCTCCTAATATCTTATAATTTTTATCTTACTTTATAATTTTTCATAACTATGTTATTTTCAAGATTGACTGCTTTAATAGTGTTTTTTTTTTCAGTCTATTCAATTCTATATTTCATTGTACAACATCATCGTTTGTATTTATTCTGAAATTTCACTTTAAAAATGTGTGATGTTTACACCTTGATATTAATTTTTTTAATAAACTCATGTAATAATTATGGAATATATATCTCATTTTAATTAACATTCACTTCCTTTATTATATCAAATTCCTCATTAAACGGATATACTTTTGGAAAAAAATAATTATAATAGGGCAGCATTATTTAAGACGTAAATGTTTGATATACTTTTGGAGAAAAAAAATCAGGATCATTGAAAAAAATTTATATAAAGAAAATACAAATTTAAATTTGTTGAAATTATGGATGAAATTACTGACGGAAATTTATTTTGGAGGGAGTTGTATTTTGTAAGGTATAATAATATTACAAAATTTGAAATATCTATATTTGTTGTGTAAATTAATAAATTTCATTGTTACTATACAAAGATAAAAAAAGTAGGTTGATATGATATATACAAAAACATAATAATTTCAATGATATTTTAAAATCATACCAAAATTAACCGGATTCTTATGACATAAAAATTAAAAAAAAAAATCATAATCATCTCTAATATATAAAAGTAACATTTTCGTAATTAATGTCAGTTCCCAAGATAGTTAATTTTTGTTTTGTTAAAGGTACATAATATCTTTTGATGTTTATTTGAAAAGTTTCAGAAAAGTAGTTAACTGATTTCATGTAATTTGTGACAAAGAAAATCGAAATATATGAATACATACATTTGATATAGGAACAAAAAATAATCGAAAAAAATATAAAAAGCGAAAGAATGTACCGACCTTCTAGCGCACAAGAGCGAATGTTTATAGCAGAGAATGATGATGGAAGTTATAAGCAATATTAACGATGTTGTAGGAGAAGGTTTGAAGAAAATAAACGATTGAAAATAAATGTGAGTCGCGGATTCAATGATGAATCGTATATGTATGTAATAATTTGAATATGATTTTTCGGTATTAATGATTTCCTAATAAAAAAAGATTGTATATTAATGGTTTACTAATATAAACGGATTTATATTAATGGTTGATATTAAGGCCTTGATTGAAATGATTTGTTAGTAATATGTTTTTAAAATTGACCATATTAAAATCTTCATAATTGAAAATTCAATATGTAAAATATGGAAAGCTTTTATTGGAATTAAATACATTCCTTTTCAACGAATGTAAATTATTGATTCATGATTGGAAAGCATTTATTGGAATTAAATACATTCCATATGGGGAAGATGATGTCAGCAATTTGATCTAAGAGTGGAAAAATAAGATTAAAATCCAGATTATTTAAGATGATGTCATAATGTTTCTCTTTTATTAATATTTAAGATATTATGTTATACAATTCTATAAACATTAATTGTTGTTATATACCGAGAAAAATTATTATATACGAATCATTTCACTTATTTTAATGAGAATTTGGTCCGGCCCATTCATTAATCCATTAATTTAGCACCAAACTAATAGCCCGCTTTCGTTTTTCTTTTATTTACCACCTAATTAACTAAAGTAATACACTTCCAACGTCTTTTCCTTCTATCAAATCCCTCTTAGGCTTATGAATATGGATTACATGACCATCAATCTTGAGCTCCGATACAAACGAGAGCTACAAGAAGGCAATATCCCCTTTTGACTTATGTAATTCTGTTACACAAATGAGGAGCCAATGGAAAATAAGTGGCATTCTAGTACATTTTTTAACGGCAGCCACGTATTATACAAGAGAAGAAGCCAGCAGGAAGTAGAGCAATACAACAAAGAGTTTAACAAACCAAAAAAAAGGCAACAAACAAACCAAAAGCCAACTAAAACTAACAACAAAATAGGGGAGAAACACCAACAAAAAGTCTAGCACTGACATCCAAATGCAGAGACACCAACATGTGCGGTTCTACTATGGTTCCCGTAGAGGCACTGGTAATGCCTGGTTTTTCAGGACGCAGTGCACAAATTTTCGACAATTTCGATTTTTTTTCTACTATCGTGACACTACTAAAATTTCTTGTAACATCCCTACTATGAAATTTTGCGTTTGCCCCTGGACATCAATCAACCAAAACCAGCTACTCAGAACCAAAAGTGCCAGAAAAGAAACAGGGGTATAAATGTCTTTCGCCATTAAGGAATAAAATTCCAACCGACAAGGTTTTTTTTAAGGTTGCAAAACTTGATTAACTTGGCCGAGTCATCGGCGAGTTACTCAGACCCGACACCCTGCTGAGTCGAGTTTGGCCTCCTCAGTCTAACAACTCGGAGAAAATTCAAAATTGATCAAACAAACTTAGACATGTTCTACCCATAGGATGAGTTTAGATTAATTCTTAGGAAACATTTATATAGTCCCTGATGACTGCCCATTTTTTTTATCCCCCCATCGATGTGGGACTCCTCTAGATGAGGGTTAAAAGTGATAAGACTTCCTCTCCTTATATAATTGGTGAGAATGGCAAACGTTTCATCCCAAAGGCGACATGTGTAACACCCGAAAATTTGAGGAGCAACTTTGGATATAATCACCTTCGGAGGATTCGACATGGCGTGTTGGAGGAACCAACACGACATGTCTAGATAAGAAAAATGTGGCTTTCATTAAGGCTAACACAACATGTTTGTGCCATAACACAACATGTTGGCGGCTGGTGGAGAAAACCCTAATTTTTTTTGGGTGTTACACCTTATTTAATCTACTTAAGCCCTAAGAGTTGGTCTCCTTACCGGCCTCCATTGCCACTAAAACCCTAAAATCGATCTTTAAGTCTCTTAGTAGTGTTCTTGAGCTAGTAAGAAGTTCTTGGTGCTCATTTATGGTCTTTGTGAAGGAAGAGGAGATCTTGAAGTTGCTTTGCTTGGGGAAAAGGCTTTGGATCCGGAATCATCATCTTGTGGGGAAGATTTCTGAGGTATCAAGTTTGCATCTTGTCTTGTATATGTTTAGATCTCTTCATAGTTAGATTGTTGTGCTTTTGGTCCCTTTTTGGGTTGTTGTATGAGTTAGGTCGTTTCAGGGCTTGCTTGTTCTTTCCGATCTGTTTTTTTTTTGTATCCTTGAGCATAAGGGTGCAAACTTTATGAGATTTTTGGTGTCATGCATGCATTAAGTCAATTATTAAGTCTTTTTAGGCTTAAGAGTTTTGGGTTGAGACTGTCTTGCTTTGTGCGGCCAGTCAACAAACTCGGTAAAGTTGATATCAATATGTTATATGTATGCTTATTTGTTATGTATATGTTGACATGGTTTATGTGTGGTTGGGTTAAGGCGGTCATGCTTTGTGCTGAAGGTCAACAGACCCTGGGCAGCTCGGATAGACTAAAGGCCCATAAGGCGGATCAATCAGGCTGAAGGCCCGGAGAATGGTCCAGATAGGCTGAAGACCCAGTGATGTATTCCAGTCCTGCCGAAGGCATGGAGAACGGTCCGGATAAGCTGAAGGCCCAATGAGGCGGTCCAGTCATGTTGAAGGTTTTGTGAGCGGTCCAGATAGTCTGTAGGCCTGCGAGGCGGTCCAGTCATGCTGGAGGCTCTGTATGTATGTTGTTTGTTAGTATATGTTATATGTTTGTGGGGTGGTATTTTAGGGGGAAATTCACTAAGCTTTGTGCTTACAGCTTTGGTTTATGGTTTCAAGTACTTTAGTGGACCGTAGCAAGGAAAAGGCGTAACCATACACATCCTTGGTTTTACAACTAATGGGACCTTGGGAGACTCTGATTTTAAATAACGTTTGAAAACAATGGATTTTGTAATACATCTAATAAAAAAGGGTTCATTTTGAAAAGTTTAAAATTGTTGAATTTTTGGGATGTTACAAGTTGGTATCAGAGCCTTGGTTTGAGTGAATTGGAGGAACACTCGTGTGAATCCAATCCCAAACTAAGGAAAAAAGATTTCAAAATGGTCTTTAAATGGTTTTCAAAATGATCAAGGAGGAAGTGATGTGTACGATCAATAGGAGCCAGTAAGTAGACCCCAAATTACTACACAGTTATTTGATATTGTGATATGTTAGAACAACATGCTAGTGATAGGCTAGGGATCTTCAGGAATTTCATGATAGAATTTTCTGATTATATGATACATGATAGCCTAGGATCTTCCTTATATGAAATTGACATCATTACTGTAGTTTCTTAGTGTATGCATCATTATTCTACATAATTAAGATTCTATAGCCTAAGAATGTTTGGCTTAGCCTTATTTCCTATTCTTGTTTGATCAAGGGCTTAGGGTAGAATCGAGTATTCGACTATCTATAGAATCCAGTGTTATGTATGATTTGATGGGTTTTGAGCAAAACAACATTCCTATGGTGTTCATGCAAACCCTAATGCTTGGATCTATGTTTTTCTACTTGTACATGCATAATTTTCCAAGACTTGCATAAACCCTAATCTAGCATATCTTAAAAATCAAAATCATATGTAATAAACTAGTTAGAACATTACCTTTGATTGTTGCTTGAAGAGCTTGAGCCTTTGAGAACCTTAGCACCTCAAATGTTGTGCCTCTAATAGATCACAAACAACAAAACAATTGGAGAAGGAAAGAGAGAGAGGGGGGAAGGCTCAAAATTGGCTCCTAGAACTCTTAGGGTTATGTGTAGCCAAAAATTGGTAGCTAGAAGGGTCCTTATATAGGTAAGGAGTTAAGGTTTCAGTCAAACACTTATTCGGGTGGTTAGGCTCTAAGCAGCCTATAAGAATCTTCTGGAATCCCTACCTTGGACGAATTCTTATGGCCTTATTCCCAAGAATCAGTCCCATAGGTTAATTAATATCTTTTGATCACAAAATTAATTCCTAATTAATTATTGACCAATACTAATTAAACAATATTATTTCTCTTTTAATACATTATTCATATAATATATTAATAAACCATAATAACCTCTTTCTCTATTATTCATCCAGTCAAGTTGCTTTGGTGAAGGCAACCCAAAAGGATCATGCTACAACCGGGTCAAGTAAATACCAAATATAGTTATGGGCTTAGACACCTAATCCAACAGTCTCCTACTTGGATAAGTCTAATAACTATAGATGCAAGTATGACTTCAGAATCTGATTAGCAATCGTAGCTCTCAAAAGCCGCTATCGAACTCTAACACGTCCTTTAGATAAGGGATCATATAGTCCTCCATTCTCAAGATATAGTCTGGACAATCACATGGAACATAGTCATACTTATTTTCCAGCAGTTCATTTCTCAATCTATGATCTGTCTGCCATATAGCTTAATTGAACACATCACCTCAGTCCTGACCGGGCCCGACACATAAGTCAAACCAAATCATCGAGGGGCCCAAGATATCGCTTTTACCCTCATAGGATAAAAGGAACAGATAAACTTCGAATTATATGCATTTACTATTTACTCATCAAATCATACACAACAATGTGTTTTATAACATCAAGTTACTGAAGTGTTTACGCATTATCAACGCACAACCAACTCGCAACCAATAAACTATATATCTAGGTTTAAAGACTATTATATATTCTCGTCTCACAATCACTTGTGATTAATTCGATGAAGTGATTCAAGTGAGCACATGTTTAATCCAATAATCAAATCACATTTCAAGAGCACTCATGAACGTTGTAGCAAACCTTTGCTATGTCTAAACACTTAGACAATCTACAAACCAATTCATGACAATCTTCTTTCATACCTACTTCCAAAGTATGAGCGACTATGGATAGTTTAAATAATCTTATTATTTAGGAAGTCAAAACATGCAAAATGAAATAGTAGTAAATAATTGACATAAGACAGTAACATTACTCATAAATAATACTCCTTTATTTAATCATCAAAATGTCAATTACAATTTATCTATTACAAGTTTCTAAAGCTATCTAATCACTAAAACTAATATCGTACTTCAGCCCAATGCTCCTAGCCTGCTGCAAGTGCTTAACCCTACTCAGTCCCTTCGTAAGGGGATCTGTTGGGTTCTCTTCTGATGATACCCTATTTACTACGAGGAGTCCCTCTTGTACCTGATGTCTAATGAAATGATATTTCCTGTCGATATGCCTGAATCTGCCATGATCCCTCGGTTCCTTAGTTAAGGCAACCGCACCTTCGTTATCGTAGAAAATCTCCATAGGCTTCTTTATGAGTGGCACAACTTCAAGGTCTCCGATGAAGTTCTTCAACCATATTGCCTCCTTTGATGCTTTGCTTGCTGCTATGTACTCTGATTCGCACGTTGAATCAGCTACGATCTCCTACTTGGAACTTTTCCAAGTCACTGCTCCCCCATTGAGGGTAAATACCCAGCCCGACTGAGAGCAAAAGTTGTCTCGGTCGGTCTGAAAACTGGCGTCATTATACCCTTGCACTCTCAAGTCATCACTCCCACCAAGGCTAAGAAACCATTCCTTAGTCCTTCGAAGGTACTTAAGAATATTCTTGACTGCGATCCAATGTGCTCTACCAACGTTCCCTTGATATCTGGTGACCATGCTCATAGCAAAGGCCACATCAGGACGAGTACATGTCATAGCATACATGATTGATCCAACTGCGGAAGCATAAGGTACTCGGCTCATCTCTGGTATCTCGGCTTCGGTACTCGGACTTTGAGTCTTACTCAATTTGGTATTGCTTTGGATTGGTAACTCCCCTTTCTTGGAATTCTCCATACTAAAACGCTTTAGTACTTTATCCAAGTAAGTACTTTGACTAAGTCCTATTAGTCTTTTACTCTTGTTTCTCACTATCCTTATCCCAAGAATATAGGCAGCTTCTCTGAGGTCCTTCATAGCGAAACACTTCCTAATCCAGGACTTAACTTCTTGCAGGGTCGGGATGTCATTTCCTATGAGTAGTATGTCATTGACAAACAAAACGAGAAAGCTAACTATACTCGCACTGGCTTTGACATACACACACGACTTATCCTCGCTTTGCATGAAGCCAAACTCTTTGACTTTCTCATCAAAACAAAGATTCCATCTGCGAGATGTTTGTTTCAATCCATAAATGGATTTCTCAATCTTAGACACTATATTAGGGTGTTTTGCATCGAAAAAAACCCTCTGGCTGACTCATGTAAACATCTTCAGCCAACTTTCCATTAAGGAAAGCGGTTTTGACATCCATCTGCGATATTTCATAATCATGAAACACAGCTATGGCTAGCATAACCCTTATAAACTTTATCTTTGCTACTGGTGAGAAGGTCTCATCATAGTCAACTCCGGGAGTTTGAGTAAAGCCCTTCACAACTAATCGCGCTTTATAAGTGTGTACTTTCCCATCCATGTTGGTCTTCTTCTTGAAGATCCATTTGCACCCGGCTGTCTTACGACCCGGTACATTGTCAACCAAGTTCCAAACTTGTTGTCATACATGGATTGAATCTCGCTGTCCATAGCCTCTTTCCACTTTGCAGACTTCGAGCCTTCCATGGCTTCCTTGTAGCTCTTAGGTTCATCCAAATTTACTAGTGTACTATCACTAATAAACATATCACCCTCACTTGTTATATGAAAACCATACAACACGGGTGGAACACTAACTCTACTGGAAACGTCTAAGAGGTAGGTCTCATCAATCGGTTCAATCAGAGTTTCCTCCTTGGGTTGAGCGCAGCATTAGAGGTTCATTCATCGCTTGATTCTTGAAGCTCTTCAAGATCAATTTGCCTCCTACTGTCCTCTTGGATTATGATTTCTCGCTCTCGGAAAACCCCTCTCCCCGCAACGAAGACAACATTGTCACTCGGTCTATAGAAGAGATATCCAAAGGACTTCTGCAGGTAGCCGATGAAAATACACTGCTCACTACGAGGTTCGAGCTTGTCGTGAGTCTCTTGTCTTATGAAAGACTCGCAACCCCAAACCTTGATATGTGCCAACGAGGAGCTTTCCCTGTCCACATCTCATGAGGTGTTTTGACAACCTTCTTAGTCGGGACTAGATTAAGGATATGGGTGGCATTCTCTAAGGCATACCCCCAAAATGAGATAGGTAACGAAGCATGACTCATCATGGAACGAACCATATCCAATCCGGTTCGATTGTGCCTCTCAGCCACAACATTTAACTGCGGTTTCCTAGGTGGTGTCAATTGCGAAACAATTTCACATTCCTTAAGGTAACCATGGAATTCAAGACTAAGGTACTCACCACCTCGATCGGATCGAAGCATCTTAATTTTCCTGCCCAACTAATTCTCCACTTTTTGCTTAAACTCTTTGAACTTTTCAAAGGTTTCTGACTTGTGCTTGATTAAGTAGACATATCCATATCTGCTATAATCATCGGTAAAAGTCATGTAGAAGTGGCTTGCATCCCTTATGGTGGATCTAAAGGGCCCACACACATCGGCGTGTATGAGATCCAATAAACCTTGACCCTTTCACAACTACCAGCGAAGGGTGACTTAGTCATCTTTCAAAGTAAACAAGACTCGCATACGTCATCGTCCCTAAGGTCGAATGACTCCAGCACTCCATCCTTTTGGAGTTGGCCTATGCGCTTCTTGTTGACATGTCCAAGACGACAATGCCACAAGCATGCTTTGTCGAAACTATTGGAAGAATCGATATGCAACACATCATTTCCTAAGTTGTCTACAACCATCACAGTTTCATATATTCCATTACAAGGCAATGCTTCAAAATAGAAAGAACCAAGAAAGCATTAATAGAACCTTTTTCATTATCAAACGAAAATCTAAAACCTTTTTTATACAAACCATGAAAAGAAATAATGTTTCATGTCATTTCTGACGAGTAACAAAAATTATTCAAATCTAAACCTAACCCACTACTAAACACTAAATAGTAAACTCCAATCTTGGTGATAGGTGACGCTTTCCTATTCCCCATGATCAATTTTATCTTCCCATGCTCCACATCCCTACTTCTTCTTAGGCCCTGCGAATTAGAACAAATGTGAAAATCACATCCTGTATCAAGGACCTAAGACATAACATGTGATGAGTTGTTAGAATGAATAGTATAAATACCTATGAAGGATGGATTTATCTTCCATCCTTGATATCTTGCAAGTACTTTAGGCAGCTTCGTTTCCAATGCCCTTTCTCGTGGCAGTAGTAGCACTCTACGTCCTTCGGGTGGGAGGAGGGTGCAGTGGGACCAGCCTTGGTTCCACTAGAAGAGGTGCCATCGTGGGACTTTCCCTTGTGACTCTTAGAAGGAGCCTTCCTCTTCTTGACCTTCCATTGCGCAATTACCAAGACGAGGGCGGTAGTAGGAGTTGATGCAACAGATTTGTTTTTCAGACTACTCTCAACAGCCCTTAGCAAGATTTGAAGCTTGCTTAGAGTGACCTCCTCCTTGTTCATGTGGTAGGTCATGCAGAACTAGTTGTAACAATGAGGTAAGGAGTGAAAAATTATATCTATGTCCATCTCCTCATCGAAGTTAACATTTAACATTAGCAAGCGGTCCACGTATCTCTGCATTTTTTGCAGGTGGTCCATGACAGATTTTTCATCCTTCATTTTGGTAGTGATCATCATAGTGATGATCTCGTACCTTTCCTGCCTCACGCTTTGATGGTACCTATCCATCAAATCTTGATGCATCTTGTAGGGGTAGTAGTCTTCGTAGGACTTTTGGAGTTTAGCTACCATGGTTGCGAGCATGATGCTATGGACTTTCATAGCATCTCGCTCGTGAGCCTCGAAAGCAACGATTTCTTCAGGAGTAGCAGTGTTGGCATTTACCTCTTTTAGCTCCTTATCAAGAACATACTCCTTATCCTCGTAGCGGGTGACCATGTGGATGTTGCAGATCCAATCATTGAAATTGGTCCCATCGAAAATCACCCTTCCACACAAGTTCATGAGTGAGAATGAGCAGGAAGGGGTCGAGCCTGAAGCATTGTTGTTCAAAGTAGACATCTGAAATAGAAAAGAGACAAAGTTTGATTAGATAAGAATAGCCAATTAAACACCCAAAATGAGAAATTAGGGCTAGGATCCAACAACATTATTTAAAATTTAGAAGAGGGATGATGTAATCTAAATCACAAATAATTTGAAGGTAAGTGAATGACGATTCACTAATTTCCACCATGAAAAACAAAAAAGAAATTAAGTTTTAAATGTATTGAAACTCCTAGATCTTTTAAGATTCATTGGACTTTTCAATGGCATGTTTAAATCTCGATATGCCCTTCATGTTTGTGATTGGGATACCAAGGATCACAAACAAGGTGAGAATAACCATGCAAATTACTTGATACCCTCGACGTCATTTACCACCTAACCAATGTGCCGGTTAACCACACACGCTCAATTGATATATGCTAAACATCGAGTCACCCTTTGCCCCATTTTTAGTCCATATTAGTGTGTCGGTTATCCACGCACGCTCCACTAACGACTTGGCAAGGGTACAAAGTGCAATTTCATGGAATAACATCATTTTACATTTTTTCTAAAGTAACTAAGATTAGGAATTTTATAAAAAAAACATTTAGTTACTTTATATTAATCATTATACTTTTAATGAGGAATTAGTTGCCTTATCCTACCATTCGGCTAACGACCCTCCTCCAATCTAGGAAGTGGTGGTGAGAGTGGACACCCATTAAACTGCTATTTTATAGGTAGCAACCTTATAACCCCCCCCCCCCCCCCCCCCCCCGCCCCGCCTCTTATAGATCGACTTCGTGAATGAGGCCTACTAATGGTTAAGACTAGCTTAATCTTATACATACATATTATTAATATTATAATAGTATAATACTATAAGGTTGAATTTTAAACTTGTAAAATTCTAGGGTTTAGAATTTAAATATTTCAAAATTAAACTTTTAATAAAAAATTTAAATTCCAAAACTTGAGGGAAAGTTTTGAAACTTTTCAAAAATAACTAGATCAAATTACAAATAATTTAACAAAACAATTAATTAGTGATTAACTAAATTTGACCTAATCCAATTACATAGCAAGATAATTTAAACAAATAATTCAAATAATTAGGGTTATCATATAAGGCAATAATTATCTAATTAATTTGCAATTATCTACTATTTTGATAGGGATAATCATATAAGTTTATTAAAAATCGAATTTTATTAATCAAAAACATTTTTGGTAATTATCCCAATCCAAAATAGGCCAAAATCCCGAGATTTGCACTCTGGCCCGCCACCACGTCGTGCCAATCTATGCCACGTCGTGGTCACCAAGCAGAAGCTAAAAACGAAAACCTTTTGCTTTGAACGATTAAGATATGCATCAAATACAAAAGAAAAACAACCTAAGCTCTAATACCACTGATAGGTTTTGAGTAAAACAACATTCATATGGTGTTCATGCAAACCTTAATGCTTGGATCTATGTTTTTCTACTTGTACATGCATAATTGTCCAAGACTCGCATAAACCCTAATCTAGCATATCATAAAAATAGAAATCATATGTAATAAACTAGTTAGAACATTACCTTTGATTGTAGCTTGAAGAACTTGAGCCTTTGAGAACCTTAGCACCTCAAATGTTGTGCCTCTAATAGATCACACACACCAAAACAATTGGATAAGGCAAGAGAGAGAGAGAGAGAGAGAAGGGAAGGCTAAAAATCGGCTCCTGGAACTCTTAGGGTTATGTGTAGCTAAAAATCGGTAGCCGGAAGGGTCCTTATATATGTGAGCAGTTGGGGTTTCAATCATACACTTATCCGGCTGCTTAAGCTCTAAGCAGCCCATAAGAATCTTATGGAATCCCTACCTTGGACGAATTCTTAAGGCCGTATCCCCAAGAATTCGTCCACCCTATCTCTAGGGTTTCCTTACCCTATTTTGCAAATATCCAATAATTACAATATCAGTCCCCTAGGTTTTAATTAATATCTTTTGATCACAAAATTAATTCCTAATTAATTATTGACCAATATTAATTAAAAAGTATGATTTATTTTTTAATACATTATTGATATAATATATTAGTAAACCATAATAACCTCTTTCTTTATTATTTATCTAGTCAAGTTGCTTTGGTGAAGGCAACCCAAAAGGACCATACTACAACCGGGTCAAGTACATACCAAATATAGTTATGGGATTAGACACCTACTCCAACATGATTAGCATACACGAGTGCTGCAAGGTTGGTGGAAGTTTAATGAGCGAGTTCAGTTCTTGGTCGGGATGACACCTGGGATGGTTGGCCACTCTTGAGAGAGTGTGGTCTGGGCGAAGGTGTATCTGAGATGTTGGGAGATAGATATCGAGGATTTCGAATGAGGATATGTTTGATTTTTTTTTTTTTGCATTTTAGTGCCAGTCGACTCCACCGCTCGAATATTGCTCGCTTTGTGCTTTGTGGGACTCACATTGATGGGAGCTAACTATCTAATGAATACATTAAATTACATGCTATGGAGATTAAATAATCCTAAAGTGAAGGATTTGGCCCTATTACGCACCTCTCGTCTGAGTCTAACCGTTGTAGCGTTGGGTCCTTTAGTCAAAAGACTATTTAAGTTTTGTTGCATGTAACTGTATTCATGAAGTGGTTGGTTGGCATTGATCGAAGCCCATCCGCAGTTGATGGCTGGGAGATGGGGGAATCTAGGAGAGCCTAGGAAGTATTTTAGCACAATTTTCTGCTGTTGAGCTAGTATCGAAAGTATTATTATGAGTAGGTCTCAGAGGACCCGAGTTGATTCTTGAGGAAAGTATGGATAGGTGTGGAAGTTTATTGGGCCCGTACTACTGGAAGCACATGATCCATACTCGAATCAAGGAAATTTTTAGGGATTTTAAGGACTGGTCGGGAGAAAATGGAATGGTTGGATACCATAATTCGTGGCAGTAGCTCTGTATTTGTCGATCTTGGTTTTGGTTGCTCGGGCATGGGGTTGGGTTGGTAATGGTTCGACCCCAGTGATGATGTTTTTTTTTGTTAATTTGGATTGTTTGGTGCAGACATAGATGAGCTTGTTGGTTTTGAGGTCTCGAGGGTTTTTCTCAAGACCGTACATTCGAGTCGTGGGACTTAATGATGGATCGACCATTATGATTGGATTGGGGATTTTAATGGGAAGTAGAATGGTTGACTTGTGGTTTGGTATGTCGCTATATATAGAAGAAATTTTGCTCTTTCAGTCTTCCGGGTTCAGAGGAGGAGTAATCAGGCTTGTGAATTGCAATGTTGGGATGTAACCCAGTATGGGGACTGTTGGTCGTGGTGTTTAGAGGCAGGTTGCCAGCTCGGTAGTGCGCATGTGGGTGTATGTAATTTGGATGTTGGTGATGTGATCAAGGGTCCATGTTCTTAGGTGATAGGCAGACCAGGTACCTATTTAGCGGTTAGGATTGCATGCAAGGAGTGTATGTTTTAGGATCATAAGTCTGTATCAGGTTATGATCTTGTAAGGGAACCTAAATATTAAGTGGTCATGACTGGGAATTTCAGAGGCCTTCAGCTAAAATTCCGAATTCTCTTTGGATTTGTTTGATTCTTATCTGGAAGATCATCCTGTGTATATTATTCACTCTCGGGGTCAAATATGGTGGTACCTGGTTGAGCCGATTTGAGTTAAGGTTTGGTTTCAACACCCGTAGGCTGGTAGTTTGGACCCTAAGTGGGGGAGAACTGGGTATTATGCTTGGTGGATCATCGTTCTGTTTGGATTCGTGGTATTGGAGAATGTCCTTTTTGGGTTCTACGGTGCGAGTGTGTGGGGTCTTGATTCAGGGTTTGGCCAAGGAAGAGGTATATAGAGGTGGGTATTCTAGGAGCTCGCTGCAGCTATTGGTCCCTTTTGGGGGTGCTAATGAATAAATAAGGAGCCGCTGGGATTACTCAGGATGAAAACCGGTGACGGAAGGAAATTGTCATCTAGTGGTGTGAATTTCTAATTATAATCTAGACTGGGCATTGATCGATTAAAGAATCAATTTCAGAAATTGGTACGATCACAATTTTTGGTCGCGTCGTTTGTCTTTTAGCAGAGGTTCTCTAAAGGATTGGAGTAGTGGCAGTTGAAGTTCTATGGATGTGTCCACCTATCACCAAATTTGGTATGTTCTATGCTCCTTTGGTCTTTGGGTATGCTTACCCTCAATGATGGTGTGGAATTTTGATTCATAGCAGGCTTGGATTGGGTGGTATTCATGATTAGTTTAGAAGTCTTCTCGTGTTTGTTGCGTATTGGTGGAACCTGTTCAGTCTCAATCAAGTATGGAATTTTGTTTCCATCGATCATGAGGATGTCTTCTGTTAATGTTTTAGGTTCGTCATTCGATAGAGCTTTGATATCTCTACTCTTTTTGATGAGGTTATGGGTTTCTTAAGGGTGTGCATTGTGTTAATTTAGTGTGTGTATGTAGGCTGGACAAGACAGATTTGGGGCTTGGTTCGAATTATGTGCATGGTTCCTTTGGGTGGTAGCCTTTGAATTGGATCAAGGGTGCAACCGTTATCCTGTTCTCGAGTCGTGGGAGACCATGATTTTGTTAGGCTTTACATTGGTTGTAACTGGTTTTGTGAAACGGATTGGACGTTGCTTTGTTGTGCGGTTAGTGTTGAGAGGATATTGTTTAGGTCCCTACAAGGAAGTGGAAAGAGTTAAGAGCCCTTTCGGCCGTGGTGTGAGTCGCGAATTCCAAATATAGGTTGTGGGATCAGTAATTTATTGCTTGATTGATGGATTTCTTCTGATTATGGTGCTTTCGATATTGGTGCACTGATGGAAACCGGGAGGCTCAAAATTAGCAAGTTTGGATAAAGGGAACAATTAAGGGTTGTTAGGAGTATCGGTCGTGTATCAGAAAGTCTCTCAGAATGTTTGCATTATAATCACGATTGCTCACAAGCTGTTATTAGGGGTTGAGAAGATTTGGAAACCGGTTATGAAGTCTCAAATCAAAGTTCTTCGTTAATGTATCAGGTGTTTTTCTTGATAGGGGTACATTTGAATTGTGAAGGATTGGAGGTAATGTGGGATTCCTGGAATTCTCTTCTTTGCTCCTAGGATCAGTGGGTGGAGTGGCGTGTCAAGGAGTCACAGGTTAATTAAAGGGTTTTGGTACATCTTATGGACTTGGGATTAGTGGGAAATTTGTGATTTACGTGTCTGGGTTATTCCAGATAAGGTATTGAATTCCTGGTATTGAGATGGTTAGTGATGGTGTCTTTTATCACGGATCTGGTATGTGGTTGGGGTTATGTGTTCTCGGGTATCTATAAATTCTTTCAGGCTGGATAGGTTGTTTGGTTCGGGTTGTGAAGTTGAGTCCTCATGGGGGCAGTTTTGATTGGTGCTGTCTATCATGGAGTCTGACATTGTTCAGGGTTCTTAGTTTCAGGTATAGCAGTTGGGTATCTTCTATTTTGGATTCGACATCAGTAAGGGTGGGCAGTCATCAGAGCGGGGTGACTTCCCCAGTCATTTTTTTTGGAATTCAGGGATTTCAATCAAGATCGGCAGTTCAATAGTGGAGATTGTAAGGGATGATTTCAAGGACGAAATCTAATTTAAGTGGGGGAGAGTTGTAACACCCGAAATTTTGAGGAGCAACTTTGGGTATAACCACCTTCTGAGGATTTGACACAACATGTTGGAGGCACCAACACAGTGTGTCTAAATAAGAAAAACACGACTTTCATTATGGCCAACACGACGTGTTTATGCCATAACACAGCATGTTGGCGGCTAGTGAAGAAAACGCTAATTTTTAGGGTGTTGCACCCTATTTAATCTCCTTAAGCCCCAAGGGTTGGTCTCCTTACCATCCTCCATTGCCACTAAAACCATAAAATTGATCTTTAAGTCTCTTGGTGGTGTTCTTGAGCTAGTAAGAAGTTCTTGGTGCTCATTTATGGTCTTTGTGAAGGAAGGGGAGATCTTGAAGTTTCTTTCCTTAGGGAAAAGGCTTTAGATCCAGAATCATCATCTTGTGGGGAAGCTTTCTAAGGTATCAAGTTTGCATTTTGTATTGTATATGTTTAGATTTCTTCATATTTAGATTGTTGTTTATTTGATCCATTTTTGGGTTGTTGGATGAGTTAGGTCGTTTCAGGGCATGTTCTTTCAGATCTTGGTTTGTTTTGGTATCCTTAAGCATAAAGGTGCAAACTTTATGAGAGTTTTGGTGTCATGCATGCCTTAAGTCAATTATTAAGTCCTTTTATGCTTAAGAGCTTCATTTAGACATGCATGAACGTAACCTTGGCAACTTTACATGGTTTTCTAGCTCAAGGAAGTCAGATCTATGTTTTGGGGCTATGTCTTTATGGACTAAGTGCTTATTGGTTAAGCCCTCGCACTATTAAGCTTATGGATTGAGTTGTTGGAAACTTTATCCTTTTGGACCACATAGGGCTAGATCTAAGCTTTAGAGCTCTTGGTATCGGAGAAAACAACTTATTGTATTAAGCTATTGAGTCTCGGGAAAACACAACTTGTTTGCAAGCCAACACGACGTGTTGGTTGGGGTTTTCCCGATTATCTGAATGATGGAAGAACATGGCGTGTCCAAGGGGCAACACATCATGTTTGGTCAACATTGGGTTGTTGTCTTTGACTATGACCAAGCACTACTAGAAAAAAGGCCTTTTACGACGCTCATTGCGCGTCATAAACCGCTCAGATGACGCGCAAATGCGTGTCAAGGAAGGCCCTGTCATAAAGAGAGACGACGCGCTTTTGCGCATCGTCTATAGACGACGCGCATTTACGACGCGCATTTATGACGCGCATTTACGACGCGCGGTTATGACACGCAATGCGTATCAAGGAAGGCCCTGTCATAAAGGAAGACGACACGCATTTGCGTGTCGTAACCTTACGACGCGCATGTTTATGACACGCAATGCGTATCAAGGAAGCCCCTGTCAAGAAAGACCATGTCATAAATAAAGATGACACACAATTTTGCGTATCATAATTTTAAATGTTTAAAAAAAATATTATTTATAGATTTACTAATTTTTCATATTAAATAATACATTAGAAATCTCATAATAATAAATAAAATACCATAAATAACAAAGATAATTCATTTCACTAATATGTCAAATACAAATAATTATTCCAATAGTGAGTAAATGTTATAAAAAAATGAACTCATTTATATACAATTGCATTATCTAGCTTACTATGTGCCAACAACTTCTATCTTTTTCCTTCTCTGCATAAACTTCATTAGCAGCATCCTAAAGAACTTCTATCTTTTTCATCAGCAACATCCTCATAAACTTCTATCTTTTTCCTTCTCTGTATAAACTTCTATCTCACACTCAATGTAGTTTTAAACATCAGGTTTAAAAAATCAACTTTAAGGTTGTCTTGTTAAAGAGAATGACTAGAATAGATTTCCCTTTTTCACAAGGCATGTGCTTGCTTGCACATATATATGGAATCATTCTAACAAAAAAAAACTGTTCATGTCAACTACTCCAAGGACTATTACGTAATTTAACATGAAGAATTTTGTCCAGATGAAAGGATTGACTTTAAACTTTATAAAAATCATTTAACAGAACTTACCTGACCATGAAGCGTGTTGATCCAGGATCTCCTTGCCTTCCTGCTCTGCCACGAAGCTTTGTAAAGCAAGAAATAAATTAAAAAAGTGATTCTGAAAGTATATGCTAAATTTATGTAAAACCTTAAAACACAATACTGATGCAAAGTTACCTGATTATCAATTCTTCGGGACTCATGCAAAGATGTCCCAATGACATGGAGACCACCAAGTCGTTTGACTTCCAATCCTTCATGAAAGCAATGAATCTCACAGTCCTTTAGAACTGATAAATAGGCAATTGCAATGCAAGGACCAAGAGGGTACATCTCTGCCTGTTCTTCCACAAGCCTTTGCAGTTCATCTAAACCCATTGACTGGCTCATTTCAATTGACTCTGAAATTATAGATTTTGCCTTCTCATATGTCCAACTCTAGTTCTCACTTTTGCCCACGTATTTAGCTGCGTTATTTACCCAAAACCATATACCATTCACATTAACGTTAGGGCCAAATGAAAGAATAGCTACCTATTTCTAATTACCAGCATCCTACTCTCAGTTTTTTTTCGTATCAAGACATTGTACTTTATACTTTAAAAAATCTACCCATACTCCAAATTTTTCTTATTAGGACATTATAACTCAAAAAATCTACTACCTAAAATCATATAGCAGTGAGAATTGCTTTGTATTTGAATGAAATTTCTATAACTGGGTAGATTTTTGAAAGTAGAATGTTGTAAGAGGAAGAAATGAGGGTGGGATGCTATAATAAACAAATCAAGCTACATGAAGTCATAGATTACTAACCCATTAGAGCCGTCTTGGCTAGCAAAGCTAATGATGATGGTCCAATTTTCATTTTTGATAACACCTACACAACCGGAAGATAACTGATTACTAGGGGCTAAGGAGGGCACAACAATAATACTTGAGAAATTACCTTTTGTGACTTTGGGTCCTCAACCTCAACATCAGGAGTATCATGACTCATATGTGAAAGTATGCTTTCCTCTATAACTTCCTTTGCAAGCATCTGAAATTAACAATATTAACATAACGTTAACCTATTATTCGGTGCGCCTTGCATTATAATAATATGACATTTGCCAATTTGGGATTGAGAGCTACAATTATTAAATGAAAATTAACTCCATCTACAAGAAAGATATTGATTATCGGACCCACCTTGGGGTTACCTCCCAATATAATGTTTGTGCCCCTTCCAGTCATATTTGTAGATATGGTGATAGCATATTTTCGTCCAGCTTGGGCCACAGTTTGAGCCTCTCTTGCAGCATACTGAAAACAATAATCAAGTTGCCATGTTACATACATGGTTAACCCAAAATCCTATCTATTTTCATTGATAAATCCTACAAAAAGTAGACAACAAACCTCTGGTCGTGCATTGAGGACATTGTGGGGAATCTTGCTAGCCCTCAACAAAGCAGACAAATATTCTGAGTTCTCGACACTGCACCAATAAATAAATAAATAAATAAAGATAAGAAAATATATTCACACTTGGTTGCATGCATAAAGATGCAGAATGAATACCACAAAATCACAAGTGAAGAATGAATTTCATTGAAGTAGTAGTACCTAGTGGTCCCCACTAAAACAGGACGACCAACTCTGAACATGCTTTCAACTTCTGCACGAACATATTCCCATTTACCACGAGCATTCTATTTGCAAAACAATTAGAAGCACTGTTAAAGATGATAAAAGGGTAGAATGGTTATTGAACAGAATAATAATTTCTTACTGCAAAAGCTTGGATAGGTAAATCATGACGAATATTTGCCATATTTGTGGGAACTTCAATAACAGGCATCTGGAACATTTTCAAGAACTCCTTTTCCTGTAAATATTGACAATGCATCATAAGTCGAGAAAGATATCCTGTAGTTGATTCAGCTCGAGAACAATATGTAATTCGAGGATAAATGAAATAAATAACAACGTACTTTCATATATCTGTTTACAATAGAATCCTACTTTCATCCTTTTCATATTACAGCAATGGATTTGAAAAATCTAAACAATAATAGCAATGTCTTTCAAAATGAACAGCACTTTTCACGGCTATAATTTGATAGAATTTTTAAAGTACAACATCCTAAGAAGAAAAAAAAATGAAAGTATACAGCTATAACCATAAGTGGTATAGTTTTCAAAGTACAGTGCCTTATGAAAGATATCTTTTTTAAAGAGTATGCTAGTATGGTAGAAAGCAATGAAAGTAGGATGCTATAACACACAAATAGATGAAAACAAGTAGTTATTGTTACTTGTTATATTTTTAGCCCATATAGAAAGTGAATACTTACTTCAGTTTTTGCAGTTCCTGTCATCCCTGAAAGCTTTGGATAAAGCTTAAACATTGATTGGTATGTCATTTGTGCCACTACAACTGAATCAGCCTGCAAAGCCCAAGAGGAATACAAGGTAATAGCTTTAAACAAGAGTTGTCAAAAAGAATGATGATGTGGCAGGCAATCACAATATATACCTGGATTGGTAACCCTTCTTTTGCCTCCACAGCCTGGTGAATCCCCTCTGACCATCGTCTGTTTTCTTCCACTCTCCCTGTCAACTTCAAATGAACATTAATTTACAGCAATATAACTAGTTTTTTCTCCTAAAATAAAAATACGATGTTTTTAATACCTCGTTTATTATAAGAGCTTTCCCATTTTTAACAATGTACTGGACATCTTGGCGATAGAACTCCTTGGCTTTCAAAGCATTCATGACAAATCTACATTATACTAATGATAAGAGTCCAAACAATAACATATGAAAATAAGAATATAAAGTTACCTAGCCCAAGGGTCATTCTCGTCCCATAGATCTTTTGTTTCTAGAGCCATCTCAACTAGGGCTATTCCTTCTTCTGTCAACTCCACTGAATTATATAAATTTGATATTGAAATGAAGCTTAAGTTCATGACTAATTTACCTTTCAAAGTTATATAAATGTGAGTGAATTTGATATTAATGTCTCGAACTTGATATTACTGTCTCCAATCTATCTAGAAATTTACCTTACTATCTCCACCTGGCACCAGACCCTGAAAAATAACAGTTCAGGGTACCAACCTCTGTCATTTATTTTGCAGTTTGTATATCCCTAAAGATGCAGCAAGCAATCCGTGTACTATCACATTTGTTGCAACCAATTTTATAATTTAAAAAAATCAGACTCAAAACAAGAAATAATTATATATTTTGAATTTTATAATAATTATCTGCATATCTTCTAATTGGTGAGGTGAAATGTGTATAAAATAATAAAGAGGTGCAACAAGCCCATAATGGTGAAACTTCGGGGGGCTAAGATCCCCACTACAGAAGTAAACAACCTTAAGTGGAAATTAGTTTATTTTGTTCGCTTTATTTAAAAAAATAAGATTAAGCCAATTATGATTTAAGAATAGTAGAATACCAACCTGTGTCATACATCTAGTTGCTAGGATACAGATCAATTTATTGAAGTATGGGTCATCACCCTGCTTTTTATTTTTTATTTTTTTATAAGATAAAATTTAATAAAAAATTAGTTAGAGACTTTTATAATGATCAGTGAATGAAATTGGAAAGTCAAACTAACCACAGCCCAGTCAAGTGAGTCAGCAAGTGATTTGGATGATGACACATCAAGGTCAAGGCCAACAAAAGCAAAAATGTGTAATAAAGGTTCAAGCATTTCTTTTGTTGGACTAGGATGTCGCTTGTAAACAATATTTATTTACTTAATCAAAATATAATATATCCATCAATGTGATTAGCTTAAATAGTTAGCAACTCTACAGTAACAGATCACAGTTGTGACCGTATTGTTGGATTCTCATATTGAGATAGTAAAGGGAATCAAATCAGTTTAGAAATTGTAAGTAAGTGAGATTCAATTCCTATTACATAAATTAAATTCCAACTCCTAAACACTAAATTAATTTTTTTTATCATTATCAAAACACAATTGGCTGATTACTACTCATGTGTATGTATAATAATAGTAAATTGAATCTAATAGGAATACATAAATTTTTATTTACCTGTGAGGTTGTCACTGTGGTAGGTTGCTTTGAACCTTGTTCATTAATCTTTGGACAATCCCCTTTTGGTTCAAACATTTAGTCAAACACCTAGTGTGCATAAAAAAGTCAGGTACTTATATCATAAAATATTAACAATTCCATGAAAATATATGAGAGAAGGTAAAAAGGCACAAAAAATCGTCCAAAAAGAAGGACCAGTGGGACATGAAACAGGTAACTATGGTTGAAAAAGGAAGAATTACCTTTGAAATAGGCCTACTACGCAGATGAAATAGGCAACAGTGGTGGTATAGTGGTGGTTCTGGGCTGTTGCGAAGGCAGTGTGGTGGTGGCTCAGGGCTGGTGTTGTGGTGCGATGTTGTAACGGTGGAGTCTGAAAGCAAACACAAATTGTGATGGAAGCTATTGTTGTTGGTGATGTCCGATTCATCAAAAGAAAATCATTCTTCGATCAATCTTCTATTTTGTGAAAGAAGATATTACTATTTCAAATGTGTTATGTTTGATTAGGGTTTGCACATAGAAGGAAGTGAAAGTCGATCAGAGAGGAAGGGGTTTGCAGAGAGAAAGAAGGGAGAGAATGAAGTCGATTTTGGTGGGTGTAGAGAGCAGAGAGGAAGAGGAAGCGGGTGTTCAAAATTTTGGGGGATTTAGTTTCCCCCCTTACCTATCAAGGAGTCCCAGAAACGCGCGTTTATTAAAATTATAAAGCGACATTTGTAGAGGACGCCCTTTTTATTATAGGTGCCCTCCGTGTTTTTAATATTTTTACATGAGACACTAATTTAAGGGCACTCAGTAATGCACGACCTAAATCCTTAAATTTTTTGAAGAGATGACACTTTTTTAATGTCGCTCTCTAATGCGTAACATAAATCAAAGAGCGTCGTGTTTTGCGCGTCGTAAAAGGGTCTTTTTCTTGTAGTGAAGTTGGACGGTGTGTGTCGAAATACACCTAATTTTACCTCCTATCTAACTAGCTATTCGACTAAAGACAGTGTACCTTTTCGCAAATCATATAGCACAAATAGTCGTGTATCGAACAAAGGGAACGGTTTTAATCAACTAATGTATCTACTAAATATTAATGTAATAAAAGAAAAAGTTAATTTGGTTTTTATATGATTTTGCAAGTTCAGACAAACTTATTCGCTTAACTATCAAATTCGATCAATTACTAAGAACACTTATGTTTAGTTTGAATCCACTTCTCCTCAATGGTTAGCTACTAATTATGGATAACCATTGTTGGCTTCAAATTATTATATTATTAGTAATTTAAGTCCAAATTTACTAATGTTTAAATAATTCATGTAGAACCATGCATGGTCACACATAATTAATTATGAAGTATGAATGGAGCTATGTAAGATTTATTAAACAAACACAATTAAGGTCATAATTTATGTTCTCCATCATAGCTAAATTTAATTACTTCAATTACTTATCTAAGATTTTGTCGATCCTAGCTCAAGCAATTTAATGATCACTAAATCACTAGGTGTGTCAAGTTCATGTAGTTTAATAGTCACTAAGCTACACAGAACATGAATTCAAGAAATTTATGTATCAAATATTAGCATGTTAGGTATTAACAATCAAATACAAGCATATAACCAACAAGTAAATTCATAATTAATGAACTAATCCATGAGTTGAATCATCATCTAGCTAAACAGAAGTAGCTACATTCGGCCACTCATGGCTGATAAAATAAATCCAAATTCAATAATTAAAGGAATGTTCAACGTGTACCAAATCAAAGTAATGATTATGATCTTCAATTACTTGTTCTTCCATGGATGCATAACACTTGAATTCTCTTACTTGTTTTTCTCTAGAATTCATCTTCTAAACCCCCAAAAATCTCCACCCGAACTCCCAAATTCGTAAGTGCCAAGGAGATATATTTTTCGAAATTATTGCACTTCACGTCGTGAATTAGGACTTCACGTCGTGAATTAAGGGGATTCCTTATCGGACAAGGATTCTGACTTCCCGTGCAGTTATCTTCTAGAAACACCCACTCCACGTCATGTAAGAGAAGTCCACCTCGTGTGTTGATCTTTTCACTGAGTTTTCCTTCTTTTAGTTCTTTAAACCTCCAAAGTTCCGCTTCTTGTTGCTTTTGGTCCTTATTCTTCAAGAGTGCTCATTTTGGCTGAAAAATACAATTCAATCTTATAAGTACCATTTATCTTTGCAAATAACCAAAATATGTATAATGTATTCAAATATTGCCTAAAAATGGGTTTAAATATAGCAATATCAAATACCTCACACTTATCTATTGGTTGCCCTCAAGCAAAACTAATTAACTTTAAGTCAAACTCTCATCACAACATCACATAAGACAATCCATTTTGAACTCAACCATTTTACCAAGAACTCAATGCACATATTTGTGTCTAAAATCCTAACAACTTCCCCAATCCTAGCTACTCACAATCCTTATAAACCTTCACCCCTTAGCTTATACAACACTCATTTCTGCAAGCCTCTGAATCAATCCTCATAAATCTTTCTTAAGCTCAAGGTATTTTGGTTAAGCTACCCAAGCATACATAATCTAGAAAAATTACAACTCTTGATACCAGGAGCGGAGCTAGGATTTACGAATAAGGGGGGCTGACAGCTTCATATCGTAGTATTATATGAAAATATATCACAAAGAAATTTTTGTTTCCATTAATCTCAATCTTCAAAAAATTTCAATTAACTATAAACATCAACTCGTATTCATCCGTTAACCTGTAATTTTGGGTCACACACACCTTGTATTCGTTTGAAAAAAGAATCGGTAGTTCTTTTTTCTCATAATTTACCCAATGATTATAATAAATTAATTAACTAAATTATGAAACCATAATTAAGTTATTAATGACAAGTAACAGTAAATAAAAGTATGCAAAAGATATAAAATTTACCTTAAAAATGAAATCATGTTGATGAATCTGTTTAGCCGGAAACGAATTTTTAATTGCCAATTAACCTCTTTGAATAAAAATAGCCACATTGCCTTTGTTGAATCGTCGAAACAAACGCTGCTTATAAACAAATAGGGATTATAATGAGATAGCTACGGATGAATTGACATAGTTGGGAGTATAAATCAATGGCTAATTAAAATAAAATAGATAGGGATGGAGGCGGTGGTGTTTAGATGTGGGCCTCAACTTTTTTAGTGATAATACCCTCATTGTTTTTATGTATAGCAATTGTTTTCTTTTAAAATAATTGGGAAGGGTCGGACATTGTTAAGTAAACGATGTGGGTTAGAAGTTTAATGGTTAGATTAATTTATTTATAATATAACTAAAGTTTGAAAAATGATTGAGGGGGGCAAAGCATCCGACAGCCCCCTACTGCCTCCGCCTCTACTTGATACCACAATGGAGCTCTTGGAATTCTTTACTTCTTTGATTTTGATCTTTGATTTCATTGAATTCACCATTTATATTGTTTGATTTATTTTGTATCTTCTACTTTTGGATTCTTCAGATTTTTTGATCTTTTGATCTTTATACTTTGATAGATCCAAAAATTCTTGCAACTTTTTAGTAATTTCTCTTTATTTTATAACTCACTTTTTCCTCTCAAATCCTACATGCTTAAGCAAGGGAGCTTAACTTCAACTTTTATTGATTAGTGTAACATTCCTTTGAAATTAAAGTAAATAAATAATAAACCCTAAAACCCCGAGATGTAAATATATCATTTTCTTATGATTTTATTGTAGCCCTAAATTTAGAATAATTTAGCAAGGCGTTGGTTTTGGGGGTTAAATGTCATAAATTTTGGAATATTGGGGGTTAATTGTAATTTCCGTATTGGCATGTAAAGATTTTCAGAAGTCAAGGGGTGTTTGGTAAAG
Source organism: Lactuca sativa (assembly GCF_002870075.4). Classification (NCBI taxonomy): domain Eukaryota; kingdom Viridiplantae; phylum Streptophyta; class Magnoliopsida; order Asterales; family Asteraceae; genus Lactuca; species Lactuca sativa. Next base: position 98,152,064 of record NC_056625.2, on the reverse strand, counting down.
TATTGGACTTAAATTGAAAGGATTTTGGAATGCTGAGGGCTAAATGGTAACTTATGAATTTGTTTTGAAAAGATTCTGAGTGGAAGGGACCGGTTGTGTCAAATTCGTATGAAGTTTGAATGGAACATGGGATTAAACTCGATGCCTTATTTTCCCTCTCGTTGCATCACTGAACCCTAACCCTAGGCAGAAGATAGCCGCCATGTGTAACCCTTTCAGCCGCCACCACCAATCTCGCTCGTTTTTCCGATCAGTCAAGCTGCCGAGATCGCAATTGCCTTCCCTTCCAGCAAGATCGAGCGGCCACTGTGAGTACGTCCGCTGCCACCATTCATCTATTGTCTTCTTCTTCTTCTTCTTCTTCTTCTTCTTCTTGCGCGATCCATAATTGCATCACGTTAGTTACCGGTGCTACTCCGATCGCCCTTCGCTATGTTTCTGTCCAGTAATCGCCGACGTCGCCACTATAGCTATTTCCTCCGTCGACATCCTCCTCCAAGTCCAATGTGTAGCTATGTGGTGGGTGTTCTTCCCGTGTGTGTGTGTGTGGGTGCATGTTTCAATATCTTTGGCAGGTGTTTTTTGGCCGGAGAACGAGAAAATCACCATGGCTGCCAACCATGGTGACTTCCGCCACTTTTTCTTTTCTATCGCCACCAACCACCATGGAAGGTGGCTGTGCATGTGTGATTTATGGTGTATCTATGCGTTTTTTATGGTGTGTTGTTATATGAGCAATTTATGGCCAGAAAACCAAGGAAAACCCACCATCACCACCATAAGGTGGTGGCTGCCACCTCATACTGCCATTATGTCGCCATCAGCCGCAACCTTGTGTGGCTATGGGCTTATGTATGTGTTTGTGTTGATGAGTGAGAAGCGTGTGATGTTTTTGGGCCTAATACCGTAACCACCACCACCGTAAGGTAGTGACGGCCCGCGAACCACCACCAACCACCACTACTCGAGGTAACAGTGAGTGGTGTCTAGCCTAGTGAAACCCTAATTGACCTAAAAACCTAACCATTAGATTAATTGGCTTGTGACTGGGTTGGAAACCCTAATTAGGGTTTAGAAAACCCTAATTTTGGAGATGTTAGTTTTTGATTTGTCGGGACCCGCGTTTGGAGCAGTGGATTGAAGTTATGACTTATGCCTGATTAGATTATATGTTTGGCCTAATGGAGTGATGGACTTAATGGATTAAGTCCATAATGGGTTAAGTAAGAAAACTTAACCCTAATCAGCATTTTATGTGAAAACCCTAATTATGTTGGGCTTCGAGTTGGGCATTTTCTTTTGGGCTTAGGTGTTTGGGTTCTTAGTAGGCCATCCAAGAACAAGTATATGGACTTGAATGTTTGGATGGGCTTTAGGGTAAGGACCATGTGAGGGGTTTGGGCCTAATTTGGAAAATTGGGCCATAATTAGGCCTTGGTTAATTGTTTTGCTTTTGGGCCTTCGGAGTGTGAGTTTGGGCCTTGGTATTGGACCAAGCTAGGTTAGGGGTGAAATGTGCTTTTCACCCCAAGTGTGGGCTTATGGTTATGGATTGAAACTCAAATGCTAATTGGGTTTTGTATTGACGATTGACAGTTCGGGGATTTGTCACCCAATAGCTAGAGAATTATTCGCGACACTTGAGCAGTGCGAGGTGCGTTTTCCTCTTGTTTGAACAGGTCGAAGGCACCGATGTCGGCCTATATTTATGATTGTATGTATTCTGGACTAAGGTCCAATGTCAGGCGGTGCTCGGTGTATGTTTGTTTTTCGGATTACAATCTGATGTCGTGCGGTGCCCGAGGAATGTTTGTATGCTTGATGTCTTTGTGATTCTTGCATGTGTCTGTATTTGTATGTTTCCGAATTAGGGTTTGATGTTGGGAGATGCCCGATGAATGTTTATATGCTTTCCGGATTACGGACCGATGTCGGGCGGGGCTCGAGGAATATTTATATGCTTATGTTATGCGATTATTCTATGTGTATTTGTTGATATGTTTATATGTATACCGAGCTTTGCTCGATGCCGGGCGAGGCCCGATGTCGGAAAATGTCTGATGTTGGGCGGGGCCCGATAAAGGAGTGGGGCCCACAATATGTTTATATGTGATTATGTGTATGGTATGTGGTAGTTTGGGGAAACTCACTAAGCTTTGTGCTTACGGTTTTCAATTTTGGTTTTGGTACTTCTGGTAGTAAAGGGAAAAGCTCGGGATGACTACATTGCACACACCATGATGTTTTAGTTTGGGATGTTTACTCTAATGTTTTTGATATGGATACAATGATTGTAATGTTTTGGATACTTTGACTTATGTTTTTGACGGATGTTTTTATAACTATGTTTTTATTTAATAATTAAAAATGAAATTTTCGGGACCATATTTTATGTATGTTACAGTTAGAGGCATTAGTCTAAGTGTAGTGACTACATAAGCTCTACTGGATAGATTTCAGGGTTAGGCTGCAAAACACATTATGCCATATAAACTACCAGATTACCTTTCATATCTCATGGCTTTTCACAAGGAAATGGGAAGCCATAAATACAATATAACATATGTTGGCTCAATTAAACATTTGAGCTCGTATTGGATCATCCCACATAAAAATAGCAACTTAAGTTTAAACTAGATTCAATTTTTAGATTATTATTATTTCAAATTTTAAAATTTCCTAGCAATTTACTTTTTTCGACCCCTTACCCCACACATATTACATACAATGCCCTCATTATATGCATAAAATAATTTAAATGCAGGAAAATGGAGAAAAAAGAACAGACTCCCCTGGGGTAGTAGTGGCGAGATCGATTATGAAAGTATGGATAACTTCGAACATCTTGAATATGTGAATGTGGATCATCTGAGATATGTGAATGTGCCGACGAAATGTGAATCTGAGACTTGAAAGTTCAACAATGTAGTGTAGAAAATCTTCAAAGCATAGTTGATCAATGTGGGAAAGCATACGCCACATTTTATGGTTTAGAGAAAAAGGAACATCCCAATTATGTAGATCACGTTGTGGTATTAGAATCTACGATGTGTTATCGATTGAAATTGTCTTTGATAGCACGATAGGTTCTAGCTCACGACGTGGAGTTATGGTCCACGTCGTGTAAATTCGGTTTCACAGAATGTATTTGCACAATGATTCTTCGATGCAACTAAATATATAAATGCTTTTAGGCCCTTCCAAATCTCTATGATTTCTTTGACTCTTCCCTTTTCTCTTTATTTTCTTATGAAATTAACCCCATACTCATTAAAAATCATGGGTCTCGAATCTTGAATCTAAACGACACGGCTTTACTCGAACTCTCCAAACTCTATTCTCTCATCATCCTGCTCACGATAACTCACCAAATCTGCAACAAAGTAAGTAATATTGGAAAGAAGAAAATAACCATCCCATAGTAAGTAATAGTGGAAAGAAGAAAACAACCATCCTGTCTCTATTCTCTATTCTCTCAACAAACCCGATAAAGTTGATATCGATATGTTATATCTATGTTCATCTGTTATGTGTATGTCGACATGGTTTATGTGTGGTTTGGTTGAGGCAGTCCTACTTTGTGCTAAAGGTCAACAGACCCATGGCAACCTGGATAGACTGAAGGCCTGTAGGGCAGACCAGTTAGGCCGAAGGCCCATAGAATGGTCCAGATAGGCTGAAGGCCCGATGAGGTAGTCCAGTCATGTTGAAGGTTCTGTGAGCGGTCCAGATAGTCTTCAGGCCTGCGAGGTGGTCCAGTTAGGCTGAAGGCTCTGTATGCATGTTGTTTGTTAATATATGTTATATGTTTGTGTGATGGTATTTTAGGGGGAAACTCACTAAGCTTCATACTTACAGTTTTGGTTTATGGTTTCAGGTACTTCAGTGGAGCGTAGCAAGGCGAATGCGTGACCATACACATCGTTGGTTTTACAACTAATAAGATCTTGGGAGACTCTCATTTTAAATAACATTGAAAACAATGTGTTTTGTAATACTTCTAATAAAAAAAGAGGTCATTTTGAAAATTTTAAATTTGTTGAATTTTTAGGATGTTACAACCTGCGATGGATTTAAGAGTCTATGTTTGATGAATTTAAGAGTCTGACAAAATAAAATATGGTCTTTGATGAGGATCGATCTTTAGAGCATCTCCAATGGGGACATATTTTAGAGCTTTTTATTATTAATTGATAACTTATTTTCATTTAATACCATTGTAATTGATTTTTTTTGTATATTTATATTGATCGCTCAATATATATCGAGTGGTTAATATACTATAAAGCTTTGGACATCTAACCCCTTCTACTTCTATTATATTTTATTTTTACCCCCTTGATTATATCCTAGTTTTATATATTTTCCATTTATTTAACTATTTATTTAATTATTCCTATCATATTTTTTCATTTATAAAATGTTTATATACTAAATTCTAATGATAATGTAATTCAAAATACTTTATATTAACTCATTTTATGTTTAAAAAACAACTAATTAAATATGGAGATTTTATAAAATATTTTAAATAGATGAGGATAAATTAGTTATATTTAAAAAAAAAGCTCTTTAAATAAGCTTTGACATTTAGAAGTCAAGATTAATTATATAATGATATGACATTTACTTAAGTGATAAGATAGTGCAACCATTGAAGATATGCTTAGACCTCAATGTTTAGCATCAACAACCTTAGCCACCCAACCACCATGTTGTTTATGTTTTTTTTAGGTAGATGATTTGTACACAACAATTTTTCTCCATACACAACAATTGATGCTTTAAAATGTTCTACTGTACAACTATATAATACATAAATTGTTGTGTATGGCAAAAAACTGTTGTGTACAAATCACTTCCCTTTTCTTTAACATATAATGAATATAATGTGTTTCATAAGTACACATGTAGGAAAAGACAAAGATTTGCTAATTGATCAATACGGTATGTATTTATATATTTGCTTCTTTTTTTTTGGAACGGCAGAAAAATATTATTAAAAAACAAAAACTAGCAAGAAGCCAGAAAAGTTAAATGAGAGAAGTAGCAAGATAGGGATTATGAAGCCACTCTGTCCAATTTAACATAACCCTACTACATCTATTAGAAATCCAAAAGAAGGATTTCTCAACAACGTCATCAAAAATACACGATTTTTTTGGTAAGACTGTTCCAAAAAACAGACATATTACGAAAACTCCATAGGCACCAAAGGAAGTAATGATGACCGCATCAAAAGCCTTTCGTTGACCTCATCTGAAATTCACATCATCCTCCCAATGAAGAAGAGCATGCACCGAAAACTGGGATGGAGTAGAAATCCCCCACCAAATTGCGACCCTGCCCCAAATATCTCTAAGGTCATGACAACCAAAGAAAATATGGTCTATAGTCTCAACTGCAACCATGCAAATAGGGCACATAATATACGGGACCGGTATACCTCTACTCGACAACCTCTCCCTTGTAGGGATACTAGAAAGCTTAATTCTCCAAACTAGAATATTAAGCTTAATAGGAACCTAATTATTCCATCTCGTGCCCGTGTCTCCCGAAGGCGCCAGAGTAGTATCCAAAGCATACCTAACCTAAGAAATAGAGAAAGAATCATCACCATCCAGAGACCAACCCAGCCTATCCAGGACCTCCTGAAGATGTATCCCCTGCACCACTTCCAAGAACGAAGTCTACTGCGTTTCTTCAATCCCGCCTCTAGGCATTCGCCTAAGATTGTCCGTATTCCACCCAATTAAATAACGATCCCTGACATTAGCTGATCAGTGGATATCCAAAGCAAAAACTCGATGAAATGAAATCGAAAGAGGATTATTGCCTTGCCACTTATCATGCCAAAAGGAAGTAAAATCCCCATCACCAATTCTAATCGGAGAAAGGTTATGGAAATCAAATCCATTATCCTTAAGATCATTGACAATCCTTGTAATACCATTCCAAGGTCCCTTCAACTGACTTCTAGGAATCAGCGGAATATTAGAATTCCCCAAACCATATATACTTTTGACCACTTTCACCCATAATAAATTAGGTTTATGAAAAAACCTCCACTTCTAGCATAATAATAAAGCCCTGTTAAAGGAAAACAAACTGCCAACCACCAAACCTCCAACATCTTTAGGGGCAAACACTTTATCCCACCTAACCCAATGCATACTACGATTACCCAAATCAGCTCCCCAAAAAAACACTGATCTCAATCTCTCCAACTCCTTTATCACAGTAAGAGGCACCAGATAAATAGACATCAAATAACTCGCAACAACCCCAAAACTGCTTTAGTAAGAGTGAATCTCCCGCCAACAGACATACACTTGGCTTTCCACCCCGCTAATCTTTTCCGGAAAGTATCAACCACCGGACCCCAGGATACAATTCTGCTCATATTTTGCCCAACCGGAACCCCGAGACGCGAAAACGGGAAACAACCCGATGAACACCCCATACAATTAGCCATATAAGTAACCTGAGCATCCGTGACCCCCACACCATATAACTTGCTTTTTAGCAGACTGATTTTTAGACCTGATGCTAGGAAGAAACATCTAAGAACACGAACAATATGTAAGGCATTTTCCTGATTCCAATAAGCTAAGAGAACAACATCGTCTGCATAGAGAAGATGGGAAATAGTATTTCCTCCAATGTTGATTCCCCTATAAACATTGGCCAACTGGGCCCTAGTAATGGCCACATGCAAGCCCTCCATAGCCAACACAAAAGAAAAGGAGATAAAGGATCCCCATGTATCAAACCTCTAAACATATGTAATTCCTTAGAGGGAAATCCATTCACCATGACAGACACTGTAGCCGAAGATAGCATCTCCAAAATCCACTTGCACCACAAAGAACCGAACCCCATTATTTTCATGATGTCAATCAGGTATTCCCAAGAAAGAGAATCATACGCCTTTTCAAAATCCACTTTAAAAACTAAAAGAGGATTTTTATAGGCTTTACTCCAAGCTACATTTGTTGGATTAGTGTCTAAGTCCATAACTATTTTGGTATGTACTTGACCCGATGGTGCATGGTCCTTTTGGGTTGCCTTCACCAAAGCAACTTGATTGGAGAAATAAATAAAGAGAGAGGTTATTATGATTTATTAATATGTTATAAGAATAATATATTAAAGGAGAAATCATATTTGTTTAATTAATATTGGTTAATAATTAATTAAGAATTAATTTTGTGATCAAGTGTAATTAATTAAACTAGAGGGGCTGAATTGTAATTATGTGATAGTTGCAAAATAGGGCAATGGTTATCCTTGTTAAAGGATGGACGAATTCAAGGATAAGGATATCCTTGAAACGTTCAAGGCTTAAGAGATAAGGGTTTTTCAAGGCTTATCTTATGGTTGCTTGATGGGCAAGTAACTAGATAAGGATAAGGACTGAAACCCTAATCCCAACCCTATATAAAGACCCCTAAGGCTCATGAATTCGTCTAAGCCTTCCCTAGAAGTCCTAAGGACGAATTCAATACCTCCCCTCTCTCCTCATTTCTTCTCCACTTGTTCTTGGTGTTTGTAAGCCATTAGAGGAGTGACACTTGTGACTCTAAGCCTTCCAAAGTCAATTCAAGGAGGAATTGGGATTGTTATTGCTACATAACAATCAAGGTAATATCATAAACCTAATTTTATGTTAATATGATTATTTGAATGCTAGAATTAGGGTTTATAGTCTTGGATTCAATGCATGTACAATATAGAAACCTACATCCAAGCATTAGGGTTTGTATGAGCACATAGGATGTCTTATGACCAAAACCCATCAGTGGTATCAAAGCCTTGATTGGTTTCTATTGTATTGATGCTTGATATATCTGAAAAATTCTTTTTTTTGGTGTTTTGGAGGCTGGACTCGCCGAGTCTATAGCTGAACTTGCCGAGTCCAAGGTGACTCGACGAGTCAACTCGTCAGATAGAGCTTATCTCGGGATTTCTTGCTGTTTTTGCATTGGGATAGTTACCTTATCATGTTAGATCAATATTAATCCGATTATATGATATATTTGATAATATTTTTGATCTAATTGAAGATATTTATCAATTAATAAGATAATTGTTTCCTTATAAGATAATTAATTAATTATTTTGAGTAAATTGATAAATTGTTTTGCAAGAAATCATTAAATAAATCAAATATGGATAATTATGTGATTAAATGTTAATTTGAATTATTTGTTATTTGATCCTTGTTGTTATGAAAAGTTTCATATTTTTCCCTTTAGGTTTTATAGTTTAAATTTGAACCCAATAGTTTTGTAGTTTTGAAATTTAAATAGTTGAAACCCTAATGTGTTGAAATGTTTCAAAACTTGCCCTCAAGTTTTGGAATTTAAAAGTTGATTAAAAGTTTAATTAGGAATGTTAAATTCTAAAACTCTAGTATTGTTTTGAAAAAGTTCAAATCACACCCTTATGGTTTTGTTAATTAATTAAGGTGTATAATTAAAGAAGTTTAATAAATCCATAAAAGTTTAGGTTTACAATTTAATTGAATTAAAGGTATAATTGTTAAATTAGACCACCTAGTATTTTGAAAGTATAAAATACACCCTATACTATATATAACATCAAAAGTCTAACATTATATATATATATATATATATATATATATATATATATATATGTATGAGTAAAAGTCAGTCTTACCGTTAGTAGGCCTCATTCACGAAGCTGGTCTATAAGGGGTGTTTAAGGAAATTGCCTATAAAATGGCGATTGAATGGGTATCCACTCTTACCCACCGCACTCTTGACTAGTGGAGGGTCGTTAGCCGAACGGGTAGGATAGGACAAAAACCTTCCATTATAAGTATAATGAAATATAAAAGTAACTAAATGTTTTCATAAAATTCCCAATCTTAGCTACTTAGGCAAAAGTGAATTGATGCAATTCCATGAAATTACACTTTGTGCCCTTACGAAGACGTTAGTGGAGCGTGTGTGGTTTACCGGCACACTAAATGGTTCTAAGCAAAGGTAGCAAAGGGTGACTCAATGTTTGTCATAGTTCGGTGGGGCGTGTGTGGTTTACCGGCACATCGAATAGGTGACTGTAACATGTAAGGGCACCATGTAAGTTTGCATGGTTATTCACACCCGCTTTGTGATCCTCGGTATCCCAGTCACAAACAAGAGGGGCATATCGAGATTTAAACATGCCATTGAAATGTTCAATGAATCTCATAGAATCTAGGAGTTTTCATAGATTTAAAACTTAAATTTCTTTTTCGTTTTTCATGGTGGAAATTAGTGAATCGTCGTTCACTTACCTTCAAATATTCTGCAATTAGGGTTACAGCATCCCTCTCCCGAGTTGTAGAATATTGTGTTGGGTCCTAGACTCAGTATTTCATTTGGGTGATCTACTAAGGACTCAATCAATCAACTAACTTGAATTTGTTTTTCTCCCGTTTTGTAGATGTCAAAGTTCGACAACTATGGTCTTCCCAAATCCCGTGGAACAAGCATTCCACATGAAGATGGTATTCCATGATTCAATCGAGGAACGAGAAATCATGCTTCACTTCCTCCTCCTCCTATTGTTCTCCCCAACCCACAAGATCGAAGAATTGAAAGGTTCAATATCACTAAAGCCCTATTGGAAATGAAACATGAAGATGGTAAACCCGTGTGTGCCCACGTTCTAGGAATGAAATCACACATTGATAGGTTGATAATGTTGGGTGTGTCATTCCCGGATGAGTTGGCTGTTAATTGGGTTTTGCAGTCACTTCCTGGATCATATAATGAGTTCAAAAGAAAGTATTATATGATGAATCATGACGAAAACCTCATTGACCTAACTTACATGCTCATTGCTGCTGAATTAGAAATGATTTGGCGAAGCAATGGAGCGTATTTGTTGGAAAAGTCAACCGACCATGCTTCCGAGGACGTTCTAGGAGAACCGACATACGTTTACTGCCAAAAGAAAGGGCGTTGGATACAAGTCTTCCCAAAGAGCCTGAAGAGTCCAGAAGATGGGAGAGTCAAAGATTATGGCTGCGCTTCAGGTAAAATCCACTATCTAACTCCATTAAGTTCCTATTCAATAATTCTTAATACATAATGTAATAAGATTGCATTTGAATGTTTTACAGGATCGGTGAAAAGAAAGGAAGCTTGGTGAAAGAGCAAGATGAATCTAATCACAAGGAATAGATCTTGATCGCATGGACTTGAAGATTAGAATTTGATCTTAGATAGTTATGATAGAGTTGTTAGAAAATTTTCTTTTGAAATACATAGTTTTCAATGGATTTTGCATTGTAAGGACATATGTTTTCCGCTGCTTTTATAAATAAAATAAATTTTCGTTTGACTTATTTATTTATTTGTTTATTTCCTTGCAACGAAATCGTTATGAAAATTGGTGTTTGCATATTTCTACAACAAATGGATATGATTCTTATTTATGGTGTTTATGGAAAAGTCGAGAATTTACCAAATAGGGAGAGTTTCTCATCGCCCAAGTTTCAATTGGACAGAAACTTGGAATCATGCAACGTGGATGCACGATGAATGAGAAATTTCGTATTTGGAAATTAGACTAATTCATTGACAAAGTGTCAAGTGAAGGACTAGGAGATCTAGTACACAAAGTTGTGTGTTGATCAAAGTCCACCATAAGAGTGACAAAATATTCGTCATGATTTACTAAAGGTTTAGTAAATATGATTATACTTATAAAATTAAGTGTAATTCTGAATTGATTGAAAAAGTTTAAATCAATAGTAGAACGAATAACAAGAATCAAGTAGGCAGAAAGATAAAAGTTTCTCCATTCTAAGAAGAAGGGAGAGTACCTTTTATGCTTTATGATAGGTCTTAATGATTAAGAACCATATATCAATTGATCCTCTAAGTGACTCTTAGTACAATTGTATGTCTAAGAAGAGGAATCAAGAATTGAAGAAATGGTTAAATCAAAAAGTCAATCATACTTCGTTCCAAATCAAGTCTTAGAGTTAAGATTATGACATTGAGTGAAAAGTATTAAGAAGGTTTATAACATTCATCAATTGTGGAAAGTTGTGATGTCTTGGATAAGACAAAGAACAACTAATACCAAAATTATGAAGTGTTTTGTTTTGATAAAAGCTACACTAACTCTTGAATAATTGTTTGTCAAGAAATGTTTTGACAAGAGAATCGTATATGTCAAGGAGTCAGTGGGAGTCTTTATAGTCTTGAAAAGTTTCAAGAACAAATCAAATAAACCTTATCGATCATCACTAGCACACGAGTTGAGGTTTACAACCTATCGTAATGACATTATTTGGTTTTTGTGCCAATCTAATCGAGTTAATTATGCATGTGAGTTCTATGAGTTCTCATTTTGAACGCATAAAAGGCAAAGCACCTTAATCAATGAAAGGTACATTGATAGGAAAGGGTGAGCTGCTTAACTACTTGGAAGACGTGGTGGGAAGCTGTGCTACCATAAGGCAAGAAATCAAGATTAAGAAAGTTCGGTCCATATGAGTTTGAATTTGTCGTAAACCTTGGTTTTAACAAATTCACATGGATAGGAACACATACACCATTTAAATCTAAGTGTCATAAGATTTCCTCCTTCATGAAAATGATTGTGAGGAAATGCTTTCACTAAGAAAGATTTTAAGAAGATAGTGATTGTAAAATTGCATTCTCGAATTCAATTATGGTTACGGTATCCCTTTCCATAATTTGAATTGTGAGGTTTGGCAATTAGTCTTAAGTGTTTAGACACACATATAAACTATCGAAGGCAAAGGTGTATAAGTTCAAAAAGCCTTGATAAAAGATTATCAAAGCATTAAGTATTAGAAACATGAACATAAAAAAATTCAATAAGTATTGATTTTTGAAAGTTAAGATGTTTATGAATACATATCAAAGCTAGTGGGAGCATAAGTGTTATGTTTTATAATAATCATCATGATAGTGGGAGCATAAATGTTATGATTGTATGATTATTAAGGCACGTATTGCAAAGTTGGCAATATTAATTATAGAAAACAAGAGTCATACTTTGCAAAGTTGTAAGAGTTGAAAGGTTGTTTTGCTATAATTAAGGGAGAGAATATTATGCTTCATTTCAAATCTAAAGGATTAGGTTGAGAAATGTTAATAAACTTAGTCAAGGGTACATAGTGTGTTCTTAAAATTTCGATTATGATTACGACATTCCTCTTCACAATTCGAATTTTGAGAACATAGCAAATAAAACATTATGCGTCGTGTCCCATACGCTTCGGGTATAGGATCGATTGCAAATGCTTTAATGTTTGACCATTCTAAATTTTTCCAAATGTCTAGCGCATTTAGAGGGAAAAGGACTAGAATCGGTTTTGACTAAAATAATTAAACAACTATCAAAGGACAATCCAAAGTTCGACGAGGATTGGTCGCTTGTGAGTAGTTGGAAGCATGGTGTTGGATGGACCATATTGACATTATTATGAATAGAAAAGATTCTATTAAGAATGAGTTGTCATATGGAAAATATGGAAATGTGTCCATATTGGATGGACCATATCGACATCATTACGAATAGATGAGATTCTATTAAGAATGAGTTGTCATATGGAAAATATGGAAATGTATCCATATTGGGAATTGAATATTAAAAAATCTATGACTAGATTAGAAACTTTTATGCAAAAGGATGTTCATGTTGGAATTTTGAGCAATCTAACACTTCCTAAGTGTGCATGCAACCCTAATAAACCTTGGATCTATGTTTGTCTAAATACATGCAAAATATTAATTTTCCAACGTTCATAACCTATCTAACATGGCATGGGGTACTTTTAAACATAAAAGAATTAGATGAGATTACTTACCTTTTGATGATGAGTTTGATTCCTAAGGAGTTTGAGGGCCAAGCACCAATAGTGTGAATGCCTCAAATGGAATCACAAATCACCACAAACTCTTGGAAAACTTTGAGAGAGTATACACACTTGTATTTTCGGCCACACACAAAGTCACACACACTAGTTCACTAGTTGCCATTTCATGCTCCATAAGCACGCTTATATAGTGTGCATGGTTAGGGTGAAACCCTAATAACCCATGACCTTTCCTTTTCCAAGGATCCATGGGTTAAAAGCTCCATGGACTTCCATCCAAGCCTAGCCCATCAACAAATGAGTGTTAGCCCACACCATATAAAATAAATAGCCCGTAATCTAATTAGTCTTCCTTTTAATCTCTAAATTAATTCATAATTAAATTAAGACTAAAACTAATTAAATAACCTCATATTAATATATTATAACTTATAATATATTAATAAACATATGTGTATAACTCTCATAAAATTATCCATAAATAGTTCGGGTGAGATGCAACCCAAATGGACCATGCCGGGTCGGGTCAAGTATATACCAAATAAGTTATGGACTTAGACACCTTATCCAACAGACTCCCACTTGGATAAGTCTAATAACTATATTTGCATATGTTACTTTAGGAACCAACCAGCAATCATAGCTCTCGAAAACTCTGTTGAACTATGAAGCGCCATTTTAGATAAGTGATCAAATAATCCTTTGTTCTCATGATATCAGTCGGACAAATACATGGAACAACGTCGTACTTATTGTCCAGCAGTTTGTTTCCCAATTTTCCGATTTGTTTGACAAAGAACTTAATCGAACACATCAATTTGGTTCTGACCAGCCGGTACATAGGTCACAACAAAATCATCGAGGGGCCCAAATATCGCTTCTATTTCTAGAAGGAACAGATAAACTTCGACTCATATGCTTGTTCTACTACTTGTTGAATTTGTACACAAAGGCAAGTTTTATAACATCAAGTTACTGATGCGTTTACGTGCAATCAATGCACAACCAACTCATAGGTAACAACTCATATCTCTAGGTTTGAAGATTTATATGATATTACCGTCTCACGATCATTCGAGATAAATTCCATGAAGTGATACAAGTGAGCGTGGGTTTATTCCAATACTCATAACTTATGAGCACTCATGAATGTTGTAGCAACCATTGCTATGACTAAACCCATTTGGCCATCTACAAACTCGATTCATGACAGTCTTGATTCATACCTACTTCCAACATATGAACGACTGTGGAGTGTTTAAATAACTTAGTCATTCGGAAAGAATAATCTAGCTATTTTGGAAGTCAAAACATGCAAAGTGAAACACAATAATAATCGAATCCAATATGGTCTCAGAACCCTTTTGAATATAAATAGAACCACCTTTTATTTATCACCATATTGATTACACATTATTCATTGTATAATGTTTCAAACAATCAACTTAAGACTTGAATAAAAACAACAGTCGTCCCATGCTCCTAGCATCTACACTTTGTTTTTCTAAACAATAGTTATGCCATACTCCAAGTATGCACACTATGTTTATCTATGATCCTTACATTGTGATGTAGATCAATTGAACATGATTCCATTGATACTTTCACAATCCCAAATCCTTATTGTAAATGTGAGAATCCCCGATTCCTATCATTTACCAAAAAATCTGTTAGATTTTAAACTTTCATGCAATGTTCCTCTTGTAATGATTATGCACAAAGTCACCAAAACCTTGTCACCAGTCATTACAGAGTATTCCAAAGAAGGTCAACTTCTATGGAACGGAAGTCTCATATTCAAAGTACATTGCTTTGAACATCCTTCTTGCATTAAGGTTTTCTAATCTTACATAGATTGAATAACTTCCACCTATGGAGACATTTCCATAGTCCCATTTTGACTATCACTTCCAAACAAGAGTTACTTCTTTTCAGAATATGTCAATATGGTCCTTTCCGACAACTTACATCATACTTCCAACTTTCCTTGAGCAACCAATCTTTGGCGAACCTCAGATTGTCCTCGACAATTGCTTAATCACTTTAGTCATATCCAGTTCTAGACTTTTTCCTTCTCAATGCCTTAAGCATTTGGAAAAATTAGAAAAGATGAATATTATAGCACATGCAATCGATCCTATATTCGAAGCATATGGAACACGATTCATGATGTTTGACATAAAGACATGATACTAGACAAGTCTTTTGCTACAATATTTTTTTATTTTCCATGTTTTCAAAATTTAACTATGAAGAGGGATGCCGTAGTCATAATTGAATTTTGAGAACGCAATATATATAGAATTTCCTTAAGTCGAACCATTCAGACATAAAATTCATACATATATCCTTAACTAAAGATGATTAAACTCTCAATCTAAGCTTTAGGATTGAAAAGAAGTATAATTTTCTCTCCCTTAATTATAGCAAAACAATTTTTCAACCCCTGAAACTTCACGAATTGAAACTTTGTTTTCTATAATTAACATTGCTAACTCGCAACACTAAACGTAAAAATCATGCTCCCACTAACATGATGATTATCAGCATAACACTTATGCTCCCACTAGCTCTGACATATTTCCAGAAATCTGCTGGACTTCTGAAATTTAGATTCATACACCCTTTCTTAGATAGCTCACATGTGTAACAGCCCGGAATCTCAGGTATTGTTAAAGTTATGTTTTTGGGGTGTTTTAAGAGGGGACTCGGCGAGTTGGAGCCTAGACTCGCCGAGTAGGACCGCAGACCTGGTCGCGGGTTCGCGACTGGACTCGACGAGTCCAGATATGGACTCGGCGAGTCGGCGCTGTTTAGCGAAAACCCTAACCGTTCAGGTTTGGGACGTATAAAAGGGACTTATTGGCCGTCATTGTTCATTTTAGCCTTCTGAGAGGAACCCTAAATCGATTGTGTGCATCTGGAGCAAGGTTAAAGGCCATTGGTGATTTTGAAGGAGTTGTTGTGCAAGGAAGAGAAGGGCTTGGCTAAAGGAACAGCAAGGGAGTCACGTTCTGAGGATTGGGGACACAGAGAGTACATCATCCAGGTAAGAATTCGAGTATACTCTGCTATGGTGATGTGTTTAGAGAATTAGGGTTGCATGGCATGGACTCGCCGAGTCCGATGAACAGACTCGGCGAGTAGCTTGAAGAATAACTGGGACTCGTCGAGTTGTTCTTCAGACTTAGCGAGTTGAGTCGGGGTGGCCCCGCGATTCTTCCAGGAGTAACTCGTCGGGTCAAGGAGGATACTCGACGAGTAGAAGAGGAATCTTAGAGGATTGGAGGACGTCTAGACTCGCCGAGTCGCCATGGCACTCGCCGAGTCCGGTCGAGTTGACCGTTGACCGTTGACCTGAGTTGACCTATGTGTGTCTTCTTAGGGTCAGTTAGCTTAGAAGATAAAAGTGTTAATAAGAGATATATGATGTTATAGGGAGTTTGTAGCTCGACGGATCGAGCACGAGTGATTTCAGGATTTGCTAGCTTTCAGCATTTACGAGGTGAGTCTTCTCACTATACTGTACCCGGAAGGGTTTGACTGTGCGACCGGAAGGTCGGATATGATATGTGATATACGTGCTATATGTGGTAAGTTAATTGTTATGCGTGCTATGTATGTTTATGTGGGCCGGAAGGCAATATGTTATGGTCCGGAAGGCGATTATGTTATGGGCCGGAAGGCGTTGTGTTGTGGACCGGAAGGTCAGGGCCTGGAAAGGCGTATGTGCGTAAGTTGTATATTGGGGAACTCACTAAGCATTTATGCTTACAGTTGTTATGTATGTGTTTCAGGTACTAGCGAGGACCGTGGGAAGGCGCCGGCGTGATCGGTACACACTGAAGGATGTTTTTATGATATTGGGATTTAGACAATTTGTATTTGACATGACACTTAAATTATTTACGCCTTGTTTGAATGAAAGTACTTTATTTTTAAAATGAAAAATTTGTTTGAAAATTTGCGCTGTTACAATTGGTATCAGAGCCTTGGTTTGAGGGATTCGGGTGCACCTTCGGGGGTAACTGAACTCAAACCGAGGATTTGAGGAAAGTTTTTAAATAAAGGCATAAACTTTTGTAAATGGTTTTGTGGTAAGCAAGAAAGAAGCAGTGTGTACGATCAGTCAGCGCCCGAACGGTAAAGATCCCCAAAATACCTTACAATGTTATGTTATGAGATGAGTTATGATATGAATTGTTATGCATGCTAGAAGACTAGGTATTCATGATAGGACTAGAGTGGCCTGATTTGTGATGCCTTAGTCTAGGAAATTTGTCGATGTGAGATGCTTGATAGCGTGCAGGTAGATAGTGCATATCAAAAGTAGAGTACTCACTATCCGGGGTTTGGGGAGGAAGATTTGGGATGAATACTGATGCGGTGTGGTCGGTAGTATTGGGCCCATACTACCGAAGACACCGGGTCAGTGGGATACCCAAGTAAGAATCCCTGGATATCGGAGACTGAGTAGGGTTGCATTATCGAGTGCGATTATACTCGATGGAGTCTCTGATAGTTTTATGTCGTATTTCAGAGACATCATGGTTAGACCACGCCACGGAGCGAGTTCGAGCGGTGTGAGTGACGAGGAGATTCGTCAGATGATTCACGAGGAGGTAGCTGCGGCGATCCGGGCTGAGATCCCGGAGATGTTTGGGTCTATTAAGACCACCCTGATGGAGACGTTTGAGGAGCGGTACGCCGCATTGACTGAAGATGCAGCCGCTTCAGCTACCACAGTTGTGGCCGCTGCCAGGCCACAGGGGGGTGACTCGTTGCTGTTCCGGGAGTTCAGCAACACGAAGCCACCTGAGTTCGATGGGACGCAGGATCCGATTGCCGCGATGAGGTGGATCGCGGATATAGAGGGGTGCTTCTACACTTTTTCATGCCCGGAGCACCTGAGGGTACGGTTCGCTTTGAACCAGCTCCGTCTGGGAGCGAAGGATTGGTGGAAGTTCGTGACGACGAACTTCACTTTGGCATAGATTACAGCAGTGACATGGGAGGGGTTTACTGCTATGTTCAGGGACGAGTACGTTCCCCCGGTGGAGAAGGAACGATTGGTTCAGGAGTTCTTAACCCTCAAGCAGGGTACTGATTCGGTTGCGGCGATCACGCGGAAGTTTCATGAGAGGGCGATGTTCTGCCCCGAGCTGGTGTCCACAGAGCAGGCTCGGATGAGCCGGTACTTGGGTGTTTTGAGGAGGGATATCCGGGAGTTTGTGTCGAACTCCACCTATCATACTTTTGTTGAGCTTCAGGCGAATGCCAGGAAGCGCGAGATCGAGTTGGAGACCCAGGCCAGGGAGGAGGCCGAGTCTCAGCAGGTGGACCGGCGGTCGGCTCAGTCTCAGCCGGCAGCCAAGTGGACCAAGTCCGCCGATTCGAGGACGGGAGGTCCGAAGGGCCGCACTTGCGGAAAGTGCGGCAAGGGTCACGATGGGGCGTGTCGAGCTGGTGCTTGCTACAAGTGTGGCAAGGAGGGGCACATTGCTAGGGAGTGCCCCAAGGGGTTTATGGTTTGCTTTCATTGCAACCAGACAGGCCATCGGAAGGCCGAGTGCCCTCAGCTTCGTCAGGGATCTGCACCTACTGCCAGGACTACTGAGACGCGACCGGTGAAGGTCGAGGCCCCGAGGGCTCGTGGAAGAGCCTTTCAGCTGACTGCGGAGGAGGTCCGCGCTGCGCCCGATGTTGTGGCATGTATGCTGTAATTCATGTATTTATTTTAAAGTTGAGATGTTATGCTTATGTTATTATATGCGTAGGTACTTTCCTTGTGAACTTTGTGCCTACTCTAGTGTTATTTGACTCGGGTGTGAGTAGGTCCTTTGTATCCTTAGCCTTTAGTCAACATATCAGCGTTAGTCGTGAGTCGTTGAGTCAGCCTCTGAGAGTTTCTATAGCTGACGAGAGAGTGATTTGTGCCACGGAGGTTCTCCGGGGATGCGTGCTAGAGATTTTCGGGGTTGAATTCCCAATTGACCTGATTCCTATTGCGATGGGTGATGTCTGTGTCATCGTGGGCATGGACTGGTTGAGCCGATTCGGCGTTGTCATCGACTGTGAGCGTCAGCTGGTGACTATACGAGACCATAGTGGGGGAGTCCTTTCGGTGTACGGCGAGGGTACCCGTTCAGGATCAGCTTTTTGTTCGCCCGCTAGGGCGAGGCAGTGTCTACAGCAGGGCTGTAAGGGTTTTGTGGCGTATGTGATGGATACGCGGGAGGTTTCCGAGAGACCGAGGTCAGTTGAGGAGGTCCCAGTGGCGCGTGAGTTTCCAGATGTTTTCCCCGAGGAGCTGCCGGGAGTACCTCCTGTGAGGCAAGTGGAGTTTGGTATCGATCTGGTTCCGGGGGCCGCGCCTATTGCTAAGGTGCCTTATCGTCTTGCACCTCCAGAGATGCAAGAGTTGTCCTCGTAACTCCAGGAGTTGCTGGGGAAGGGATTCATTCGGCCGAGCAGCTCGCCGTGGGGAGCACCTATTCTGTTCGTCAAGAAGAAGGATGGTTCACACCGGATGTGCATTGATTACCGGGAGTTGAACAAGTTGACGGTCAAGAACTGTTACCCGTTACCGAGGATCGATGATTTATTCGATCAGTTGCAGGGAGCATCTTGGTTCTCCAAGATCGATCTGAGGTCAGGGTACCATCAGGTGAGAGTGCGGGATGAGGACGTCCAGAAGACAGCGTTTAGGACGCGATATGGGCATTATGAGTTTGTGGTGATGCCTTTCGGGCTCACCAATGCCCCGGCTGTGTTCATGGATCTCATGAACAGGGTATGCAGGCCGATGTTGGATCGGTCAGTGATTGTATTTATCGACGACATCCTAGTGTATTCGATATCTAGAGAGCAGCATGAGGAGCATTTGAGGGAGATCCTTGAGGTATTGAGGTCGGAGAAGCTTTATGCAAAGTTCTCCAAATGTGACATCTGGTTGCGGGAGGTCCAATTTCTAGGACATGTTGTTAATCAGGAAGGGAAATTGGTCGATCCGGCCAAGGTTGAAGCTGTGATGAGTTGGGAGGTGCCGAAGTCACCCTCTGAGATCAGGAGTTTCCTTGGGTTGGCAGGGTACTATCGGAGATTTATTAAGGATTTCTCCAAGATCGCAGTGCCGCTCACCAGATTGACCCGGAAGGGTGTTGCATTCTCATGGGGACCCGAACAGCAGACTTCCTTTGAGACACTTCGCCAGAGGTTGTGCGAAGCCCCGGTATTAGCTCTCCCGGAAGGGATGGAAGATTTTGTAGTATATTGCGACGCATCGATTTCGGGACTGGGTGCGGTGTTGATGCAGAGGGGTCATGTGATAGCTTATGCGTCGAGGCAGCTGAAGCCTCATGAGGCGAGATATCCCACGCATGATTTAGAGTTGGGGGCAGTAGTGTTCGCTCTCAAGATTTGGCGTCACTACCTGTATGGGGTTCGATGTACGATATACACGGACCATAAGAGCTTGAAGTATTTGATGGATCAGCCCAACCTAAATATGCGTCAGAGGAGGTGGTTGGATGTGGTCAAGGATTATGATTGTGAGATCCTGTACCACCCGGGCAAGGCTAATGTGGTAGCCGATGCATTGAGACGCAGGGCGGAGAACACTCCTTTGCGAGATGTATGTTTGAGACTGACTGTGATGACTCCAGTATTGGATACTATTCGTGGGGCACAGGCCGAGGCTGTGAGACCAGAGATGTAGAAGAAAGAGCGGGTCGTTGGGTTAATTTCAGAGTTCGTTAAGGATGGACGAGGGCTTCTGACGTTTCAGGGTCGGATTTGGGTACCGTTCGTGGGCGGTACGCGTATTACTTTGATGGAAGAGGCTCATAGATCGAAATTCTCGATCCATCCCGGTGCTACGAAGATGTATTTGGATTTGAGGAAAGAGTATTGGTGGCCCTGTATGAAGAGGGACGTCGCATGGTTCGTTGAGAGGTGCTTGACCTGCCGTAGAGTTAAGGCCGAGCACCAGAGACCGCATGGCAAGTTACAACCATTGGAGATTCCTGAGTGGAAGTGGGAACAGATCACTATGGATTTCATCACCAAATTGGCGAGAACTGCCAGGGGAGTTGATGTGATTTGGGTGATTGTGGATAGGTTGACGAAGAGTGCACACTTCCTTGCCATCAGCGAGAGTTCTTCAGCGGAGAAGTTGGCGGAGATATATGTGAGAGAAGTAGTATCTCGGCATGGAGTGCCGATCTCGATTGTTTCAGACCGTGATGTGCGCTTCACTTCCAGGTTCTGGAAGAAATTCCATGAGGAGCTGGGTACTAAATTGCATTTTAGTACCGCATACCATCCCCAGACAGACGGCCAGAGTGAGCGAACGATTCAGACGCTGGAGGACATGCTTCGAGCGTGTGTGTTAGACTTCGGGGGTAGCTGGGATGCGTATTTACCCTTGGCAGAGTTTTCCTACAACAACAGCCATCATTCGAGCATTGGTATTCCACCTTTTGAGCTGTTGTATGGTAGGAGATGTCGGACCCCCATTTGCTGGGGAGAGGTGGGACAGAGAGTGATGGGCAGCACAGAGATCGTGCTTCAGACGACAGAGCAGATTCAGCAAGTTAGACAGAGGTTATTGATCGCCCAGAGCCGACAGAAGAGTTATGCAGATAGGTGCCGATCCGAGCTTGAGTTTCAAGTCGGCGACTTCGTTCTCCTGAAGGTCTCTCCTTGGAAAGGAGTGATTCGATTCAGGAAGAGGGGCAAGTTGGGGCCCCGGTATATTGGGCCATTTCGTGTGATTGCAAGGATAGGCCGGGTAGCCTATCGTTTGGAGTTGCCAGCGGAGTTGGGGCAGATCCACGACACTTTTCATGTGTCGCAATTGAGGAAGTGCATAGCCGATGAGTCGGCAGTGGTCCCATTAGAGGATATTCAGGTGGATGCGAGCCTGAATTATGCTGAGAGACTAGTGGCCATCAGGGATCGGAAGATCAAGGTTTTGAGGAACAAGGAGGTACCTCTGGTGTTGGTTCAGTGGCAACACCGGAAGGGATCGGAAATGACTTGGGAGCCGGAACGTGAGATGCGGGAGCAGCATCCGGAACTATTTTCAGAGTGAGACTTCGAGGGCGAAGTCTAATCCTAGTGGGGGAGAATTGTAACAGCCCGGAATCTCAGGTATTGTTAAAGTTATGTTTTTGGGGTGTTTTAAGAGGGGACTCGGCGAGTTGGAGCCTAGACTCGCCGAGTAGGACCGCAGACCTGGTCGCGGGTTCGCGACTGGACTTGACGAGTCCAGATATGGACTCGGCAAGTCGGCGCTGTTTAGCGAAAACCCTAACCGTTCAGGTTTGGGACGTATAAAAGGGACTTATTGGCCGTCATTGTTCATTTTAGCCTTCTGAGAGGAACCCTAAATCGATTGTGTGCATCTGGAGCAAGGTTAAAGGCCATTGGTGATTTTGAAGGAGTTGTTGTGCAAGGAAGAGAAGGGCTTGGCTAAAGGAACAGCAAGGGAGTCACGTTCTGAGGATTGGGGACACAGAGAGTACATCATCCAGGTAAGAATTCGAGTATACTCTGCTATGGTGATGTGTTTAGAGAATTAGGGTTTATGGAACCCTTTTGTGGATAGATTGAATGTTACCCTAGTCCCCCAAACGATTGTAACCCTGTATTGGGACCTTTAGAGGTCCAGAATGTCCCATGCCTGTGCATTTCGGGAATTGATGAAGGTTTTGGATTGGAATCCTTATGCCTTAGGTCAATATGTAAATTATAAGTCTTGGGGTGTATCATGAGCACCAAAATGAGGAACTTACGTGATGGACCAGTCTAGGAAGGCCAGACCTATGAATGGTCGGAGCAGTTCTGACCTTAGGAAGCAGTTTGAGCGGTTGCATGGCATGGACTCGCCGAGTCCGATGAACAGACTCGGCGAGTAGCTTGAAGAATAACTGGGACTCATCGAGTTGTTCTTCAGACTCGGCGAGTTGAGTCGGGGTGGCCCCGCGATTCTTCCAGGAGTAACTCGTCGGGTCAAGGAGGATACTCGACGAGTAGAAGGGGAATCTTAGAGGATTGGAGGACGTCTAGACTCGCCGAGTCGCCATGGCACTCGCCGAGTCCGGTCGAGTTGACCGTTGACCGTTGACCTGAGTTGACCTATGTGTGTCTTCTTAGGGTCAGTTAGCTTAGAAGATAAAAGTGTTAATAAGAGATATATGATGTTATAGGGAGTTTGTAGCTCGACGGATCGAGCACGAGTGATTTCAGGATTTGCTAGCTTTCAGCATTTACGAGGTGAGTCTTCTCACTATACTGTACCCGGAAGGGTTTGACTGTGCGACCGGAAGGTCGGATATGATATGTGATATACGTGCTATATGTGGTAAGTTAATTGTTATGCGTGCTATGTATGTTTATGTGGGCCGGAAGGCAATATGTTATGGGCCGGAAGGCGATTATGTTATGGGCCGGAAGGCGTTGTGTTGTGGACCGGAAGGTCAGGGCCTGGAAAGGCGTATGTGCGTAAGTTGTATATTGGGGAACTCACTAAGCATTTATGCTTACAGTTGTTATGTATGTGTTTCAGGTACTAGCGAGGACCGTGGGAAGGCGCCGGCGTGATCGGTACACACTGAAGGATGTTTTTATGATCTTGGGATTTAGACAATTTATATTTGACATGACACTTAAATTATTTACGCCTTGTTTGAATGAAAGTACTTTATTTTTAAAATGAAAATTTTGTTTGAAAATTTGCGCTGTTACAACATGTGTGTCTAAACAATTTTCAGGACTATGAAAAGGGATGTCGTAATCATAGTCTCAATTGCTTAGGCATTTGCCATTTCTCACAAGTCCATGTTAGTGTGTCGATTAACCACACACGCTCCACTAACAACTTTTGAAAATGCAAATAACACAATTGATATCTACGTAAAATCTACTTAGTCAAAGCGTTTCCTCACCATCATTTTCATGAATCGGAGAGAAACCTTATGACACTTAGATTTTATAGTGTATGAGTTCCTATCCATGTGAATTTGTCAAAACCATAATCACAAGATAAGGTTAGTGACAAATTCAGCCTTACATGGATTAAACTTGTTCAGTCTTGGTTTCTTGTCACCTTGGTAGCACAAGGCCCACCAATGCTTCCAAGTTGAACTCTGATAACTCACATGCAAATTCAACTTATTTGAAGTAGGTACAGAAATAAGAATTATGTCAACACGATAGGTTGCAAACCTTAAGTCGTGTGCTAGTGATAAATTACAGGTTTTACTCTTGATTAAATCTTGAAACTCTTTCAGGATATTTAAGGCTCCCATTGTCCCCTTGACATATAAGTTTCCCCAATCAAGAACCATTCCTTGACAAAACAAATATTCAAGGGATAGTGCGGATTCTTATCAAGACTAACACTTCACACAATTGGTCTTAGTTGGTCTTTGTCTCATCCAAGACATCACAACTTACCAATCTCAAATGTACAAGAGTAGAAAACATTTTACTTTTACATTTGACTAGTGTTAATAAATCTTCCTTTATGTCACTCAAGGTTACAATCTTCGAGTATGACTCTAAGAATTGTTTTGGAACGAAGTATGACTCATCTTCTTGATTTTAACCAATCCAACAATTCATGACCTCTCTTCTTAGCCATAACAATGCACTAAGACGTCCTTAGAGTATGAATTTGTGATATGGTTTCATAATCATTAAGATGATCATGAAATATGATACTAAAGTACTCTCCCATCCTTTCAGATTTGAGAAACTTTTATCTTTCTGCCTAATTTGATTCTGCTCATTTGTTTTGTCATACATTGTAACCTTTCCAATGTTACAGAATTATACTTAACCTCATAAGTATAATCATATTTACTAATCTTTAGTAAATCATGACAAATCAATCTTTGTGGTGGACCTTGACCAGCGCACACCCAGTGTACCTAATTCCTTAGTCCTTCAATTGACTCACATATACACGTGATCAAAGAATTAGTCTTAATTTTCAAAGATGAAAATTCTCATTCATCATACAATACAACTTGTATGATTCCAAGTTTCTGTCCAATTGAAACTTGGGTGATGAAAAACTTTCTTCATTTGGTAAATTCAGACACTACCACAAATGAAAGAATCAAATCCACTTTCCAATATTGCTATTACTGGAAACATATAAGCAACAATTTTCCACAGATGTCATTGTAAGGATATTTTTAAAATAAATAAAATTAAAACCCTTTTTTTTCTTTTATCTTAAAACTTTGCGGAAAAACTTATCCTTACAATCCACATGAAAACCTTGTTGTTATCTATTCATAAGCAATATATTATAACTCTTAAGCAACAGCTCAAAATTCTGATTACCGAACCATGCGATCGAAACCCACCTTTGCAATCAGAATCAACATATACTTACTTTAAGCTTCCTATCTTTTCTTTGATTCTTAAAACATCAGCATGTGACCCATTCACATTATGTAATAAGAATCTCCAAATAGAAACTTAATAGAGTTAGACAGTGGACTTTACTCGAAGTAGAGTCAAACCTCTTGACTTGATCAACCTTATGACCTTTTAGGTGAATAGGGCAGCTTCGCAACCAATGCCCCTTCCTTTGGCAACAAAACACATGGACCCTTTGGTAATGGCACATGGGACTATCTCAGACTTAGCCTTTCTCTTTACCATTTGGTCAACCGAGTTGACTATAGCCGATCCCTTTCCATTGGGAAGAGAAATCTTTTTCTAGATATCCAATGCTACCATTGTCAATGTCCATTTAAGACTTGGGAAGTTGTTCTTTTAATCAAATTTGCTTTACTAGTGTTCCAAATCATTGCTGATTCCACAACACCAAGCAAATAGATAACATCATTAAGGGTCATGTCATAGTCTGCCTCATAATAGTCCCAAAGAGACTCCCTATGTTACTAAGAAAGTGATTGAACATCCAACTTTCACGAGACTTTGACACCCAACTCTCCCGGCTTGTCAATATGTGACTTTATCTCCAAGATGTGAGCACATATAGACTATGCTTGCCAATAGGGATTGAGTGACTTTAAACTTTTCAAGAACTTGTGGGTGAGGGAGAATAATTGGAGGAGGTGGAGGAAGTGAAGCATGATGTTGAGGGACACCATCTTCAAGAGATTTGGGAAGATCATAGTTGTCTGAACCAGACATCTATAATGGGAGAAAATCAAGTTAGTTGATTCAAAGTCCTTAATATAACACCCAATATGAAATATTAAGGCTAGGACCCAACACAATATTTTATAATTTGGAAGAGGGATGCCGTAATCCAAGCTATAAAATATTTGAAGGTAGGCGAATGACGATTCACCAATTTCCACCATGAAAAACGAAATAATTTATTAGGTTTTAATTGGATTTGAAATTCCTAGATCTTTTGAGATTCATTGAACTTTTCAATGGCATGTTTCAATCTCGAGTGTGCCCTCTCAAATTTTGTGACTGGGATGCCGAGGATCACAAAACAAGGTGTGAATAACCATACCAATTCACTTGGTACCCTTAATATTATCACCTAATCAATGTGCCGGTTAACCACACACGCTCCATTGATCTATGACAAACATTAAGTCACCCTTCGTGATCCTTACTAGTCCAAGTTAGTGTGCCGGTTAACCACACACGCTCCACCAACGACTTGGTAAGGTACAAAGTGCGAATTCCATGGGCTAGCACCAAATTCACATTTTTCCTAAAGTAACTAAGATTGGGAATTAAATAAAAAATATTTAGTTACTTTATAATATTCATTATACTTTTAATGAGAATTTAAAGTCATTGTCATACCCGTTCGGCTAACGACCCTCCACCGATCAAGCAAGCGGTGGGTGAGAGTCGACACCCATTAAGTTGCCATTTTATAGGCAACAACCTTATACCCACCTTATAGACCGGCTTCGTGAATGAGGCCTACTAACGGTAAAACGACTTGTTCTTATACATATATATAATAATTAACCATTAATGTTATAAATAGTATAAGTGTTGAATTTTAACTTTTAAAACTCTAAGGGTTGGAATTAAAGTTTATTAAAGTGTGTGAAACTTTACAAATTCCAAAACTTGAGGGCAAGTTTTGAACAATTCATAAACTTTTGGATATTCATAACTTATGAGTTTTAATTAAGTGTTTTAAAGCTTTTAATGAAGAGTCTCTTGGAAATCCATAACTTGAGGACAAGTTATGAAGTCCATAAAAGCATTTATTAGAAAAAACTCTTCAAGAAAATGTAACCTACAACTTCTTAAAAAAACATTTAAAAGAAAAACTCTTGGAATTCCATAACTTGAGGACAAATTAAGAATTCCATTAAAACACATTAAGATCAAGAATTAACTAACAAACAATTTGCAAATAATTCCTATGATCTAACAAAACTCATATGAACATGAACATCCACATCAACAATTTCAAGAATCATATGAACACATATAAACTTGAAATTTTGATTATAACTTTGAAATTGGTCCACCATCATCATTACCACATCAAAAACAGGTTTTATGAGTCCAAAACAGTTTAAGGTAATGATTCTAGACCAATTCCAGCACCAAAACGCGAAGATATGCTGTCTGGGGGTCCAACTCGTCGAGTGCATGAACCAACTCGCCGAGTTGGATGAATTTTGTCTTGGACTCGTCGAGTCCCTTTATGGACTCGGCGAGTCTGCTGTGCAGACAGCACATAAACTTCGATTTTCAGCAATTTGCATCAAGTATTCAAGAAAACAAGCCTAGGCTCTGATACCAGTGTTGGGTTTTTGAGCAATCTAACACTTCCTAAGTGTGCATGCAACCCTAATAAACCTTGGATCTATGTTTGTCTAAATACATGCAAAATAATAATTTTCCAAGGTTCATAACCTATCTAACATGGCATGGGGTACTTTTAAACATAAAAGAATTAGATGAGATTACTTACCTTTTGATGATGAGTTTGATTCCTAAGGAGTTTGAGGGCCAAGCACCAATAGTGTGAATGCCTCAAATGGAATCACAAATCACCACAAACTCTTGGAAAACTTTGAGAGAGTATACACACTTGTATTTTCGGCCACACACAAAGTCACACACACTAGTTCACTAGTTGCCATTTCATGCTCCAGAAGCATGCTTATATAGTGTGCATGGTTAGGGTGAAACCCTAATAACCCATGACCTTTCCTTTTCCAAGGATCCATGGGTTAAAAGCTCCATGGATCATCCATGGACTTCCATCCAAGCCTAGCCCATCAACAAATGAGTGTTAGCCCACACCATATAAAACAAATAGCCTATAATCTAATTAGTCTTCCTTTTAATCTCTAAATTAATTCATAATTAAATTAAGACTAAAACTAATTAAATAACCTCATATTAATATATTATAACTTATAATATATTAATAAACATATGTGTATAACTCTCATAAAATTATCCATAAATAGTTCGGGTGAGATGCAACCCAAATGGACCATGCCGGGTCGGGTCAAGTATATACCAAATAAGTTATGGACTTAGACACCTTATCCAACAGACTCCCACTTGGATAAGTCTAATAACTATATTTGCATATGTTACTTCAGGAACCAACCAGCAATCGTAGCTCTCGAAAACTCTGTTGAACTATGAAGCGCCATTTTAGATAAGTGATCAAATAATCCTCTGTTCTCATGATATCAGTCGGACAAATACATGGAACAACGTCGTACTTATTGTCCAACAGTTTGTTTCCCGATTTTCCGATTTGTTTGACGAAGAACTTAATCGAACACATCAATTTAGTTCTGACCGGCCGGTACATAGGTCACAACAAAATCATCGAGGGGCCCAAATATCGCTTCTATTTCTAGAAGGAACAGATAAACTTCGACTCATATGCTTGTTCTACTACTTGTTGAATTGTACACAAAGGCAAGTTTTATAACATCAAGTTACTGATGCGTTTACGTGCAATCAATGCACAACCAACTCATAGGTAACAACTCATATCTCTAGGTTTGAAGATTTATATGATATTACCGTCTCACGATCACTCGAGATAAATTCCATGAAGTGATACAAGTGAGCGTGGGTTTATTCCAATACTCATAACTTATGAGCACTCATGAATGTTGTAGCAACCATTGCTATGACTAAACCCATTTGGCCATCTACAAACTCGATTCATGACAGTCTTGATTCATACCTACTTCCAACATATGAACGACTGTGGAGTGTTTAAATAACTTAGTCATTCGGAAAGAATAATCTAGCTATTTTGGAAGTCAAAACATGCAAAGTGAAACACAATAATAATCGAATCCAATATGGTCTCAGAACCCTTTT
Organism: Lactuca sativa; assembly: GCF_002870075.4. NCBI lineage: Eukaryota > Viridiplantae > Streptophyta > Magnoliopsida > Asterales > Asteraceae > Lactuca > Lactuca sativa. The sequence goes on along the minus strand of NC_056625.2, from coordinate 98,122,858 downwards.
GAATATAAATAGAACCACCTTTTATTTATCACCATATTGATTACACATTATTCATTGTATAATGTTTCAAACAATCAACTTAAGACTTGAATAAAAACAACAGTCGTCCCATGCTCCTAGCATCTACACTTTGTTTTTCTAAACAATAGTTATGCCATACTCCAAGTATGCACACTATGTTTATCTATGATCTTTACATTGTGATGTAGATCAATTGAACATGATTCCATTGATACTTTCACAATCCCAAATCCTTATTGTAAATGTGAGAATCCCCGATTCCTATCATTTACCAAAAAATCTGTTAGATTTTAAACTTTCATGCAATGTTCCTCTTGTAATGATTATGCACAAAGTCACCAAAACCTTGTCACCAGTCATTACAGAGTATTCCAAAGAAGGTCAACTTCTATGGAACGGAAGTCTCATATTCAAAGTACATTGCTTTGAACATCCTTCTTGCATTAAGGTTTTCTAATCTTACATAGATTGAATAACTTCCACCTATGGAGACATTTCCATAGTCCCATTTTGACTATCACTTCCAAACAAGAGTTACTTCTTTTCAGAATATGTCAATATGGTCCTTTCCGACAACTTACATCATACTTCCAACTTTCCTTGAGCAACCAATCTTTGGCGAACCTCAGATTGTCTTCGACAATTGCTTAATCACTTTAGTCATATCCAGTTCTAGACTTTTTCCTTCTCAATGCCTTAAGAATTTGGAAAAATTAGAAAAGATGAATATTATAGCACATGCAATCGATCCTATATTCGAAGCATATAGAACACGATTCATGATGTTTGACATAAAGACATGATACTAGACAAGTCTTTTGCTACAATATTTTTTTATTTTCCATGTTTTCAAAATTTAACTATGAAGAGGGATGCCGTAGTCATAATTGAATTTTGAGAACGCAATATATATAGAATTTCCTTAAGTCGAACCATTCAGACATAAAATTCATACATATATCCTTGACTAAAGATGATTAAAATCTCAATCTAAGCTTTAGAATTGAAATGAAGTATAATTTTCTCTCCCTTAATTATAGCAAAACAATTTTTCAACCCCTGCAACTTCACGAATTGAAACTTTGTTTTCTATAATTAACATTGCTAACTTGCAAAACACTTGCATAAGTAATTGAGTGACCACCCGTTTTTTCTTTTACCCTAGAATTACTTTCTGTTGCATGGTGTGCATGGGGTTTAGACATTTTTGAGACTCTTGGAACAACAGCAAAGAGTTTATAATACCCAAACCAAATATCACATAAGTCTCTAATCATGTGATCTGGATCATTAACATCCTTAAAACGTATAAAACCAAAGCGTTTTCCCAGTCAATACTTCTTATTAGCAATAAATACGTCTACCACTTTGCCAAGACGATTACACATACGCCAAAGGTCACTATTTATTACATAATCTGGGAAATTAGTAACATAAAATGAAGAAATGTGCTTACTCGATTCCTGATTCCCACTCCTGAACATCTGTGAGCGTTGCGGTCCCGATTTCCTAGACCCTGACTCCTTAGGCTGCCAATGATCTGTAAACGCTGATCCCATATAGAGTCTGAGATTCAATTGGCCAATACCCGAATAGAAGAAGGAGATTGAAAACGCCTGAAGTGCTTAAGTGGTCGTACGATCACCTTGCCGACGTTTGGACCTGCCGGAAGGGAATTCAAATTCCAAAATCGCCGAAAGTATTTATACGTTTTAATTCTGTAATTGATAAGAGATTGATATTAATTCTTGCATCAGTGTTTGATATTAATATCCAATGAATTTATAGTTAACATATTAATGGATTTACAAGTTACGTTATTTAAATAGCCAATACAGAAATTAAACCTTTTGTTATGAATTTTAATCAAATAATGATTCTAAATTATGATTTTTTTTGTCATATATAATGTTTCTAAAAATATTTTTATATGATTTACCGTATACGAGTACTCTCCAAGTAATCCAAATATTTGTTACTCCTCCGTCGGCCGAACAGATACCAAGTAACAAGTTCTACAACATTGGTTTTTTTAGAAATGGAGATGGAAATACGTATAAGGAACAAAAATATAAGATGACTCCTACAACGTTTTTTTAGAGACGGCAAACATATTATAAAAACGTATGACATATTTTTACTATATACGATTATGTCTGTCGTAAATCATTAGTATTTGAAAAAAAATTTAGGACATTGTCCATCATAAAATATGTATAGTTCTAATTGTATGTAATATATTCTCATATTTCTAGTAGTGCAACTTGTTGGTGCCTTTTCCATTGTTCTAGTATAACTAGTTGTTCCAAAAAAAAATGTTACAACACTTCCAAGACACCTCATGTAATAATTGTGCTAATCTAAATTTAAGTAATTGATGTAAAAAAAAGTCGCTTTAGAAGATAAATTTTGATTGTTATTGTAAAATAATTGCTTAATGATGAGAAGACAAGATGTATTAATTTGTTGTATCAACTTTTGAGATTCAAATGGGAGGATATCATTTGGCCAAAGAAGTAAAAATATGATATTAGGATGTAAAATAAATATCAAATGGCTCATAGCCTAACGATATTAGATGTTGTTTTCATTTCTTGAGGTTGCGGGAAACATTCTTGTCACGAACATAGATGATATTATGAGTAGTTTAAGAGTATGTTAGATTTATCTTTACGATAAAAAATAAATGAGCAATATCATATTTACCACATCGAGATATTTTCACTTGAAGCCCAACCCCATACTCTCTCAAATTGTGATATTAGAAATAAAAAATAGATTGTGTAACACAACTATAGTCTAGTAGATTGTTTATTAATTGGTAAACGAAATATCATTTTAGTACATATCATTCTTATGCTTGATTTTTGCTTGGTTGGAATCTTGGTGATTGTGGTATATACTAGGTAAAAATCAAGTTGATAACTTGCATGATATCTTCGATAAATTCGATGTTATCATGTTGAAATAGTACCCAGAACGTGTAATACATCAAAAGATAATATGTTCTTATTTTTAAAAGAGAAAACTCTACATAAACATTGTTTTAACTAATGATGGCTAATTAACTTAACATTGTTTTATATATTACACAAATGTAATTATTAACTATATAAGTAATTGTGTGTTCTTCTATTGATTAGTTAAACATATCACAATGTTTCTAATGAAGTGATAAAAGCATAAAGTGGGTGAACGGAAACTAGCATCTCACAGAAAACCACCTCATCCATTTTAAGTTTACCTTCCTCTTTCCTTCGCCGATTGTTTTTTTCGCACAATTATCAACCGGGAGCTCATTTTCTTCCTGTAAAATAATGTCATAATGTAAATATATATATATATATATATATATATATATATATATATATATATATATGATTGGAGATGGTAACTTTAGCTCGGCAACATTTACTAATGGTGTAACATGAGTTGTATCTTATATCTAACAATTCAAATATATATAATAATAAAATAGCTAAAAAGGAAATGGAAGAAAATTTAAAATTGTCATATATGAAAGAAGCTCTACCCTTGTGGCATAAGCAGTCGACGAGCTCGATCTTGATGTACTCCTCTCTTCCATATCTAAAATCAACTGCAAAATGAACGATTTCATCAAATTCTTGAATCATACCATTTTCAAAACAAACAAACAAAATCAAATCTAGCACAAATCATTACAACACGATTAATTGCTCTACATAAATGGTCAAATCCAAGTGAGGTAAAACCTTTAGCACACGACTCTCGAGCATGGAAAGTCGATCAATAAGGGTGCCTTTGTGATGAACATCGTCAAGGGCAGACAATAATGTTTTGCAATTCATCTGCTCCTCGAGCTTCTCTTTATGGTTGTCTTCATGATCATAATCATCATCATCGTCATCATCATCATGACTGCCATTGTTGGTTGTAGTAGATCCAAATCTTGTTGATTTGCTATGTTTTTCCTCTAACATCTGTAACTGAGAAAAGAGTTGGGTGTGTGAAGCCAAGTTCAATAAACAGAATATGAATCAAAAGAAATGAATAGATTACCAGTCGATCGAGACGATCGATTCTTGGGAGAACAGGCAAAGTTGGTTCCATACTCTGGTTGCATGCAAAGTCCTCAGAGCTCAGATTCTGAAGTTTGATAATAATGTAAAGAGAAGGTGGGGGTTGGCTTTAATGGCGTAATAAGTTAAAATGAATGATCGACTAAAATATGAATAAACTTCTAAGGGTGGATTGAAGGTGGACCCTTCAACATTGTTTTATATATCATCTGATTATATATAAAAGAGAATTGAATTGGAAGTTCTTCCCTATCGTTTTGTATGGATTTAAATTTGTACATCAAGTAAACGTACAAGCTATGATGCATTATGTCTAACTTGTTAAAGCTTAATTATATTGTTCTTATTTTCTAAAGAATATTTTATGGGGGAAGAAGAGAAAATCTCGTAGAAAATGGAAAGCCCACGTCTCCATATCCATGCCCATGCCCATGCTCTTATCAATTACACTATTTCCATCCGTTCACATATGATACATGCATATAAAATCCATCGATCTAACATTATTTTTTATATTTTGATATTAAAAAATAAAACTAGCTAGGTCGGTTTTATGATGATAAGTATTTAAAAAATGTGATTTTATCACTTCATATACTTCTGTCACAGCCAACAACGTGAACATGGTCAAACTGATTCATGATTGACACTGTTCAAAATAGATCTAACGGCTCAAAACTAGCATGATCTAATTTAGTTTTTGCATATACGTAAATATAATGGATATGAATTATGATGTGTGAAATAAATGATGTGGCTTTTATACATTATCTCTTCTGATACTTAACTAGCAAGTTGTCATCAAATGGCTGCAAATGTGTCCACGTTGCTGCTTGATATTAATATAGCGTCGATCAAATCCGATGCATAAAAAGAGTCAACTCGGACCGAAACAATAACTAGAGGGTGGGTGTTTGGCTGTACTTATTAACAAACGTTTTTAATTTTTTTAACCTTTTAACTTGCAGTGGTTATAGTTATATCAAAATGGAGTTTTTTTAAAAAATGTTTGGATTAGTTTATCCGATGTCAAAACGTTATAAGTTGATAAACAATTTTTAGTGTTTAGCAAAATGACCAAAAAAATGCTTCCTAGAGATGTTAAACATCAATAAGTTAAAAGGAATTTTGATAAGTTAGGGGTTAGTAACTTATCAAAAATGATTTATCTTTGGTTCCACATAGCTATAAACTGTTTTATACAAACAGTCTATCGAAACACTCATTTTAACTTGTACCGGTGTGAAACCAGTAATAAGTTTAAAAAATTTCTTTTTTTTAAGCTAATCCAAACACCCTCTGAATTCTAGTGTAGTATTGTCTGCATTCTATAAGTTTTTGGTTGATATGAAAACGTTAATCCATGACTTCTAAACTATTAGCTGTTAAGCTCTCCTGCATGTCGGTATCTATCGAGGATGACTAGATTGCATCTGTTATTGGTATCCAACGAAGATGGATATGTTATCTATGTTAACGATAGTTGAAACATAAACATATTGTCATTGTTGCTGAAAGTGTTGATAATAAGGCTTAATTTAAGTTCAATTTTGTGCATAAACATGAAGAACAAATACTTACAGGGATCAATGATAACTTCAATGATGTTGAAGATGATGATGCCACATTATGATCATTTCAGTTTCCGTATAATGGGTGTTTTAGTGATCGATTTTGATACCAAATGACTTCCAGCCCAGCGTATCGGCTGTTTTCCTCTTTTCTTGAGTTGGAGAATTCAAGTCTCGTTTGAAATATAGATGAATTAAGAAGTAGGTTATATTTGCTGATCGATTTTAATGTATGAAATTACGCATACAGAGAAGATTTAGAATAGAGAAATTAAATATCCTCCTATTTTTGTTCCTACAAATCCCTCTACCGGGCCAATTAAATGATGACATGTGTCATATTAATGTATTAAAATATCATTAAATAACCATTAAATGATACACATATCACTATTCAATTGGGTAGGAGGATTTATAGGAAGAAATAATAGGAGGATATTTAATTTCTCTTTAGAATATGAAAGGGAAGAACCGTTAATGCCTCATGTATGTCCTCCTATATGTGTGTTTAATTGATAATTACTTAGAGCCAGACATAATTAATTGGTTCATCAAGTTATGGACATGTGGCAACTCCATCATATATTGTACACATAATTAATCCCCGAGACCTAATATGTCATTATGAAAATGTTATGCTACATAATATATTATACCTAACACATAAAAATCATTATAAAAATTGTCTAAGGCCATACTAAGAGGTTATTTCGATTTTTTTTTGACTTGGTTGATTGACTATTTATATTTATTTATCAGTTTGCATGGCCAAGTGAATTCATATTTCATATTAACATCAAAACAGAAAAGTAAAGCCTAACACGCCATTTAGTAACAGATTATACTTTTTATTTTCTTTTTTGCTTGCAAGAAGAAAGATTTTTATTAATTATTTTCTTTTTTGCTATCCTTCAAAATTTTAGGAGTAGTTGAAGTGCAGTTTTCCAGTGTGTTACCCTGACATTATGTTTTGGGTCTACACATTATTAAGTTTTACCAGAATGAAATGGTGGATAACCTTGACCTAAACTCTTTACATATAGTCATGAGGAGATAATCTCAAAGTGTTCAGATCACGAAAATAAATTTTGTAAGCCTTGCCATGATTGAGACTTGATAGGTAACCTTTTATCAGTAATATTAATTTAGATTTGTTGGTTGTCTGTTAGTTATTCAATTCTGGAAAAGCACTGCGATCACCATTTTATCCTTGCAAAATAGTACACATTAAATGCATAAATATATGTATTTATACTTATAAATGGTGATAGATATCATATGAGTGAAAATAATCTCTAATGAAAAGATATACCACCGTAGGTTAATGGATCTACTTTTTGTTCAATCAAGCTATTATAATCATATGTTTTAATTGGGCTAAAACTGATTCTGAATGAAGTTATGATCTTTCATTCTTTTGAAGCCGCTTAAAAGAGTGTATTTGATTAAATTTACATCCGTCAACTAACTCTAATGGGCCTTAACTTTTGGAATAAGTTATCGATCAAACTGTAATTAAGTTAATTAGGATCGACCAATTATATAATGGAGATAAGAGCATATGTATTAATTTACACTTTATTTTTACATTCTAAAATAAAATATAGTATAGAATGATTAATCTTCAACCTCATTTTATTTGATCATCTATTTTACATACAAAAAATATTCCAAAAATGTTCTCTTTCACCAAGCTTTTTATATTTTTATAATTACCCCTTCTAATTATAAGGTTTTATAAAATTGTCCAACATCTTTTTGTTACGACACCATTACAATAAATATTATTGAATAAATATAACCAAAATATAATGTTTGTAGGAAAATAATTCAAGTTAATTGTCATATTAATAAAACAAATATTTTATTAAATAAATAATTTTGTTTATTGTATATTAAAAAAAAATACACACATCCGTTTATAGAAATAATATACTTATATTTGAAGAAATATTACAATATGTTTAAAGAAATATTGCACATACATTTAAATAAATACTACATATTCATATGTTGGAATATCTTTTCCACAAATGATCAATTAATGCATTTCATAGAATAGAATGAAGTGAGTTTCTTTATTTTTATGCATTTATACTGAGCAAGAATTTGTTGAAATTGAATATCTTCATCGATTGAATTTGTGTATGTCAATGTGAATTTTTGTGAAATATGTGTGTGCCAATTTGAATTTTTCTAAAATATTGTCATATGTCAATTTTATGTTTTATTAAAAACGTTATCGCGTTATAAATTATTAAAAACAATATTAAAATTTTAAATATATTTGAAAATATAACAATGTAGTTAAATATTTCAAATTACATAAAAACAAAATTAAAGTTAAATAAACAAAATACATATATACATACCAAAGTAGATGAATCAAATTTATTTACATAGTTTCCTAAACTATTTAAATGATGTTTATCGACTATCTCAAACTCTCTCATATTAGGAGTGTTTCATCACAAATGAATATAGTAATGCGTACAAGTACGAGGGAGTGTACAACTTTATGTAGGAAAATAGTAAAGTTATATCGGTGCAAGGAAGCATATAGATTTTCAAGGGAAAGTTGTAAAGTCGTACTGGTGTTAGTGGGAATATGACTTTGTGGAGAAAAATGGCAAAGTCGTATATTAATGTTTGACAAGATGATCTTCTCTATTAAGCGAATAAAATACACCAAAAAAAATTATATTTATTTTCACTTCCACAAGTTGTAAAGTAAGTTCAAGCGAAATATTAGGCGGTCTTAAAGGCCGGGGGTCGAATTTCTTCAGCATATAGTAAGATTTCATTAGATTATCCCACGAATTATGAATGTATGATCTTATGTATTTGAATTAGGTTCCATGTAATTTAAATGATGGAGAAGATTATTGAAATATATTTGTTGTTTAAAGTAAATGTTTTCTATTGCTAACAATAAGAAAACATATAATGGAAATATTTCATCTTTAGACATGTTGGATTATTAGTTAGATATTATGGAAATGTGATGAAAAAATGATGAATGTATGATTAATTTCATAAACATTACCTAATTGTAAAGTCGTGGATCAAAGATTTGTGGGTTCTCAAATTAGGTACAAACAAAAAAAGAAGTTGGGTTCTTCCAATTTATATAAACTAGTGTGTATTCATGGTTTCACCAGGGGTTAATTTTTTATCTGATTTAATGTCGATATTTGTTCAGTATGGAGTGAATACAATTGTAACTATTAGTTAGGGACCAAAACTAGCAGTTGCTTAAAGTAAAACAGTAAGGAACCAAAATTGGTAATTAGTTAAAGTATTGTGGTCATATTGTAACTATTAGTTAGGGTCTAAAACTGGCAGTTGCTCAAAGATAGTAGAGAATATCCAAGATAGAGGACCAAAAGTGCTAACTTCACAAACTATTATGATAAAAAGTTGAGGAGGGACCAAAAGTGGCAAAGTGTTGAAACTTTTGTGACAAAACTTTGAAAAAGTTAAGGAATGACCAAAAATGACAAAGTGTTAAACTTAATTTGGAGGAGGTAAAAGGATCAAAATAAAGTGTAGCGACCAAAAGCATCAAACTCCCTAAGGAACTGTGGTAGAAACCAGAAATCACTAAAGTTTATTATTCCTAAGTGTGATGGTCTTCTTTGGTTTTTTGCTCATTTGTTGTTTCTATTTTATGTGTGTATGATGTTTTGAGGAAAGAAGTGTTGTATAGTAGAATATTGAAGAGGGGGGGGGGGGGGGGGGGGGGGGGGGGGGGACCAAAAGCGCAAACTACACAAATTAATCTGGCAAAAACTTGAGGTGTCACATTTGGCAAATGCTAGGGGACCAAAAGTGGCAAAATCTTGAAACTTTTGTGTAACACTTTGTTCATGGTGCTTTTCAGTTTAGACCCTTAGGCGTGAATGTAACAACCCATTATCTTTCAAGTCAATAAAAGTCAAACCCTCTAAATAAAATTCGAGTTTTGTTTATTTTGTTAAGATTATAAGGGTTAAATATGATTTAAAATATATAAATGATGTTTTTCTATAAGTATTTTAATGTTTGGGATATAAACACTTAGACTAAAAACACAATTTTGGGACCAAATTAGGAACCGAGAACATGCGAAAGGTCCTACTCTTCAGACCGAAAACCCCACCGAGAACACCCGCTTGGCTGAAATCATATTCCAACCGAAAACCCTTTCCGACCGAAAACTCCCTTAAGACCAAGAACCCTCTCGATATATATGATTTAACTCGAAAATATTAGTCATTTCTCACTTTTCCAACCGAAAACACACTCATTTTTCTCTCAAGTATCAACCAAGAATCTTCAAAACTTCAAGCAAAATCCTTCAAATCTTCATAATTTTCACCAAGAACACCAAGAACAATCTTCAAATCTTCAAGTTGACCGAAATCCCTCCTGACCAAGAACCACTAGAACGAAATCCCTCCTGACCGAAAACCCTTCCGGACCAAAGATTGATTTCGTCAGAATCAAAAACTCTCCTTTTGGACCCACTTTCACACTGAAAACGCCTAGAACTATCCCGATTAATTCCTAAGGCTTTTGTAAGTATTCATTACATAATTAAAGTGTTGTCTAACACTTTAATGATTATTTAAATATTACTTAATTTATTATTTAAATTAATATCTTATTAATTTAAATACGATATCGTTTATAAATAATATTAGGATACGACTACCTTTACGTATTCTATCCGAGGATCATCGTTAGCACTTCGCGACTCAACTGAGCATATACATTCAAGGTGAGTTCATATCCCTACGTTTTCACGATTTTTAAATTGTTTTAAGGGGGTGGAGGGGATACAAGTAAAACACAGGGAATCTTCTGTTTAAAAATATAAAGTGCTTATTATATTTTCTTACCGTTAACATGTATTTGAATGTGAAATTACTAAATACGCCAAACATCGTTACTGTTAAACTACAAAATACATTAAGTCGCAACGGTTTTTACATCAAAGGAACAAATAAACTATTTTACAAACGTATAAACTATAATGTGTATAGTTTATGGAACAAGGGAAACTACTTTACTAAGATCAGGTTACAACACAGAAAAAAAAACTTATAAACTATAATATGTATAGTTTATGGGACAAACGGATTATTTTTACAAAGTTACATGTTATTTATTGAAAGGTTTTTCGCTTTATTACTGGTAAACTCGTTGAATCAGTTTATGAGACGCCTTCACGTACTTATCTAAGCACCAACCAAGTCTTGACTTATAACCAGAGTCTCTTGTAGGGATAGAGAGATATTTGTGTATAGGCCTGGAGTGACAAATGTCGTTAACATTCCGACACATGAAGAACGTCGCGATCATGCCATCATAGGTTACAATATGGTTATAAGAACTCACATGGAGAAAATGACTCATCTACCTAGTAATATACTTTTTAAAGAGTCTAAAAGGTTATTAACATCACTTCTAATTTATAGAGCATACATATTTTCAGCTAGTTCTATTTATGAATAAAACTAGGTATCATCAAATTAAGTATGTCATTTATATTTGTACCTTTCGGTCTTGGAACATTTAAGACTACAACTCGGTTTTCATGGAAAATATAGGATTTTCCAAGATTAACATCAGTATTTTATAAGTAAACAGTTTGCAACTCAACTTTCTGAAAAGAAATGCGATTACTTATCGAAAACAATGTTTTACAGTAGAGCGGGTGCAACTAGGAACATATTTACAAAAGATTCAACACTTATTTATGAGACATACCAATTACATGAATCTAAACCTCGAATCACAAATTATAAACATAGGAAACTAATAATTTCTGATCTGAAAGTACTATGACTATAACTTATTTACAAAGAAAATATTGGATTTTCTGGGGGAAAACATTAACATTTTCAAAGAACAAAGAATATAGTTTCTATAACAAAAATGCTTATGAACTCACCAACTTTAATGTTGACACTTTTCAAACCACTTGTATTCTCAGGAAAGTTAGTAGTCAGGTTCCTTCACAGGAGTTACAAAGACGGAGCATATTAGTATCACATCTTATCTTTTGCTATAGTTTTAACGTTAAGCAATGTAATGTTTCGAATACAATGTAAATACTATGTTATCAATGCAATGGTTGTTGTTAATTTGGTTACTATTATACATGTTTTGTGATACTGTACATGACGTCCTCCGCCCCCGAACGTTTCCGCCGTCCCGTTTTGGGGGTGTGACAGATTGGTATCAGAGCAGTGTTTATAGTGAACTAAGTATATCAACCAATAAAAGATATACAACTATAAACACATTTGGATAAAAAAAAACGCTGACAAAAAATTGTACTTTTAAAATATATTACTATTTTCATAAAATTATACATACGTGCCTAATATATATACTATAAAAAGTATCACGAGAAGAACAAAACAAAACTATTTAGATGTTGGACACTACAGTCAAACCTAGACAGATATGTAATCATATTTGGGATAAATATAACCTAATCAACTATATTTATTTAAGATACGACTAACATGTGTTTAGGAGTCATAGTGGTTTGCGTGAACTATGACTCCGTTTTGCTTGCAAATAAGATAATAATGCCTTTAAATAATTGTTTGTCCTTTGAAAGTGTGGTTTGCGACCTTCAACTATGCTAAATATAGTTTATTACGTTGGTTTGTCAAGACAATTTATATGATCATATAAATATATAAATACATATAAGTTAACATGTCTAGATGTTTTAATAGTATATATAGGTCATATAAACTTGCATCTAACACAAATATAATAGCTTTAGCATGATAAAAATAATTTCTTGTTTTGACTTTTCTGTCCCTGTTTTTAGAAAAAATATAGAAAAATTATCGTAAGTCGAAATTAGGATCCGTAAGCTCTAAGAGTTTGGAAAATGAGTCTAATTTGTTTATAATTTTATTATAATTTTTAATGGCCTCAAACCAGTATGAAAATGTTTATCTTCACAGACTGGTCCGAAATCATTCCTGAAATGATAGGCAGTTTTGTAAAAATCACCAAATATTGTATAAAATCGTATGAATGTGTGAGAATAGTCATTTTAAAGTTATAAACCTGAACTTTTTGCATGTAAATTAGTTTTGAAAAATATTACCATCAAGGTGGTCAAAACAGTCCGTAATTAGACCAAATCGTTTCTGTTAATAGCTAATTTTTGAGTTTATGTTATACATGTTTGAACACAACACTTATTTTTGCTATTTTGAGTGTATAATCTCAGATCTACAAGTTTACATGTAATATATAAGACAACACATACTTTTCTCATGGTTTTTATGAAGATCTAATTTCTAAACATCATGTTCAAGTAAAAATCCGAAAGTTAAACACATAACACATTGGTACATGAAAATATCCAACGGTTAAACGAGAGTTGACTTGTATCCTCCCCCCAAAAACATGAAAAATACGAATGATATGGGGGTATGAAGCTCACCTTGGGGTTTTCAAGATGTAGATGAAGAAGATAAAGAATTTTTCAATCCTAGCTTGCTTCTTTGAAGAGATCTCGAAATGATGGTTGTTCTAAGACTCATTTTCACGAAAATGGAGTGTAAGAAGAAGGATTTTAGTGTAAAATTGGACATAACAATATATTTTAATCAAAGGCTTACCAAGTTATGAAGCTTGAAGAAGACTTTCTTAAACTTCACACTCACAAACCCACGAATCTTTGAAGAAGAAGAAGAGAGAATCCTTGAGTGTTGAGAGAAAATGCATTGAAGATGAAATTGTGAATGAGGGCGGAGAGAAGGGAGATAGGCCGAGGGGTGAAGAGGTGAGGGAAGAAAGAGAGATGGACTCTTGATAAATTGATGGGAAAGGTCTTGATGTATGGTGGTTAAAAACTTGGAAGTATGTTGTGTAATAATGTGGTGGCAAGCCTAATATCCTCTTAATCCCTTTTATTATTTTATTTTTTTATTCATGGCTATAACCAATTTAAGAGAGGTGTTCGGCCCATTAGGGCCCAATGAGAGGTTATCGGCCCAATAGGGACCGATAAGAAAATATTGGTCCAATAAGGGTTTTGGGTTGAGAATTCTTGGGCTAAGGCCCAAAGATGATTTTATTTGGCTTATTGGATCGAGTTTTTAGGTCTTCATGTGGTTGCTTCGGCTTGGATGACAATGTACACATGTATGAACTTAATATCATAGACGTTTGAATTTCACCAAATGAAATGTTACAAGATTACACAAAGAGTTTTTCTTGTACAAGGGCCAACTTCCTAACCCAAATTTGCTAGTTGTGACATCATCCCCCCGTTAAAGGGAATTTCCTCCCAAATTTCGTTCTAAAGCAACTCTTAGATACTAAGGAAAAGATGCGGGTATCTCCGTTTTGTCTAGCCTCTTCGGTTGTCTCCCTGGTGTTTTCGAGGTCGGTGACAGTGTCGTCGGGCACTTGCCCTTTTTGCTACTCGTGTGTTGGTACCTCAGCCTACACGGGGTGTTCTGTGTTTATGTCTTCTTTTTTTAGGTGAATGGGTGGTTGCAGTTAATGAGAATTGATTACTTGATGTCCCCAAAAGTTGTGTCTCTAACCCTAAGGCGAACACTATTGCCACTATGGTTAAGGTCACGTGATGTGGTTGATCTTAAAACTCTTAGGCTGTTTTGGGAGTTTCTTACTATGGGATTCTGAACTAGTGGGAGGTTGATCTTTGCTTGTTCCTGAGGGCAGGTCAAGTAAGTCTTCGATTCGGGATAGGGGATATCAATCCTTGAGGAAGATTTTGTTTGATTCTTAGTAGTCTGTGATCTTATGGACACTTAGCATTTCCTATTTATGAGTTGGATAGGCATTCTCTAAGGTTCAAGTCTTGGTTTGATAACTCTCATACTTACTAGGTCATTCCATCGACCGGATACCTTCGGTGTTTATGTTGGTGTTAAGTGGTCTTAGTGGTCTGGCTATGAGAATGGCTCCTTGAGTTGAGTCGATCTTCGAACTCAACTTGGCATGTAGGTGATATTTCTGAAAGGACTTTGAAAACATCTTCGGGGGGGGGGGGGGGGGGGGGGGGGTTATAAATCTCTAGGTTACCCTCAGTGTCCTTTGCTTCTTGTTTCCTTATCCTTATTATGGGCTAGGGAAGAGCATGGTATTTCTTGCACGGGTACCTAAGGGTCTAGACGCCCGAGATAATTCGAGGGTTGTCGTTACAAGTTGTAGGTGTTTCGTTAGTCGATTGGTTAAGGCGAAGAGCCTCGTTGGCACATGAATTTCTTATGGTGAGGATAAAGTTAACCCATGTCAATTGACACCGTTGGGCTCCTTATTATAATAGATGTTGGATTGATCTGAAAGGGGTGGTTGTTTGAAATGATAGTGTGTTCTACGTACACATTTGTAATGTTACCAATTTCATTCTTGGTATTACTATTGTGGTTATTTCGTTCTAAATTTTTGGGGTGTCCTAGCAATACGAGTTCCTTGATATAAACAATATGATTTCGGAGTCTGATTTCTTTTAGACCTCTCTATGATGGTTTAATGTAGCCTATTCGTACATAATTTAAATTTGAAAAGATTGTAGACTGAGTGATCATGTCCTAAATCTACAGTCAGACAAGGAACAAGAATTAAGGCGGAACCACGCACTCTAAGTTTGTAGAATCTTAATTACACACGGCCTTATGTTTACACTAAGTTATCATAACTTCCGCAAGGATCTTTAGTTTTTCTATGAATGATATGATTAGTTCGGATGAGGGAGCAATTTATGATTTTTGCTGACAAAAATCTTGGTGAAAATTCGATGCTTAATTTTTTTTGGAAACGTAC
This sequence comes from Lactuca sativa, assembly GCF_002870075.4. NCBI lineage: Eukaryota > Viridiplantae > Streptophyta > Magnoliopsida > Asterales > Asteraceae > Lactuca > Lactuca sativa. Next base: position 98,107,389 of record NC_056625.2, on the reverse strand, counting down.
CAAAAATCTCGGTAGGGTTCCTCACTTCCCCTTCATGTCCAGTTGTTAAACTCCTCCTGCTCCTCCGTCATTCCTATCTGTTGGACAATTCCTCTTGAAATTTCCCATTTCACCGCATGTATGGCATACTGGTCTTACTTCTAGGTTGAGGGTTAGAGTGACGAATGGGGCCGGGGCCCTACAGCGGTGGGTGGTGTGCCCCTTCTTGTTGCATCTATTGCAATGTAATTCACGACAGACTCCATGATGATGGTTGCTGCACTTTCTGCAGAGTAGGAGGTTTCCATGATATAGTCTTCTTAGTGTTGGAGTAGTAGGGCCAGTGGGGGTAGGGGCTGCTACAGCTTGTTGCCTTTTAGTAAGCCCTTGAGTCAAGCAGCTTCCTTTCTTGTTCCCTAGCTTTCACTTCATGACCTTAAGTTTGGATTTTAGGCTGTCGTGGTTAGTTGTCACTCGTTGTTTCCTTGGTTGTTACCATGGTTGGAATTGACGACTCCATTTCCATTTCCATTTGGGTTGTAGGCATTGAGTTGTGCCATGACAGCTGTCACGGAAGCTGTTACAGCGGCTTGGAAGGTTGCGGGGTCTATCTACAGAATTGGTGTTTCGCCGACTAGCTGGTTGTTTCCATGGGAAGACATGACTCTGTTGCATGATGAGAAACAGTATCATGAGTAACTATGGTTATCTGTAGTCGTATCTCATCTATGATTATAGATATGAACCTATGCATGTATGCATATAAATCACATGTTTTGTTGCATGATTCTTGTTGTCTTGACCTACATCCCTATGATGTACTAATGGTAGTATGTAGAAATAGGTATTGTACAAATGTTAAGTTACCCTAATAGATTATAGATATCGGATCCTTAAGTTGGCTCAGGTTACATGAGTTCTTGGAGGGCGTACCTCTCTTGATTTACTACTACTAGCTGTGACGAATTACATGGTAAACCTAGGACTTAGTGTGAATAGTGTAGTGACTCTCATATGCCTAAATAGCATACAAGGTGTCCAACCATTTCACTCATTTCACAAGTGTCCTCTTCCGCTCTCTACTCTGCTAAGGTTGCCCTAGCCTCATCTATAATGAGTTGTCACCTAAGGGTGACCACCTCTTCCTCTAGAGGGCATAGTCGGTTGGTAAGGTCCTCTTGTACTGCTTGCTGGTTCGGTACTGATTCCGAAGGGTGAGGCGTGCTAGTGATCTCTCTGGCGTCTTCACCCTCGTCTGTTCCCTTATCAGATTCTTATCTCTCGTAGTCCATTACTTGGTGTTCCTCGGGGCTTACTTTTGGGTTCTCCCTCGATCCATTCATTTGGCTATTACCGCAAGGTAGTAGGGGTCTTCGGGGTGAAGCTCAGCCATGTTGCATGTGCGGGAATAAGGGTAGGAGATACATGTAGAAGGTTTAAGTATGGAGGTCATATGATATTCTAAAGTACTACTATAGCATTACATGTTTGATCCTAGGGTTTCCTGGTGTACGAAATCGATAATTTTTTAGACTTGTTACTATTTGGTCTCAGAAAATACTGTTGGATTAGTGTCTAAGCCCGTAACCATATTTGTCAAGAACTTGACCCGATTGTGTATGGTCCTTTTGGGTTGCCTTCATCGGAGCAACTTGACTGGAGAAATAATAGAGAAAGAGGTTATTATGATTTATTAATATGTTATAAGAATAATATATTAAAGGATAAATCATATTTGTTTAATTAATATTGGTCAATAAATAATTAAGAATTAATTTAGTGATCAAGTGTAATTAATTAAACTAGAGGGGCTGAATTGTAATTATATCATAGTTACAAAATAGGGTAATGGTTATCCTAGATATAGGTTGGACGAATTCAAGGGATAAGATATCCTTGAAATCGTCCAAAGGATAAAGGATAAAGGGTTTTTCAAGGCTTATCTTATTGCTACTTGGTGGCCAAGCAACTAGATAAGGATAAGGACTGAAACCCTAATCTATACACCTATATAAACACCCTTTTGGCACATGAATTCGTCCATGCCTTCCTAAAGGGTTCTTAGGGCTGATTTCATACCTCCTCCCTCTCTCTCTCTTGTCTCTCCATTTGCTTTTGGTGTTTGTGAGCCATTAGAGGTACTACACTTGTGGTACTTGCTTTCAAGACTTAGGGTTTGAAGATTTGAGTTGTTATTGCAATATAACAACAAGAGGTATGTGATCTAATCTTCTATGTGTATTTCGAAAATACTAGTGCATATTAGGGTTTCTTTATGTGTTCATAATGTTGTGTATCTAATAGTGAAAACATAGATCCAATTCTAGGGTTGCATGCACACATAGGATTGTTTGTTCAAAACCCATCAGTGGTATCAGAGCCTTTGGTTAACTTGTTTTCAATTAGTATTATATAATTGTATGAACTTGACATATTAGGTTTTATAGCCAATAAACCCTAAGAGGCTAGGATTTTCGAGATTAAGGCTCATAAACCCTAATTTGCGAAATATTTGAAAGGGTTTTCAAATCCCTTCCTTTAGCCTCAAGGTTTCAAAATCTAGGGTTTGCAAACCCTAGGATTTTCGAGATTAGCCTCCTCCCCAAGATAAGATCCTAAATTTTAGGGATTTGGATTATCCTATATCTTGTAATTATCCTTTAATGGTTATATATGGTAATTAAAGACTTTAAATTATCCTATCCCATGATTTTCAAAATTTAGAGGGATTAAAAGGATTAGGATAAATTAATTGTTTAATTGGTAATTATCCTTCATGATTTAATTAATCCCTTATGATTTAATAATTTAAATTAATAGTTTAATTCAAGATAATTATTAAATCAAGAGTTTTAATATTTAAAATTTTAATTTAAATAGTCTTAAATTTCGAAAATTTTAAAGTGAGATTAAAACCTAATTGTTTTGAAAAGTTTCAAAACCTGCCCTCAAGTTTTGGAATTTAAATTGGTTGATTAAAAGTTTAATTTTGAAAAATGTTAAATTCTAAAACTCTAATTTTGAAAAAGTTCAAATTACACCCTTATGGTTTTATTAAATTAATTAAGTGTATAATTAAAAGAGAGTTAATAAATCCATAATGATGAGGTTTATATTAAAAGTGTAATTTATAAAATTTAAACCACCTAGTATTTTAAAAGTGTAAAATACACCCTTATACTATGTATAACATTAAAAGTATAATATTATATATGTATAACTAAAATGCTAGTCTTACCGTTAGTAGACCTCATTTACGAAGCCGATCTATAAAGGGGGTATAAGGTTATGGCCTATAAAATGGCCGTTTAATGGGTATCCACTCTTACCCACCGCTTCCTTGATTGGTGGAGGGTCGTTAGCCGAACGGGTAGGATAGGGCAATCCTTTCTTCATTAATAAGTATAATGAATCTATGTAAAGTAACTAAACGCTTTTGCAAATTCCCAATCCTAGTTATTTTAAGCAAAAAGTGAAATTGATGCAATCCCATGAAATTTCACTTTACACCCATGCTAAGAAGTTACTGAAGCGTGTGTGGCTAATCGGCATACTAATTGGTTCTAAGCAAAGGTGACAAAGGGTGACTCAATGTTTGTCATAGTTCGATGGAGCGTGTGTGGTTTACCGGCACATCGAATAGGTGACTGTAACAATGAGGGTACCATGAACATTTGCATGGTTATTCACACACACTTTGTGATCATCGGCATCCCAATCACAAACGAGAGGGGCATATCGAGATTTAAACATGCCATTGAAAAGTTCAATGAATCTCAAAGGAAATCTAGGAATTCTTAATACATTTAAAACATAATCCTTTATGTTTTTCATGGTGAAGAATTAGTGAATCGTCATTCACTTACCTCCGAATTATTTGCATGTTGGATTACGGCATCCCTCTTCTAATGTGTAAATAATGTTGTTGTTGGATCCTAGCCTTAATGTCTCATTTGGGTGTTTCATTAAGGATTCAATCAACTAACTTGAAATTTCTCCCGTTTTGTAGGTGTCTGATTCTAACCGTGGTCTTCCCGAATCCCAAGGAAAAGGTGTTCCTGTTGAAAGTGAAAGCTTGTTCCAAAGTGAAGGATCAATGTGGACTAGCTTGATTTTCACTTCCTTCTCCTCCTCCCGTTGTTCTCCCTGACCCACAAGAACGAAGATTTGAAAGGTTCAAGATCACCGAAACCCTATTGGCAATGGAACATGAAGATGGTAAACCCGTGTGTGCTCACGTCCTAGGGATGAAATCATACATTGATAGGTTGATTATGTTGGGTGCGTCGCTCCCCAATAAGTTGGATGTGGACTGGGTTCTTCAGTCACTCCCTAAATCATATGATAAGTTCATAAGAGAGTATTATATGATGGATCTTGACGCGACCCTCATTGACTTAACTTACATGCTTATTGCTGATGAATCAGAAATGATTTGGCGAAGTAATGGAGCATATTTGTTTGATAATTCAACCAACCATGCTTCTGTGGACACTCTAGAAGAACCCACCTATTTCTGCTGCCAAGAGAAGGGGCAATGGATATGAAGCTACCCAAAGGATCTGAAGAGTCTAAGAGATGGGAGAGTCAAGAAGTATGGCTCTACTTCAGGTATAAAATCCACTATCTAACTCCATTTAAATTCCTATTTTATACATAATGTGATAAGATTACATTTGCATGTTTTGCAGGATTAGAGAAAAGAGAGGAAGTTTGATGGAAGAGAAAGATGAGTCTGATCACAAAGAAATGGATTATGATCGCATGGATTCGAAGATCAAATTTTGAGCTTAGGAAGTTATGATAGATTTGTTAGGAGTATTTGATTACATAGTTTTTTAGTTGAATTTTGCATTGTAAGGACATGTTTTCCGCTGTTTTTATGAATAAAATAAATTTTGGTTTTATCTTATTTGTTTATCCTTGCAATGGAATATATGAAAAATTGATGTTTATGTACTTCTATTATTAGCAAAATGGATTTGATTCTTAATTAGATTATTTATGGAAGTGTCTAGAGTTTACCAAATAGGGAGAGTTTCTCATCGCCCAAGTTTCAAGTGGATAGGAACATGGAATTGTATAACAAGTATTATATGATGAATGGAAACTTTCACATTTGGGAAATTTGGACTAATTCCTTGACAAAGTGTAAATTGAAGGACTAGGAGATCAAATACACTAGTTCATACGTTGATCAAGTCTACCACAAGAGTGAAAAAGATATTCGTCATGATTTACTAAAGTTTAGTGAATATCGTTATACATATAAGATTGAGTATAATTCTAAGTTGATTGAAAGAGTTTCAATCAATAGCAAAATGAATAAGAAGAATCAAGTAGGTAGAAAGATAAAAGTTTCTCTATTCTAAGAAGAAGGGAGAGTACATTTTATTATGTTTTATGATAAGTCTTAATGATTAAGAACCTTATCTCAATTGATCCTCTAAGTGAGTCTTAGTACAATCTATATGTCTAAAAAGAGGAATCGAGAATTGTGGAAATGGTTAAATCAAGAAGTCAATCATACTTCGTTCCAACATCAAGTCTTAGAGTTATACTCCAAGATTGTGAATTGAGTGAAAAGTCTTAAGAAGGTTTATAACATTCATCAAATATGGAATTTGGAAAAAGTATTTTCTTATTCTTGCACATTTGAAATTGGTAAGTTGTGATTTCTTGGATAAGACGAAGACCAACTAGGACCAATTATGTGAAGTGTTTGTCTAGATAAAAGCTACACTAACTCTTGAATATTTGTTTGTCAAGAAATGTTTCTTGACAAGAGAATCTTATATGTCAAGGAGTCAGTGGGAGTCTTAATGGTCTTGAAAGGTTTCAAGAACAAATCAAGAATAAACCTTATCAATCATCCCTAGCACACGACTTGAGGTTTACAACCTATCGTGTTGACACTAATTTTGTTTCTATGCCATTCCACTTGAGTTAATTATGCGTATGAGTTCTACGAGTTCTCAATGGGTTGTATAGGGGCAAGGCACCTTGTTCAATGGAAAGTACATTGAAATGAAGGGGTGGGCTGTTCAAAAACTTGGAAGTAATGGTGGGACCCTTGATGGCAAGAAATTAAGAAGAACAAGTTCTACCCATAAGAAGTTTGAATTTGTCACTAACATTATCTTGTGATTATGGTTATGACGAATTCACATGGATGAGAATGTATACACCACAAAATCTAAGTGTCATAAGGTTTCTCTCATTCATGAAAATGATTGTGAGGAAACGCTTTCACTAAGAGAGATTTTGAAGATAGCATTATGTGATTTGGGTTTATCAAATTCAACTATGATTACGACATACCTCTTCATAGTTCGAATTGTAGGAAATGGCAAATAGGTCTGAACATTATAGACTTATTGATATGAGTCCTAGAATCATTTAGACATATACATATGAGTTGTCCAAGGAAAAGTGTATGAGTTTGAGAAGCTTAGATAAAGTCTTATCAAAGCATCTAGTATTAGAAATATGAACTTAAGAAATTGTTTTCTAGAAGTTCAGTTGATTTCTGAATACATGTCGAAGCTAGTGGGAGCATAAGTGTTAAGATGGTAAAGAAATAATCGTCATGTAAGTGGGAGCATGATTATTATGGTAAGTATTGCTAGTTAGCAATATTAATTATAGAAAACAAGAGTTATACTTTGCAAAGTCGTAAGGGTTGAAAAGTTGTTTTACTATAATTAAGGGAGGTAATATTATGCTTCATTTCAAATCTAAAGGCTTAGATTGTGGAATGTTAATAAATTTAGTCAAGGATACATAGTGTGTTCTCAAATTTCGATTATGATTAAGGTATTCCTCTTCAGAGTTCGAATAGTGAGAACGTGACACATAAAATATTATGGCAGAAGATTGATAAAGCATCATATCTTTATGTAAGACATTATGCATCATGTCCCATACACTTCGGGTATAGGAATAATTGCATATGCTATAATATTTGACCATTCTAAAATTTTCCAAATGTCTAGCGCATTAAGAAGGAAAAAGGACAAGAATTGGTATTGACTAAGATAATTAAACAACTATCAAAGGACAATCGAAAGTTCGTTGAGGATTGGTCGCTTGTGACTAGTTGGAAGTATGGTATTGAATGGACCATATCGACATTATTATGAATAGACAAGATTCTATTAAGAATGAGTTGTCATATGGTAAATATGGAAATGTTTCCATAATTAGGAGTTGGAAATTAAGAATTTATGTCTAGATTAGAATATTTTATGAAAAAGGATGTTGAAAGGAATGCACTTTGAGTGAGAGACATCACATCTATAGAATTATTCTGTAACAATTTTTGATAGAGTACCTTGTGATTTCGTTGGCCGAGTCTTTGGGATTTTTGTTCCGTGACTTCACAAGAGGATCATTGCATAAAATATTAGAATTTGACATATTTTAAAAGATGGAAAGAATTTGGTATTCTTACACTGATTATAAGGATTGAGGATTGTGAAATGAGTTTCATTTGAAAAGTTTTTCAATTGATCCATTTCACAAAGTATGGACCATAGGAAACCAAAGGGTGCATGCTTGGAGCATGAGACAATTGTGGTTATGATTCGAGTTATAAAGTTGATTATCTGAAACATTAAACAATGGATAATGAGTAATCAATATGGTGATTAAATAAAGGTGTTTTATTTATACTCACAAGTTTGGGGTCATATAAGATTAAGTATTATCATTGTGTTTCTCTTTGCATGTTTTGACTTCCAGAATAATTGAGTTTATTAAGAATAATCGAATTATTCAAACGGTCCGCAGTCGGTCACACGTTGGAAGTAGGTATGATTGAAGACTGTCATGAATTGGTTTGTAGATTGTCTAAAGTGTATTAGACATAACAAAGGTTTACTATAACGTTCGTGAGTGCTTATGAATATGATTTTGAGCATTAGATTAAACTCACGCTCACCTAGATTCCTTCGTGAATTTTGTCACGAGCGATTGGTGAGATGATAATATCTTGTATTCTTGAAACCGAGATGTGTGAGTTGTATCTTGCGAATCGGTTACACATTGATAATATGTAAACGCACCAGTAACTTGGTGTTATAAAACTTATTGTTGTGTGTAATTTGGTGAGTGAGTGCAAGCAAACATTGAGTCGAAGTTTATCCGTTCCTTTTACCCAAAGTGGAATAAAAGCGATATCTGTGGGCCCCTCGATAATTTAGTGATGACAAACGTAAATGCTCGGCCGGACTAGGGCTAATTTGATTTGTTCAATTAGTCAGTCGTCGTAAATCGGAAATAGAGAAACAAAAGATAGATTGAGAGAATGATTTCAATTCATATCTCACGTCTATATGATCCCTTATCTAAAGGACATGTTCCTAATAAGATTAGAGTTCGGCAGCGTCTTTGAGAGCTACGATTGCTAATCGGGTAGTACTTACTATTATAGCTACTAGACTTATCCAAGTGGGAGACTGTTGGATTAGTGTCTAAGTCCGTAACCATATTTGTCAAGTACTTGACCCGATTGTGCATAGTCCTTTTGGAATGCCTTCACCAGAGCAACTTGACTAGAGAAATAATAGAGAAAGAAGTTATTATGATTTATTAATATGTTATAAGAATAATATATTAAAGGAGAAATTATATTTGTTTAATTAATATTGGTCAATAATTAATTAAGAATTAATTTAGTGATCAAGTGTAATTAATTAAACTAGAGGGGTTGAATTGTAATTATGTGATAGTTACAAAATAGGGTAATGGTTATCCTAGCTATAGGTTGGACGAATTCAAGGGATAAGATATCCTTGAAATCATCCAAAGGATAAAGGATAAAGGGTTTTCAAGGCTTATCTTATTGTTACTTGGTGGGCAAGCAACTAGATAAGGATAAGGATTGAAACCCTAATCTCTACACCTATATAAACACCCTTTTGGCACATGAATTCGTCCATGCCTTCCTAAAGGGTTCTTAGGTCCGATTTCATACCTCCTCCCTCTCTCTCTTGTCTCTCCATTTGCTCTTGGTGTTTGTGAGCCATTAGAGGTACTACACTTGTGGTACTTGCTTTCAAGACTTATGGTTTGAAGATTTGAGTTGTTATTGCAATATAACAACAAGAGGTATGTGATCTAATCTTCTATGTGTATTTCGAAAATACTAGGGCATATTAGGGTTTCTTTATGTGTTCATAATGTTGTGTATCTAATAGTGAAAACATAGATCCAATTCTAGGGTTGCATGCACACATAAGATTGTTTGTTCAAAACCCATCAAATACTCCTATAGTATTTTTAAACTTTAGGTTTGGTTCTAATGTTCCTATAGCATGTAAGGTTGATAAATTTTAGACTCGTTGCAACACTACCCTCACTCCCAAACACATATTGGTCGTATCTCAAATAAATATAGTTGATCAAGCTATATTTATCCCAAATATGATTACATAACTGTCCGGGTTTGACTGTAGCGTTCAACATCCAAATACTTTTGTTTTGTTCTTATTATGATACGGTTCTAGCAAGTATGTATACTTTTAGAAGATACTTATATTTTTAAGGTATACTTTTAGAAAATACTTATATTTTTAAGGTATACTTTTAGTCAGAGTGTTTTTAGTCCCATTGTATTTATAGTTGTACATCGTGTATGGTTAGATATACTAGTTCACTATAAACAATGCTCTGATACCAATCTGTCACACCCCCAAACCAGGACGACGGGAATGTCTGGGGGCGGATGACTTCATGTACAGTATCATCACAATTGAATATGAATGAAACATAGCAACCAAACATCATACATTTCAACATACCAACATTCATTGTATTACACATCATACTTGTTTAACAATTACACAAAAATAACAAGAAGTAAATTTTCTTGAAGTCGCACCACTTGATTTCATAGCAGAGCTGATTACCTGTTACTAGTTCCCTGAGAATACAAGTCGTTTTGAAAATCGTCAACTAAAAAGTTGGTGAGTTCATAAGCATTTTTGTATAAAAATGGTTTTGCACTTGTTTAGAATGGTTCTCTTAGTACTTTTAGAAAATCCGATATTTTCTATGAAAATGATTTGTAAGTCTCGTTCCAAAACTGTGAATATATGCATGCTTGTCCTTTTTTATCTTTTGTTTGTAAAAGTAAAGTGAACGTTCCCAGAAAATCCGATATTTTCTGCCTGCAAAAGTGTTGTAGTCTTAAACCCTAAGACTGGAAGTGTAAGAAACTGAATACTTGAAAAATGACTTGCAGTAGTATAGCTTAATAAAACCGATGAAGTGTAAGCTTCCCTTAAACCAAAATCGTATTGTTATTCGCTATGTGAGTCGTTATAACCATACTCGATAATGACCAATCCGCCTGTCATGACGCTCTTTAGGCGCCGACATATTTAAGGTAAGGTTTTGTCACCCTAGACGGACCTAGTCTAACTGTACCGAACAGCTCAGGGTGTGGGGTGTCAACCCCGTATAAATCTATACACAAACTCCCGCTCTCCCTCCAGGAGACTCTGGTTATAACTATAGGCTACGGTTGTACACTCGATAGGCGTCAAACGCAATATCCTACAAGAGCCTTAACATATTTTACGTGAACTATGACTTCGGTTTACTTGTAAATAAGATAATTATGCCTTTAAATAATTGTGTGTCCTTTGAAAGTGTGGTTTACGACCTTTAACTATGCTAAATATAGTTTATTAAGTTGGTTTGTCAAGACAATTTATATGATCATATAAATATATAAATACATATAAGTTAACATGTCTAGATGTTTTGAGAGTATATATAGGTCATATAAACTTGCATTTAACACAAATATAACAGCTTTTAGCATGATAATTCAATTTCTTGTTTTGACTTTTCTGTCCCTGTTTTTAGAAAAATTATAGAAAATTATCGTAAGTCGAAATTATGATCCGTAAACTCTGAGAGTTTGGAAAATGAGTCTAATTTGTTCATAATTTTATTATAATTTTTAATGTCCTCAAACCAGTATGAAAATGTTCATCTTCACAGACTGGTCCAAAATCATTCCTGAAATGATAGGCAGTTTTGTAAAAATTGCCAAAAATTGTAGAAAATCGTATAAATGCGTGAGAGTAGTCATTTTAAAGGTATAAACCTGAACTTTTTGCATGTAAAACAGTTTTGAAAAATATTTCCATCAAGGTGGTCAAAATAGTCCGTAATTAGACCAAATCGTTTCTGTTAAAAGCTGATTTTTGAGTTTAGGTTATACATGTTTGAACACAACATTTATTCTTTGCTATTTTGAGCGTATAATCCCATATCTACAAATTTACATCCATATTCTAATAAAAGAATAGGTTGATTCTCCTTTTGTCATGTGTCACACTATTAGCTATTAAGCCTCCTAATTAATGTGATATCACATGGCAACCTATTAATTTCTCATTTCAAATTTCAAATTTGTCACTATAATTTCATTAAATTAAATAACATTAGAATAAAAATAAAATCAAATTAATACAGATTATAAAGTCATGTATTTATTTAAATCAACGATTATAATTTTATATAACTAAAAAATAGTTATTAATTAATAATTTATTTAAAATAATGAGTAAATTACACTAATGGTCCCTATGGTTTAGGGTAATTTACACGTTTGGTCCCTAACTTATTTTTTTAACTCGGAAGGTCCCTATTATTTGTTTTTATTACACGCTTGGTCCTTGTCTTACCTAAAAATACTATTTTGGCCTAGATTTTTTTAATTTATTTTAATAAACACACCCCCGGCCCCACCCATCTCACTTTACCTTATCTACCCAATATTTTTCCCTAATTAAATAATAGTCTTTTTAGGTAAGACATGGACCAAACACGTAACCAAAACAAACAATAGGGATCAAATGCATAACAAAAACAAACAGTAGGGACCTTCCGAGTTAAAAAAAATAAGTTAAGGACTAAGCTCGCAAATTACCCCAAACCATAGGGACCATTTGTTTAATTTACTCTAAAATAATATATTAATAATCTTACGTTTTTATTATGAAAGTTTAATTAATTTTGTAACTGTGGTTCCCACAGGTTATAAACTAGTGTAATATATAAGACAACACATACTTTTCTCATGGTTTTTATGAAGATCTAAGTGACAAACTTCATGTTCAAGTAAATATCCGAAAGTTAAACACATAACACATTGGTACATGCAAATATCCAATGGTTAAACGAGAGTTGACTTGTAGTGTCCCCCGAAAACATGAAAAATACGAAAGATATATGGGTATGAAACCCACCTTGGGGTTTTCAAGATGTCGATGAAGAATATGAAGAATTTTTGAATCCTAGCTTGCTTCTTTGAAAATACAAGTAAAACACAAGCAATCTTGTGTTTAAAAATATAAAGTGTTTATTATATTTTCTTACCGTTAACATGCATTTGAATGTGAAATTACAAAATATGCCAAACATCGTTACTATTAAACTACAAAATACCTTAAGTCGCAACGGTTTTTACATCAAAGGAACAAATAAACTATTTTACAAACTTATAAACTATAATGAGTATAGTATATGGAACAAAGGAAACTATTTTACTAAGATCAAGTTACAACACGGAAATAAACTTATAAACAATAATAGGTACAGTTTATGGGACAAACTGATTATTTTTACAAAGTTACATGTTATTTATTGAAAGGTTTTTACTTTTATTACTCGTAAACTCGTTGGAGTAGTTTATGAGAGGCTTTCACGTACTTATCTAAGTACCAACCATGTCCTGACTTATAACCAGAGTCTCGTGTAGGGAGAGCGCGATATTTGTGTATAGATCTGTACAGGACTGACAACCCCACACCTTAACAGTTAGCTACAGTTAGGCTGGCAGGCCTGGGGTGACAAATATCTTAACATTCCGACGCCTGAAGAACGTCGCAATCAGGCCATCATAGGTTACAGTATGGTTATAAGAACTCACATGGAGAAAACAACGACTCATTTAAGTAGTAATATACTTTTTAAACAGTCTAAAAGGTTATTAACATAGCTTCTAATTTAAAGAGCAAACATATTTTCGACTAGTTTTATTTATGAATAAAACTAGGTATCATCAAATTAAGTATGAGATTTATACGTGTACCTTTCGGTCTTGGAACGTTTAAGACTACAACTCAGTTTCTGTGGAAAATATAGGATTTTCCAGGATCAACATCAGTATTTTACAAGTAAATAGTTTGCAATTCAACTTTCTTAAAACAAATACGATTACCTATCGAAAACAATGCTTTATAGTAGAGCGGGTGCAACTAGGAATATATTTACAAAAGATTTAACACTTATTTACGAGACATACCAATTACATGAATCTAAACCTCGAATCACAGATTATAAACATAGGAAACTAATACTTTCTGATCTGAAAATACTATAACTATAACTTATTTACAAAGAAAATATTGGATTTTCTGGAGGAAAACATTAACATTTTCAAAGAACAAAGAATATACTTTCTATAATAAAAATGCTTATGAACTCACCAACTTTAATGTGGACACTTTTTCAAACCACTTGTATTCTCAGGAAAGTTAGTAGACAGGTACTCTCACAGGCGTTACGAAGACGGAGCATAGTTGTATCACGTCTATATTTTGCTTTAGTTTTAACCTTATGCAATGTAATGTTTCGAATACAATGTAAATACTATGTTATTAATGCAATGGTTGTTGTTACTTTGGTTACTATTATAAATGTGTTGTGATATTGTACATGACGTCCTCCGCCCCCGAACGTTTCTGCCATTCCGGTTTGGGGTGCGACGGATTGGTATCAGAGCATTGTTTATAGTGAAATAAGTATATCAACAAAAAAAAGATATACAAGTATAAACACAATGGGATAAAAATACTCTAACAAAAAACTGTACTTTTAAAATATATTAATATTTTCATAAAAGTATACATACGTGCCTATATATATATATATATATATATATATATATATATATATATATATATATATATACACTATAAAAAGTATCACAAGAAGAACAAAACAAAAGTATTTAGGTGTTAGACACTACAGTCAAACCTAGACAGATATGTAATCATATTTGGGATAATATAGCCTGATCAACTATATTTATTTGAGATATGACCAACATGTGTTTGGGAGTGATAGTGGTATTGCAACATGTCTAAAACTTACCAACTCCATATCCAAAGGAATACTAGAACCAAACATAAAGTTTAAAATACTACAGGTGTATTTTATGATACTATACAAATAACCATAAGTCTAATAACTTATCAACTATGTATACCAAGAAGCTCTAGAATCAAACATGTAATTATACTATAGGAAGATTTTAGGCACTGTAACTAACTTATGTGAAAAGTAAAAGACCCTTACTGGTAGGTCTATAATTATTGACTGTATACATTAAGATTATACATAGTTGAGATCTTATAGACTTATAATATGTGGTTTTAGCTAAATTTTATGTTCCTTGTTTGGTTGTGGTCTTAGAATAGGATCACTTATTCGAAGGTCTATTGGATCTTGGTTATAATAATCTATATACACTACGTGATTATAGGAGGACTCGATAAGGATTATCATAAAAATTTCGATAGAAATACTTTTATTAACCTCATAAATTCTTTGACACTCCCATTCTCGCACGAACAACATAAGTAGATGTAGTCACTCCACTATAACAGACAAGCAAATGAACTGAGGAAAAACCAAAAGAGGGTTCATGAGGAAGATCCCGAGAAAGGACCGGACGAAGAAAAAGGCCCTAGAGAGATCGTTAGCGAACCCTACCCTATGAGAAACAAACCGGAGAGCCCGCTCGGGCATTTGGATCCAGATTAGGGCAATCATAGGAACGATAACACCATAGGAATGCCAGGAGAAAGCCAACCCTTACCGTTGGAACTAGAGAAATCATAGCTAGGACAGAGAGCATAAGAGAATATTCGTGAATCATGTTAGGAAGCCGAGCTCCTTATGCGTCACGCTAATAACTTAAAAACGAATATAACTGGTGAGTTAGTGATTATACTACTCACACTATGTGTTAGGCTTATCACTTCTTTCGTAACAACAAATACTAGTATATCAAGTCATAGAATTTCATATAAGGGTGGTAACTATTAAAAATTCATAAGTTTATTTTACATAGACCTCTGTTATGAATTGATCATAAAACTCTATAAAAGCAAGAACATGATACGCACAGAACCAAGGTAACATAGTTCAATAGACACACAACTTATAGCCACTACTAAATACTTACCGCCGTTTCATTCTTTTAAACCTAATGGTAGAAAGATGCCTCCCCGTAGACTTATAGGGTGTGATCATACCAACACTAATGCACCAGATCCTATCATAATTCTGCAGTTAAGCGTGATTGGGTGAGAGTAATACTAGGATGGGAGAGTTTAGCATTTGTACAATACCTATTTCTACTCTCTATCATAAATACACCATAGCGATGTAGGTCAAAACTTTGTGAATTGTACAACAAAATGTGAAATTTATATGTATATATAAGTAGATAAAGTACAACTAGCAACAACCATAGTTACTTACAAGCTCGTTTCTAGCCGTGCAACAGAACCATGCCTCCAAAAGGAAGTAACCAACCAACCGACGAAACGCCATTTCTGTAGATAGACTCCGCTACTTTTTATGCTGCGGTCACAACCGCCATGTCAGCCGTCATAGCATATCTCAATGAAAATAACACTAGTGAGAATGGAAATGGTGTTGTCAATCCCAACTACAGTGATAACCAAGGAAACCAAAGAGTGCCTACCTACAAGGATACCCCAATGTAGAAACCTAAGAACATGAAACAAAAGTCAAGGAACGAGAAAGGGGGTAGTTCGACTCAAGGGCCAACCAAAAGGCAACAAGCAGTAGCAGTCCCTACCCCCGTTAGCCCTACTACCTTAACACCGACAACACCATACTATGGAAATCTCCCA
Source organism: Lactuca sativa (assembly GCF_002870075.4). Lineage (NCBI taxonomy): Eukaryota > Viridiplantae > Streptophyta > Magnoliopsida > Asterales > Asteraceae > Lactuca > Lactuca sativa. The sequence continues at coordinate 98,091,442 of NC_056625.2, read as the reverse complement.
CAATGCAGCAAGTGCTGCTACCATCATTATGGAGTCTGCAGAGTGTTCCATTGCATCAAATTCAACAACAAGGGTCACACCGCCAGCCTTTGTAGGACTCCGGCCCAACACATCACTCTAACCACCAATGTTGGAACAAACCAAATACACCATGCGTGTGGTGAGACCGAGCATTTCAAGAGAATTGCCCAACAAAAAGGAATGATGGAGGAGTGGGAGGAGTTTAACAACAAGACGTGAAGAAGCAACGAGGAACTCTTTTGGGATTTTTGATACGTCTCTAAATAACAATAATTAAGCATCGAATTCTCACTGAAAATATTTGCTAATTAAAAACAAAATTATAAATTGTTCCTTGCAGGTGAGTTATTATGGTTGAGTGTAAGCATTAGAGTCATATATAGTTAGGATTCTACAGGCTTAGAGTGAGTGATTTCGCCTAATTTCCTGCTTCTTGTTTAATTGTGGATTTAGGGCAGAGTCACTCATTCGACGGTCTTCTCAATCTTAATTATACATGATCCGTATACACCGAGAGATTATAGAGGGACTGGGTAGGGATCATACTATGAGAATTCATTACTAATTTTAGGAGCACTCTTACTACCTATACTCGTAAAATGTAGTGCAAATATTCACAACAGTAATAAAAAGGATAAGACAGAAGGCACTAAAGAGATATACATAGAATACACCATCACTCTAAACAAATACTTCTTCCAAATCGACTTAACACCCGTTATGATAAGAAGTTCCGAAGTGGCCATTAGAAATGGATTGACTTGGTCCTCATCATACCAACTCCATGTGCTACAAAAAGACTCTTCGCCTTAACTGACCGACTAACGAAATCCTATCAATCTATAACGACGAACCCGACACAAACCTTCGAATCGTCTGTCTCGTTTCAAAACTCAGAAGTACCCATGCAAAGGGTACCACGCCTTCCTAGCTCACTCCGTAGACAAGAAACTTAAAGTGAAAAACATTGAGGATGTTCCAAAAGCCCGTAACCTTCTCGAAGTATCCTCAGCATACCTCTCAAGAATACCACTCGTTCAACATGAATAGAGACTAAGGACCCATACATCGAACCTATCACTACTAAGTGTATACGCGAGGATGATATATAATTAAGATTCTACAGACTTAGAATATGTAATTTCGCCCTACCTCCTGTTCCTTGTCTGTTGTGGACTTGGGCTAGAGCCCGTCTTTTCAATCTTAATTTTATATGACCTGTATATGCAAGGCGATGATAAATCAACCAAGTATGAGTCCTACCATGAACCTCGGGACAAGGCTGCCCAAGACTACGAGTGGATATGTTGCTATTCGAGTGAACATAGACAAGTGAACTAAACCCACACCCTTCCCCGTCCTAAGTACAATTTACGATATCTAAACAGGAAGTCAGGTTGAATGAAACAAAGTCACATACTAATAATAAAGGTCCACTGGGACACCAAACGAGAACCTAAAGTTACATAGGAACGACAAGATCAATAGGAATAGAAGTACCCACCTCTTTCCCTAGTTCAAAGAATAACCACTCAGAATTCGAATTTCAGGACGAAGTTCCCTCTAACCGGGGGGGGGGGGGGGGGGGTAATGTAACAAGCCGTTATTTTTCAAGTCAATAAAAGTCAAACCCTTTATATAAAATTCAAGTTTTGTTTATTTTGTTAAGATTATAAAGGTTAAATATGATTTAAAATATATAAATGATGTTTTTATATAAGTATTTTAATGTTTGGGATTCCAACTGAGAACCCTCTCGATATATAAGATTTAACTCGAAAACATAAGTCATTTCTTACTTTTTCAAATGAAAACACACCCATTTTTCTCTCAAGTATCAACTAAGAATCTTCAAAACTTCAAGCAAAATCCTTCAAATTTTCAAAATTTTCACCAAGAACACCAAGAACAATCTTCAAATCTTAAGGCTGACTGAAATCTCTCCTGACCGAGAACCACTAGAACGAAATCCCTCCTGACCGAAAACCCTTCCGGACCGAAGACTGATTTCGGTCAGAACCAAAAACTCTCCTTTTGGACCCATTTTCACACTGAAAATACCTAGAACTATCCCGATTAATTCCTAAGGCTTTTGTAAGTATTCCTTACATAATTAATGTGTTTTCTAACACTTTAATTATTATTTAAACATTACTTAATTTATTATTTAAATTAATATCTTATTAATTTAAATATGATATTGTTTATAAATATTATTAGGATACGCCTACCTTTTATGTATTTTAATATGAGGATCATCGTTATCACTTCGCGACTCAACTGAGCACACACATTTGAGGTGAGTTTATACCCCCGACGTTTTCACGATTTTTAAATTATTTTAGGGGGGGGATACACGTAAAACACAAGTAATCTTGTGTTTAAAAATATAAAGTGCTTATTATATTTTCTTACCGTTAACATGCATTTGAATGTGAAATTACTAAATATGCCAAACGTTGTTACTGTTAAACTACAAAATACCTTAAGTCGCAACGGTTTTTACATCAAAGGAACAAATAAACTATTTTACAAACTTATAAACTATAATGGTTATAGTTTATGGAACAAAGGAAACTATTTTACTAAGATCAGGTAACAACACGGAAACAAACTTATAAACTATAATATGTATAGTTTATGGGACAAACAGATTATTTTTACAAAGTTACATTTTATTTATTGAAAGGTTTTTCGCTTTATTACTCGTAAACTTGTTGAAGCAGTTTGCGAGACGCCTTCACGTACTTATCTAAGTACCAACCAAGTCCTGACTTATAACCAGAGTCTCTTGTAGAGAGAGCGAGATATTTGTGTATAGATTTGTACGGGGTGACAAATATAGTTAACATTCTGACGCCTGAAGAACGTCGCGATCAGGCCATCATAGGTTACAATATGGTTATAAGAACTCACATGGAGAAAATAACGACTCATTTACATAGTAATATATTTTTTAAACAGTCTAAAAGGTTATTAACATCGCTTCTAATTTACAGAGCAAACATATTTTCAGCTAGTTTTATTTATGAATAAAACTAGGTATCATCAAATTAAGTATGCCATTTATACTTGTACCTTTCGGTCTTGGAACGTTTAAGACTACAACTCGGTTTCTATGGAAAATATAGGATTTTCTAGGATCAACATTAGTGTTTTAGAAGTAAACGGTTTGCAATTCAACTTTCTGAAAACAAATACGATTACTTACCGAAAACAATGCTTTACAATAGAGCGGGTGCAACTAGGAACATATTTACAAAAGATTCAACACTTATTTACGAGACATACCAATTACATGAATCTAAACCTCGAATCATAGATTATAAACATAAGAAACTAATACTTTCTGGTCTGAAAGTACTATGACGATAACTTATTTACAAAGAAAATATACATTCTATAATAAAAATTCTTATGAACTCACCAACTTTAATGTTGACACTTTTTCAAACCACTTTTATTCTCAGGAAAGTTAGTAGACAGGTACCCTCACTGGCATTACGAAGACGGAGCATAGTAGTATCACGTCTTATCTTTTTCTATAGTTTTAACGTTAAGCAATGTAATGTTTCGAATACAATGTAAATACTATCTTATCAATGCAATGGTTGTTGTTACTTTGGTTACTATTATACATGTGTTGTGATACTGTACATGACACCCTCCACCCCCCGAACGTTTCTGCAGTTCCGGTTTGGGGGTGTGATAGTGGAAGGTTTTGCTGATTTGGTCCCTGGGGGCAAAATTGTCAACTTCGGGGAAGTTGGAGTACATTGGGCGTACTCCCTGTATCTTAGGTTACTCATGCAGGTTGATCGCGGAGCTCATCCATGTATGTTAGGTGTACGTGGAGTACGCTTATTGTGCGTAAGCAATCTTCAAACCCTATTTAAGGGCTTGTACCCTATATAAACCATAAGATGGCCTCTTTTTGCCTTATTTAACCAACCTCCATACCCTTGAAACCCCTAATTCGTTCCTTAGCCTTTGTGTGGTGCTTTTGAGGTCTTGCGGGGGATTTTTGTGAATCTTGAAGGTAAAGTAGAAACTTGAAGACTCATGCGTTGGAGGAGGGCCTTGAGATCGAACTTTAGCACCTTCATTTTGTGGATTTTGAGGAATAAAGTTTAAAGCTCGTCATCTCATTTCTTACATCTACTCCTTGGCTTGTTTTGGTCATTTTGGTCCCTTTGGTTGGTGGTTATGAGTTAAGGACATTCTTGGAGCTTATCCTTGTAGATCTGTACACATTAAGGGGTTTTTGAGCATAAAGGTGCAAACTTTATGGTGGTTTTGGTCTCATGCATGTGTTAAGTCACTTATTGATCTCTTTTGAGCTCTAAAGCCCTGTTAAGCCATGCATGCATGTAAAGTTGCCAACTTTACGTGATAAACCACCTTAAGGAAGTCAGATATGGGTTTGGGGTGAAGTCTTAATCGATAAAGATCTGAAAATAGGAAGTCGATCAAGATGGTGGAGTATGTTGGGCATACAAGCGTGTATGTTGAGTGTACAAGCTGAGTACGCCCCGCGTACTCAGCAGATTGGGTCTCGGTTTTGGGCCATGTTGGTATTTGGTTGTCTTAGACCTTGTAGGGCCATCTGAATTCTTTTATTGGGCTGTTGAGATTTTATTGGACTATCTTAGGTGAAGGCCCATGAAAGCATATTTGGGCTTTGGGTGATTATTTTAGATTTTAGGCTTTTTGGACAATTAGTTTTGGCCTTGGCCTTGGGCTAAGTTCAGAATAAGGTAAAAAGGTCTTTTACCCTAATTTGGACTCTTAGTGTGATTCGGGATCCAATTATTGATTGGATTTTATTTTGTGATTGATAGTGCGAAGATTTTAGCAGATTTGCAGTCAGAGATTTATCTGTGGGTTTGTGATGCTTGCATGAAAGATCAGTAGGTGGATCTTGGCACTTCTCTATAAGACCCAGAGTATTGGTCTCCGACTAGGTAAGGAAAGACCATGATATGGCTCATGACATAATGACAAGGCTATGGTTGGCACATAACATTCTCTATTGTATATATGATATGTGGTATTTTGGGGAACTCACTAAGCTTTGTTGTTACGGTTTATTGTTTACTGTTTCAGGTACTTCCGGTTCGAAAGGAAAGGGCCCGGCTTGATCGCAATGCAAATACCCATGTTTTTCCACAACTTTATGATTTTGGGATTGTACTCTGATAACTGCTTTATTATTAAATACTTCTAAATGTATGAGTAAAAGAAAATTGGGTGTTTTGATTATATAAAAAATGAAATTTCTTTACCATGAAATTTTGGGATGTTACTAGTTGGTATCAAAGCCTTGGTTTGAGGGATTCAGACACACTCTTGAGTGTGATTGAACGTAAACTGAGGAATTAGGAAATTTTCTTAAATGTAAAATGAGTTTCTAAAAAGATTTTGAAAAGAAATTAAACTACAAAAATGATTTTTATACAGACAAAGGGGGTGTGGTGTGTGCAATCAGCTGAGATCAAGTAAGTGATACCCATAATACCCATACATGTCTATTAGGATTATATGTTATAAGAATTACATGCTAAATTAGGGCAAAGGATCTGCTCAGGATTTCATGTTAGGAGAGATGGCTTTACATGCCTGGTTGTTTGAGCCTTAGAATTGCATGCTAGTATGGTCATCAGATATTAGGATAGACTGGCTTGATTAGTTGGCATGTTGGTTAGATTTTTGCTTGTTTTGTGCTTTGTGGAACTTTTAAGTGATATGAATTAGCTATTAAGTCAATATGTTGAGTCACATGTGAAAAAGGTTGGATAATCTTTGAGTGATGGATTTGACCCTATTGTGCAGCTCTCGTTTGAGTCTGACCATTGTAGGGATGAGTCTGTTACTTGAAGGATTATCCAAGCTTTGTTGCATGTATTGTATTCACGAAGTAGTTAGCCGACATTATTAGGAGTTCTTCAGCATCTGACGGCAGGGTGAGTTTGGAAACCTAGGAAAGTCTAGGAAGTGCTTCAATAAGTTTAATTACGCTGTTTAGTGATCATTAGAGTATCAATTTGAGAAGGTGACTTAGAAGATTTGGGATGATTCTCGAGGAAAGTGTAGATAGGTGTGTAAGGTAGTATTGGGCTCGTACTACTAAAAGCACAGGATCCATACACGAATCGGGGAGAGTTTCGGAGAATCTAGGAAGCCTAAGGGATGATGATTCTTGGGTATGTTATGATCTTTTGCATGTTGTTTTTTAGTATGGTGATGAGCACTCAGGAAGGTGGTTCAGGTTCTGGTTTCAGCTCAGGTGCAGGTACTGATCCGATTAGCGAGCATATGCGGGAGTTCATCTCGTCGGAGATTACCCACGGTATTGTGGAGTAGACTCATGTGATCTTTGGTGCGGTCAAGGAGGGGATTTTGGAGATTTTGGATGAGCGTCTGGGCGCGTTACGTGCTGAGGTTTTGGAGATTGTTAGGGCTAGCACTCTTTCCTTCCGTGAGTTTCATGTTTGTGGAGCTCCCAAGTTCTTTGGGGAGAAGGACCCCATTACCAGTAGGAGGTGGTTAGCGGACATGGCTAACGCTTTTCAGACGAGTTTCTACCCTGAGGAGTCAAAGGTCATATTTGCTTCCTGTCTTCTGAAAGATAGAGCTCGAGATTGGTGGCAGGAGGTAGACTTCACCTTGGGAGGTGATGCCCTGGAGATGATGACTTGGGATGAGTTTGTGACCTGTTTTAGGGCTGAGTTCGCACCAGATATTAAGGTACAACAGTTTTCAAGGGTGTTCTTGGACCTTCGTCAGACTATGGAGACTATGGCAGAGATCACTGTGAAGTTCTAGGAGAGATAGATCTTTTGGTTCCACAGTATGCAATGGATGAGGAAATGAAGAAGGTAAGGTATCATGATATGCTAAGGGATGACATTAGGGAGTTTGTGAGTATTTCTAGGTGCAAGACCCTGAATGATATGATTTCTAGAGCCCGAGAGCGGAAGATCGATATGAAGCATCTGGGGAAGAGGGAGCCAGAGCATGTACATGTAGTGCAGGGTCCTGTGAAAAGACCCAAGACTTTAGATCAGCGATTGAGGTGCTAGTAGAGTCGGGGTCATTGCAACACGTGGGGGAAGAAGCATGATGGGATTTTCCGTTCTGGGGGCATGGGCTGCTACAAGTGTAGTAGGGTTGGTCATGTCAGCTAGGATTGTCCTTAGGGACAAGCTCGTTACGTTTTCACTGCAACCAAGTGGGCCACAAGAAGGCCGACTGTCCAATGTTGAGGGGCGAAGCAATGAGTGGACCTACTCTGGTTATTTTGAGTATCACTGATGGTCGTGAGGGTAGGGCAGGATCCCCTGCAGACAGGAGCCGATCATTGAAGTGTCAGTCGGGGGGGGGGGGCAGGTTCCAATAGGTGCTATTGCAGGTATGTTATCTTTTGCTTTCTTCTTGATTATTATCAGTATTTATATTGCTTTGGAATTTTCTATCGGTTTGGGTAATCATTGTCTTTGGTTTATTTCTCTGTTATTGTTTGGGTCATCAAGAATTGTCATATGCTATTTTGCATGCCAAGGGTCAGTAATGTGCCGTATCTTGCTGGGATTTCGGGGAGTGATAATATGGATTTCAAGAGTTGTGCGGTCATTGGGAGTGGCTAGTGTTGGAGCACTAGTATTGATAAGCACAGGTTATCGACGGTTCAAATTATAAGGATGTATGATGGGTTGGGAGTCCATCAAACTTCATGGGATGAGAGAGCATCGACGAATCCAATGAAGGCAGAATCGTTCAAATTTCTGGAAGCTAAAATAGGCATGAAACTAGGATGAGTTTCACATCCCAGACGGGTGGGAAGACGACTCAAGTGGCCATCTGGATTGAAGATTGTGTAAGTTGGGAGTTCAGGAAACTTCCAATAGCTGGTTGACATCTTCTTGGTGATGGATAGCAGGAATATAGATGGATCCAAGTTGAGGATTGTGTTAGAGACTCTCTTCCTGTTCTTGTATGATTAAGGCTTGGGGGTTCGAAGCATGATTCGAACACCTGATTGGGGTATAGTGAGATGTAAGTTCGATTCTGGATGAGTATGGATGGATTGGTAGATGAGAAGGAAGACCATGGGCGGTGGCCATGGCAAGATAGGAGTGTTTTCAAACTGCAGGTGGCCCGTAGCATTCACTAAGTTGCAGGTTGTGTTTAAGTGTTGTAATATTGTAGGGTGACCCGTAGTATTCACTAGGTTGGCAGATAGTGTTGGAGTGTTGTAAGACTGTGGGGTGGCCCGTAGCATTCATTAGGTTGAAAGATAGTGTTAGAGTGTTGTAAGACTGTGGGGTGACCCATAGCATTCACCAGTCCTTGAGTAGCGGTGAGGGTATGTCAAATCTATGATTTCGCTTGTGGATTTCTTCAGATAGATTATACCAAAGTAGGTCAGTTTGTAAGACTATGGGAAGGCCACAACATTCATGAAATTAAGGAAGTGGTGGGATGTATGAGGCCGGTTGTGATATAACACTACATTTGGTCATGTATCATTCACTATTAGCATTGGATTTGGTGATATCGATTTTGACGGTTGGTTATGATCAGTTGGATTAGGATGGTTGTTGGAGCCATAGTGGTGAGATAGCTAGGACAATTCTTGTCAGATTAGGCATTAGTGCGGAAGTCGCATGATGCGACTGTGTAAGACTAATTGTCTCAACAACCAAGTGGAAAATCTAGTGAATCGGTTATTCGGTAGGTAAGTTGGGACTAAGGAGGTCTCGGTTGCTTTTGAAAAGCGGCTTGGGGCAACAAGATGAGTGATGTGCACAAAAGTACCCACTAATTTTAATATTTATAACCTAACAAACTTAAACTAACTATGCACTTATAGGTAGTGTACCTAGTCAGATTACAGTACAGCTTGGGTAAGTCGGGTGTCGATCACAGGGAACGGTGTTACTAATTAATTTACTTACTATTAAATTAACCTAATTATTAACAAGTTTAAAAAGGGGTTTTATCTGATTTTACAAGACCAGACAAACTTAACTCAAATTAAATAAGTAAAAACACACTCTTGTTTAGTTTGAATCCACTCCTTTCTCATGGCTAGCTAATTATTATGGATTATCAAGTTGGTTTTAATTGTATTAGTAATTTAGTTCTAACTTTACCAATAATACTAATTCATGTCAAACTATGTATGTTCACACACAATTAAACACATAACTAATTATGAATGTAAATATGCCATATAAGATTTGTTATATAAACGCAATTATAGTCACAATACACGTTCTCTAGCACAGCTAAGCTTATTTACTCTAATTACTAACTAAGATTGGTCAATCCTAGCTCTAACAATTTAATGTTCACTAAATCATTAGGTAAACAAGTTCATGCAGTTAATGGTCACTAAGCTAACATAGAACATGCAATCAAGCAATTAGAGAAACAAACATAAGCATGCTAGGTAATACAAATCAAACACAAGCAACTTTACCAACTAAACTAATCCATAAAATTGAGCTATTCATAAGTTAGAAGCTTCATCTAGCTAAACAAGAGTAGCTAGATCCAGTTGCTCATCATAGCAACTAACAAACTAACACAAATTGAAGTGATATAAAACATGTTCTTAATTAACAAAAATAAACTAAATTATGGACCTTCACTCTTTTTGGTGTTGAAAGCCTCTTCCCAGAACTTTTCTCTGCTCAAAATCGTCTTCTAGAACTCCTCTTTCTTGCCAAAAGTCTCCTATATTCGTAATGGTCAAGGATTTATATAGTTGCTGATATCCATAAATTCACGTCGTGAATAATAAGATATTCACGTCGTGAGTTGTAGATAACCGTGCCTGTCAAGGATTCCTTCACCCGCGTACATATCTTCTAGAACCAACTCTTCACGTCGTGAATTCTTTAAGTCTCACGTCGTGAGAACGTTATTTCCAGATTTTCTTCTCTTTTAATCTTTTAATTCCCAAAGTTTCTTTCTTTAATGCTTTTAGTCCCTTTTCTTCAAAATGTTTTATTTTTGGCTACAAAGAACATTTAAGCTCATAAGTACCATTATTCTAAACAAATTACCAACTTATTAATAAAAATGTACTTAAATATTGCCTAAAAATAAGTATAAATATGGCAATATCAATGAGCTGAGGTGGTATTAGTGATTTGGGACTAGTGTGTGGAGTCTCTTGTTATTGGGAGAATATGCTAAATCACTTGCAACTTGGATTAAATAATCTCAGAGTAATTGATTCGACCCTGCTGAGCAGCTCTCGTTTGAGTCTAACCATTACAAGGATGAGTCTTCTACTTGAAGTATTATCTAAGCCTTCTGTCAAGTAAGAGTGTTCTGCAGCAATGAGTGGTCAGTGATTTTGTTCCTAATAAGCAACAAGATAATCAAGGGTTTGAAGTGTTTGGATTAGTTCGTAATGCAAGAAGAATGGATATAGCAATGATTCGGTTTGGATGGTCTGTCGGGGAGTCAGAGGAGTTCAAGATCTCAGATTTCGGGAAGAGTAGGCATGGTTATTTATGCAGGGGATTGATTTAAGTGGAGAAAGGTTTTGTTCTTCATCAAGTTTTGGAAGCTCTACTAAGGTAAGGTTTGGTTGCCTTTGGGAAGGTCGTGTATGCTTAGGGTTGTGGTTGTGTTCCTCAGGCTGTCTGGGGTGCCTGGGATTATAAGGATTGATTTCAAGGATGAAATCAAATATAAGTGGGGGAGAATTGTAACACATGGTTCATTGTGCTTTTTAGTTTAGACCCTTGGGGGTGGAAGGTTTTGTGGATTTGGTCCCTAGGGGAAAAATTGTCAACTTTGGGGAAGTTGGAGTACGCAGGGCGTACTCCTTATATGATGGGCGTACTCATGTAGGTTGATCATGGAGCTTATCTATGTACAATGGGCATATGTGGAGTACACTTAGCGTACGTGAGCAGTCTTGAAACCCTAGTTTAAGGGTTTGTACCCTATATAAACCATAAGATAGCCTCTTATTGCCTTGTTTAACCAGCCTCAATACCCTTGAAAACCCTAATTCGTTCCTTAGCCTTTGTGTGATGCTTTTGAGCTCTTGTAGAGGATTTTTGTGTATCTTGAAGGGAAAGAAGAAACTTAAAGACTCATTCTTTGGAGGAGGGCCTTGAGATCCAGATTTAGCACCTTTATTTCGTGGTTTTTGAGGTATAAAGTTCAACGCTTGTCATCTCATTTCTTAGATCTACTCATTGGCTTGTTTTTGGTCATTTTGGTCCCTTTGGTTGGTGATTGTGAGTTAAGGACGTTCTTGGAGCTTATCCTTGTAGATCTGGACACATTACGGGTTTCTTGAGCATAAAGGTGGAAACCTTATGGTGGTTTTGGTCTCATATATGTGTTAAGTCATTTATTAAGCTCATTTGAGCTCTAAAGCCCCGTTAAGCCATGCATGCAATTAAAGTTGGCAACTTTACGTGATAAACCTCTTTAAGGAAGTCAGATCTGTGTTTGGGTTGAAGTCTTAATCGATTAAGAGCTGAATATAGGAAGTGGGTCAAGATGATGGAGTACGTTGGGCATAAAACGTGTACATTACGTGTATAAGCCCTCAAACGTGTACGTTGAGCGTACAAGTTGAGTACGCCCTGCGTACTCACACACATTGTGCTTAGGTCGTTTTGGGCTCTCGGTTTTGGGCCATATTGGTCTTTGGTTGTCTTGGGCCTTGTAGGGCCATCTGAATTCTATTATTGGGCTGTTGTGATTTTATTGGACAATCTTAGGCGAAGGCCCATGAAAGGGATTGGGCCCAATTTGGAAAATTAGGCCTTATTTGGGCTTTGGGTGATTATTTTAGATTTTGGGTTTTTGGACAACTGGTTTAAGCCTTGTCCTTGGGCCACGTTTGGAAAAGGGTAAAAAGGTCTTTTACCCTATTTTAGACTCTTAGTGCGATTCGGGATCCAATTATTGATTGGATGTTATTTTGTGATTGATAGTGCGGGGATTTTAGCGGATCTGCAGTCAGAGATTTATCTGTGGATTTCAGCTATCTGAGGTGAGTCTCCTTAATATACTATGGGTTGAAGACATCAATGCCGTCCCATTGGCTTATGCATTATCGGAAGACCAAGAGGTGGCCCTTAGCATTGTATGTAACACCTGGAGGTGGCTCCTGGCAAATTTGTATGCAATACTAAGGTTCGGACCCTGGCAGTTAAGTAGATTGTTAGTTGTAGATTGTATGCTTGTTGTCTTTGTGATGCTTACATGGAAGACCAGGAGGTGGCTCTTGGCACTTGTATGTAAGACCTAGGGTATTGGCCCCCGACTTGGCAAGGAAAGACCATGATATGGCTCATGACATAATAGCAAGGCTATGGCTGACACATATCATTCTCTATTATATGTATGGTATGTGGTATTTTAGGAAACTCACTAAGCTCTGTGCTTACGGTTTAATGTTTATGGTTTCAGGTACTTCCGGTTCGAAAGGGAAGGGTCCGGCTTGATCGCAGCGCAAACACCCATGTTTTTCCGCAACTTTGTGATTTTGGGATTGTACTTTGATAACTCCTTTTGGACTGCAGAGGGTCATCCTTCCAAGCCATATTGATCGTAATCAAAACAAATGAATATTGGTAGCAAATACAAACAAATACTATCAATAATCAAAACAAATAAACAACAACAAAACAAATGAGAATTATACATAGAAAAGAAGATAGAAATTTACCAGAACATCAATGAAAAATACCATAAAAAATAGAAGCGGGTTGTGTTTTTTATTGATAAAAATAGGGTATTACAAGTATGATGATTAGATTGTGATGACAATCATAATCAAAATATTAGTGACTCTATCAATGTATGTTATAAGATCTAACATGAAATATAATTTTGTTAGAATTTAATCACTCGTAAATATAGTTGTCTTGATGATTAACAAACAAAAGATGTTTTTTTTCAAACAATTTCATTGTGTTTCATTGTATTGTTTTTTTTTATGGATTGGAGCTTACTTGTGAAGTGATACCCAAAGCATATTAACATTTATAGGTTAAACATATTTCATAACATCAAAATCCACTTGCTAAAATTTATTCCCCTTTATAAAATCAATCACTTTTACCCATTTTCCTATCAGTAATACCATCCAATGGCTTTAACAAACTATAACTAACAACCATTGAAATCCACCCTCCAACCAGAACCCTAGTCGCAGAAGACCTCACACAAGACCCACCCACCACCGCCCCAATCCCGCCAAACAAAGCTAACGCCACCGACGCCACGACCACCACCACCACAATTCTAGCAGTATAATCACCAACCGCCATAGCCGCCACCAAAGGAAACACAGAACCACACAGAAACGCCAATGCAGAAGCCGCCCCCGCCTTGTAAGGATTCGGTAAAACTTCATTTTCTTCTTCTTCTTTCATCTTTGTCACCACCTTCATCGCTGGAGTTCTCACCGGAGCAATGGGTTGATCATTTTTAGGGGTTTCAATCTTGATTTCTTGTAAGCTTGAGTTTTCTTTTGATCGGTGTTCTTGATTCACACTAATTTCAATGTCTCTTTGAGTTGAAACGGAAACGAATTCACCTACAGCCATGCTGCAAGCTCCGGCGACTGCTCCGGCGAGACCAGAAAGGATCATGAACCATTGACCCTCTTGAGCTGCACCAACACCAATCATGAGAGATGTAGTGGATAATAACCCATCATTGGCTCCTAAAATGGCAGCTCGAAGCCATTGAGCTCTTTGCAAACGGCTAACTTTGTTATTTTCTTTTTTAACATTGCAAACCTCCAGTGTTTTAGGAGATTCATAAACCATGATATAAATTTGTAAAAAAAAAAGATTATGTAGAACACTTGGGGGAGTGTGGCTTTCGTGCTTATGGCACACACTTGGTTGTGAAAACAATATATAAATTTTATGAATGTATTGAAAAAGATTAAAAATCTTAGGTGGTATCGTGCAAGATTCTAAGGTGAATTTTTTGGAAAAATATAATAAAGAGAATGTTTGTCTTTCTTTTTCAGATGTTAGTGATTGTATGATTGAATTTACAAGATACCCGTTTAGTGAAGTTATTTTACATTTTGGGAGTACGATAAAGAAACGAATCCCCCTTCGTAGAAGCCTTGAAGCAACCAGTTAAAAATGTTGTCTAGATAAATAATATTTAAAAAGTATTTGAGAAAAAAATCATTAAATGTAAATTTCTAAATAGTTGGGACATAACCCAGAAAACCTAATTTTCATTATTTTCTATAATAATTCATTTTTTCTACATATTATTAAGTCATGTCCTCATTAAGTCGATTAATTAAAAAAAATAGTAACTTCTTTGGCAAAAATGCAAGGTGGAAGTTGTTTAAAAAGGACAATAGGTACACAATGCATGATCTAAAAACAACAAAATATTGTTTATCCATGATTTATGTGTAGTTTATTCTAAAAAAAAAAAAGATAAAGAAAGTTTACTTGGGGTAATGTGTGGTGGCAAAGACAAAAGGACTCATTCTTAGTGATACTAAGCAACCAAACAAAGATAAATATTCTTCTTGTTATGAAAGAAACAAGATTGAACTCCATAAGTGACATATCATATGAACAAATCGAAGAATTTTCCCTAGAATTAAACCCCAAGTAATATAAAATCATCTAAAGTTTGGCAGATTGAATGTAGCTCCAAAGTATAGCAACGCCATTACCTAGGTACCGAAATTTTGGATCAAGAATTCCCACAAAACCTATAAAATGTTAATGTCGCAAAATTTCTATCTTAAAGTTTCTATTTTTATCCAAAACACCATCAAGAACCAACCTTTTTGACTACTTGCAAAGAAATTGAACGATTATACCTCAAATGGTGTTTTTTTTTTATTGATAAAAATCAAGAATCCACATATATGAAATCAATGTATAACCAACAATTGAGCTAGCGATAACCATCTCTTCTATCTTGTTCCTCTGCCTCCTTATTTGCAACTTCAACAGATTTAAACCAAAGAAACGCCTGTTTTTCAACTCATGGATCAATCTACAGATGAATATGATAATTAGGTTTCATAAGTAATCAGAATCACAAACTTACAGCAGTTGGAACACCAGTAAACGCAAAGAATCCAAGCACTGGTGCGTAAAATATGCTATCGGAATTCAACACTCCAAAAACGGGTTTTTGATTCACATACTCAAAAACAGATCCAACCTACATCCACCCAAAAAAGAAAACCCAAATCATTTTTCTCACTGAATCAATCAGAAATAGCTAGTAATCAGTAATTACAGCGGCAATGGCGGTGATAGCAGAGGCAAGCAAGTAGACGAAGAATGGGGGCTCGAAAGAGGACGAAGATGAAGTTTGCTGGGTTTCATTACGAGCCCATGGCGGTGGTTCATCGGAGTCCGGTTTAGCCCATGAGGGAGTTGATTGTTCTTCTTCGCCTTTAACAGCAAATACAGTTATCCTTCTTCTGTAAGAATTGCTGCTTCTGTTTGTTGTCTTGTGAGGGGTTCTGAGAGTGAAAATTGAGGGATTTTCTAGGGTTTTTGTGAATGTGGATAAGGTAGCGAGAGGTGGGTGTAATGTGCAGAGGGATAATGTTTGCATAGGCATTTTTTTGATTGTCGAATTGAAAGTACAAATTGAATAGAACGGAAATGATTTGTTCAGACTTCAGAGAGAGTTTCTTGACTGAGATCGGGTGATTTCAGCTTAAATTGGTTTGTGATTTTTGATAGATTGTGTTTAGATGGTAAGTTGGAACCATTGGTCCAGAAGAGTTGTCCCTTACAAATATCTCATTTTCATTTCCCTTTTCTGAATGATACGTACTTGCAATCCATCGGAGATAATAGATCAAACTTTTAACAGGTTCGAGGGTCTACTGACTCATTTATCTCATTCTCTTCTTTATCACATTTTTTTTCTTTTATTATTATTGTTTTTTTATCTCATGTTTAGGTTGGAGGTCTACTCAGACATTTATCTCATTCTCTTTTTTCCGTGAGAGGGTGTGGTCGTGGTTTGTACCACTTCAGCCGCACACACCACTTCTAGACTGTAGTTTTGTGCGGTTTAGGCCGCACTACGTCTGGAGACTACCGTGAATCATGATTGGTTGTTGAGTTTTTTCAGCGTTGAATGGTCTTTGCAATAAATTTTTTTTTTCTTTTTTGCCTTTCTTTCTTTATATATATATATATATATATATATATATATATATATATATATATATATATATATATATATATATATATATATATATATATATATATATATATATACACTTCATTTTTTTTCACACAATACAAACTTTTCTCTCTCAACTTTTAAAAAAAAATTACCTATCTCTCTAAAAAATAGCATCTTCTTCATCTTCTTAATTTTAATGTCATGTGTGTGTGTTTTTTTAATCTTTTTTTTTTGTGTAATGCAATGTAATTTTTTTTGAATTTTTAATGTAATGTTTTTTTTTTTAATTTTCAAGTAAAAAGTTATGTTTTTTATTAAAAAAGAAGTTTTAATTAAAATAGCTAAAAAAAATAATAAATAAAAGTGTGGCAAGAAACCATATTTGTGTGGTAAAAAATAATGTGATGCTTATGTGGCGGTTAAGAGAGTGTGGTTTCGGTAACACCACTCCCTCCAGCCTTATCTCATGTTTAGGTTTTTATCTCATGTTTAAGTTGGAGGGTCTACTCACACATTCTCTTCTTTATGTCATACGCGCCATTTCAATACCATGTCGTTTTTACTATAAAAATGTGGTTTTTTGCCACACATATCTTGGTATATATATATATATATATATATATATATATATATATATATATATATATATATATATATATATATATATATATATATAGAGAGAGAGAGAGAGAGAGAGAGAGAGAGATTGTAGAAGGAAGCCACAGTAGGCTACGGTAAGAACTGTAATGTGGGGGCGGTCTACCACATCCTGTAATGCTTGTTCCAGGTATCAATTATTTCTCAAATTTTAGGGTTTTAGACTGGAACTCGGAGAGTTGGGGAGCTCCAACTCATCGAGTAGAAATCATTTTGGACGCGGGACTTAGGAACTACTCGACGAGTTGGAAGGCCCAACTCGACGAGTAGACGCTGTAAAGGAAAACCCTAATTTCCAGGGATTTGTACCATATTTAAAGAACTTATTGCTCATTTGTAGCTTCTCTCATCGTCCTTACAGCCCATACAAACCCTAGTTCGAGCCTTATACCTTCTTGAGTGTGTGAGAGAGCTTTGGAGAGTGATTTTGGTGTGGTTGTGAAGGATTTTGAAGTTTGAAGAAGGTGAGGTAAAGAGAGAAGTAGTAGATCTGACATCTACTATGTATTGGCAACCATCTTGAGGTATAGAGTTGCTACCTTGGCCTTTATTTGCTTAGATCTCATCTCATGAAAGTATATGGTCACTTTTGGTGCATAAGGGTATCATTCTCGGATTTGAACTTATCATGAGGATATAGTTTCAGATATGGACACCTCTAGGCCTCCATGGACATAAAGTTGCTCACTTTATCTAGTCTTAGCCCTTCTCCATGCCCTAAACCTTGTATGAACCTTAGTTTTGAGTGTTTTGGCCTCTTACTGCCTTGCATGCACGTAAAGTTGACAACTTTACGTGGTAACTACACCCTAGGGGCTGGATCTATACTTTTGAGCCTTGGATGCAACTAAAAAGGACTGAACATGAAAAGGGCTGAAGGGACTCGACGAGTTACTTAGCCAACTCGACGAGTCAGGCAGGGTTTACCCATTTTCGGGATCCTGAGTGATCTCGGTCTAGAGATTTCGGCCTAGAGTTTTTGGTCCCTTGGACACTGAAGAACTCGACGAGTTACTCAAGTAACTCGACGAGTTGACTCGAGATTTCTGTTTTATGTACTTTGAAGGAACTCGATGAGTTGCTAGATGCACTCGACGAGTTGGGGTCAAAATAGACTGTTGACCTTGACTTTGACCAGGGTTGACCAAGTTTAGCTTTGAGGGTATTTATGGTATTTCGAGATTTTGACAAGTTAATCACAAGATGGTTGTAGACAGTTGAGTTGGAGCTACAAGTTGAGACTTATCTTATCATATCAGCATTTCTTGAGTGGTGGGTCTCCTCACTATACCAATAGGTCGAAAGCACCAAGGCCGACCCATTAATTGTTATGTGGCATGCTAGTTGGTTATGGGATATGTGGTATGCTAGTTGTAATTGTAATACTTGCATGAAAGACCTCGGGGAGTTCCTGAGGCACTTGGGTGTAAGACCTTGGAGGGTTTCCATGGCATCCTTAGTAAAGACCTCGAGGGTTCCCGAGGCACCTGGGTGTAAGACCTTGGATGGTTTCCATGGCATCCTTAGTAAAGACCTCGGGGGGGGGGGGGGGGGGTCCCGAGGCACTTGGGTGTAAGACCTTGGAGGGTTTCCATAGCATCCTTAGGTTAAGACCATGTGGGGGTTCCCATGGCACCCAGAGTAAGACCCTGGAGGGTTTCGAGGGTATCCCTATATGTTGTATGCATGACTTATGTGGTTTATGTAGTTTTTATAGCTAATATGAATTATGTGATTATGTGGATTGTGTGGGGTATGCTCTGGGAACTCACTAAGCATTAGCTTACAATTTGTTGATTGTTTCAGGTACTTCTGAGCATAAGGGCAAGGGCAAGGCTTGATGGCGCGACATGCACTTTCTCAGACGTTTTTATACGACACTCTGATATTTGAAATTAAATTGTTGATGTTATGAATTTGAAAACAATTATTCATGAGATTTTGTGGATTATTGGAAATGTTTTGATTAATTAAAAATGAAAAAATTTTATTTGAAAAATTGGGTCGTCACAAGTTTGTATCAGAGCCTTGGTTTGAGGGATTCGGGCACACTTTCGGGTGTGTCAGGACTCAAATTAAGGAAATGGTAAAATTGTTTTCAAAAATCAAAAGATAAAAACTTCTTAAAATGGAAAAAGAAGAGAGTATAATGCGTGTGATCGACCGAGCTCAAGTAAGTGGTTCCCCAATATGTTAGCCATACTGATAGTTGGATTATGATAGTCAGATGGATTTTGCTATGCGTATGCTTTTAAAATTCTATACGTTTAGGAGCTTATAGCCTTAAAATTATTGATTTGGCCTTATTTCCTGCTCCTTGTCTGGTTGTGGTCCTAGGGTAGAATCTATTATTCGAAATTCTATTTGATCTTGTTCTATGACGAATTTGAGTTATCAGGCAAAACCTTGGGGAAGGTACATGTAGGTGTGGAAGGTAGTATTGGGTCCGTACTGCTGAAAGCATAGGACCTATACCCGAACTAATGTTAGAGTTATAACTTCTAAGGAGAACCAGTGTGGGAGGATCCCTTTTTGATTATCTTGATCATTCCGTCTTATCAGGATGGTGGTGACGCGGTTTGGAGCAGGGGGTCAGGATTAGGATCCGGATCTGGGTCGGGCGACGCTACTGAACCCATTGATGAGAGGCTGTGCGAGCTTATTCAAGCTGAGGTTACCAAAGGCATCCTTGACACCACCCTAGTATTTTTTAGACAGTCAAGGAAGGGATGATGGAGATCATGGAGGAGCGGCTCAGGTCTTTCCAAGCCGAGATGGCTGCGGGCCAGGTTAGGGCCCGAACTCCCTCGTTTAGGGAGTTCAAGGCATGCGGAGCACCGAAGTTCTTTAGGGTCAGGGACCCCATAGTTAGTTGATGCTGGGTGGTGGACATGGAGAACGCACAGCGCACGAGCTTTTTCCCTGATGCGGCAAAGGTGGGATTTGCCTCGTGTATGTTGAGGGATCGAGCTCGGGATTGGTGGGAGGAGGTGACTAGCCAGGTGGGAGGAGCCGGTGTGGCTGAGATGACATGGGCAGAGTTCGTCAGACGTTTTGATTTAGAGTTTGCACCACATCTTGAGGTGCAACGGCTAGTGAGGGAGTTTCATAAGCTCAAGCAGATCACTGAGACTGTAGCAGAGATCACCGCCAAGTTTCAGGAGCAAGCACTGTTGATCCTACAGTATGATCTAGATAAGGATATGAGGAGGACGAGGTATCATTCCATGCTCAGGGATGATATCCGAGAGTTTGTGAGCTTTACAGGGTGCAAAACCCTGAATGAGATGGGGAGAAGGCCTGTGAGCGGGAGATGGAGTTGGACTTCCGCACCAAGCGGGAGCCCAAGCAGGCACAGATAGTAGTAGGTCAGGCTAAAAAGCCTAAGACCTCGGATTCATCCAGTGTGGACCAACATGGCTGTGGCCGGTGTGCCAAGTGTGGTAGATCTCATGGTGGAGTTTTCTGGGGGACGGGCCAGGTATGTTATACGTCTGGTCAGCCGGGCCACGTGAGCATGGATTGCCCCAAGAAGGGTCTGATTTGTTTCCACTATGAGGATCACTGATGGCCACCTCACTAAGGTGAATGTTCCAGCGGTGAAGAGTCGCGTATTTCAGCTGATTACTGAGGAGGCTCGGGCAGTGCCAGACGTCATGGCTGGTACGTATTTTATTTTCCTGTTTGATTTTGACTTGTATTTTTTATGTGTATTTATGTGCTCATGTATAGGGGCCTTTTTGGTTAATGGTATGTTGGCTCACGTTCTATTCGACTCGGGTGCTACCCGATCGTTTGTATCTCTTGCGCTTAGCAAGAAGTTTCGGGATGCGCTGGGGACCCTAGAGTCCCCAATTGAGGTAGAGATTGCATATGACCGCACTGTGAGTGCTGCAAGGGTGTATTGGGAGTGTGTCCTGATTGTGCTTGGGGAGAGGTTATGTGTTGATCTAGTCCCGATACCGTTGCGAGGGCTAAAGGTGATCGTCGGGATGGAGTGGTTGGGGGATAATGGGGCCATGATAGATTACGAGCGCCAGCTGATGAGGGTTCAAACCCCAAGTGGGGGAGAATTGGTTATTCATGGAGAGAGGGCCTCGCAGGGGCCAATCCTCTATTCAGCTGCAAAAGCTAGGAGACTTCTTCAGCAGGGTTGTTCGAGATTTTGGCATATATCTCGGATACGAGGGTTGAGACCTCGATGGATTTAAGTGGTGTATCGGTTCTACAGGAGTTTCGGGATGTGTTTCCCGAGGAGTTACCTAGAGTGCCTCCGGAGAGGCAAGTGGAGTTTTGCATTGATTTGGTGCCAGGTGCCTCTTTGATAGACAAGGCACCGTACCACTAGCTCTTCCCGAGATGCAGGAGCTATCTACGAAGCTTCAGTAGCTGCTAGACCGAGGGTTTATCTGACAGAGCAGTTCCTCGTGGGGAGCACCGATCCGATTCATGAAAAAGTAGGACGGATTACACAGGATGTGTATTGATTATCGAGAGCTGAACAGGTTAACAGTGAAAAACCATTATCTGCTTCCGAGGATTGATGATTTGTTCGATCAACTGCAGGGTGCGTCTTGGTTTTCCAAGATTGATCTTCGGTCGGGGTACCATCAGATGAGGATTCAGGATGAGGATATATCAAAGACAGCTTTCAGGACTCGGTATGGGCACTATGAGTTTGTGGTGATGCCATTCGGGCTCACCAATGCCCAAGCAGCGTTCATGGATCTCATGAACATGGTGTGTAGGCCAATGTTGGATTGGCAAGTGATCGTGTTTATCGATGATATTTTGGTATATTCTAAGACTAAGGAGCAGCACGAGCAGCATCTGAGGGAGGTATTAGAGACATTAAGGATGGAAAGGCTTTATGCCAAGTTCTTAAAGTGCAATTTCTGGTTGAGAAGAGTATCTTGATCAATGTTATATACATGACAAAGCAGTGTATAGGTTAAAACAAGCTTCTCGTGCACGGTATGAAACTCTAACTCATTTTCTGAAACAATCTATGTTTAAACAAGGTTTTGTTGAACCCACTTTCTTTCGTAAAACGGAAGGTGATCATTTGATGATCGTCCTAATTTTTGTTGATGATATTTTTTTCATATCAACAAATCCTTAGCTTACATCTGATTTCCGAATATTTATGGAAACAAAATTTGAAATGAGCTCGATGGGTCCAATTAACTTTTTTCTTGGATTGAATATAAGACATAACAAACAGGAGATCTTCATAAACAATAAGGAATTTACAAAGGCATTTCTTACCAAGTTTGGTATGACTGGTGATTCAAAGGTTACTGATGGCATTCATAACGAAACTCACTTCGTCTCTTGACAAACCTGGTGCTAATCTTACTTTGTTTCATCAAATGATTGGATCTTTACTTTATTTAATGTCAAGTAGACCTGGTATCATGTTTTCTATTTGTTATTGTGCCAGATATTAAGCGAATCCGAGGGAACCGCACATGACAGAAATGGAGAATATTTCAGATGTTTACAAAAGACAACATCTTTGGGATTATGTTATCTAACTAACATTGGGTTCTTTTTTTTCCAGGCCTATTCAGATGCTAGTCTTGGAGGTTGTGGTCTTGATTGGAAGAGTACCACTGGTGGCTGTCAATTCTTAGATAAGAAATTAGTGAGTTAGCAATCGAAGACAGAAACATGTACATCTCAAATAATTTGGATTCAAAGTCAATTAAGGGATTATGGTCTAAGTATGAAAAATATACCATTATATTGCGATTCTGATGTTGTTCACATATTTCACAATCTTGTTCAACATTCCAAAACCAAGCATATCGCATTAAGATATCATTTTATCAAGAACCATGTTCAATTGTATAGAGTCGTAACAGGAAAATCTTGTTTTTCATAGTTATAACTTTTACTGTTCAACTAGTACTAGCTGCGATTGATCGTAACGAGTCGTAGTCTGTTTTAATATTTTCTCTTTTATAAAATTTTCAAAAATATACAAGTATTTTTGTTTGTTGAACATTAATGTTCTAGGATGTAACATTGTATTCCATCGTATACTTTCGTCCATATCTTACAACAACTCCACAATAACCCTTAACGATTCAAGTACATACCAACTTGGTCTATGGTTATTAAAATTATGTGTTCATGATCATAAGGTCATTCTTCCCATGATCTTTTGAAACCTAAAATATCCATTTCCCTAAATGAATTTATGATTATTTAATCATGGTTTTCGGTTAACCTTTGACATTATGAGTCTATACCAACTTGGAATTATGGTTTTTCGAAAATCGTTTCTAGGATCAAATTCATTTTCACCATGACCTTGTGCAAAACTTGTTTACCATCTTCTTATTTCATAACCAAATAAAATTGAGGTGTGCCAAAACTCTGTGTTTATAATCTTGAAATCATTATCACCGTGATGAAAGTCAAACCCACAAAACAACACATTTTAAGGAATTGACGGTGAACAATTTATTGCTCTAGTTTTTAACTCATGAATTGACGGAACTTACCGATTTTCAAAAACTCATAATTTTTCATGCCGCAAAACCTTAATGAAATTGATTGATTCCAAATCATTTCTACTAAATATGTTTAGTTTTTATTTTTCTTATTGTGAGATTTCCGAATGAACATTCTTTTCTACTTTGGTACTTAAATCTTAATCAATGCCTATGATTACTTGAATTTTATTATAGTGATCAATCAAATGTTTTCTTTTGTATCATTGCAATTATTTAATTAGAGTTCCAAATATGTTATGAAATGAACCTACCTATTTAGACTTATGAAAAGAAGCCCTTAATAACTTGTTAACAAGTTGACGATTGTATTTCAACGGGAAACCACACAAGCACTTCTCAACATCTCTTGAATTTGAAGGAAGATAATCTTTATATGGGATCATACTTCTTTCATATCAAAATAATTTTGATATCACAACATTTCCAAATTTTTTATTATTGATTCTCTCATATTCTTTGGAACACATTTGCACTAGAATCCTTGTGGTTTTGAGTCAAACCAATTTGATCCAAGATTCTACTAAGTTTAGTTTACGATTCTAGTCATTCTTCATGTGGTTAGATGAAAATCTTCTTTGACCTTGTTCTATTTGGAGATGATGTAACATTGGTCGTAATTCCAATGGATATTATTTCAATTTTTATAAAATTGAAGGGTGGATTCAGTTGTTACAAAATTGTTGCAAACTGAATTGGCATGTTCTTTCTTTGGTGATGTGAAGATTTCACTGCAACGGTTGCAATTTATCGTAGTGGATCGTATTGGTTACTGACCGATGCGAAGAGAACTTCAATGTGAAAGCTTATTCATATCGATCACTATATCTCCATTATAAAGATTTCGTGAGATGACATCTTCTTATTGGACCTCAATTACGTAATGATGGGTGTGGTAATCAAGACTGATGTGGGATTAGATGTGTACTCATGATAGCTCTTGGCGGTTCATCTTTCCTACTTTACCAGTCATTTCAAAATTCAAATTTGATGTTCTGGTTTCTCTTACCTATAAATACCCAGTTCAACACATACTTACACCTTCAAACATTTCAGTGCTATTGCAAAAGAATTCTATCATCTTTTCTTCATTATATGTGTCTTTGTCTGAATCACTAATGGAGTCCTCTTCCAGTCACATCTCTTTCATCCTCCTTAATAAATGAAAGTCTTTTTGCCACATGTTATCTTCTCTTTCATTTGGACACATGACATTTTCTAGAATTTTTGAATTTACTATTTTCCACTTGTCATTTTATTGTAATTTTCATTTTATTAAATTAAATTTTCACATTTAATATGTAAGGTTATATATATGTAAGGTATTTATTAGAAAGGATTTATATATGTAATGTATTAAATGTATTAAAGTCTCATTAATTTTAATAATTTAAATTTTTTTCATTTTTCTTATAAATTCAAACTTCTCAAATTGTTAAAATTTCATATTTAATTTTTTTTTAAATAAACCCATGTAATACATGGGTCTCACACCTAGTGAATTAATATGCATCATTGAATCATCTCGTAGTAAAGGAAACTCAAAATATGATCTTGGATATTGATGAGTCAAAGTACTTAACTGATGTTCAAGCGATGATTGTGTATTTGAAGCATTCAATTTTAAGAAAAGGCCTAACACATTATTCAGAGGTTCCTTTATCTGCTCTCATGTTGGCTTATACTTCTTCAATTTACAATACTGTTTTAGATGTTATGAACTTTGAAGTTCAAGGGAAAAGGACGCAAATCTCAAAATCTACTTTCTGCAAGTTAATAGGGTTACGAACTGTGAAGATTATTCCAATCAAGATATACTTAACCCTGTTTCGATAAACAAAGCTTATCATCAAATAGGATATAAGGAGGATTTTGTCATGCTTTCGAAGTTCAAAAAGTCGTTGTTACCGCCAGTTTGGAATGCTTTATTCACCATTTTGTTTTGTTGTTTTTCTGAGCGAATCATTGGCTTAGATAATGCAAACAAATTGTTGCATACTTTGCTTTATGCATTGTATTCTGGTGATAATATTGACTTGGGTTAAATATTATGGGTACAGTTTACTCAAAGTATTTCTCCTTGAAAAAAGATTGTGACATCTCGTGTGCAAGATTTTGGTCAATCGTAGTGAGTAATGCTCGTGATCATTTCAAAGTTCCTATAATGGATGATGCTCATATGGTCAATTTTGTTGTGTTGAATACTTCCACTTTTACTTCTTTAAATTCGAAAGATTTTCATTATGTTGGAGCTATTTCCGAATTGATGCTTAAAGAAGTCCTGGCTAAAAATAAAGTCATTACGATCTATAGGAAAATTCCCAAACCTGGTTCAAGATCCATGTCTCATTCGATGCAAGTGGGTTTGGAATCCACTGTTTCTCCAAAACAAACAGGTGGAAAGCGAAAAAGAAAATTGTTCAAGAAGGTGTTTCCGAAAAGGCTTCTAAAGAAGAAAAAGTAGAAGCAAGTTCTAGTCATTGATGAGGATGATGATGCCACGATTAGTGATGGTCGTATTGATGATACTATGATGCTGGAAGATACTGGTAGATCCTCTAATGTGAATGCTTAGGTGAATACTACTATTTTATTTTCAACTCTGATTCTTGTTCAGAACGATGAAGATATTTGTCACAATATTATGCAAGAACCAATTGTTAATCTTTCTCATTTGCAGTCACAATCACCTATTGTTCCACCTCATTTAATTAAAAAAGAAGAGCATGTGTCTGAAGAGAATGATTATTTCAATGTTCCAGATGACGATGAATTTGAACAAATTAGGTTCTTTCAAACTTTTGTTGAACCAATTCTAGCAGCCTCTTTTCTAGATGATGAAATTGATCTTGATGATGAAATAGTTGTTGCTCTTGCCACCATAAAATATTATAAGATGATAAATCGAAAGTTGAATGCTTTGGTTCGTAGGGTTGATTCTTACTTTCCTACCAATTTTCAAAATCTAATGATTACTCATGAGAATACTTTGAAAACAATTATTGGTGAAAGTAAAAGATTATTTGATGCTCAAGACAAATTTATTGATGAAGCTACTCTAAAAGTTCAGACTGTTCTTCTTACATCCAACAATGCTTTATCAAAACTTGATTCTATTTGAATGAAGTTAAGGAGCTTAAAACTTCAATTCTTGTTGCTAACACTGGTCATAATCAAGAGGTTGTTAATTCCATTAACACTCTTGTTTCACTTTATGATACTGAAGTAGAGATGGTTGATAAGCTGGCTGTGAAGGAACAGAAGATTCGCTCTTGGTTGGAGTTGAAGCAAACAAAGAAAGAACTTGAGAACGTTAAAGAGGATATGATTTTAACTAAAGGGAGAAACTTTGAGATCAATCAAATTTTAGTTCGTATTATGGAAGAGAAGTATGCTCCATATGTTGATTATATGTCACAGTTATTGGATATGAAATGTGCTCCCATTCTCCCTCAAATAAAACTTAGTGTTGCGATTTGTGGTGCTACTTCTCAACAAGGGGGGATGAGATTGGAAATATTTTTTAAGAGGAACCAACTATGAATTTAAAAAGGAATCCATTTGTGTCAAAATTCCTTATGATGTTCCCAAGTTGATGAAGAAAGTTGATGCTTTGAAGATTCAGATTGGGCATGGATCAATGAAAAGACAACTGAATGATAGTATGTTTGATTCTCGAAAAGTTTTCAGAAGATGGTGTTGGTTCTCATTCTGTTAGAATTCTTACTCCAAATGAAGTTGATCCTAATGATGATGAAGTTGAGAAAGAGGAACAGAGGAAAAAAAGGAAGATGGGATTGAAAGATTAAAGCAAATAGAGTTTGAGTTTGCTAGGATTGATGCTAAGAAGAGACATAAATAAGCAACAAAAGATTCTCTAAGACATTTGTGGCCCAAATGGACTATGGAAGAAATCAAGATGTTGTAATCAAGAAGGTTGAGAAGTATTGGCTTGAACCCAATTCATCATATTTTGTTGAGAACATTGTTGATTTTCAATTAGATTTTCCAATATGTGGGAGAGATTTTCTGTTTAAAAGCTTTAATCATTTGGCTAAAATTCCTTTATCTAACTATCGTGTGAACTAGAAGATTTTTACATTCTATCTCAACCATTTCCAGCCACAACACGAAGTCTGGTTATTCAAACGTATTATGTCAGTTAAGAAGTTTAAAGAAACTAAGATTGATGAATCTTCAAACTACAAATTCACAATTTGTAGGGTTGATATCAAAGAATGATTTGTGATTACTCTTGCTGATTTGCACATCATAAATCCTCATTATTGCATTGTTCTTTATGGAATACTGAAGAAGCATGAATAGAGTTTGGTTCACAACTTTTGCATATCACTCGCATGATCATAAATTATTGTATGGAAATTAGCAAGATGGACGTTGAAGTTTCCAAGATTGTGAAATAAAACAATACTGTGAAACCTCAAGAACCAACAAAGCTGTTAGAAGTAATGAAAGAAGGATTTATTCAGATGAATCCTTGGTGGATTGTTTACAATGTGCTTGAAGATGGAAAGGTTAAGAACAAGATGTTATACTTGGATGATTAACATTTTTACAGTTCTGGTTTTTTGAATAGTATTCTTGCAAGGGCTGAGATGTGCAAAGTAAACACCAAGAAAGATTTGAAATGGGTTTCAGAAATTATCAGATGGTAGATATGGGTAAGGCTTCTTCATATGGGAATTATTGGTCCGTTTTTAAAAAATCAGAATTGAAGGTTCATTTAGCAACTCAATACAAAAGGGGAGATTATTAGGATTGTATTTTACAATGTTGTATTTAAGTTTTGCAATGTGAAATGATGTTCAGAACGATTGTAATGTTTAGTGTTAATATGAATGGTCTGTTTGTGTTCGCATTGACTTACATAGGTTTGTAGTTATAAGTTTGTTTTTGTGATAGTTGTATGTAGCCTAGGTGTCCAGATCTGATTGGTCAGAGCTCAACTGCCTTCCGTGCATGTCATATATAAGGAGTGCTTGTTGATAGTAGAGAGGAAGCTTTTAAGGAGTCTTACAACAAATTGTAATTGCATTCCTTTGCTCTCTAATGAAAACCAAGATCTTATTTACACTCGTGTGTCCTTCTTAATTACATCTTTGATTGTGATTTCTTTCTTATTGAATCTAACGATCCAACACAACAATTTTCGGAGATGTTTCGGGTGGAGTATGTTCCACTTATGGAGAGAGAAAGAGAGAATGGCACATGAGTATATTTCACTCCAGAAGACGAAAAAATCGGTGATGGAGACCATCAAGATGTTTCCCGAGAGATCCATTTTCTGATCGAAGTATGCCGCTTCAAAGCGGATGCAGACGTTGCGATACTTGACTATGCTCAATGCTGATATTCAAGAGTTCATGCCAACTCAACATTACTGGACTTTGGTTGAGCTACAGTCGAATTCTAGGAGGAGAGAGATTGAGTTAGAGAAGCAAATGAAGAAGGAGAGACCAATTTCACTATAGCTGTAGCTGGTGGCCAAGCAGTTCAAATCTGCTGACTCAACATCAGGAGCAGTAGAGTGAAGAAGTTCCAAGTGTGGTAAGTGCAGAAAGTTTCATGGTGGGAGGCGTCGATCTTTTGTGTGTCGCAGATGTGGGAAGGAGGGAAAATTTGGAAGGGATTATAGGCAAAGTGCACGGGTTTCCTTCCATTGCAACCAGGAGGGCCACATCAGAGCTCATTGCGCTCTCATCATTTTTCGGTGAAGTGCAGAAACCTACACCCTCAACTTGGTAGTTACTGGATGGACGACATGGGACAGTTGGAGTTCCAAGGGCTGAAGTTTGAATTATATGTTCTTCAATTCGGTTGGATGTTTCATTGTTGATGTTATTCGTATCTTTTCTATTTATTTCTGTGTTGTTTTAGTTGTAATATTAAATTACTAGTTGAATGGTATTGTTTTAATCAACCTTGATTATGTTCTGATTCATTATTTATGATTGGATTGATTGTTGATTGTGGGGTTTGTAAATGTGTGTTGGAAATCTTAGAGTTGGTTTGAAGGATTCATATTCTCTATTGCCTCTGGATATCAAGGTGTGGTTGTTACGAAAAATGTGGTAATGTTTTGGGTTGACTCGGAATGTTGAAGGGTTTTTGAGTCATCGGAGTCTACCAATTCCAAGTTAGTGAGAGCGGAGACTTTGTAGCAGGAGAATCTGGTACCTGGATGCAGTCTTTAGCCAAGATTGCTCTAGTTAAAGACTTTCATGCAACTATTAATCTTCATGGTTGTGTGTTGGTTCATTGCCAGTTGTCAAAATTATTTTCGGATCGTCTTAGTTGTTTTTGTGTTGGTGTTCCATGAGGAGTTATCATGCATAAAGGGTTTTTGGTTGTTAGGAGCTCAGGTCAAGGGTTATGATAAGGATCTCATCGTCTGTTCTTGTTTTATTGGGACCTTAGGGTCCGAGTCAAGACCAAAAGGCATGATTGGGATAATTTGAGTTTCATAGGTTCGGTGTGTGCCTGCGTTAGGCGGTGAGAAATATTAGTGATTAGCAGATCGGGGGTAATCCCAAGAGTTGTTAGTAGTTGGTAGATCAGGGGTAGCTCAAGGGTAGTTAGTAGTTAGTGGTTTAGAGATAGTAGATCCAAGTGGGTATATAGTTTAGTTTGGTGTATTTCTGATTGGATTCCGTTCAGGATTTCGCTTGTATGCATATATTGATAACAGTGGTTAATTACGTAGATTCTTGTAACCCTAAACACCTCTACAGATTGAAGTTCTTTATCGAGCTCTTCTGAGGTGTTATGACATTAATCATACGGCATTTTCAGTGCCATACTTGTGTTCTTTGTTACGTTCTTATTTAATATCCTGCTTAGAATCATACGATCCTAAAAGAACTTTGTTCTAACAATTGGTCTCAAAGCAGGAGATTGTGTGATCAATACACATTACTTCTGTATTCATAATACTTTAGGGTTTCTGCTTTTATCGTATAGATAGAAGCCGACGTCTTCATATCGACGACAACTCTGTTTTTGATAAAACCCTAATCTCAATTTTACAGGTTTGATTCTAGCAGCTCACCATGTCTCACGATGATTCGCATACAAACACCATAAACATCTTAAACATCATCGGATCAACAACCAGAGTACCCATACTCTATACTCAAGACTACGAAGTATGGGCTCATCACTTTGAAGATTACGTGGTTGGATCTGAAGACAATGGCTATCTCATCTGGGAAGCTATCACTCGTGGACCGTTTGTACATTCGGGAACAAACACGACTGTTAAGTCGCAAAAGAATTACAACAAGCTGGTGACGGATGTTGAGAAAATGCAACAGGATGAGAAGGACAAGCTCTTGTGTAACATTAAAGCCATGCGAATGATAAGATTCACCCTGCAATCTGACACCTTTCGGCTAGTAGGTTCATGCACAACTACTAAAGAGATCTGGGATAGGTTGAAGGAACTTTACTCAACTGATGAAGACCTGGAACACTCCATTCAAACTCCGTTGCTGTCAGAATTTGGAGTTTTCGAACATAAACCTGAAGAGAAGCTTGTACAGACCTTTGATCGGTTCAATCATCTCCTCAGTAAGATGATCAAGCATGGGATAGAGAGAAAGCTGATCGAGCAGAAAGTAACGTTCATGAACGGGCTGAGACCAGAATGGATGGCTGTGGTTTCCACTGTGAAGGCGCATGAACAGTTCAAATCGTAGTCGCTAGCGAAACTAGTAGGTATACTAAAGTCTCATGAAAGTGTTGTAACCAAGGAAGCGAAAGTGATCTCTAGTATGGGATCGTTGGCTCTTGTTTCTAAAGGAAAAAGTACTGCAGAAGAAGAAGAAGAGTCAGACATGTCAGAATGCGTCCTTACAAGTGAGGAGTATGCCTTGATGGTCACAAATCCAAAGAAATTTGCAAGGAGAAAATTTCCCGTCAGCAAGAACCGAAACTGGCAGGGAAGTTATAGTTCTGAAAAGATGAAGGATGAACCGAAAGTCTCCTCTCAAAAGGATGAAGAGAAAAAGGAGAGCAAGCTTGCGGGAGACTCTGGATACGACTGCAACTATTGTCACGGCAAGAACCATTTTGCCAAAGATTGCATGATCAGAAAGATGGCTGAGAAAAGAGAGGGTGAAGATGATGAGGCGTATTATATGCGGAAATTAGAAGAAGTAAAGAAGAAAAAGGCGTCCAACAGCTCGATGAATGCCTTAATTGTATAGGAGAATGTTGGGGAAGATGAGTTCGGTGGCGTAGAAGTCTGGTCAACCGACTCTGAAGACGAAGAGGTTAGAAGACCCACTCATGGAAAGGCATATGTGGCAAAGAATGAAGGTTCGGGTGGAAAGTGCTTTATCGTCACTGCTGGTCCATCAACCGAAAGTGCAGATACGGAATTGAACCTGACAGAAGACAAGTGCTTTATGGCCAAGTCGGTGTGTGAGAAGATCAACGACTGCGATCGATTGATCAAAAAGGTACATTCTATTTTTCAGTCTCTTAAAATCTCAAAAACTGATTATCAAGAAGAATTAAATGAATTAAACTTTAAATTTTCTAACCTAAGTAGTAGCCTCATGCAAACCTGCTTAGCAAATTCTAACCTAACTGACCAACTCGGCAGGGTGTCTTCAAAAAGTGAGGAAAGGAGAATGTGGATTGAGCTGAAGGAAGCGGAGTTAGTTAGAGCTAGGGATGAATGTATTTATTTGCAAAGAGACAATTTAAAGTTATTAAAACAAAGAAACGTTTTCTGTTTAATTGCGAAGCGTCTTTATACTAATATTGCTCAATTACACTTAAGCTGTGAAATTGGCAAGAAAATTCATAAAATGATTTTGCCCTTTCTTGAATTTAAGGAAGATGAAGTTATAGCAGAATGTGAATCAGAGGTGCCCTCTGAAGAGACAGCAAGTTCGTATAGGCTAGGTTTGGATAAGATAGAAACCTTCATCGATTCTAAGGAACATAAGAGTATGTTACAAAATATCTTAGATGAAAATGATAGGCAAAAGATTAAAACTGAAACTATACAAACATTCGATCTGTAAAATGCCAAAATTGTTCAAGATAATAAAATAAACTTAGATAATTCGTCTGAATTTGATGCGGAAAGCGAGATGAGTGAAATCTGAGTAGAGGATGAAGTTGATTGCTCGAAGTTTATGAAACATGAAACCGAGAATGAAAAACCTCTTATATCAGAAAACTCCGTTGAGTTTGCTCGTTTGTCAAAAGAACAGAAACCAAAACTCAAGGAAAAGGCCTTGGTCTATCAAAAGGTTCAGACCGTGCCAAATCAGGTTTATGCTGTGACTGGGGTCACTCAAAGGCAAACGGCAGAATTAAGAATCATAGTTGATGAAGATAACGCTGAACGATGCGAAGACTATTTCTGGTCTGCTCCTATTGACAACGCAGACGAGACTGTGGGACTATCTGATAAAACCACATGGACAGTCAAAGGTAGATACATACCAGTTTCCATCAACAAACCCTCTAGTTTCGATATTCCAAGCTCAAGTGGAACCAAAGATGTTCCTGAGGAACCAATGGTTGAACCTGATGTTCCAATCAAGAGGGAAGAACCGAAAGCTCAAACTAAGAAGAGCACAGAATCTAAAATGAAAGGTAAGACAACTACAACTCAGAAGGAGAAACCAAAGGCCAGCTTCAATATTCACAAATCTCAAAAGGAGCTAGCTGAACAGAAACGCTTGAGAAATCAGAGATATGCCACGAATCTAAATGAAAGGAAAAAGCATTGGAATTCTCAAAATCCCAACTATGAGCCTCTCAGGAAAGGATCCATCGGCAAGGGAAAGGAAAAGTTGAAGGAAAATTTCAGTCCAAATTCCTACTATTCCAAATACCAGAACCGAAAGTCATGTCTCGGTCCTGAACCCACTTTTGGTCCTCGACCTAGACTCGGTCCTCGACTTAGATTCGGTCCTCAACCCAGATTCGGTCCCAATCCTAGTAATGGATCCTCCAAGTCCCAAGTTGAAACAAATTCTTTAAAGGACATCAAAGGAAAAGGAAATCTGGAATCAAACTTTGAGAAGGAAAATAAGAAATCCTCTACTAAACCTAGGAATCAAACGAAAAATCCTAAACCATAAAAACAACCCCAACTGATACACTAAAATTTAAAGAAGATAAAACAAAAATCAAGGTGTATACCATTAAAAGAAAAGATCAAACCACTCTCATTAAACGAACCTTTTTAGTTGATGTTTCTGCAGTTATTCCTTTCTCTGTGAAAAACTCACTAGGACCCAAGAAACTTTAGGTTCCTAATTCTGCTTGAATTTGCAGGTAATCAGTGACGAGCAGTTTGACGACGAATGGTATATAGACAGCGGCTGCTCGCGTCACATGACAGGGAGGAAGGAGGAGCTAAGAGAGTTTCGGTCCTTGAAAGATGGTGGGTCTGTGAAGTTTGGAAACAATTCTTATGGAACAATCAAAGGATACGGCATGATAACAAATGGAGACTTCTCGATTAGAAAGGTGGCTTATGTAGAAGGATTGCAACACAATCTCATTAGCGTGTCACAATTAGTTGTAGGCACGGGTTTGAAGGTATCATTCGATGATGAGGGGTCTGAGATAGTGGAAAACAATCCAAGAAGGTACTGCTGAAATCTGCACGAAAGGGAGAGATGTACCCTCTGAATCTTAACCCAATTCGAGGGACACTAGCTATCTGTCTACTGTCAAAGGCAAACACCGATGAAAGCTGGTTATGGCATTGACGTCTATCACACCTGAATTTCAAAGACATCAACAAATTAGTGATTGGTGATCACGTTCGAGGCCTTCCTCTTCTCAAGTTCGAAAAGGAGCATTTATGTGCAGCATGTGAGAAGGGTAAACAGAGCAGAAGAAGCCACCCTACACGTATCAATACTAAGATAGTGGAAGCACTTGAACTGTTACACATTGATTTATGTGGACCTTCTGCAATAGAGAGTATCGGTAGAAGTAAGTACATTCTTGTTATTGTAGATGATTTTTCACGCTTCACTTGGGTTTTCTTTCTTAAGCAGAAATCAGATGCTACTCCCAAGCTGAAGGCATTCATCAAGAAAATAGAAGTACAACTAAAGAAAACTGTCAGAAACATCAGAAGTGACAATGGTCTGGAATTCAAGAACAAGGATTTTGAGGACTTTCTGGCTGATAAGGGGATAACTCACAATTTTTCGGCCCCTTATACACCACAGCAGAATGGGATTGTTGAAAGACGAAACCGCTCGTTTTGTGAAGCAGCCAGAACCATGTTAAGTTTCGCTTCCCTACCTTTATACTTCTGGGCTGATGCAATTGCCGCTGCATGCTATACTCAGAATCGGTCCTTGCTCAACAAGAGATTCTCCATAACTCCTTATGAGATCATCAACAATAGGAAGCCGAATGTCAAATTTTTCCATATCTTTGGTTCAAGGTGCTTCATTTTTAATTCCAAAGAGAACTGAAATAAGTTTGATGTTAAAGCCGATGAGGGCATATTTCTGGGTTACTCTTTGTCATCAAAAGCATACAGGGTGTTGAATAAGCGTTCCAAAACAACTGAAGAGACCTATTATGTCACCTTTCATGACAATTATATGCAGAAGGTTCAAAGGACTGAAAGTGCCTCAGGAGAAATATTCCCAAAATCTGGACAGGTCTCGGTTCCAATATGCAACCTGTTTGAGGAATACATTCATCTATTCGGTGAACCAGAAAAAGCAATCCATTCAGAGGCAACGGCATCAGATAACAAACTCGATAATCTCAAGAAGATCATAGAAAAAGCTACTAAAGAGATGGAAAGCGAACCACCAAGTACTAACTCATCAATAGGCTCTCCAAACAAAGATTCAACGTTCCAGGGGGAGAGCTCTACAACCTCACAAACAAGCGGAGCTTCTGTTGAGGGGGTGAATCCAAGTTCATATCCTACATCTAAAGGTTCAGATGATAGGGCAAACACTGATCCAAAACAACCAAGTGATAGTCAAATCGAGGGGGAGAAACCAACTTCCACAAGAAATGCAGACTCTGATGCTGACAGAGATTTCACTTCGCCAGTCGAGGCGGAGAAGGACAAAGAAAGTGATAGTTCTACTGACGAAGGTGAGAGTGATCTGTCAGATGTTAAAATAGAAGTAGAAGCTGAATTGAATCCAGAATATGATCCAACCTATCCTCCATTAGTAAAATGGACAAAAGATCGTCCCAAAGAACAAATTATTGGTGAAACCTTAGAAATAGTTCTACTGACGAAGGTGAGGGTGATCTGTCAGATGTTGAAATAGAAGTAGAAGCTGAATTGAATCCAGAATATGATCCAAGCTATCCTCCATTAGTAAAATGGACAAAAGACCATCCTAAAGAACAAATTATTGGTGAAACCTCAGAAAGTGTTCTTACCCGATCTCAACTGAAGGCGAAACAAACTGCATTATTCTCTAAAGTGGAATTTTGTATGTTTAATTCGGTTATTTCCAAAATTGAGCCGAAAACTGTAAATGTTGCACTTGATCATTCAGAATGGGTTCAAGCAATGTAGGATGAGCTCCATGAGTTCGAACGCAACAAAGTTTGGAGGTTGATTCCTACACCAAAAGATGCTTCTGTTGTCGGCCTGAAATGGGTTTTTAGAAATAAGCTGGACAAAGAAGGGAATGTCATTCGTAACAAGGCTCGGTTGGTTGTAAAAGGTTATTGTCAAGAAGAAGGGATAGATTATGAAGAAACCTTTGCTCCAGTAGCAAGGTTAGAATCTGTCAGAATCTTTCTTGCATATTCTGCTCACAAGAACTTCGAAGTTTTCCAAATGGATGTCAAATGTGCTTTCTTGAATGGAGAATTAGAAGAAACCGTTTATGTTGAGCAACCGCCTGGTTTTGTGAATGAAAAATACCCTGATCATTGCTATGTCCTGGATAAAGCTGTCTATGGGCTAAAACAAGCACCGAGAGCCTGGTATGAAACGCTAACTCGCTTCTTGAAAATGTCAAAATTTAAACAAGGTTCGGTTGACCCAACCTTCTTTCGTAAGAAGGAAGGAGAACATTTGATGATTGTTCAGATTTATGTTGATGATATCATCTTCAGCTCCACGAATCCTAGCTTAACAGCTAAATTTAGGAAGTTGATGGAGACTAATTTTGAAATGAGCACAATGGGTCCAATTAACTTTTTCCTTGGTTTGAATATTAGACAGGGACCAGAAGGTATCTTTATAAACCAAGAAGCATACACCAATAACTTACTGACAAAATTTGGAATGAATGGTGACTCAAAAGTGAAGGTTCCTATGGCATTTGGCACTAAGCTAACCCTATCTTTGGAGAAACTTGCTGATATGGGCATATTTAGTTATAAAATTCATGCATTATCTTAATACTTTATGTTGATTTATCTCATTTAATTAACAAAAGGTTCTTAATTATTTTATAATTTCATTTTTCAGCAACAATTACATGCTCGGAAGGAAAATGAAGCGGAATTGGCGATTGGACGCTTGGATCTTGGATTTTGAAGAAAGAAGGATGTTGCTGGACAGCTTGACTCATCCTCAGTGTTTTGGCCATATCTCACGAACCGTAACTCTGATTGACGAGATACAAAATGTTCTAAAAACTAAACAAAATTTTGGACAACTTTCGTGTTTTGAGAAAATGCTGATTCCAAACAGACTCGGCGAGTAGGCCATCAACTCGCTGAGTTGGTCAGAAGTTTCACGATTCTTGACTTTGCCTTGCCACACACGGGATTTTAAGTGATGGACTCGGCGAGTAGGTCACTGGACTCGCCGAGTAGCCCCTGTTTTCATAATATATATATATATATATATATATATATATATATATATATATATATATATATATATATATATATATATATATATATATATAGAAACACTTCTCATTGGAACCCTAACGAATGGGGGAAGTTTAGGACGATTTTTGGAGGCCAGAAGGGTTCTTAGAAGCTGTGGTTTTCGAGATTTCAACCTAGACATCAACTTGGAAAAAGATCAAAGGCAATAACACACTACTTTTATCTTAATCTTTTGCATAAACCATGTTTCAATCATTAGATTATGTTTTTAGTTTGTTATTTGCTGTAGATATGAGCTAAAAACTCATAACTTATGTTTAGGATAGATGATTTTGTGATTATGGTTTGATTTATGGTAGGATTGATTCAATATTGGTGATTTTGTTGATTCTAGCTTGTTAAAGAACCTTATGTGTGAATGATAACTATTTTTCTGTTAATAGGAAGATAATTAAGCTGCATGAACATCTCTTAGTTGTTAACCTCATATGTTTATGTGACCACTTTATCATATGTCTAGGATTAATGAACATGAAACTAGAATTAATAAGAAAAATAGGTAAATTCATGTGTGAGCTTGTGTGATGACCATCAACAAGAGGTTAACTAAAGGACCAAATTAGTTAACCATTACAAGTCTAAATTAACCCGAATAAATAACCTAGTGAATTGAATTAAATTAGACAACTGGCCACTGTTTGAGTTAGTTTGTTCTCTAAGGATTAGTGCAGCGAACGTGAATCTAATCACTTGAATCGGTAGCCAATAGAAGAATGAATCCATTGCACTATTACCATAATATCAACCATAGGATCAATTGAGTTGAACTAAACAAAAGTTCCCTTCGTTATTGAATTTAGTTCAATCTTTGTTTATATAGTTCTTAGTTTCTCAGTTTAAATTTTAGTTAATTGTTTAAGTTTCTAGTCTTGCAAAACTAGAGAAAACCCATTATCTATTACTTGTTTTATTTAGATAATATTAACATTTATTTTAATTGTTTACCGTTCCCTGTGTTCGATACCCTACTTGCTTGAACTATATTACTAATCGATAGGTATACTGCCTTTCGTGTGTTTATTTTGTGTCTAAGTTAGTAGGATTAAAACTAGTTCGTTTCACACACATCACCTGCTGTTGATATAACACTTTATCGTCAAATGATCGGGTCCCTTATGTATCTAACAGCTAGTAGACCAGATATTATGTTTTCTGTTTGTTACTGTGCCAGGTTTCAAGCCAATCCAAGGGAACCTCACATGCTTGCTGTGAAGAACATTTTTTGATATCTAAAGAAAACTTCATCTCTCGGTCTCTGGTATCCTGCAAGATCTGGATTCTTCATCCAAGCCTTCTCTGATGCTGATCTAGGAGGATGTGGACTGGACAGAAAGAGTACTACAGGTGGATGCCAATTTCTTGACGGGAAACTTGTTAGTTGGCAGTCCAAGAAACAAACCTGTGTTTCGTTATCCACAGCCGAAGCTGAATATATTGTTGCAACATCTTGCACCTCTCAAGTGGTTTGGATTCAAAGTCAACTAAGAGATTATGGGCTAAGTATGAAGAAGATTCCTCTCTATTGCGAGTCCGAAAGTGCAATTAGGATTTGTCATAATCCAGTGCAACACTCAAAAACCAAGCATATTGCATTTCGGTATCATTTCATCAAGGATCATGTAGAATATGGGAATGTGGAAGTACACTTTGTACGATCTGCTGATCAATTAGCTGACATCTTTACTAAAGCCTTACCAGAAGCAACCTTTAACAAAATCTTACAAGGCTTGGGCATGATGGAAGGAGAGTCGGTACCGAATCCTCAAAACTCTCATTAAAATTAGACAACCGAAATGGACAGACCGCTCGGTCTATTTCGGCTCTAGACTTTTAGGGAACCGAAATGGACAGACCGCTCGGTCTATCTCGGCTCCGTAATTTTCTGGAACCGAAATGAACCGAATGCTCAGTCTATTTCGCTTCACTCATTTAAAATAAGGTTTCGGTTGTATATTCTGTGCATATCTCTCTTTTGATTTGAACTTAATTATTTTATCTTTCTGTTTTTATTCTTTTTTAGAAAATTTCAAAATTCCAAAAATATTTTATCTTTCTGTTTTTATTCTTTTTCAGAAAATTTCAAAAATTCCAAAAATATTTTATCTTTCTGTTTTTATTCTTTTTCAGAAAATTTCAAAATTCCAAAAATATTTTATCTTTCTGTTTTATTTTTTGTTTGTCTCGTATGTTTGTCTGTTTGGTTTGTCTGGTGTGTTTCTTTACTTTTCATAGGTGATATGAATACCCAAATAATCGACTGTGGATCTAAGGAAGGTAAGATTCAATTTCAAAATGAACTAGTTAAGGGTCCCTAGAAGCATGCTGCTGCATGTTGTCTTAAGCCTCTACGATCTTGAGCAGGCCTTAATGATTCGATTAACACCCATCGTTTCTTCCAAATCAGGCTAATTTATATTACTCGGTCTAGAGCTACCTTACTCTTCTCATATGAGTAAAGAGTTTCTCTGCTTTGTCATGATTATCTAGCAGAAAGTACATTCAGTTCTTTAGCCACCTCCTTATATTCTCCATCTACTTTCGGTTCACCAACGTAACCCTAGAGACTCTCGGTCTTTACCACTGAGGTTTATGGTTACACAACATCTCTGTTTGTGATCTTAGATACATTTACCACGTGCTGAGTGAAACCTAATATCCAACACCAAAAATGAATTGACGGTGAATTATACATTCAAGAACTTACTGGTTACCTGAAGAAATCTCTCTTTTTATTTTTGTGTGATCTTTTATGAAATTGTCTACTACCAAGGCATTTCTTCCCAAAGAGATCCAGTTTAATTTTTTTTGAGATTTCTGATTTCTCTATAGTCACTAAAACAATAAAACCCACCTACCTGTTCTACAAACCACATCGGTCTCACAGGTACTTCTTCCAACGTTCGGTTTTATGTTGAAACTTGAAGTTTGGTTGAAGATAAGCTACCCTAAGCCTATGATTAAAAGAAGCCTTTCAATGTTTATTAACAAACAGTTGATCGTATTTTTCGGGAAACCACACAAGCACTTCAAGTATCTCTTGACTTTGAAGGAAGTGATTCTTGCCCGGAATCCTCTGCTTTCTGTCTAATTATAAGACATCACTCACATCCCATATTTGATTTGTTTCTTTATCTTTGTCACACTTATGCACGAAAATTTTCATTTTCCAACATTCTGGTTACTGTTTGGTTTGAGTTTTGGGTTATTTATTGTAACCAAACGAGGGGCTAATGTGGAATTTTAAACACCGATTGAAGATAAGATTTAGGCGCGTGAATTTGAACGGTTTCTAAAGCCATGCGTGCTGACGTATACCTGGGAGTAAACAAACTGTCACATCGCGTTTTTTCAGGCGACATTTAGTGATCTCATCATAATCATCACGGTTTTCTCTCTCCGGGCAATGGTATATAAAGGGTTGAACATCTTATTTGTCATTTACCAGCATTCAATTCTCTCAAACTTACCAGCATTCAAGTCTCTCAAACGACGAGTAAACAATGTTCATCATCTTCTTCATTCATCAATGGCGACTTCCTCTTCAGTACATGAACACACGGCATCATCATCCTTGCTCACCTTTAAACCTAACCAAAATATGATCATTGAACTTAATCCATTCTTATATGACTCATATATGCTGCAGGTTGTGGAATGTTTAAAATATTCCCCCTTGGTTTTAGCCCTAACCGAGGTTGAAGTAGTCCCAATGTCGCTGTTATCACAGGTTTATTCCACGGTGACTTATGACAAAAACAAAGATCGTATCTATTTTACCATCCATGACAAGAAGGCTTCCGTTTCAAAGGTGAAGTTATGTTCGATTTTGAATCTTGCAGTAGATTCTTCTGTCATCTCGCCGGACTTCATCACCACATCTCAACTATTTTCAATGATGTACGAGATAGGGTATACCGATGTGCTAACAACCATTACCAAAGTGAAGAAATCTTGTTTACCCTCTCAGTGGAATGGCTTGCTCACTCTACTGATTAAGGGTTTAGCAGAAGGATGTGGTGGTTCCAATACTACAAGCAAGGGTTTTCTCGCCATTCTTTACGGCCTCTACAACGGGATCAATCTTGATTATGGCTCTATAATCTGGTCTCAGGTGGTGCAGAGTCTCAATACATCGACACGACATTCTGAAGTTTCATGTGGGCGTTTTGGACCCTGATTACAAGGAAGGCAATTAATTCTTTAGAGATTTCGATCATGCAGGATGGTCTACTTGCTTCTATTGCCACATTCCATACAAAGAAGATAATTCTCTCTGATCCGCTCAAGTTTCCTCATTATGGAATGACTCCTGAAACTATGTATCGTGGCGTTACAGAAAAGAGCAATGTCTTGGCTGACTATAGGAAACTTCCTCCTATCGGACCGAGAGTTCTGTCTCCAGAGCAACAAGCAGCTTTGGATGCACTAGAGAAGCCTACCAACAAAGGAAAGAGGGTTTCAAAGAAAGAGGATCCTGAGGAACGTAAGTCCAAGTCCTCTAAATGCAAGTCTGGTGAAGGCGATACTTCTCAACCGAAACAGAAGAAGATAAAGAAGATGGCTCGCAGACCTAGAGGGAACACCCCTCCAAGCACAGATCATGCAGATGAGCAAAGTGAGCCCTCTTCTGATTCGACCGAGGAGGAGGCCCAATCCGAAGCAGCCAGCTCCCCAGCCGAAGCTTCACCCAGCTGCCGCGTGTGTCCGAGCCTCGCATAGCCTAGCTCCGAGCCTCGCAGGTGCGCCAGCAAGCTGCGGTCCACTTAGAAGCCGACAGCGAGCCCTCGCATGTGCGAGCCATGCGAGGCATGTGCAAGACCCCCTCTGCGAAGCCTCTTAGCCGTCGGATCCGGAGACTTCTCAGCCGTTGGATCAAACTTCGGACCCTATAAATAGAAGGGTACCTGCGAGGGTTTCCGGTTACTTTTGGAATTTAGCCATTTTTAGCCCCTCTCTCCATATTTTCTTCATCTTAACATCCCGCAAAGCCCCGGTATCAATTGTAAAGCCCAGAATACCCCACGAAGTGCCCGAGAAGCTCGGAAAATTTATCTTTTCGGTTTCGAAGCCCGACTTTTGCAGAGCCCGGTTTCTCAATAAAACTCCCGGTTTTATTAGAAACGATCGTTTTAGGAAACGAATTGCTGCCCGATTTTCACCAAAATACGTGAGTGTGTAG
This sequence comes from Lactuca sativa, assembly GCF_002870075.4. Taxonomy (NCBI): domain Eukaryota; kingdom Viridiplantae; phylum Streptophyta; class Magnoliopsida; order Asterales; family Asteraceae; genus Lactuca; species Lactuca sativa. Next base: position 98,048,971 of record NC_056625.2, on the reverse strand, counting down.
TTACTTTCAATTTACACATAGATATGAAGTATTTACCTTGAAATACGTGTTATGTGTAAATATGCTAATTGTTTATTCGAGGTGACTGTTGAATTGATGTTTTATACAAGTTTTAAACTGTATATGCTTTTTATCTACAAAATATGTTGGGTAGAACATGGGTAGATGAAATAGTTGATGTGTGTTAAAATGGTGAGAGGCCTCGATGTCGATGTCGATGTTGTTGTTGTTGTTGTAGTCATCTAGCGAAGTATAGATGACGACCACGGACTTTCTAGATAGTCCAGTGGAACACTAGCAGGTTCGCAACTTGTAAGTGTTGATGAATTAAATGTTCATTGGCGTACTTCATCCCCCTCATGGTTGCCTTAAGGACATGTATGGCTGAGGAAACCCCTTAGCAGTAGTGTCCATGCCGATGATAATCCTTAGGCTAGGTCCCTTGTGATAGGTGTTTAGGGACGTAAAGTGAGGACAACGGGAATGGGTAATCAGGGTTATTGTTGATTGGTGAACTTAATAAGTATATTATTACTGTGGGTTGAAAACCCTATATGCTCACCAGGCTCCCAAGCCTGACCCACTCAGTTTTATGATTACAGGTAGTGGACCCTGAGCATAGTCGGAGGATGACGAGAGATTTTTGGATTATAGGCCAGTAGTTATAAATAACTGTTGAAAGGCTTATAATGTCTTGTTTATGCTTTTGATCTGTATCGGAACATGACATCCCGAGGTTTTGATATATATATGGAAAATATATACCTTCTTAATGAAGGATTTTGATAAACTTTTATCATATATTGTTTGGGGACCAATTCCGCAATATCTTATAAAAAGATTTCTCAGATTTTATTTTAAAAAGCATAAATTAAATCGGTCTTTTCTGGCCGAGAAATATGGGGATGTCACATATCTGTTTATATTGTTGTGTTGTTTATGATACTTAGGGTTTCTGATAGTCATCAGGACTACTAATAGTCCCAGGGTTACATATAACCCATTACTGATTATTATGGTTTTGTTATATGTGATATTTCGGGGGAACTCGCTAAGCTTTAGCTTATAGTTGTGGATTAAATGTTTTCAGGTACCAGTGGTGATCATGGGAAGGCAAAGGCTTGAATGTACACACTCATCAGCAACATTGGAGATTTCACATCATTTCTATTACTCTGAATTTCAAACATCTATATTTTGGAGCAAATGGATTTTCTTAACTTGGGATTTATTTAAAATGTTATTTTACCTTAATGAAAAATTTGTTTATGAAAATGGGACGTTACAAGGTAGGTGCAATATGAGCTTAGAATAAAAGTACATGTATCATTTTATTTAACACACAAAGCATGCATTCGGTTTTCCCATTTTATCCGGAGGTGTAGGGACAAGAAAAGCACATGTATATATCGTGGGTCATGGCCAGTGATGAGCATGTGCAATGTGGGCATGTGCACAAGGACCATTTTTTAAGGGGCATAATTTTTTTAGTATATTCAGTTTCAACCCAAATCTAAATGCAAAGATAGTCCAGTTCAACTCTCATCGTAGTCCAGACGAGAGAAGGCAAGGCATCATCGCAGATTGGCAAATCACAATAGTACAAAATTTATTTAGCTATCACTTAGAGCTTAGGCTTCATCGTATAGCATCGAGGGTGAAGGGTTTAGGGTTGATTAATTATTCAGTCATTTGAATCACATAATCAATCATTATTAGGTAATCAATTACCATCACTAATTCAACACCGACCATGATCATCAGTTATTAAGTTTATAATTGAATACTTCAAACTTGCTCATTAATTGAATGAATAGATTATCAGATTTAGAAATCAGAATGTTAAACTTAAATCATTATCAATTTGACAGTTTATCACTTATTTACTTTATTATAAATCAGATTATAGTTAATATCTATAGTTAATGACTTCATGTTGAAATTCTAAAATCTGATTGAATGTTGAATCAAGTTAATAAATTACCAAATAGTATAAGAAACTAAAATCAAATTATCATATTATGTTTATTGTATAAATGTTTATTGGAATTTAGAAATCAGAATGTTGAATCATTATCACTTTATCAGATTATCGTTAATGTTGAAAATCTGAAATTTGATTGAATGTTGAATTAGATTATCAGATTATGTTTATTGTAATTAGTTGAATGTTGAAATTTGAAAGTAATGAACTTGTAGTGATAAATTCTAAACAACCATTCGGTAGTTTAAAACGTAAAAAGAGAAAACTATAAAAAAATAGAGAAAGGCTGAAGTCGGTGCTCTAGATAATTTTATCCATAGGCAACATGTGTTAAGTGCATGTTGAAGAACAAGAACATCTAGAACTAGAAGTATAAGAGGCAGAAGATCAAGAGCCCATTAAAGAACTTGTTGATATATGTGATCCAAGAAGGTGGGAAAATTTTAATTATTAGCATATTAAACTTTTGTTAATTATGTATGGTCCCTATGCTAAATTTGGTAGACGGTTTTCTATAGCTTTATACACAAGAACTCTATCAATTTTGGGGAAGTGTGACATAGAATGGCTTGTATATTTGAAAGATCTCGACATGGTATTTTTTTCTATTGTAAAGTGTTTAGAAAAGGAATTTCGAAAGGTAAATGGTGTAGTGAAGGTTATTCAGATTGACACCATGTTACCACTAAATTTACAGAACACGAAATTTCCTTGGATCATCTCACAAATAGGAAGACGTGGTTTGATGTGAGTAAAAGATTGAACTTGAACGAAACAATTGATAAAGCTCAATACGAGCAATTCAAGAAATAAAGAGATTATTGGAAACAAGTCCTTTTGAGAATCACTGCACTAGTGAAGCTTCTTGCTAAACATAATTTATCATTTTGTGGATCAAATGAAAAGTTGTATAAAAAAGGTAGTTATAAATTGTATTTTTTGTTCCAGTTCCACCAAATACCTTTTTGTTAATTACTATGATTGATTCCACTTTTTATTTGTTAATTGTATTTAACAAGTAATGGAATTTTTTTGGTGTCATTGACCCGGTTATCAAAGAGCATGTGCAGTGGATCACAAGTGATAGGCTTCATCTGAATTATCTTGGACACATGATCGAAAGCAAACTAATACTTTTGATAGCTCAAGAAATTAAAAAAAGAACTTATCAAAAAGATAAAGAAAGCAAGGTACTACTCAATCATACTTGATTGTACTCCTGATTCAAGTCACCAGGAACAAGTCACTAATAGTGAGGTATCTAAAGTTGTCATATATTTTTGTTGCTGTTGAGGAGTCCTTTTAAGTTATTTAAATATTGACGATACATCAGCAAAAGGACTATTTGATATTACACTTAAGGAGTTAAAGTCTCCTGGTCTTGAAATTAATGATATGTGTGGCCAAGGCTATGATAATAGACCAAATATGAAAGGAAAACACCAAGTAGTGCAAAAGAGATTTTTAGATATAAAACCTTGAGCATTTTACACTCCTTGTGGTTACCATTCTCTTAATCTAACATTATGTGATATGGATAACAAGTGTGTTAAAGGAAAGAACTTTTTTGGACTCATCCAACACATTTATACTATCTCTGAAAATTCTACTAAAAGGTGAGAAATTTTGAAAGATAATGTTAAAGCTTGGAATCTTAATTCATTGTGTCAAACGCGTTGGGAAAGTTGGGTTGAGAGTGTAAAGGCTATTAAACTGTAATTTGTTGATATACGGGAAGCTTTACTTCAAGTTGGATAAAAGGATAATGATGTTGTAATTGCAAGTGAAGCAACTTCACTAGTAGAAAAAAGAACTAGGTGACTTTGAATTTTTTGTATCAATTCTTATCTGGTTTCAAGTATTAAACCAAGTGAATATTGTGAGTAAAAAGTTACAATCAAATGATATGCATAATGATAATATTATTACAAAAATAAACAGATTGATTAAGTACATCCAGGATTATAAAGAAACTGGTTTTTCAAAAGCAATTGATAAAGTTAAGGAGATTAATAATGAAATGGGTATTGATCAAATATTTCCACAAAATCGTTTGATTCAAAGGGGAAAAAAGGTTTGATGAGAGTTCAAGAAGAAAAAAAGTGTCATTTACAGCTGAAGAGAATTTTAGAGTTACTTATTTCTTATAGATTATTGATCAAGATATTTCTTCTCTTGAGACAAGATTTGAAAAATTGAAAGAGTCTAAAAAATTATTTGGTTTTTTATTTCCACATAATTTGAGGAGAATTGAAGATAAAGATCTTAAGTCGTCTTGTCATTCACTTGAAAAGAACTCAAGTTTGAAGAAATATCGAATATTGACGCCGAGGAACTTCATACGGAGTTGAAATTATTTGACACATTGGAAACAAATAAATACAAAATATTGTTGACTATTCCAGTAACTGTGGCATCTGCAGAAATGAGTTTTTCGAAATTGAAGTTTTTGAAATCTTACTTACGCTCCACAATGACCCAAGAAAGACTTAGCGGTTTGGCGATGATATCTATTGAGAATGAAATATTAGAGAGTACATAATACACAAAGTTGATCAACCAATTTGCTATCAAGAATGCTAGGAGAGCTTCATGAGTCGTCAGTTAGCTGTTACGATAAGTAATTACTCACTAAAATACTAAGATTTTGACATGTTTACTGCTATAAAGTTTATCTTTGTTTTTTTCTAAAATAGTTTTTGTAATTTAATTCGTTACAATTAACACCCAAGGGTCTTTTTCTCGACTCGTCCTGGGAATTTGAATCCTTAGGATCGGCCCTGTCGTGGGTGTCATAATGATGATGAAAATGAGAGTTGTCATATTCTTTGCCATTATCACATTGAAAGGTTTTAATTTCGGTATTGAATTGGTTTTTTCTATAAGCCCAAAAGTGAAGAAATTTGGAAAACACATCAGATTTGTTTCTAAGAGGATATACCTAAACAAAATGAGTAAGCTGATCAAGGAAAATCACATAATTTTTTTATTCCACTATGACTTTGCAAGGGAGAAGTCCACATATCGGAATGAATAACTTGAAATGGAAATAACGCATCAGTTTTAAACAAATCAAAAGAAAAAAAATATGTTTGCTAAGTTGACAAGCATTACAAAGCACATGTGAATCCTTATTATTACATGATATTAAAGGACTAAAAATTAAATGCTTGAGAATGGGTTGTCTCGGATGACCAAGTCTTTTGTGCCATAGAGATGAGCTAAGGGCGAGAAAGGCATGAGGAATCGGAGCAGTAAAAGGGTATAAATTTCCAGATCTATCACATCTGATTAGAATTTTCTTAGTGAGGAAGTTCTTTACAGAAAAACTGAATTCATCAAATTTAATGGAATATTTATTATCTTGAATAAGTTTACGAACAAATATGAGATTTTTAATTAGTTGAAGGGTAATAAGGACGTTTTAGGTATAAGGTGCGAAAAGGATTGAAACAAAGAGTTGAATGACCAATTTTAGTAACCGAAATACGAGATCCATCAATGACTAATACTGATGAATTAGAATTATTGCACCTATTGCTAAAGACTTCAAAATACTTAGGTCGACATAAAGGTGAGCAGTGGCCCCGATATCCATGTATTAATTAGCATTACTGAGGTCTTGAAGAGTCATGGAGATGTACGCTTGTGGCAATGTGGTACCCTGATCACACACATATTGAAAAAATTGCCAAATTATGGGATTTTGAGATTGTGGGCCAGTTGATCTGCTGATGAGGCCTGTTTTGAGGGCTATTCGGACATACATAGGTGGGTGAAAGAAGGATCCCGAGATCATTATTTTTGGGTCACTGGTGAGTAAACAGACCATGCTAGGAGTAGAATACTTCATCCCAGCCATTGTTCTGCGATGGAAATAATGAGCCAGGAGCAGAGCTCCTACCATGTCGACCTTGTCCTCCTCGGCGACAACCTCTGTCGCCACCCTTATAAGTACGATCGCCACCTCTGTCAGAGTTAGAAGATCATCGATTTTGATTTGAGGGGAGATTTTCATGCGTGGTGTTGAGAACTGTTAGAGCTGAAGAATTGTCATGATGAATAGGTTGCACCATACGGGTTTGTTCATTTAGCATAGCACGTTCCTCCAAGGTAAGAATCTACCTCATTTAAAGAAACGTGTGAAAGGGTTTTTGATGTATGATTGTGGTAACCACATGAGCAAATTTTTGTAATAAACCATTAATGGTATATATCACCAAATTCCTTTATGAAACCGAAGGCACAATGTTTGAGAGAAGATCAGTAATTTCTTTTATTTTGGTGTAGTATGTCATTACTGTAAAGTCCCTAATAGACAAATTACGAAGTTCATCATCCAGGTCCATTGTTGTGGATTCTTTATTTTCATTGAAAAGGGTTTTAATCGATTTACAAACATCAGCCATTGTGGAATCATTTTTTTATAATGATTTGAAGAATGGGTTCGGTGAGAGTCCCATATAGCCATTTTTTACTATATTATCAACAGTATCCCACACTGGATCACCTAGGTTGGAGGAAGAACCATCAAGATGATTATACACAATGATGGGATTAAAACAACTTTTAATCTATGAAGATCGATTAGATCTTGAACAAGTATATGAATATGAAACAGCAAGAACGCAATATTAATAACTAAGCAAAACGCAATATTAAGAACAAAACAGCTTGAATCAATCGAGTCGAATGATTAAATAAAATCCCTAGAAGAGCTCGATTAAGAACATCAACTGTAAAGGATTGGAAGATTACAAGTACGATTACAGGAAAATATATTGTATACTTGATTAATCGTTGTATCGATAATCTCTAGAATCTTAACCTAATATGCATGCAAGCATTAACTTAAATACTATACATAAAAGGCTCTCGGTTGGACAGGCCCAAACCGGAGAATAAAAGGCTAATCTAACGAGCCCAAAAGACGCAACATCAAAACTCTTTTCAGCCCAACAATCTCCCCCTTTGCGTCAATTTGGAGCGAGACCTTCACTTCTTACTTGGGCCGGCGGCTGAAGCTGGTACCTTCTTCTTCACGGTACTAAACAGACACTTGGTTATGGAAAGGATGGTCTGTCTAAACCGGATGTACCAATTGATCATATCATTGAAGTACTTGATGTCATCAGCCGAATTGTCTTTACACTGCTTGATGATGAATAAGATGTGCTCCAAGCAAGTTGTAGTGTAAAGATGTTTGTCAGCTAAAGCGAAGAGACATTTCTGTCCTTCGGCTCTAGTGAACATCACAGAGTTTCGCCTTGAATCTATCTTGCCCATTTGCATTTGATTCAGATCACTGGCCGATCCCACAGGTTTGACTTTCGGTTTCTTCTTAAAAACTGTGGCAACCTCCTGATCCATTAGGGCCACCTCCATGATATAGCATGCCAGCATCCTTTTGACATGGTGTAAGATGGGACCATATTCGGCTTCGTTTGTCAGCAGGATATTGTACAAGACTATCCAATCATGAGGGTTCAGATTGGGCAGATCCGCCAGAGAGATCATGTGAGCAGTTCTTGCAGATCCTCGGATAAGCTTGAACTTGACGTTTGTGAATCTCCCACGGCAAAAGGCTTCATCACCCGAACATTGACAATCTTCTGGGCGCTCCATGTAAGGTATTGAGGGCGAGCGGCCTCCAGGTAGAAGTCAATGAGCTCCCTGTCAAGCTCATCGTTCGGATGCGGGACTTCAGAAACATTAGAGAAGGCGTGGAAGATGAACGCCTTTCGAGTTAGCGACATATCAAACTGCGAATCAATAGTGTTGTTGCAGTCGAAAGATATCATCGGCTCGAGCCACAGTATGCATGGAGTCTCTATGGCCTCTTTTATCAAACGATCCCTGGTCCAGGCAGGGAAGAGCAACTTTCTGCTCTCAAGGAGATCGTGGGCTTCTTTTTGCTTTCGTTCGGCTTCTTCAGCCTCACGCGCCACACGACTGGCATAGTCTTCAGCATTGCGACTGTTCTTTCTTTTTAACATGTCCGCAATGGTCTCCTTGTCTTCATCTTCATCTTCATCTTCATCCTCAGCTATGTGTTTACCCTTGTTCTTCACACCCGAACCCGAGGCATGACCAGTTGGGGGTGGTTCGGTTGTGTGAGTAGCTTTGGAGGACGGAGGTGGTTTCGATCCTTTCTTCTCTTCTCCCCCTTGTTTCGGAATGGACACGAAACTCGGCAGGCCTTCAATCTTGCTTAAGAGGTCCATGGCCGGGGAGAGCTTTTCAGCGAGGGTGCGCCTCACCGAATGATTAAGGATGGGATCGTGTGCCTCAAGGATGTTTGAAAGAGCTGCGTGGACATCCGAAACACACATCTTTATGACCTCCCTCTCGGATCGAAGAGCTTCCAATTGTTGTTCGGAGTTGGAAAGCTGCGTGCTCTTGACCTTTAGGGTAGTTGTTTTACTCGCCAGAACGTCCATCAGAGAGTTCTCTGCCGCAAGATCCTCTTGTAGTTTTGCCAGACGGGCATCGATGGAGGCACGGAGTGCCGAGTTGTCGTCGCTGATATTTTGTCGGAGGGTAGCGAACGAAGTCAACTCCGTCGAGACGAACTTGGCCAATTGCTGAACAATCGGTTCCAGAGTTGTCTTTGTGGCATTGGCGCTTTCCTGCAGAGACTGCAGCAGGACAGAAGCGTCATTGAATAGTTTATCGACTTTTTCGGTCGCTGCCTCACAGGCTCGGGTGGAGGCGTCTATAGCAGCAGTTGCTGAGGCCACGGAATCATGTTGAGCCCTGGAGAAGGCGTCAACAATCTTCTGAAGGGCAGCTTCAGACATAGATGACTGCTGGTTGGAAGAGGAGGCGAGAAGCTGATCAACCTTCTCGTTAAGCTCGCGAAGATGCTTCTTTGTCACTGGAGCATCATCCTCCTCATCACTCTGAACTTGAAACGGACTATAGTAGACCGAATCAAAGTTCATGTGATCACCACCAAGGTATTGATCATCGCCATCGGAGGCGTCTTCTGGAGATTGAGGTGGTGGTGAAGTTGGGGGTGTTGTGGGTTTGGTTGGTTCAGGTTGAGTGGGTGGGGGGTTAGTTTCGGGTGGTGGTGGTGTATGGGTTTCGGTTTGTGGAGGTTCGGTTACGGTAGGGGTTTGGGTTACAGGTGGTGTTTCGGTTGATGTGGTGAATATGGGTGGGGGTATAGGAATGGAGTTTGGGGGAATAGTGGGGTTTATGGTGGGAATGGAAATAGGTATTGTGGGTGGAGGAGAAGGAACTGGGGATTGATGAAGTTCCATGTCCGGGGTTGGGGACCGAGGGGGTGTGTTGTCTCGTTGAGGAGATTCGTCTCCTTGGGATCCCTCAGAGTCCGAACTCCCACCTTCGGATTCGCTTGATGAGGAGGGAAGGACGAGCTTTCGCTTCTGTTGGGTCTTCCTCCTTTTCGGTTGAGGGGATGAAGCAGCCTTCGGTTGTTTGCGCTTCTTGGGAGAAGGTCCCTTTGGAGCTTTGGACACTTGCTTCCCTTTGTCACCCTTTTTGCCCCTGGCCACCAGTTTGTCAGCATCATGAATCGATCGCAGCATGTCCGGTGTCAGTTCCCGCGGACCAGTTTGGCGAAACTCCTTGATCGTTCTGATCAGTCTGCTATCAGCGGGCACATCGGCATACATCGACTCCGGGATAGAGCCAATGAAGGAGAATTTTGATGCATCGGATACGATGATCTTCTTGGTATGAAAGGTACCAATAGAAGACATCGATGCACCGTCGGCTGTGGGAACGTTAAACTTGTCCATGGCCCATCTTGTGATCAAGATCCAGAACCGGGCCAGCGACACCTCGGAGTGTCGGGAAGAGGAAGAGAGGCTCTGAATCAGTTGTTGCCAAAGGACAAACCCATAGTCCAGATTGATCCCGTTGTACACCCCATACATAATCGACAGGAAAAGACGACTGGCCCCGTCTGATCCTGAGCTCCTCTCTGACATTCCCTTGAAGAGAACTGTAAATAACCCATTCCACTGGGGCGGTAGGCAGGACTTCTTGAACCTTGCGACGGAGGTGAGAACTTCCGTGTAGCCCATGTTGTAGAACATGTTGTACAGCATACCAACCGGAATCGTCTCCGGGTGAACTCGCGATGGGTCAGCAGCAAACCCAAGCATGGTGCAGAAGCGGGGGCGAGAAATCGACGTCTTGTGTTCCGCCACTTCGAAGAATACCCTGTCGACGGCCTTGTCGTAGTAAGCCGTTGCGTAGACCTGAGATAAGGCCACCATTGGCACCGTTTCAATCCTTGACAGTGCAGGAGCAAGCTGGGAGTATTTGAGACACTCGATGACCGGCGACATATAGGAATCATAGGCCAGTGGGTTGAGATCAATCACCAGGCATTGCTGAGGTCGGATGGGAAGAATCTGAGAAGTTGCATGAACTGATGAAGAGTCAGCCATTGTTGCAGGTTGGGAGAAGAAGATGACCGGGAGAGAGTTTGGAAGTAGTTTTGCTTTGGAAATTATGGGGGCAGTAAAGAGGTAAAAGGCGGTGTTGATGGGTTTTTATAGTAGGTGACAGGAGAGAGAAAAATCGTTTCAAATCTCTTATGGAAATACGAAACGGGTTTTTGGAGTGACTGATTGGTGACAGTTGGGACGTGCGATGATCACGTAGGAGAGAGAGTGTCAGATTCCTAGGATCACGCCGCCCAATAAGCGCCGGTTCAGAGAAAGAAATCGTTTCCATTTCCACATGCGCCTGTAACTTCAGAGATATGACGCTTCGACATTGCACACGCGTCCTCAAGTGTCAGAAGAAACGCGGCCGTTTCAAATTCACGCGCCCTCCTTTTTATCGTCGTTTGAATTTCTATCCATTTAACTCCCGCCGAGTCAGCAACTTTTTGTCTTTTCCCCTTTTTAATCAGCTGTATTCAATTTAGGACCCACGTGGCTGATTTTTGGCCTCAACTTCATTAGTAACGCTTCAGTAATAATCCAGCCTGTAAAGTAATTAGTAACGGAATTTTTGAAAATCTAGGATTTTCGTGCAAAGAGTGTAAAAGAAAAAGAAATAAAGCAACTCTTTTTAGGATAATCTGTGATGTCCATAAGGACACGAAACTGATGATCCCGGGCACGAATCTCTTCCTTCAAGGTTAAGAAGAACCTCAAAGTGTTAATGTGGAATCCCGTTGAATTACGATCAAACATTTATTAAGAAATGTTGAAAGGCTTCTTGTAATTAAGCTAAGAAATGGTGGGTTCGCTTTGATTCAACAATGCAATTCTTGATATAAGAACGAATGTGAACAAAGTACTTGTGAGACCGGAGTAGTCTGTTGAACAAGTAGGTTGGAGTTGATTTTGAAGTGGCTTGGATTAATATGAAATCTCAGATAAAAAAAATTTAAAACTAGATCCCTTGGGAAGAAATGTTATGGTTTGTAACAATTCATTGGAATCATGAAAAAAAAATTGAGACTCCATGAAGGTACATTCGTCAATTCATTGGTGAAAACTTGATCAAATTAATTTGTCACCGTCAATTCTTTGGTGTTGAATTTTGGGTTTCACTTAGCTCGTAGTGGCACGAAACTAAGATCATAAACACAGATGTTGTGTAACCATAAACCTCAGTGGCAGTTTCTGAGAGTCTTAAGGGTTACAGTGAGGAAACGAATGTAATGGAGAAGAGTTATAGGGATGGTGAAAGGAAACATAGTACCGAATGCCATTGGGACTTTGACTTTTGAGTCTCCCATCATGCCAAACTTCGCTAGGAGAGTCTTCGTGTAAGCTTCCTGATTGATAAAGATGCCTTCGGGTCCCTGTCTTATATTTAAACCAAGGAAAAAATTAATAGGACCCATTGAGCTCATTTCAAACTTAGTCTCCATCAACTTTCTGAATTCAGCTGTTAAGCTGGGATTCGTAGAGCCAAAGATGATGTCATCGACATAAATTTGAACTATCATAAGGTGGTTACCTTCTTTTTTGCGAAAGAAGGTTGGGTCAACCGAACCTTGTTTGAATTTTGACATCTTTAAAAATTTTGTAAGCGTTTCATACCAGGCTCTCGGAGCTTGTTTGAGGCCGTACACAGCCTTATCCAGAATATAGCAATGATTTGGATACTTTTCGTTCACGAACCCAGGAGGTTGCTCCACATACACAGTTTCTTCAAGTTCTCCATTGAGAAATGCACACTTGACGTCCATTTGGAAGACCTCAAAGTTTTTGTGAGCAGCATAGGCCAGAAATATTCTAACAGATTCTAGTCTAGCTACTGGAGCGAACCTCTCTTCGTAATCTATTCCTTCCTCCTGACAGTATCCCTTGACTACCAGACGAGCCTTGTTCCTAATGACATTACCTTCCTTGTCCATTTTGTTTCTAAAAACCCATTTAAGACCAACAACCGAAGCATCTGGAGGAGTTGGAATGAGGCGCCAGACTTTGTTCCTTTCAAACTCGTTCAGTTCGTCTTGCATTGCTTGAACCCAATCAGACTGATCGAGGGCAGTGTTCACTGTCTTCGGTTCAACTTTTGATACGAATGAGTTAAACATACAAAACTCTACCTTTGAGAATAAAGATGTCTGTTTTGCCTTCAGTTGAGATCGGGTCAAGACCTTATCAGATACATCACCAACTACTTGAAAGATAGGATGATCTCTGGTCCATTTGGTAAGAGGAGGGTAATTCGGGTCGAAGGTTGGATCTAGTTCAGCACTGATCATCTCTTCGGGCTCAGATTGGCTATCGTCATCAAGCGTCATATCATCATGCTCCCTCTCAAATAATGAGTCTTGAGAAACATGAGGCTCAGGATTTTGTTGTGGTGCTGGATTTTCAAACGTTGAAGCACCTTCGTATGGAGGGGCATCTTCGGTTGGAGAGACACCTTCGGTTGGTGAAGGACCTTCAGTTGAAGTAGTAGAGCTTGGCTCCTCCTGGACTTGTGAGCTAAGCTCCCCCTCGACATGAGAACTTGGCTCCCCCTCGACAGAAGCAGTGTTGGTTGAAGATTCATTAGTGAGCGATTCTCCTTCATGCATTCTTTTCGCAGCATCTTCCACAATTTGTTTCATATGATCAATTTTGTTGTCAGCTGCACCTGCTTCTGAGAGAGAAGTTTTTTCCGGTTCATCAAAGAGTTCCAGAAATTTCTCGTACAAATTGGCAATTGAGACTGTGACTTGGCCAGTTTGAGGAAATATTTCCCCGACAGTGTCTTCTATGGCCTGTAGCTTCTTGACGTAGTTATCGTCGAAGGTCACATAGTATGTCTCTTCAATCCTTCTTGATCGTTTGTTTAGTACCCTGTACGCCTTGGATGTGAGTGAGTACCCCAGAAAAATTCCCTCGTCGGCTTTGACATCAAACTTGTTGCGGTGTTCTTTAGAGTTAAAGATGAAACACCTTGAGCCAAAAACGTGGAAAAATTTCACATTGGGCTTTCTGTTGTTTAATATCTCATATGGTGTGAGCGTGAATCGCTTGTTGAGATAGGACCTGTTTTGTGTATAACAAGCAGCAGAAATAGCGTCAGCCCAAAAATAAAGAGGTAAGGAAGCGAAACTTAACATAGTTCGGGCAGCTTCACACAGAGATCGGTTTCGTCTTTCGACTATCCCGTTCTGCTGTGGTGTATAGGGAGCTGAGAAATTATGACTAATTCCCTTTTCTGCAAGAAACTCTTCAAACTCCCTGTTCTTGAATTCGAGATCATTGTCGCTCCTGATGTTTCGAACGACCTTCTTGAGCTGGACTTCAATTTGCTTGATAAACACTTTCAGCTTTTGAGTCGCTTCAGATTTGAGTTTAAGAAAGAACACCCATGTAAATCGAGAGAAATCATCAACGATGACAAGAATATACTTGCTACCACCGATGCTTTCGATAGATGAAGGACCACACAAATCGATATGAAGTAATTCGAGTGGTTCAACAACTTTTGTGTTGATTACGGATGGGTGACTTTGACGACTCTGCTTTCCCATTTCGCATGCAGCACATAGATGCTCTCTGTCAAACTTGAGCAATGGAAGACCCCTAACATGACCTCCAGTGACAAGTCGGTTGATGTCTTTGAAATTGAGATGAGAGAGTCTTCTGTGCCACAACCAGCTTTCGTCGAATTGAGCTTTTGATAGCAGACATATGGCTGGGTTTCCTTTGATGGGTTTCATGTTCAGAGGAAACATTTCACCCTTTCGCTCTGACTTCAGAATCACTTTCTTTGTCTTTTTCTCTATGATTTCAGAACCTTCATCATCGAATGAAACTTTGAGACCTGTACCTCCAACAAGCTGAGATACACTGATGAGGTTGTGTTGAAGTCCTTCCACATACGCCACTTTCCTTATTGTAAAGTCACCATTCGTTATCATCCCATATCCCTTTATGGTGCCGAAAGAGTTATTTCCAAACTTAACGTTGCCACCATTTGCAAGAGATCTGTATTCCCTGAGCTCCTCTTTCCTCCCTATCATGTGACGCGAGCAGCCACTGTCGATGTACCATTCTTCGTCAAACTGCTCGTCACTTATAACCTGCAAAAATTAAGCAGATTTAGGAACCCAAAGTTTCTTGGGTCCATGTGAGCTTTTCATGGGAACGGGAATAGTAAGAGAGATGTCAACTAGATATGTTCGTTTTATTAGAGTTGTTTCATCTTTCTTTTTAATGGTAAAGACTTTTATTTTATTGACATTAGGGATGTTCGTTTTGGACTCAGGTTTGGATTCATCGACCTTCTGCTTTCCCTTCTGTTCAGCAGATGGATGAGGTTTTTGAGAACCAACGGAATTAGCGTTAGAGCAAGATGGAGATGAATGGTTGGAAGTAGAAGAACTAGAAGAATTAGGAAGAGAGGATTTGGACTTGGATGGAGATGTCTTCCTTGCTGATGACTCTAGGTGACCCTTTTGCTTTTGATCGTTGGTGGGGTTAACCTTCGAGTCTTGTTCTTTGTTTATTTCGGAGCCGAACCTCTGTGTTCGGTTGGAGTTGTTCTTGGAACCGAACCTTTGGTTTCGGTCGAAGTCCTTTTCAGAACCGAACCTTGGCTTTCGGTTGGTGTTTTCTTGTGAACCGAACCTTGGCTTTCGGTTGGTATTTTCTTGTGAACCGAACCTTGGCTTTCGGTTGGAGGAACTTTCAGGCTTTCGTACAGGATTGTTTTCATACTTCAGATTCTTGTCCTTGTGTGTATAGTATGCGTTCTGGGAGTGCCAGAATTGTTTCCTTTCAGAAAGATTTTTCCTGTATCTTCGGTTCCTCTCTATCTTCTTATCCCTCATCTGCTTAGGTTGATGATGAACGTTCGCTCTTGTTTTTGCTGTCACTTTGACTGATTCCTTTTGAACTTCAGGAGTTTTTCTTTGAGCAGAGGGAACAGATGGAATATCTGAAGAAGATTCAGTTTGCCCTGAGGAAGTGGAAGGAGTATCTGATGAAGTTTCGCTTCGAGCTGTAGGTGTTGAAGGAATGTCTTCTTTTGCTAAACAATTATCCTCTTGACGAATTTCTTTCGTACCACTGGTGCTTGGTTCACTGAAATTATCGGGCTTGTTCAAGGGTTCAGGTATATATCTCCCTTTTCTCATCCAAGAGGTTCTTTCAGATAGGCCAACGGTTTCGTTTCCATTATCAATAGGAGCTTCCCAGAAATACTCATCACAGCCATCAGCATTGTCTTCGTTAACAATAGCTGTGAGTTCAGCTGTTTGATGTTCGGTTACTCCAGTCACCTTGTATACTTGATTTGGAGTGGTCCTGACCTTTTGATACACAACAGCCTTTTCTACTAATTTCGGGGACTTTTGTTGGGACAATCTAGCGAATTCCACAGAGTTTTCAGAAATAAGATTTTTGTGGTTTTCAGTTTCGCTTTTAACAAATTCTGAGCAGTCAACCGTATCCTCCACAGAAATTTCACTCATGTTTTCGTCCTCGTTAAGCTCAGATGCATTTTCAACATCGATTTTGTTTTCTGAGCTTACGTTGGCGTTTAGAGAGTCAAATTTTTGCATGGTTTCGGTTCTCAGTTTAAGTCGGTCATTTTCGTCCAAAAGGTTTTTGAGCATGTCCTTGTGGTCTTTGGACTTAATGAAGGACTCAATTTTGTCCAGTCCATACATATAGGTCGGATTGACATCATCAGATGATATCACACTCTCACAATTGTAGGCTTCGGCATCGATTTCATCCTCCTTAAATTCTAGAAAGGGTAAAATCATGCGATGGATCTTTTGTCCTATCTCACAATCCAAGTGAAGTTGAGTAATATTGGAATATAAACGTTTAGCTATTAAACAAAAAACATTTCGTTGTTTTAACAATTTCAAATTGTCTCTCTGCAAATAAATGTTTTCGTCTTTAACTTTAATTAATTCCGACTCTTTTAACTTAATCCACATTCGCCGCTCCTCACTCTTCGACGCCGCCCTACTTAATTGATCAGTCAGGTTAGAATTGGTGACTCGAGTTTGAGTTAGGCTACTATCTAAATGAGAAATTCTTGTATTAATATTCTTTAGTTCTTTCTCGTAAGAAGATGGTGGTACTTTAGATGAAATAAAAGCAGATTGTACCTTCTTTATCAGTTCATCGAGTTCATTGAACTGCTGGCTGAGTGGTTTGGCCGTAAAGCACATATCCTCCTGCACCTTCGGTCCATTGCTTCCTCCATCGGTGTTGCATCCCCTCATTTGAGACACTTCAGTCACCATGAAGCATTTTCCATCACTGCTTTCCTCCTTAGCCACATATGCCTTTCCATGAGTAGGCTTCCTCACTTCTTCGTCTTCTGAGTCAGTAGACCAAACTTCAGTGCTACCGAACTCATCGTCATTGACCGAACCCTGCACAATAAGAGCATTAATAGAAGGGTTAGCGGTAGACTTCTTCTTTCTCAACTCATCCAATCTCTTCTGCAGCACAGCTTCCGCATCATTTCCATTGTCCTTTTCAGCCATCTTCTTAAGAACACAGTCCTTAGCGTAGTGGTTCTTGCCACCACAATAGAAACAGCTTACTCCGGAATCGCCGTCTGCTTTCGGTTCCTTTTTGGGCTCCTCAGCTTTCGGTTCATTGTTTGCTTTTTCCGAGCTGTAACTTCCCTGCCAGTTTCGGTTTTTGTTGCTGGGGAATCTCTTCTTTATGAACCTCTTAGGATTGGATACCATCATGGCATAATCCTCAGTTGAGAGGTCATATTCTTCCAAGTTGAGCTCTTCATCCTCCACCACAGCTTTACTTTTAGATAGGAGGGCCAACGAACCAAGACTGGAGACAACATTCTTCTCTTGAACCACAATCTTCTCTTGGGACTTTAGAATACCCACCAGTTTCGCCAAAGAATATGATTTAAACTGTTTATGGGCTTTAACTGTGGAAACAACTGCTCTCCATTCAGATCGCAGTCCGTTCAAGAAAGTAACCTTTTGTTCGATGAGCTTCCTTTCAATGTCGTGTTTGATCATCTTGCTGAGAAGATGATTGAAGCGATCAAACGTCTGGGTCACAGTTTCTTCGGCCCCTTGCCTGAATTCACCAAATTTAGATAGAAGCAAGGTTTGGATGGAATGTTCAAGATCTTC
The DNA here is from genome assembly GCF_002870075.4 of Lactuca sativa. Lineage (NCBI taxonomy): Eukaryota > Viridiplantae > Streptophyta > Magnoliopsida > Asterales > Asteraceae > Lactuca > Lactuca sativa. The sequence goes on along the minus strand of NC_056625.2, from coordinate 98,031,410 downwards.
GTCTGTGGAATACAGTTCGTGAAGTCTATCCCACACTTCCTTCGCCGTAGTGCATGAGCTGACCAGCCTGAATGTGTCGGACTGAAGGGCGAATCTGATCAACCTAAGTGCCTTAATATTGCACTGGAGTTTGTCTTTTTCATCTTGCGCGATATTCGTCACGTCCTTGAGCAGATCATTGTACTCTTTTTGCGTCTTAATGATTATGGACGTCGTAGAATGAGAAAACGGTCCACTGATGATGGCTTCCCATATGAGATAACCATTGTCCTCCGATCCAATCACATAATCTTCGAAATGATGCGCCCATACTTCATAGTCATGGGTGTACAAGATTGGAATCTTTGTCGTCGAACCGATGCTGTTGGAAATATTAATAGGGTTTGATTGCGTTGCGTCCATAATGATCGTAAAAACCTGTTCAAAGATCAGACTTGTAATAAAGCAGATTAGGGCAAAATAATAAATACTAAGATACGTCAATTAAGATGACAGCTCAATAAATATCAATGATTGCGGAAAAACCCTAATGGAAATCTTTTTCACAGAAAAGATGTGTATCGATTACACAGTCTCCTGCTCTGATACCAATTGATGGGATTAAAACAACTTTTAATCTATGAAGATCGATTAGATCTTGAACAAGTATATGAATATGAAACAGCAAGAACGCAATATTAATAACTAAGCAGAACGCAATATTAAGAACAAAACAGCTTGAATCAATCGAGTCGAATGATTAAATAAAATCCCTAGAAGAGCTCGATTAAGAACATCAACTGTAAAGGATTGGAAGATTACAAGTACGATTACAGGAAAATATATTGTATACTTGATTAATCGCTGTATCGATAATCTCTAGAATCTTAACATAATATGCATGCAAGCATTAACTTAAATACTATACATAAAAGGCTCTCGGTTGGACAGGCCCAAACCGGAGAATAAAAGGCTAATCTAACGAGCCCAAAAGACGCAACATCAAAACTCTTTTCAGCCCAACACACAAAGTAAGCACAACAATGCGTTTTGAACAGTTCTTTCCATGAATCGTAATTTAGACGATCCAAGTTGAGAGGTAGAGGTATGTAAGATTTAATATTGGTGATCCCGTAGATTCTATCGGTGGGGTTATGTAACACCCGGATTCCCAGGTATGATATTTTGTTCCTTTGTTTTTGGGTTTTGTGGGGGAACTCAGCGAGTTGGCGTCTAGACTCGCCGAGTATGGTCACGGATTTGTACGTGAGTTCACAGCTGGACTCGGCGAGTTCATGAGTGGACTCGGCGAGTTCACGATGTTTAATGAAACCCTAATTTCCAGTGTTTGAGACCTATTTAAAGGGCCTTAAGGCCGTCATTTGCGGCCACCTACCCCATAGAGAAACCCTAAAGAGATCTAGAGCGTTTGAGAGGCTAATCTTGATCTTTGGTGGGTGTTTTTGCAAGAAGGAAGTGTTTAAGGCAAGAGGAGGCTGAAGGAGGTGCGATTTTTTGGTGGTTTTGAGCTCATAGAGATTTCATTGAGGTATTATTCTCGGACCTTCTTCAGTTTTGTTGTTGATTCTTAGTGTTAGGGTTTTCCTAACCCTTTTAGATATTGATTAAGTGGTGTATTTGGTCCCTTCTCGAGTTTGTGTTTTGGATCTGGACCCAAAGAGGTCCAGAGGCCTTAACCCTTGGAGCTTTATGAGTCATTTTGGAAGTCATGAGCTTGGAATGTCATTTTTGGGGCTAAATCACCATTTTGGACCATTTCTATGTTATTTGTGTGTCAAGGTCCGAACTTTACGTGATTATCATGCTTGGGGAGGCTAGATCTATGATTCTATGGAACAGATCTGACCTCAGAAGTTGTTTTGAGTTTGTGCATGGCATGAACTCGCCGAGTCCAAAGAATAGACTCGATGAGTAGGTTGCATGTTAATCACTCAGTGAGTGGACTTGTCGAGTTGGGGGAATGACTCGGTGAGTCAGGGAGAGTCAGGGGTCTGAGTTCAAGTTGGAACTCGCCGAGTTGTTCTTGGAACTCGGCAAGTTGAGTCGGGTCGCCCTTGTGCACTCGCCGAGTTGGGTCAAGTTTGACCGTTGACCTTGTTGACTTTTAGGGTTGAGTACAGTTGTATTTATGAGAATATTACTTTATGTGATTAGGCGGAGGCTAGATCATACTTCTTCCGAGTCAGATATTTTCCGAGACATCAAGGTGAGTATTCTCACTATATGCTACCTAGAGTGGTACTATGTGATGACCAGAGGGTCTTATGTGTTATGTATGAGATTATGTGCTATGTGATATTTGTATGTTGTATGATGATATAGACCGGACCGGAGGGTCCAACGAGCTATGACCGGACCTAAGGGTCCAACGAGCTACGGGACTGGAGGGTCCCGCTGAGACACATTGACCGGAGGGTCGTATTATAGCCTTGAGTGGCGTATGTGTTGTATGTGGTATTTTGGGGAACTTGCTAAGCATTTATGCTTATAGTTGTTGTGTTATGTGTTTCAGGTACTTGTGATGAACGCGGGAAGGCGCCGACATGATTTGTACACACACGCATTGGAATTTTTGTAGAGATTCTGGGGAAATGTTTTGTGATAATAACATTTGATACAATGTGTTTGACATTATTTATGAATGAATGAATGTTTTTAAAAATGAAAAATTATTTTGAAAATTTACGTTGTTACAAGTTGGTATCAGAGCCTTGGTTTGAGGGATTCGGATGCATCTTCGGGCATATCTGAACTCAAACTGAGGAATTGAGAAAAAAATTTGTTAATGAAGTAAAAATTTTGAAAAGAGTAAAAAGAGTTTTGAAATAAACAGAGCAGAGCCATGTGTACGATCAGCTAGCGCCGAACGGTGAATCCCCAAAAATACCCTTACATTATGTGTTATGAGATATGTTATGTTATGCATGCTAAAGTAGACTAGGTATACATATTAGGACTAGAGTGGCCTGATTTGTGATGCCTTAGGCTAGGAGATTTCTGCTGCTGAGATGCTTTGAGAGGAGAGTACTTGTAATCCAAGATCCAAGGAGGAAGACTTGGAGTGAATATTGATGCGGTGTGGTCAGTAGTATTGGGCCCGTACTACTGAAGACACCGGATCGGTGGTCATTCCAAGTAAGAATCTTTTGGACAACGGAGGACAAGTAGGATTGCATCATCGAGTATGTGTATGCTCGATCGAGTCTCTGATAATTTTTGTTGTATTTCAGAAGCATCATGGTTGGGACTCGACACACACCTGAGAGTAGTGGTGTCAACGACGAGGAGATCCGTCGATTGATTCATGAGGAGGTTGTTGCTGCCATTCGGGCTGAGATTCCCAAGATGTTTGGGGACATCTAGACCACGTTGATTGAGCCTTTTGATGAGCGGTAAGCAGCATTGACCGAGGCTACTGCAGCTGCAGCTACTGCTACTGTTGCTGCTGCCAGACCTCAAGGAGGTGACTCGTTGTTGTTCCGGGAGTTCAGCAACACGAAGCCACCAGAGTTCGACCAGACGCAGGACCCGATTGCCGCTATGAGGTGGATCTCTGACATCGAGGGATGTTTCTATACGTGCTCTTGTCCAGAGCACTTGAGGGTTCGGTTCGCCTTGAACCAGCTTCGCCTGGGAGCGAAGGATTGGTGGAAGTTCGTGACGGCGAACTTCACTTTGGCTGAGATTTCCGAGGTGACCTGGGAGAGGTTCACCGCTATGTTCAGAGAGGAGTATGTTCCCCCGGTGGAGAGGCAAGGGTTGATTCAGGAGTTCTTGACCCTCAAGCAGGGTACTGATTATGTGGCAGTCATCACCATGAAGTTTCATGAGAGGGAGATGTTTTGCCTTGAGCAGGTGTCGTCTGAGCAGGCTCGTATGAGCTGTTATCTGAGTGTGCTGAGGAGAGATATTCGGGAGTTCATGGCGAACTTGACTTACCAGACATTTGCTGAGCTCCAGGCAAATGCCCGGAAGAGGGAGATCGAGTTGGAGACTCAGGCCAGGGAGGAGGCCGAGTCTCAGAGGATGGATCGGCGGCCGGCGCAGTCTCATCCGGCAGCCAAGCGGGCTAAACCCGCTGATTCGAGGTCTGGAGGCACGAAGGGACACACTTATGGGAAGTGCGGTAAGAGTCACGAGGGGTCGTGTAGGGCTGGGGTATGCTACAAGTGTGGGAAGGAGGGGCATATCACGAGGGATTGCCCCAAGGGATTCTCGTTTTGCTTTCATTGCAACCAGACCGGCCATCGGAAGGCCGAATGTCTGCAGCTTCTTCAGGGATCAGCACAGGGATTTGTGCCTGCTGCTAGGACTACCGAGGTTCGGCCGGTGAAGGTCGAGGCCCCGAAGGCTCATGGGAGGGCATTTCAGTTGACCGCGGAGGAGGTCCGCGCGGCGCCCGATGTTGTGGCTGGTATGTATTCTTTTTTTTCATCTTTTATCTGAGTTGAGTTTTTATGCTTATATGATGATATGCGTAGGTACTTTTCTTCTGAGTTCTGTGCCTGCGTTGGTATTATTTGACTCGGGTGCGAGTCGGTTGTTTGTTTCCATAGCATTTAGACAGCATATTAGTGTCCGTCGAGAGGCGTTGGATCGGCCTCTGCGAGTTTCTATAGCTGATGAGCGAGCAATGTATGCTTCGGATGTGATTCGAGGATGTGTCCTTGAGATCTTCGGTGTGGAGTTCCAGATAGATCTGGTTCCGATCGCGATGGGGGACGTGTGTGTTATAGTGGGTATGGATTGGTTGAGCCGATATGGAGCTGTGATAGACTGCGAGCGTCAGTTAGTGACGATCTGAGACCCTAGTGGGGGAGTCCTTACAGTGCACAGCGAGGGTACATGTGCGGGGTCAGCATTTTGTTCGGCCGCCAGAGCGAGACAGAGTCTACAGCAGGGCTATAGAGGATTTGTGGCATATGTGATGGATGCGTGGGTTGTTTCAGAGAGATCGAAGTTGGTGGATGAGGTTTCGATAGTGCGCGAGTTTCCGGATGTGTTTCCAGAGGAATTGCCGGGTGTGCCTCCGGAGAGGCAGGTAGAGTTCGGTATTGAGTTGGTTCCAGGAGCTGCGCCTATCACTAAGGCGCCGTATCGCCTTGCGCCTCCAGAGATGCAGGAGTTATCCTCGCAGCTTCAGGAGCTGCTAGGGAAGGGGTTTGTCAGGCCGAGCAGTTCGCCATGGGGGGCGCCGATCCTTTTTGTCAAGAAGAAGGATGGCTCGCTCCGGATGTGCATTGATTATCATGAGCTGAATAAGCTAACAGTCAAGAACCGTTTCCCATTGCCGAGGATTGATGATTTGTTTGATCAGTTGCAGGGAGAATCTTGGTTCTCCAAGATCGATTTGAGGTCTGGGTATCATCAGGTGAGGGTGCGGGAGGAGGACGTCCAGAAGACGGCATTCAGCACTCCTTATGGGCATTACGAGTTCGTGGTGATGCCTTTCGGACTCACCAACGCACCGGCGGTGTTCATGGATCTCATGAATAGGGTGTGCAGACCGATGTTGGATCGCTCAGTGATCGTGTTCATCGACGACATTTTCGTGTATTCGAGATCCAGAGAGCAGCATGAGGAGCATTTGAGGGAGATCCTCGGAGTTCTGAGATCGGAGAGGCTTTATGCCAAGTTCTCCAAATGTGAGTTCTAGCTACGAGAGGTTCAGTTTCTGGGACACCTCGTTAACCAGAATGGGATATTGGTCGATCCGGCCAAGATTGAGGCGGTCATGAGATGGGAGGTGCCGAGGTCACCCAACGAGATCAGGAGTTTTCTGGGTTTGGCCGGCTATTATTGGAGATTTATTAAGGATTTCTACAAGATCGCCGTGCCACTCACCAAGTTGAACCGGAAGGGTGTTGTGTTTTCTTGGGGTCCGGAGCAGCAGACCTTGTTCGAGACACTTCGCCAGAAATTATGTGAAGCACCAGTGTTAGCTCTTCCGGAAGGGATGGAAGATTTTGTGGTTTATTATGATGCATCGATATCCGGATTGAGAGCGGTGCTTATGCAGAGGGGGCATGTGATTTCTTATGCATCGAGGCAGCTTAAGCCTCATGAGTCGAGATATCCCACTCCTGATTTGGAGTTGGGAGCGGTAGTGTTCGCTCTCAAGATCTGGCGACATTATATGTATGGGGTCCGGTGTACGATATGCACGGACCACAAGAGCTTGAAGTATTTGATGGATCAGCCCAACCTGAATATGCGCCAGAGGAGGTGGTTGGACGTGGTCAAGGATTATGATTGTGAGATCCTGTACCACCCGGGCAAGGCTAATGTGGTAGCCGATGTATTGAGCCGTAGGGCGGAGGGCGCCCCGATTCGAGATGTTTGTTTGAGATTGTCAGTGATGACCCCGGTGTTGGATGCTATTCGTGGGGCCCAGGCTGAGGCTGTGAAGCCAGAGAGCCAGAAAAGGGAGCGAGTTGTCGGGCTGGTATCAGAATTTGTTACCGATAGTCGGGGGCTTATGACATTTCAGGGCCAGATTTGGGTACCATCTGTGGGCGGGACGCGTACCATTTTGTTGGAAGAGGCTCATCGATCGAAATTCTCGATCCATCCCGGGGCCACTAAGATGTTTTTGGACCTGAAGAAGGATTATTGGTGGCCCTGTATGAAGAGGGATGTCGCATGGTTTGTAGAGAGGTGCTTGACCTGTCGCAGGGTGAAGGCCAAGCACCAGCGTCCACATGGTAAGCTGCAACCATTAGAGATTCCCGAATCGAAATGGGAACAGATTACCATGGATTTCATCACCAAATTGCCAAGAACCGTGAGGGGTGTCGATGAAATTTGGGTGATTGTGGAAAGATTGACGAAGAGTGCTCACTTCTTGGCCATTAGTGAGAGCTCTTCCGCGGAGAAGTTGGCAGAGATGTACGTGAGAGAGGTGGTATTGCGGCATGGAGTGCCGATCTCGATTGTCTCAGATCGAGATGTATGTTTCACTTCCAGAATCTGGAAGATGTTTCATGAGGAATTAGGTATGAAACTGCATTTTAGTACCGCATACCACCCACAGACTGATGGGCAGAGTAAGCAGACGATTCAGACGCTCAAGGACATGCTCCGGGAATGTGTGTTGGATTTCAGCGGGAGTTGGGACACGTATTTACCCTTGGAGGAGTTTTCTTATAACAACAACCATCATTCGAGCATTGGCATGCCACCCTTTGAGCTGTTGTATGGGAGGAGGTGTCGAACCCCTATTTGTTGGGGAGAAGTAGGGCAGCGTGTGATGGGCAGCACCGAGATTGTGCTTCAGACGAAAGAGCAGATCCAACAGGTCAGACAGAGGTTGTTGACCACTCAGAGTCGTCAGAAGAGTTATGCGAACAGACGCCGGTCCGAGCTCGAGTTTCAGGTCGGTGACTTTGTGCTCCTGAAGGTCTCTCCTTGGAAAGGAGTGATCCGATTCAGGAAGAGGGGCAAGTTGGGGCCCCGATATATTGGTCCTTTCAGGGTGATCGCGAGGGTAGGCAGGGTAGCCAATCGTTTGGAGTTACCAGCCGAGTTGGGTCAGATTCATGACACTTTCCACGTGTCGTAGTTGCGAAAGTGTATAGCCGACGAGTCGGTAGTGGTGCCATTAGATATTCAGGTGGATGCGAGCCTGAATTATGCTGAGAGATCAGTGGCGATCAGGGATCGGAAGATCAAGGTTTTGAGAAACAAGGAAGTGCCGCTGGTGCAGGTCTAGTGGCGGCATCGGAAAGGGTCAGAGTTGACTTGGGAACCAGAGCGTGAGATGCGGGAGCAGCATCCGGAGTTGTTTGCAGAGTGACACTTTAAGGACGAAGTCTGATTCTAGTGGGGGAGAATTGTAACACCCAGATTCCCAGGTATGATATTTTGTTCCTTTATTTTTGGGTTTTGTGGGGAACTGGGCGAGTTGGCGTCTAGACTCGCCGAGTATGGTCGCAGATTTGTACGCGAGTTCACAGCTGGACTCGGCGAGTTCATGAGTGGACTCAAAGAGTCCACGCTGTTTAATGAAACCCTAATTTCCAGGGTTTAAGACCTATTTAAAGGGCCTTATGGCCATCATTTGCGGCTGAAAGTCCCCAAAATTGCTTGTGTATCAATCAGATCCATTTGATGGTGCGGAATCCCAATCAATTGGATGATGTCAGATCAATATAGAAGAGAAGGAGAAGAAGAAGATTAAGAATCTAATGATGTATTCAATATGAATGATGCTCCATACAATAGATTCTCTTTCACACACACTTCTTCTCTCTAACTTTCTCTCTCTTCTCTAGCCTTCTCTCTTCTAACCGTACACTCCCACATGCACTCCTCAATTTATATGGACCTCCATCCATACACATGTGTACAACCGCACACCCTGTGTACGGCCGTACACACAAACCGCAAACACATTGAAACGAACCAAAAATACGACCCAAAAATTTCATTTTAATATAGCCAAAAATCATAAATCTGAGTATCATATAATGAAACCACACACTATGTATCTCAAACCATAGTAAAATACTGTGAGGAAAACTGTATCACAACTGTATCAAAACATATCAAGAAACTAAATCAACTCCCAGGACAAAAACTGAAGCTGTGGTGTGTGCGATGCCATCATCCCGAGCTCTTCCCTTTGCTTGCGGAAGTACCTGAAACCAAAACTGAAACTGTAAGCACGAAGCTTAGTGAGCTCCCCCAAACTACCACATACCATACAATACATATAAAGCACATACTGGGCCTTGCCCACTGCATCGGACCGAAGTCCGGAACTAGCTGCATCGGACCGAAGTCCAGAACTGACTACATCGGACCGAAGTCCGGAACTAACTGCATCGGAACGAGGTCCGGAACTGACTGCATCGAACCGAAGTCCGGAACTGACTGCATCGGATCGAAGTCCAGAACTAACTGCATCAGACCGAAGTCCGGAACTGACTACATCGGACCGAAGTCCGGAACTAACTGCATCGGACCGAAGTCCGGAACTGACTGCATCGGACCGAAGTCCGGAACTGACTGCATCGGACTGAAGTCCGGAATTAACTGATCATAGCATAACATAACACATATCAACTAATATAAACACATATACTGCATACTGCATCGGACCGAAGTCCGGAACATATAACACACAAACATGCTCGAACACATAGACCTCAAGCATACTGCACTGCTGCTTCGGACTGAAGTCCGGAACTGCTACTAACTAAACGGGCCGGCATTGTGGCCGTAGACCCGTTCCTACTGGAAGGAAACTCACCTCGTGAACTGGCTGCTGTGTGTATGGCTCTGGAAGCTAACTGCTGTTGCTCCGGTATCTCCCCGGCTACAAATCCATAACACACTCAATCAAATGCTAATCACTGCACTGGGGTAAAATGACTCTTTTACCCTTGGTCAAAGTCAACTCTCCTGGTCAAAGTCAACCTACAGTTGACCTGACTCGCCGAGTTGGGCCGCCAACTCGCCGAGTCCCTATTCTCACTTCTCAACCCTACTCGCTGCTACTCGTCGAGTATGGCATCAACTCGATGAGTTCCTTTTCGAATCTAAAACTCAGGGAATCTGCATCCGACTCGCCGAGTCGTATGAACAACTCGACGAGTTGTTCTTCGAGCTAAGAAGATTGCCTTGGACTCGCTGAGTTGTATGAACAACTCGCCGAGTCCCTCCATTACTGAGTCTGACCTCAAACTCGCTGAGTCCACTCTACCACTCATTGGTCCCCACTCGGCATCACTCAAAAAGGGAAAAATCGGGGACTCACGACTCGACTCGCCGAGTCGTTCTTCCGACTCGCCGAGTCGCTTGCATGCAACAACTCTAAACTCGATTCTGCTTGAATCCAGTGTATAAAACTTATAGATCTGGGCTCCCTTAACTCGATTAGCACGTAAAGATTCTATCTTTACGTGCCCAAATGCATCCATGAAGATAAAATGGCTCAAAAAGCATAATAAAGGCTAGATCTAGGGTTCTCATGCAAAGTGTCTTCAAAAAGGCAATAGATTCGGGCTCTACAACTCCTAAATGAATAGATCTAAGGATATCTCGACCTATTAAGGCATCCATACAACTATAGGGTTTGGGAAATACATCAAACTAGCCCTAAAAGTGTTCTAATGGAGGTTTAAAGCATAAAACAAAAGGAATCCGAAGAATACCTCAATGAACTCTGATTTTGCCATTGGATCTTTGCTCTACACCTCTTCTCCTTGTTCCTTTCTTCTTCCTCCTCTTCAAGCCTTCAAAATTCACACAAAAACACTTAAATCACTCAAAGGATGGATTAGGGTTTTCTCACAGCTCTCTGAGGGTGAAGGAGGCGAGTTTGGGGGCTCATAAGGTTGTTTAAATAGGGTGCAACCCGGGGATTTAGGGTTTCTTCCAGGCAGGCAGACTCGCCGAGTCCCGAATATGGACTCGCTGAGTCGCCGACTAACACGTGCTCGTAATCCCGTCCCTACTCGGCGAGTCGGGCTATAGACTCGCCGAGTCCCTCAAGAAAACCTCTTAAACAAATATCATGGAAGCAACATACCAGAGACGGGGCGTTACAATTCTCCCCCACTTGTCTCAGACTTCGTCCTCGAAGTTTGCTACGGCTGAATCTGCAAATAACTCCAGGTAGTGCTCTCTCATCTCCTCCTCGGCCTCCCACGTCCACTCAGACCCCTTCCGGTGCTGCCACTGCACCTTCACTAACTGAATCTCCTTGTTCCTCAAGGTCTTTGTCTTCGGTCCAGAATCGCGACCGGCCTCTCAATATAATCCAGGCTGCTATCAACCTGAATATCCTCTAGGGGAACAACTGCTGACTCATCCACCAAACACTTCCTCAACTGAGACACATGGAAAGTGTTGTGGATCTGGCTAAGCTCTACAGGAAGATCTAACCGATAAGCAACCCGACCCTCCCGGGCCAAAACCCTGAAAGGACCAATAAACCTGGGACCCAGCTTGCCCCTCTTCCGGAACTTGATGACACCCTTCCAAGGTGAGACCTTCAGAAGGACCATATCACCCACCCGGAACTCCAAGTCTGAATGCCTCCTATCGGTGTAACTCTTCTGCCGACTCTGCGCAGTCTGCAGTCTACTACGGACCTGCTGGATCAACTCGGTCGTCTTGAGCACCACCTCTGTGCTCCCAATGACCCGCTGACCGACCTCGCCCCAACAAATCGGGGTCCTACACTTCCTCCTATAAAGCATCTCAAAGGGAGGTCGATCAATACTCGCATGATAGCTGTTGTTATACGAAAATTCCGCTAACGGAAGATACGAATCCCAACTGCCACCGAAATCCAGAACACATGCCCTGAGCATGTCCTCGAGAGTCTGAATCGTCCTCTCGCTCTGCCCGTCCGTCTGAGGGTGGAAAGCGGTGTTGAAATGGAGACGAGTACCCATCTCGTCGTGGAACCGCTTCCAGAATCTAGATGTAAAACGGACATCTCGGTATGACACCACCGATACCGGCACTCCATGACGTGCCATGATCTCACGCACATAGATATCGGCTAACTTTTCTGCCGATATACTCTCCTGGATCGGGATAAAATGAGCACTCTTCGTCAACCGATCCACTACTACCCATATCGAATCTACTCCTCGTGCGGTCCTGGGAAGGTTGGTGATAAAATCCATGGTGATGTCCTCCCATTTCCACACGGGAATGTCTAACGGCTGTATCTTGCCGTGAGGCCTCTGGTGCTCCGCCTTGACCTTCCTGCAGGTCAGGCATCTCTCAACATACCAAGCGACATCCCGCTTCATGCAGGGCCACCAATAATCGGGTTGAAGATCTCTATACATCTTCGTCGCCCCTGGGTGGATAGAAAATCGAGACTTATGAGCCTTGTCCTCAACACCTGCCGTACTCCACCCCAGTACGGTACCCACACCCTCCCGTGAAGCGTCAGCAATCCCCGACTGTCATAATCAAATGAAGCTACTCGGCCCACTATCCTCTCACACTTTTGCCTCTCCTCCTTGAGGCCCTCAACCTGAGCCTCCTTGATCCGCTCCAACAATGGAGTGATCACTGTCATCCTCAAACACAAATCTCTAATAGGGGCTGCCGACACTTTGCGGCTTAGGGCGTCGGCCACCACGTTGGCCTTCCCTGGATGGTAAAGGATCTCACAGTCATAATCCTTCAGCATATCCAACCATCTCCTCTGCCTCATGTTCAGACTCGGCTGATCCGTAAGGTACCTCAAACTCTTGTGATCCTTGTAGATAGTACAACGGACCCCATAAAGGTAATGCCTCCAAATCTGAGGGCAAACACAACTGCCCCCAGCTCTAAATCATGGGTAGGATAATTAGCCTCGTGAGGCTTCAACTGTCTCGAGGCGTAAGCTATCACATGGTCTCGCTGCATCAACACTGCTCCCATACCTGTGATCGAGGCATCACAGTAGACTACGAAGTCCTCTACTCTCTCTGGCAAGGTAAGGATCGGGGCCTCGCACAATCTCTGTCTGAGGGTCTCAAACGCTGCCTGCTGCTCAGGCCCCCAACGAAATACCACCGACTTCTTGGTCAGTCGGGTGAGCGGCACTGCTATCTTGGAGAAATCCTGAATGAATCTCCGGTAATACCCTGCCAACCCTAGGAAGCTCTGAATCTCGGATGGAGACTTCGGGACCTCCCACTGCATCACGGCCTCTATCTTGGCCGGATCTACCAAAATACCCTTCTGGTTGACGAGGTGACCAAGGAAATGAACCTCGCGCAACCATAACTCACACTTGGAGAACTTTGCGAAAAGTCTCTCCCTCCTCAAAACATCCAGCACCTCCCTAGGTGCTCCTCGTGCTTCTCCTGCATCTTGGAATACACCAAGATATCATCTATGAATACTATCACTGACCGATCCAGCATCAGCCTGCACACGCGATTCATGAGATCCATGAACGCGGCTGGAGCATTGGTGAGCCCAAATGGCATCACCACAAACTCATAATGACCATACCTGGTCCTGAAAGCAGTCTTCTGCACATCCTCATCCCTAACCCGCATCTGATGATAACCAGAGCGTAGATCGATCTTGGAGAACCAAGACGCTCCCTGAAGCTGGTCAAATAAATCATCTATCCTCGGAAGTGGGTAACGGTTCTTCACCGTTACCTTATTCAACTCCCGATAGTCTATAAACATACGATGCGACCCATCCTTCTTCCTCACAAACAGGATCGGCGCTCCCCAAGGCGAACTACTCGGCCGAATGAAACCCTTGTCTAGCAGCTCTTGCAGCTGCGTAGACAACTCCTGCATCTCAGGGGGAGCTAGACGATACGGTGCCTTGGCTATCGGAGCCGCACCAGGAATCAGGTCGATCCTAAACTCAACCTGCCTCTCAGGAGGTATTCCCGGTAAATCCTCGGGAAATACATCCGGGTAGTCTCGCACTACCGGAACATCATCTACTGCCACCTTACCCTTCTCCCGGGCATCTACAACATAAGCTATATATCCAGCGCAACGCTGCTGGAAATAACGTCTCGCTCTCGCGGCGGAACAAAAGGTCGGTCCGTGATGTGGCCTCTCGCCCTGAATCACTAACTCTCCCCCACTGGGAGTGCGAACCCTCACTAACTGCTGCTCATAATCAATCACCACCCCATTGGGGCTCAGCCAATCCATGCCTACTATAACCTTATTCCCTCGCATGGGAATAGGAACTAGGTCCACCGAAAACTGCTCGTCAAACAACTGAAGCGAACACCCTCTATATACTCTGGCGACCCTCACGGTCCTGTCATCTGCTATCTCAACCTCTAGTGGACAATCCAGCTCCCCTGGAGCTCTACTAAATCTCTTGCTAAGCGCAAGTGATACGAATGATCGGGTAGCCCCCGAATCGAATAATACCATAGCAGAAATGTCGTTCACAGAGAACGACCCTATACAAAACATATAATCATAAGCAACAATCAATTAGTAAAAATAGAGATGAAGGGAAGATACATACCCGTCACCACATCAGGAGTCGCTCGTGCCTCCTTTGCTGTCATCTGAAACGCCCTACTCTTCGCCACTGGCGCCTCGGCTCGGCCCTGCCGGCCATCTGTAATCCTCAGAGTAGCAGGGGCAGGTGCAGCCACCTTCCCTGCTGCAGCTAAACTCGGACACTGGGACTTTTTATGTCCCCTCTGATTGCACTGAAAGCAAATCAGATCTAATGTTGCAACAGCAGTAGCAGGGGCCGTACAATCCCTGCTCAAATGCCCAATCCGACCGCACTTGTAGCAGCCGGAACTCCCTGCCTTGCACGCCCCCTCGTGCAATCTCCCACACTTGCCACATCGATCGTAGCTCTGCTAACTCCTGGATCTGTGATCTGAAACCTTGGGCTTTTTGCCCGAACTACCTGTACCCGAAACCGCCTCCGGTTTCCTCTTCTTCTCCATCTCGAGATCAATCTCCCTCTCCCGAGCCCTAGCAATCATGTCATCCAGCGTTTTACAGATGGACCGGCTCACAAACTGGCGGATATCACTCCGCAACATCTCATGATAACGGGCCTTCTTCATCTCCTCATCGGCTGCATACTGAGGAACAAGAAGATCCCTCTCCCTGAACTTGGGGGTGATCTCCGCCACGGTCTATGTAGTCTGGGTGAGGTCCTGAAACTCTCTAGCTAACTGCTGCACCTCAATAACCGGTGCAAACTCCGCCCTGAACCTGGTAGAGAAATCAGCCCAGGTCATGGCATCCAACGCTGCATCATCTCCAATGGTATGTCCGACCTCCTCCCACCAATCTCGTGCCCTGTCCTTCAGAAGACAGGACGCCAATCTAACCTTGTCCCCCTCGGGACACCTGCTCGTGCGGAACGCGTTGGCCACATCCGCCAACCATCTAGTACTCGCTATGGGGTCCCATGCCCCGTGATAGTCTGGAGCTCCACATGCCCTGAACTCCCTGAATGTAAGTGTGCGCGACCCCATCATGGCCGCCACCTCGGCACGGAAAGTGCCCAACCTCTCATCCATCAGCTCTAGGATACCCTCCTTGATCGAACCGAAGATCACAGGAGTCTGCTCTACAATGATACGAGTAATCTCTGAAGAAAGAAACTCTCAGGTCTGCTCATCTATGCGCTCGTCCCCCGAGCCTGAACCTGATCCCTCCCCGGCACCTCCACTGCCGACTGCTGGTCTTGAACGCAAAACCACCATTCTGAAACACATCACAACGACATCAGAAAACTGAAATATCTTGAGGGATCATTGATACTACAACTAGCTTCCTGGTCTTGTCTCGGCCTTCCTTGATTCGAGTACGGATCCTCTGCTTTCAGTAGTACGGGCCCATACTACCTTCCACATCTATCCGTACTTTCCTCAAGAACTGCCTTGACTCCACCAAGTCACTCTACTGCTACTGATCTCTGCTACTCTCATCCTAGGCTTGCCCTAGGGAAATCTCTGACTCCACTCAACCAGTCCTCAGCTGCTGAAGGCCTCCTTATAATGCTAATTAGCCATCACCTGAATACCATCACATGTGGCGAGGCTCAGATAATCCTTCAAGTAAAAGACTCGTCCCTACAACAGTTGGACTCAAACAAGAGCTGCGCAATAGGGCCAAATCCAACACTCTAAGATTATTCAACCCTGATCACATGTGGTGTGACGTATTCACCTAATGGCTAACTCCCATCACTCAGAGTCCCACAAAGCACAAAGCAAGCAACATTCGGATAAAGGAAACATACTCAAGCAAAATTATTCTCATAACGAGAAACTGTACTAGCATACAATGCTAAACTCATACTATCAGGCATAACCTAAACCGGCTATCCTACTGCTGTCTACTCAATACTAGCATGCAATACTCATAAAGCTGAAACACATATAGCAGGCACATAAGGCATCTTCCTAGATCCTTAGTCCTATACTAGCATGCTGTTCTACTGAAACTGAAACTGAAACTGGAACTAAAACTGAAACTGAACTAATAAACTTGTATAGGTAATTTGGGAGTACTTACTTGAGCTCGGCTGATTGCATGCACCACACCCTTATCTCGTTTAAAATTCCTTTCTTTCTAAGTGCTTTCAAAATTCTTTAGAAAACATTTTCATTTTAAAAACCTTTTTATTTTCCCCTTAGTTTGAGTTCAGATACACCCGGTAGTGTATCCGAATCCCTCAAACCAAGGCTCTGATACCAACTTGAAACAACCCAAAAATACGACCCAAAAATTTCATTTTAATATAACCAAAAATCATAAATCTAAGTATCATATAATGAAACCACACACTATGTATCTCAAACCATAGTAAAATACTATGAGGAAAACTGTATCACAACTGTATCAAAACATATCAAGAAACTGAATCAACTCCCAGGACAAAAACTGAAGCTGTGGTGTGTGCGATGCCATCATCCCGAGCTCTTCCCTTTGCTTGCGGAAGTACCTGAAACCAAAACTGAAACTGTAAGCACGAAGCTTAGTGAGCTCCCCCAAACTACCACATACCATACAATACATATAAAGCACATACTGGGCCTTGCCCACTGCATTGGACCGAAGTCCGGAACTAGATGCATCGGATCGAAGTCCGGAACTGACTGCATCAGACCGAAGTCCGGAACTAACTGCATCGGACCGAAGTCCAGAACTGACTACATCGGACCGAAGTCCGGAACTAACTGCATCGGACCGAAGTCCGGAACTGACTGCATCAGACCGAAGTCCGGAACTAACTGCATCGGACCGAAGTCCAGAACTAACTGCATCGGACTGAAGTCCGGAACTAACTGATCATAGCATAGCATAACACATATCAACTAATATAAACACATATACTGCATACTGCATCGGACCGAAGTCCGGAACATATAACACACAAACATGCTCGAATCACATAGACCTCAAGCATACTGCACTGCTGCTTCGGACTGAAGTCCGGAATTGCTACTAACTAAATGGGCCGACATTATGGCCGTAGACCCGTTCCTACTGGAAGGAAACTCACCTCGTGAACTGGCTGCTATGTGTACGGCTCTGGAAGCTAACTGCTGCTGCTCCGGTATCTCCCCGGCTACAAATCCATAACACACTCAATCAAATGCTAATCACTGCACTGGGGTAAAATGACTCTTTTACCCTTGGTCAAATTCAACTCTCCTGGTCAAATTCAACCTACAGTTGACCTGACTCGCCGAGTTGGGCCGCCAACTCGCCGAGTCCCTATTCTCACTTCTCAACCCTACTCGCTGCTACTCGTCGAGTATGGCATCAACTCAACGAGTTCCCTTTCGAATCTAAAACTCAGGCAATCTGCATCCGACTCGCCGAGTCGTATGAACAACTCGACGAGTTGTTCTTCGAGCTAAGAAGATTGCCTTGGACTCGCCGAGTTGTATGAACAACTCGCCGAGTCCCTCCATTACTGAGTCTGACCTCAAACTCGCTGAGTCCACTCTACCACTCACTGGTCCCCACTCGGCATCACTCAAAAAGGGAAAAATCGGGGACTCGCGACTCGACTCGCCGAGTCGTTCTTCCGACTCGCCGAGTCGCTTGCATGCAGCAACTCTAAACTCGATTCTGCTTGAATCCAGTGTATAAAACTTATAGATCTGGGCTCCCTTAACTCGATTAGCACGTAAAGATTTTATCTTTACGTGCCCAAATGCATCCATGAAGATAAAATGGCTCAAAAAGCATAATAAAGGCTAGATCTAGGGTTCTCATGCAAAGTGTCTTCAAAAAGGCAATAGATCAGGGCTCTACAACTCCTAAATGAATAGATCTAAGGATATCTCGACCTATTAAGGCATCCATACATCTATAGGGTTTGGGAAATACATTAAACTAGCCCTAAAAGTGTTCTAATGGAGGTTTAAAGCATAAAACAAAAGGAATCCGAAGAATACCTCAATGAACTCTGATTTTGCCCTTGGATCTTTGCTCTACACCTCTTCTCCTTGTTCCTTTCTTCTTCTTCCTCTTCAAGCCTTCAAAATTCACACAAAAACACTTAAATCACTCAAAGGATGGATTAGGGTTTTCTCACAGCTCTCTGAGGGTGAAGGAGGCGAGTTTGGGGGCTCATAAGGTTGTTTAAATAGGGTGCAACCTGGGGATTTAGGGTTTCTTCCAGGCAGGCAGACTCGCCGAGTCCCGAATATGGACTCGCCGAGTCGCCGACTAACACGTGCTCGTAATCCCGTCCCTACTCGGCGAGTCGGGCTATAGACTCGCCGAGTCCCTCAAGAAAACCTCTTAAACAAATATCATGGAAGCAACATACCAGAGACGGGGCATTACACACATACAACATTACATAAAAATATATTTTCCTAGAAAAGCAAAGTATAAACCATATTTTTGACCCAAATATCTCCCCCTTGGTTTATAACTTTCTTTTCTAATTGGCCCAACAAGCTCCCCTTAAAAAGTAGCTGGCTTTTCTTGTTAATCTTCATTGGGAGCTTGGCTTCAGCATTAATCTTCAAATTTCTTCACAGCATCAAGATGAACATATGAATCTTCAATAAATGACTTCATCTTGAGCAGTTGGGATTTCTGCATAATTTGACATTGAACGCACATTGGGTGAGGAGGCTTCTTGTAGAGATTCTTGAAAGATAGTGCTTTCAGCTTGAGAATCTTCAGAGAGAACAACGGAGAGAAATAATCTACTGGATCACTTCAGCAGGTTTAAGATAGCAGTAGAATAATTGAGGAGGCTTCAATGCAATCTGTCACATAATCTTCAAGTACAGCTTCACCATGCTTCTAGGGTTGACAGATTGAATGTCGAAAGAATAATCTTCATTTCTTACTCCTTCGAATGTGAATTCTTCGATGCTCACGAATGAAGCCTTGGCTCAGAAGATCTTCAATACAGTCTCCACGAGTCTCATCTACGCCTGAAATCACTTTTCAAGAAAAAACAAAACTAAAAGAAAAATTAGCACAAAAAAATATTTTTGGATTTTTAATTTTCTGATTTTTGTTTGATTTTTGAATTATTTTTAATTCTCCTCCTAAAATTTAAATTAGAAGAAACTATGACAAATTTAACAAAAATAAAAATGATATCTAACTTTAAGAGAGATTTGGGAAAAAAAGTTTTTAGACAGCCTTTATCCACTTATCGGTACCTTTCATATTCACATCTTTGTCTGGTCGATCGTCGGTATTATTGTCCACTTAAACACGAAAAATTGTGACAAAATTAGGACATACTATAAGTGACAAGACATTGTGATCCTAAGTTCCTAGATATTATATCTAATCCTAAGTTTCTAGATACTATATCTTAAGGACCATTAGCTGACGACGACCAGGGATATTGTTGTCCACCTAAATTGAGTAGCGAGATCTATAGACAATCTGTATATGTTCAATTTTAAGTGTACTAGAACGTGTTTCCCGCTTCCTGATATGCCCCAGCCATCAAGAACTTCCAGAGTACTCCTTACACCGGGTGAGCAGACAACCATTCAGAGAGAAGATAGATTCAGAATTCTATTACTTATTACTTATTACTTCAGAGGGGTTGAGAAGTAGAAGGTTGCATATGCTGTGTACCAGGTCGGATTAGAATTCGCGTAGAGGAGACAACATATGGCTAACAGATAAGAAGTCTTTCACATATATAACCTGCAGAGAAATAGAGTTGCATATGTTGTGTATCAGGTCGGATTGGAAGTCACGCAAAGGAGACAACATATGACTAACAGACGGAAAGAAAGAAAATGATATTCTACAGACCTAGTTTATCGGAATTTACCAGTCGCCCCATCCAACCGGAATTAAGGACAGAAGCCGCACATCGAGGAAAAGTTAAACCACGGTTCCAAGTACGGGTTCATTTAATGTGACGAGTAGATTCCCATGTATATCTCCCTGCTCAACCTATCCAAGCGTCGTATTGTCAGTCTAAACGGAACTATCTAGGTCAAGATTTGTCAAGTCATTTGATTTCCTAAGTTCAATTCTCCCTAGTCAAGTCCATTTAAAATTTTTTTGTGCCTACCGACGCATCAAACCAGAGCATAGACCCTTCAACTTCGGGTATGTTACGTAGACTTAGGTTGCCTGTTATCACTTTATCATATCACTTCCCAAAACATCTCCCTCAAGCACATTCCATAACCAACATATTATTATTTTGTTTTTTCTGATTTTCTAATTTTTTATGTTTTTTTAAAATTTTCTAATTTTTGTTTTGTTTTTATTTCTCCCCTTAAATTTGTGCATAGGAGAGAAATGAAAGTAAATGCGAAAATTTAAACTATCCTAAAACAAAAATTAGTCTTTAAAGCAAATCAGCTTAAGAAAAACTCAGGAGTATAGAGAAGAAAACTCAAACCGTAAGTCACCGATTGAATTTGCATCTAGAAGGTCTGAGAACAGCACGCGTAAACTCAGAACAGATCCGAAAATTCTTCATGTCGTTAAGCACAGACCCCATGTGATCCCTTCCTTTCTTCCCTTCCCGCAAAGGACGCATACTCTCAAACAATGTCTGAATGTTGTACAGTTGAGAGATGTCCCCTATCAAGTGTCAGGAACAGCCACTACCAACAAACCAAAGTCTGATGATATGCCTCCATAGCTGCTCCGACACAGAGTGGGGTCAGTTGGTCTTTGGAACCCAATCCATTTTGAAACTGGGTCGACCTTTGTCATCTTTGCACGATACTCTCTCCCATGACATGTCCTGCTTATCACAAACAGAAGATGTAAAAATATTAGAAGCGTTAGAAGATTTGGGAGAGTGAGCCTTTGGAACCCATTTGTAGTTAACCCATTTCTTTTTCGATCTGATGGGTGGCTCAGCACTTGATTTTGAAGTTGATGTCGGACGTTGAGATGACATTGATTTTGACTTCATGGGAGCATCTCTTGGATTTGGCTTCTTGGCCGACATTCCCTTCTTGCCCTTGGGATTTTGATTCTTGGCCTTGTAGGATTGATTCTTGGCCTTCTGCGCGTTCCAGTCATCATGGTCTGAATGCGACCTTGAGGGGTTTCTTTTGAAATATCTCCCTCTTGGCGCGTTCTGCCACCCTGGTGCGTAGTAGGGAATGTATGCGCGATTTGGACAGTTTCGGGCAATGTGTCCAGGTGTTCCATAGTGAAAACATGTCTTTTTCTTCACTGTGAAGTTGTTTCTTCCTGCCCCTGGTGGCGTATCTTTGCCTTGTCTCTTGTTGTTCCCACATGCACACTTGCAACAAGAACTCTGTTGCGTTGGAATTAGTGGCCTGTATTTCTCAACGGCAGGTTGATCAGAAGCAACTGAGTTCGAAGCAACAGATTCAGAGTTCAAGGAGATGTTGGTTTGTTCAATGGTGTTCTCCTTGTTCTCATCCTCTGCTACTTTACCTGCATAAGAAGTAAAATCATTAGTATCATTCATCTCAACATCCTCAGTTGCCTGTTCAACAACTGGTTTACCGTATACCATAAATGGTTCTCGGTCAATCTCTTCCTGAGTCAAAGGTATGGATATATAGTTATGATTGAAAGGGGGAGGAACACTATCATACCCAAGACCCTTGTTTTGATTATCTTTGAATTTCAATTGATTTTCAAATAAGGACTCGACTGTCTTACTTGACGCAATGTAATTTTTGAAACTAACATCTGTTTTTCCACACTTTATTTTCAAAGCGTCAAGTTCTTCAGTTACAGCAGCAAGTTTTTTCTTAATGTGATCATAATTTTCACACTTGTTGCTGTAATCTTCTTGGAGTTTTCGGAAATCCTTGATTTTGGTTTCTAATTGAGCTTTTAATGGTTTTTGTTCTTTCCTAATGGTGTATCTTTCATATTTTAGGTCTTCATTTTCCCTTTTTAGCAAATCAATTTGTTCGCGAAGAAATTTAATCGTAGCTATACAAGATGGAGTACATGAAACTTCATTTACCAGAATTGATGTGGAACTCATTTTTTTTTTATTATTTTTGTTTTTTTGTTTTTTTTAATTGCCCTTTGACTAAAAACTCAAAAGTCAACCCTAAAAGTCAAATTTAAAAAGTCAAACCGAAAAGCTAAATATAAAAAAATTAAAAGTCAAACGAGAAAGTCAAAGTTTAAAGTCAAATGTCAAACTTGAAGGTCAAAGTCAAAATTTTAAAGTCAAAAGTCAAATATAAAAGTCAAAATTAAAATCAAAAAAATTTGGGTTGAAAATGGATTTTAAAAATAAAATTTTGAATTTTTAGGCTGATATTGTGAATTTGCGAAAATATAAACCGACAATCACAGGTTATGATTTATGTTTCGAAGGGATGACACAAAGGTTGTGCTAGTCGAGTTGGTAAGGCGCGTTGTACAATAGACCATCTACCCGGGATCGATCCCCGGCAGCCCTAATCTTCCTTTCTATTTTTATGGATGCTGCGAAGCGAGGATGAGCTGCGAAGCGATGCAAGGACGCTGCTGCGAGGACGAGGCTGCGTGCGAGCCGGACGCTGTTTAGCCGAGAGCGAAGCTGAGCCGTGGATTCCGAGGCGAGATCGAGAACCGAAGACCTAGCGGCACACTCCGAGCCGTAATCCGAGACCGCACACGTCCGAGCCGCACACCGAGCCGGCCGCACAAACCGAACCGCACACTGCTGAGTCGCACACCTTCAAACGGGCCGCACACCTTCAACAGATTCGCGAAAAAAACGACGTTTTTCACCCTTTTTTGCTCCAAAACTCGATCAAAAACTCGTTTTTATGAAAAATACAAAGAAGTAACCCCCTTTATTTTTGCGAGATCTATCCAAAAACGCTATTATCTTTTCAAAATAAGATCAAATAAGCTCCAGATCTGAATAAATTGATTGATACAACCAAGCTCTGATACCAATTGAAAGTCCCCAAAATTGCTTGTGTATCAATCAGATCCAATTGATGGTGCGGAATCCCAATCAATTGGATGATGTCATATCAATATAGAAGAGAAGGAGAAGAAGAAGATTAAGAATCTAATGATTTATTCAATATAAATGATGCTCCATACAATAGATTCTCTTTCACACACACTTCTTCTCTCTAACTTTCTCCCTCTTCTCTAGCCTTCTCTCTTCTAACCGTACACTCCCACATGCACTCCTCAATTTATATGGACCTCCAGCCATACACATGTGTACAACCGCACACCCTGTGTACGGCCGTACATAGGGTGTGCGGCCGTACACACGTGTACGGCCGTACACACAAACCGCAAACACATACAACATTACATAAAAATATATTTTCCTAGAAAAGCAAAGTATAAACCATATTTTTGACCCAACAGCGGCCAACAACCCCAGAGAGAAACCCTAAAGAGATCTAGAGCGTTTGAGAGGCTAATCTTGATCTTTGGTGGGTGTTTTTGCAAGAAGGAAGTGTTTAAGGCAAGAGAAGGCTGAAGGAGGTGCAATTTTTGGTGGTTTTGAGCTCATAGAGATTTCATTGAGGTATTATTCTCGGACCTTCTTCAGTTTTGGTGTTGATTCTTAGTGTTAGGGTTTTCCTAACCCTTTTAGAGATTGATTAAGTGGTGTATTTGCTCCCTTCTCGAGTTTGTGTTTTGGATCTGGACCCAAAGAGGTCCAGAGGCCTTAACCCTTGGAGCTTTATGAGTCATTTTGAAAGTCATGAGCTTGGAATGTCATTTTTGGGGCTAAATCACCATTTTGGACCATTTCTATGTTATTTGTGTGTCAAGGTCTGAACTTTACGTGATTATCATGCTTGGGGAGGCTAGATCTATGATTGTATGGAAAAGATCTGACCTCAGAAGTTGTTTTGAGTTTGTGAATGGCATGAACTCGCCAAGTCCGAAGAATAGACTCGGCGAGTAGTATGCAGGTTGCCCGTTAATCACTCAGTGAGTGGACTTGTCGAGTTGGGGGAATGACTTGGTGAGTTAGGGATAGTCAGGGGTCTGAGTTTCAAGTTGGAACTCGCCGAGTTGAGTCGGGGTGGCCCCGTGATTCATGCCAGGTGGAACTCGTCGAGTCCAGGGAAGTACTCGACGTGCCAAGAGAGGGTCTAAGAGAGTCAGTGGACACGTGTAGACTCGCCGAGTCGCCCTTGTGCACTCGCCGAGTTGGGTCAAGTTTGACCGTTGACCTTGTTGACTTTTAGGGTTGAGTACAGTTGTATTTATGAGAGTATTACTTTATGTGATTAGGCGGAGGCTAGATCATACTTCTTCCGAGTCAGATATTTTCCGAGACATCGAGGTGAGTCTTCTCACTATACGCTACCTAGAGTGGTACTATGTGATGACCAGAGGGTCTTATGTGTTATGTATGAGATTATGTGCTATGTGATATTTGTATGTTGTATGATGATATAGACTGGACCGGAGGGTCCAACGAGCTATAACCGGACCTAAGGGTCCAACGAGCTACGGGACTGGAGGATCCCGCTGAGACACATTGACCGGAGGGTCGTATTATAGCCTTGAGTGGCGTATGTGCTGTATGTGGTATTTTGGGGAACTCACTAAGCATTTATGTTTATAGTTGTTGTGTTATGTGTTTCAGGTACTTGTGATGAGCGCGGGAAGGCGCCGTCATGATTTGTACACACACGCATTGGAATTTTTGTAGAGATTCTGGGGAAATGTTTTGTGATAATAACATTTGATACAATGTGTTTGACAATATTTATGAATGAATGAACGTTTTTAAAAATGAAAAATTATTTTGAAAATTTACGTTGTTACAGGTTAGTTAAAGAGATAACCATTTCTTTGTTTGGCATGGTGGAGAAGTGATGAAATTGAATAAGAAGATTGATTACAAACAAAAAATATAATGTTGGACACATTAAACCTCACAAACTACACCTAAACCACATAAATTGTACGTACTAAAGCGTACAATGTAATGCGGTTTAGAACTTTTTCGTGTGGCTTGTGGTTTCCAAAAATATCAAATAAGATACGTGTCACAGTTTGCGGTTTCAATTCTAAATCGCAGTACACTATAAGCATATACAGTTTGAGTCAAAAGCACAGACCGTACCGGATATACGGTTTGAGTTTTTTTAGAAACCGCAACGTGGAGGTTGTAAACCGCGTTATGTCGTACGGTTTGATGAGTGTGGTTTTGTATGGTTTCTACGGTTTATGCGGTTTTGACGAATAACCTAATATATTTACAAAATCAAATTTGAGGTAACGATACAACAGTTTGATCATAACACGTGTAACATTTTATTAAACTTAGATTTGTAATTACAATATAACATTCTCTCTCATATTATATATTGTATAACAATAAGCTTCATGCAATCTACCAATCCAATATCTATTTGTACCATTTTTATAGATATTAATCTACACTGTATAGTGCGGTTTAACAAAATTACAAACCACAAATCGCACCACTAAAGTTCTAAACCGCGTTATGTAGTGTTGTTTGGTGCGGTGCGGGTGGTTTATGCGATATATATATATATATATATATATATATATATATATATATATATATATATATATATATATATATATATATATAAGATCAGGTGAAAACTCAAAAAATAGTGAGGACTGAAATGACAAATGTTTGCCGTAGGATTGAAAAAATAAAAGGTTCAAATTTAATTTTATTTATCGTCAAAATCTCGCTAGTTGATATAACGTTTTTGTAATTATGTGCGAGATTTTGGTATTTTCCGACAAATGTTAATTGTTTGGAGGGTTAAATAAGTAAAATGGAAAAAATAAATAAATCTCCCTATGCGCGTTCACTTCTCCACCCCTATCACCCAACATTTTTTTTTCGCCACATGTGAAACCCTTATTTTTTGGGGTTTTTTCTCATCAATTTCGTTTTTCCTCATAACTTTTTTTCTTTGAAAAATAAAATCTAAAAAAATCAAAGTTTTTAAAATTTAATTCTCTACCGAATGAGCACAATAATCAAATTTTGTAAAAAAAATATTTTTTATTAAAAAACCAATTTTTTTTTATAAAAATCATAAAAATTTAAGGAATAATTCTTATAAATATACAAGTGACTTTGTAAAAAGAGATTTTCAAAATAAAAAATTTCAAGGTGTTCATTTTTTAGTTTAAAGAAATATTAGTTCTTATAAAATATAACAAATTTTTTTTTATCCAAATTCACAAAAACAAATGATAGAGTTTCTTGTTAAACTATTTTAGTGAGTTTGTAAAAGAAATTTTTAAAAAAATATATTGTTAAAGAAGCAAATGTTTTGTTTAAATGATATATATATATATATATATATATATATATATATATATATATATATATATATATATATATATATATATATATATATATATATTATAAAAATTCAGACATTAAAATATTCGTTCTTCAAATTATTTTTTTTAAAGGTTTATCATATATCATATATTATAAACTTTTTGAAATTTTTTTATAAAAATAAGATTGTTAGATACCAAATTTTATTTTAAAAAATTAACAATATTTTTTTTTTTAAATGTTGATCATAATATAATC
Organism: Lactuca sativa; assembly: GCF_002870075.4. NCBI lineage: Eukaryota > Viridiplantae > Streptophyta > Magnoliopsida > Asterales > Asteraceae > Lactuca > Lactuca sativa. The sequence continues at coordinate 98,004,950 of NC_056625.2, read as the reverse complement.
CAAAATGAGATGATTCAAAATATTTACCATTCAAACAAATCTTATGACTCAACATGTTTATGATCATTAAATTATTATGATCTAAAATCATTTTGATTCAAATATTTTAGGATTCTTAATAATATCATTTATGATTAAAAATTAAATGATTTGAAATATATAATGATCCAAAATTTATTTTTTTTAAAAGAATTTATTTAATTGAATATCTATTATTGATCCAAAATCATATGATTCAAAAATAATATGATAAAAAATACCATGATTCAAAATAATTTGATTTAAAATTTTATGATCCAAAAATAACATTATTCAAAAATATATGAACGGAAATATTATGATGCCTAATATTTTTATTATTTAAAACTTTTATAAGTGCTAAACATTAACAACTCAGACCGATATTTAGTTTAAAAATATAAAAAAAAAAAACAAAAGTAAAGAAAACACTAGTAACTTCAAATATGTAGTAAAAACATTAAAATAAAAAAACAAAAATTTAAAAGACTATCGTGTGTGGGACGGAAACGATGTGGAAGGGCCTACGTGACATCTTCACAATGCAGTTAAGGAAGAAGAAACATCACCCCAAATCTTTCTCTCTCTTTCTTCCTCTGCTTTTCAGCACATCAAAGCTGATTTCCCTTCAATGAATATCACCTCCTAATTTTGTTGCTAAAAAATGGCGGAGAGAAGATGGTGTAGCGTTATGCACTCACCAACGAAATAAATTTTAATAATACATTTACAAGCTTATTTAACATTTATCTTGATAGGTACGAAACCATTTTGACTATACATAAGTGAACATCTAAGTAGTGACACATAATTGAAAATTAACCTTATACAAATTTATAAGTAAACGAAGAAGGATATCTAAAGACAAAGACGAGTTGTGAAATTTTCAAAAATGAAAACGAATTTTAAAAAATTATCCAAGACCAAGACTAATACAATATTCATGACCAAGACGATATCCAAGACCAAGAAAGACGATGAGAAGAACATGAGAACGAAAACAATGAAAATAACAAAGAAGTTTACTGTTTACAAGTATTGGAGTTCTATCAAAAATTATATTAAGTAATTTTTTTTTCTTTAGGTATTTCTAATAAAATAAAATATATATCTATTTGATTAAAGTGAAAACACTATTAACTTTTTACTTTGTTACGAGATTAAACAGACAAAAGAATCAAAGGCTCAGACCTCAGAGCAAACTCGCAACCGTTTATGCAATTAAGCCGTCTAAACTTTGGACTGACCAATATTCTAAAATGGGCTAATATTTTGAACTGGGCTTAGTAGTTGTGGGCTTTGCCTTACCATGTTTAGTTGTTAACCAAATTTTGCATTTTCGGTTCTTTTTCATTGATTGGTTTATCAAGGACCCTTTTGTTTTGTATTTTTTTTAGAATTCAAACAATGTACATACTTACATATGCATGTGTCTAATTTTACACCGTGTGTTATAGACATGATATAACATTAAATGAAAGGAAGGCTTGCTTTTAAGGGTTGGAAAACTCATGTCATTTATATGGTATAAACCTTTTAGTATATTGTCGATCATTGAACCAAATTCAATATCTAACCAGTTTCAAGCTCAGATTTGATAGATTTTTTGACTTTTGGGTACCAAAAATGATTTGTTAGCAAAAGACACTTTTGACATTTTCATGTTCCTATGTTTTATTTCTTCACATTTTCTTAAAGTAAGAGATATAATGTTGACTTATATGATCACACCAATGACTCATGTTGAGCTATTGGTACTTTTATGATATGCACTTTTAATATAGTGAGTCGGTGAGGCCATGCAACATGGATCATGCAAATGAGTAGGGATGTGCATTTGGACCGAATATCCGAACCGAAACCTGAACCAGAACGACCCAAATTAGGACTGAATAAGTTATTTGGGTCGGTTTTCGGGTATCTATTTTACCCAATTCGGGTTTCGGGTTATTCGGTCCGGGTTACCCGAATAAATGTTTAATCGGGCCAAAAAGACCGACCCGGAAAATGAATAATCACTTGAACCGAATAACCCAAATAAACTGAAATGACCCGAATAACCCAAATAAAGAAATTTTATATTTGGTTCAAGAAAAAAAATTATTTTAATATTTTTTTTTCTTTGAACTAGATATAGAATTTCCTTATTTAGGTTATTCGGACAATTTCGGTTTATTTGGGTTATTTGGGTCATTTCGGTTTATTTGAGTTATTTCGGTCCTTTCGGGTTAATAACCAAACCGAAACCCGTATTACCTAAACCGAACCGGTCCCGTATTAGTATAATCGGTCCGGGTTTCAGTTCCCACTTTTCATCCAATTCGGGTTTCGGGTTATTAAGGTTCGGGTCGGTTTCGACCCGACGCACATCCCTACAAATCATTGTTTTAACTCATGTGTTTTTTGCTATACCTTTTTAGAAAATAATATATATTCGGATTTTAGATTTTAGATTTTAGATTTATAAATTTAAGAAAAAAAAAATTCTACAGCGCCTTCATTGATGTTTTATAAAAATTGTGATTTCCATTTTATTAAAACAAATCATGTGAAGCTATATTTTATAAAAGAAAAAGAAAAAACTTATTTCCATAACGATATTATATTATACATTTATACTAATTATCTAAAAAAATAATTAAAAAAAACCTTAGATTTAAAAATCAACTTAGATTCAATGCATATAAAACCTTAATAATATGAATTTAGTTTTGCGTTTTGGTTAACTTCGAATTTTTAGTCCATGATCTTTAAATATGATTCCACAAAAAAAAATAATAATAAAAATCTAACATAAAAAAGAAAATGAAAGTTATAGCACACATATATTTGAAAATTATTAATATTACAGGCTTATACAACTTTTTAAGAAAAATAAATTTATTAAAATTCAAGAAATGATTTCAAATAACTGTGACGTCTATATTTGAAGTGATATCGAAGGGTCTTATTGTTAGAAAGGCAAAAACAAGATTTTGCATGATTTATCGGTAGCAATTTATAAAGTATTTTTGGATTGTGAAGATGAAGTTAATTGCAAACATTGCTCGTTTTAATCAACAACAGGTGTATAGCAATCTTGGTGCGAATAATCTTTCAGCCCCTATTTCTGATAAGGGACTTAGCATGAACAAACAATCCTATGCTAATGTTATTCAAGGAAATCAAACTCATTTGAAGACTGATTGTGTGACTTGCTGGCTCTAGTTCTTAACAGAAGTTGTATTAATTTCAAAGATGATACCTTAATTCTTGTGGCCTGTGTTTGAGAATTTACAAATCTTACTAACCTGAGATCCATTTGAGCTAATGAAAGGTTCCTACTCTTAAAATGTATTATTTAGGAGGACTTTGGGTTATGTTGAAGTCTCAATCTATTCAAGCATGCCAAAATTTCAAATGACATGAAGGTATAAATTCCTAGTTCTCTCAAATTTTGAAGTGGACAAAGATTTTATGGTTGAAGATCGTGTAGCTTGGGTTGATGTCGAGGGGATTCCAATTCATGCTTGGTCTCATCGTTCCTTTATGAGGATTGCTTCTAAATGGGAGAGTTACTTTTCACTAAAGATTCCAAAGGAGCTAATCGTTTTATTGTGTGTTTGCGTATTAAAACGAAGGATTCACAGCTTATCTTGGAGTTTTTTAAGGTGATTCTTGAAGGTAGAGTCTTTTATGGTTCAGGCTAAAGAGGTTATAGGTTGGATTCCATATTTTGTGGAAGATGATTCAAAAATTGAAGTTGATGAAGATGTTGATTGTGAGAATGCTCACCATGTGAATGAAGAAGAGGAGGGGGGAATTGTTGGGGAGAATAATTCAGTTCAGGTGGATTCTTGGGTTGAGGATAAAGATGAGGAACGAGTACCAAATTCTTTTTATTATGCATTCTTTATACATTCTTCATTATAACAACACTTTTAAAGTGTTGGATGACCTTTTTGGTCTTGAAGACATGATTAAAGACTCTTCAAAACAACGACAAGATAGAGATAATGATGGTCCGTTATATCCCCGGAGATTCACTCCAAATCCATCAGTCGAGCCTGATTTGGCTGTCAACATCACCTTCTTCCCCATGTCGTGATGTTGTTGTTGAGGCTAACTTAGTTTTGACGTTCTTTATATCGATGGGTTTATACTTTATATTTATAAGAATATCAACTCTTCTTTATATTACTTTTTCTAAAAAGTAATATTTCATCGTTTCGTATTTTATGACACGCACCGTTGTACAGTGTTGAACATGAAACTTCAAAAAATCTTAACTTCTTTATACGAAGTCAGATTTTGACGTTCTTTATACTTACGGTTCGTAATCACGATTACTACAACTTCCGTCAAGATTATTTATCGTAAATAATCTTTTATTTATAAATGCTAATTAACATAATTTATTAAGTATAAAATAAGCTTTTATACAAATATTACATAGTCATAACATTTGTCCAAACTTCATGTACTATATATATATATATATATATATATATATATATATATATATATATATATATATATATATATATATATATATATATATATATATATATATGTATCATCTTTGAAGAATTCTTATTCATTTATTGCAATTATTCTATTTTAGGATTTTAATTATAAATTGAAAATTAATATCTATTATCCCTTAAACGTCTATTCGAACTCATGGGCGCTACAACAGAGCATTATGATAGAGAATTGTAGCAGAGCATGCTGACAAGGCATTGTAGCAGATCACTATAACACAACATTACTATAGAGCATTCTGACAGAGTATTATGGCTGAAAGCTCTACTGGTGAGCGAAAACCTTGTTCAGTGATTGAAAGCTCAGATGGCAAGTGAAAGATCCACTGGTGAGTGAAAGCTCTATTCGGAAACTGAAAGCTCTGCAGATGAGTACAATCACTGTTTGGTGGCTGAAAGCTTTGTTGGTGAGTGAAAGCTCAATTTGGTGGCTAAAAGCTATGTTGATGAGTGAAAGCTCATTTTGGTGGCTGAAAGCTCTGCTGGTGAGAAAAGGCTCTAAAGTTAGTGGCAAGGTGACATGTGATTGGTTGACACCTTTCATGGACCTATAGAATGGTAGGCTTGGCCCATTAGGATTTAAGGTCTCATCCTTAGTCTATAAACAGAGATGCATGCTAGTCATTCATTGGTACCTTTTGTGTATTGAATTTTAGTGAGTAATTGAATCTCTGTTAAATTATATTTGTAACCTATATTTGAAATCTCATAAATAAAAAAATAAAACTCTCCTTTGCCTCGTAGAAGTTGGTCACCTTGACCGAACCAAGTAAATTGTGTATCTTTGTGTGCTTGTGGTTTCGTGTTTATCCGCTTTACTTCCTAACAAGTGGTATCAGAGCTGTGGTTTGTGTTTCTACGATTAAAGATGTCTACTCACAAGTTTGATTTAGAGAAATTTAATGGTTTAAATTACTTCACTTTGTGGAAGGTGAAGATGAAGGATCTTCTGGTTCAACAAGGATGTGCAACGGCACTGGAAGAAGAAGCAAAACTACAAAAGTACGTGGCAGCTGAAAGGAAGATTGATATTTTGATGAAGGCACACAATGTCATTTTGCTGAGTTTGTAAAATGAAGTACTCTAGGAGGTCCTGCTTTTGGGATCTAGGAGAAACTTAGTGATAACTCCCAAAACAATTATCTAATGAACAGACTGTATCAGAAGAACCATTTGTATACTCTAAGAATGTTTGCAAGTGTCCAAGTGAAATATCATCTGGATAACTTCAATCGCATTATCTTGGATTTAAAAGGGGATGATGTGAAGATTGAAGATGAAGATCAAGCGCTCATTCTCTTATTTTCTCTTCCGAACTCATATGAGAATTTTGTTGATACCATGGTATATGGTAGGACAAGGATCATTGTGAATGATGTGAAGGATTCTTTGATGTCCAAGGAACTGAAAAATAGTAGTTTTAGTTAGAGAAGAAGTTTCCAATTTTGAATTGTTCACAGGCAGAGGCATGATAGAAGAGGTGAAAGGGAGAAACAGAAGGAGGTCACATTCAAAATTGTAGTTTAAAGGTTCATTTAAGGCAAAATGTTATCGTTGCAAGGAGAATGAGCACTTCAAATGAAATTGTCCACAAATGAAGAATGAAACTTTCAAGAGTGAATCAAACATCAATAACTTTGTTGTTATGGTTCAGGAGAGTTCTAGTGAAGGAGGCGATAGTGATGCATTAACTGTATGTTCAACTAGTTCTACATATGTTTGGGTTGTATTGTGGAGCATCATATCACATGACGCACAATTATGAATGGTTTGACTATTTTAAAGAGTGTAATGACACAATCAAGATGGGTGATGATTGGGTAAGCATTATAAAGGGCATTTGCACTGTGCATATTAAGATGCACGATGGTATAGTTAAAAAGTTAGATTGTTGGTATGTTATGGAGCATCGTAGGTTTGGGACACATGAGTGAGAAAGGCATGTTAGTTATAAGTAAACAAGGACTGATTAGTGGAGAGGTTAGTAGAAAGATAAAGTTTCATGAAGCTTGTTTCAAAGGAAAGCATCATAAAGTGATGTTTGGTACTGGTCAACACACAAGCAAGGAAATCCTAGAATATTTTCACTCAGATCTATAGTGGTTGTAACACCCCGATTCCCAGGTATAAATTTTACAGTTTTATATTCATATTTAAAGGCCTACTCGATGAGTTGGATGCCCTAACTCATCGTGTAGAAACAGATATTGTCGTGTGACTTAAGGGACCTACTCGACGAGTTGGAGCTGGAATGTGAAACCATAATTTCTAGGGTTGTACACCCTATTTGAAGGCTCATTAGCCACCCTCTGCCTCTCTTATCGCCTCCTTTGACCTCAGAAAACCCTAATCGTGTATTACTCCCCATTTTGTGTGTGTCAAAGCTTGGAAGGTGGTATTAGTGCAAGGAACTTGAAGACTCAAGAGCTTGGATAAAGGAGAAGCTTGTAGATCCAGTACCTACTTCACTTTGGCTTCCATTTGAGGGTAACAAGTTGTCACCTTGATCATCCTAGTGTTAGATCTCCTCATTCAAGGGTTTAAAGCCATTTCTAGCATATTTGTGGGTCATTTCTAGTATTGAGCATTATCTGAAGTTGGAACTACAGATCTGGACTCCTCTAAGCCCTCATAGTCATAAAGTTATCGAATTTATCATGCTTTTGCCCTTCTCTTTAGCTTAAACCTCTTCCTTAGCTTGGTTTTGGCATTTAAGGCCTTGCATGCACGTAAAGTTTGCAACTTTACGTGGTAACCATGCCCTATGTGGCTAGATCGACAATTTGGAGCCTTGGTCTTGCTTAAAAGCATCAGAATAAGAAAAGGACTAAAGGGACTCGACGAGTTGCATGGTCAACTCGACGAGTCGGATGAAGATTGCCTATTTTTGGTTCTGCATGGACTCGGCGAGTCAGCAAGATGACTCGACGAGTTGGTTAGGGTTTTCCCAACATTCTGGACACTGTACGGACTTGATGATTTGTCAGCAAACTCGCGAGTCGACTAGGGTTTTCATGACTTCTTGAGTTCTGAACGTACTCAACGACTCAGTGAGTTACACTCAACGAGTTAGGTCTACATGGACTGTTGACTTTGACTTTGACCAAGGGTTGACCACTTTGTCTTTGGAGGGTAATTTGGTAATTAGGGTATTTATGGAAGTGGATCATTGGTGATTGTAGGTGTTGGTGTTTGGAGACGTGATTTGGGAATTTGATATTTCAGTTTCGATCGACATTGTGATGTGAGTTATCCTCATTATACTAACAGGGTCGAAGGCACCAATGCCGGTCCCTTTTTTGGATTGTTATATGGGTTATTGCATGATGATATGCTTAGTGACCTGTTAGGTCGGTATCCTGGTATATAGGATGATGCTATGTTAGTCATTGGTTAGGTCGGTATCCTGGTATATAGGATGATGTTATGGTTAGTGATATGTTAGATCAGTATCCTAGTTATAGGATGATACTATGTTAGTGATATGTAGAATTGTATGACTATCTTTACATGCTAGCTAGCGTATGATATTTATGTGCACATGATTTTTTGATAGGGGGTTGGGTTGAGGTGGTCACGCTTTGTGCTTGTGCCAACATACCTAGGGCGGACCGGATACACTGCAAACCCGATTAGGGTGTACTAGTTAGGCCGAAGGCCCGACGAGCTGTCCGGATAGGCTGAAGGCCCTGAGAGGCGGTCCAGATGTGCTGATGGCTCGGAGAGCGGTCCAGATAGGCTAATGGCTCATTATGCATGTTGTTTGTTTATATGATATTGAAATGGTTTGTATGGCGTTGGTATTTTGGAAGAACTCACTAAGCTTCGGGCTTACAGTTTTGGATTTTGTTTCAGGTACCTTAGATGATTGCGGGAAGGCAAAGGCATGATCGTGCACCTCCTCACATTTTTATGATCTTGATTTCTGGGATACTCTGATGTCTAAACTATTTTGAAAACACTTTGTATTAACTTAATGGTTTTTGAATGGTTGAAAAAGTTTTAAATTGGCCTAAATTTTATGGGTGTTTCAAGTTGGTATCAGAGCCTTGGTTTGAGTGAATTGGAGGACACTCGTGTGAATCCAGTCTCAAACCAAGAAAAAGATTTTTAAAATGATTTTCAAATGGTTTTTAAAATAAGAAAGGAGGATGTAGAGTGTACGATCAGTCGGAGCCAATAAGTAAACCCCAAAATACCATGCAGTTACTTGATACTGTGATATGTTAGAACAACATGCTAGTGATCGGCTAGGGTTTCCTTTATATGAAATTGACATCATTACTGTAGTTACTTGGTGTATGCATCATGGTTATACATAATTAAGATCTTATAGCCTTAGAATGTTTGATGTGGCCTTATTTCCTGTTCTTGTTTGATGAATGGTTTATGTCACACCCCAAAACCACGAACGGCGGAAACGTTCAGGGGTGGAGGACGTCATGTACAGTATCACAACAGTGTAATATAATAAACAAGCAACAACATCATCCATTGCATTATAAATAAAATTTTAATACATGTGTGTTCTTTCATTGTAGTAAGACACCACAAGTATACAATCAAAATAAAAGACGAGACTTGTCTGCTCCGTCTTCTCAAAACCTGGCCTCCGTACATGTCTACTGATGACCTGATAATACAAGTTATTTTGAAAGCGAGTATCAGCTTTAAAGCTAGTGAATTCATAAGTATTTAAGTGTCATTGTGTTGTTTGTGAAAATCTATTATGAAGGCCATGTACATTTTTTAAATAAAAATGTTGATGTAAGTATGAAAAACCCTAGAAAATCCCTTATTTTCTATCAGTTTGAGATGTAGTCTTCTACCAAGACCCGAATGTTTTTTTATGACTATGTAGTCTTCTACCAAGACCCGAATGTTCTGTTATGACTATGTAGTCTTCTACCAAGACCCGAATGTTCTATAAGTAATATGATAGTTTTTCCTTTCTATTGACTAGTACTAAAAGTGCTTAGTCTAACTCATCGTTTATGTGAATATATCACAAAATAAAGTAAACAGGAAAAAGCATAATCATGTAAGTGTTATCCCTGGGTGACCAGGATTTACACGACCTCGCCGAAGCGAAAGATAGACCCTATGGACATCCGAAGAGTGTCCCCTCATCCTCTGTAGCGGCAGCAGGGTGGAGGGAGGGTTAGTCCTATAACAGCGTTAACCTAATGATCCTCTGAAGATTCACATCTCATCCACTGTTGCAACAGTTGGACAGAGGGATGGTTAGTCCCATCACTGACTACTAAATAAGTGACAACCTTAGACATCCGTAGACATTTATCGACCACTGGTGCTAATCAGTGGGGTTCGGAATGGTAAGTCCCGCCGAGATATCCCATTGAACCGGGATAGGAAAGACAATTTACACAGTAAGTACTACTAAATCATCCTTGTAGTTCTAAGTACAAGTATCCAGGTAAGTAAATACAGGATAATGCACCTATATAGAAGTGTTCCTGTATGGTATTCATGTAAGTGTGTTCGTGTAACAGATAAGTATATGTAAACATATTCATGTATCATGTATTCCTAAATACGTGTACTCATGTATCATGTAAGGTACTGTATAGACTCATGAATGAACTAACTCTTGTGTGATTCCTTGTAATAGGAATAATGTTCTGTTTCTTCTAACTATCCCTATGATAATTAACTGGAAAGTAAGTGGTTGTTCAAGTAGATTTATGCACCCTCGATACACCAGGGTGTGGGAAACTGAACGAAGGATGAAAACTATAATCTCTAACATATAAATGAACATATGCGCATAAGTATAGTTTGATTCAAGAAGGTAAAACAATGGTTTTGCAAGATATCTAGGAGTTTTGAACAATAATTAAGAATGACTTGATGTCATTTTAATAAACATTTCAAAACTAATACTTTTGTTATCAAGGTATTTTAAGATAGAAAACCACTTCATGTGTCACCTTTTGAAATATGTGAAATCTACTGAGTGAAAACATAGTTATAAAATACATAAGATTGATTTAATAACATATTGTTTTCTACTTGTATTCCCCCCCCCCCATTAAAGCATTTAAAATCATTTAAAACATTGATTAAGGGGTATCAACTCACCTGTAGTTGGTGATTGGAATGAATTGAACTGTATAGGATTGCTAGGTGTCAAGCGAGGACTTGTACACACACTACGATCCTAATGAACATATAATCACACATATATGCACTCAATTAGTCTTAAGTTACTAATTGATAAAGCTAAGACATCCTAGACATAATAAACACTTTATATAAGTGTTTTAAGCCCTAAGGATTGCATCTAAGCTATTGTGGGACAAGGTACTTGTGTTTAGGGTTCCAAAGGACCCCATATATGAGTTTAATCCTCATATACTAACACACATGGAGTTTACGGTTGTAAACTCTTGAGTTTACGGCCGTAAACTCCCAACCATGGGGTATTTGTGTGTTTTAAAGTCCCAAATGATTTCTAGAATTATTCCAACTTGGTGGTTCCATCCTTGAAGGGGTTTAAGGCATAGAAACACTCCATTTAGGAGTTTACGGCCCTAAGGCCATTTCCCTTGGAGTTTACGGCCGTAAACTCCCTTGGGTTGTTGTTTTGTTGTTTTCAAGCCTCATGCATTTGAAGGATAGGTTCTAGACATTTGTTTAAAGCAATTGGGGACCCTAGGCACACTTTGGTGCCCTTGTTGGGTGTTTACGGCCTAGGAGCATTACCAAGGCCGTAAACTCACTTCAATAGGTGATTTTGATGCTTTCAAGTCTCTTGCACATGTGGTATAGGTTCTAGGCTTTTATTCCAAGCATATGAAGGCATTAGGCACACTTTGGTGCCATTCTTTCATGTTTACGGCCCAAGAACAAAGTCTTGGCCGTAAACTCACTTTGATAAGTGATTTTGATGTGCTTTGGTCCTTCAATTAAGTGGGAAACAATTTCATGTAAAGTTCTAGGGCTTTAGGTGTCTTAATAACACCCTTTGGTCCATTTCTATGGAGTTTACGGCCTAAGATACACTTGGGCCGTAAACTCTCATTTGTTTGTGTTCTTTGATTGTTTTCTTGTCCTTAATATTGTTGGGTTTTGAGCAATCTAACACTTCCTAAGTGTGCATGAAATCCTAATAAACCTTGGATCTATGTTTTCTTCTAAAATACATGCAAATAATAATTTCCAAGGTTTCTTCCTAACTAGCATAGCATAAGGATTATGAATCATAAAACT